>NC_059072.1:343982010-344594982 GCF_020497125.1 Mauremys mutica
ACTAAAGTGTTATGTTTTGCTCCATTCTACACTCAGTTTTATTGGGCAATAATGTGATCAGAACAAAATTAGTGCTGAATAGATGCTTGAGTCTCAATTCAGTTGAGTTACTCTGGATTTAAACGGTGGTAATTGAAAAGAGAAGTAAGCATAGCTACTCTGGGTTTGTGTCAGAGTTAAAATTTGTCAAGAAAGGTACAGAGGAGAAGTTTATCCCTGTAACTCGAGGGTTTATTGTATGTTCATGCTCCTCATTACGATCTTACCCTATAGTGGAAGCAGACTAATGCTGTTTTGATAGTGCTTTCTCATTCTCCGCAAAAGACAAAATCCATACGGCCTGTCTCGGTTAGTCCTCCTAAAGGAAGACAAATCTAATTTACTGTTGTTGCTCTAGATACTATTTTATTTTTATCTCCCTTTCCAAGGCACTGTGGTTTCTTTATACATTTGCTCAAATGCTAAGTCAGAATAAGTCATATTTTTTTTTCTGGTCAACTTTCCGCATGAAAGAAAGTGAAGATATGGCTCCTCCTGGTCTTTATAACAATCTGTTTCTGTGTAAACAAGAGAGAGAGAGAAATATTTTCTTGTTTAAATTCAAGCATTTTTAATCTTAGCACCTGGTATCATTGTCAGATATGTGCATATCCATTTATACTAGCATCTATACAAAGCTTGATTCATGTGTTCTGCTCACATTGTTGAAATGTGTCCAGTTTGCTGCCAAATTGGAGACCAAAGTCTGCCCACAATATTCATGACTTCAGTGGGATTACTCTCATAAATAGAGTTGGATCTGGCTTTAGGGCTTAAATGGACATCTGATCTATTTCTGTAAATCCTTATCCCTGCACAGAGACCCACAGAAGTCAATATGTTATCTTTGCATCTCTGTCTAGATAATTTTACTTAACTTTGAGGGCTTGTTCAGCTTCATTATTGTACACTTCTGCACTTCCTATTTTCATCAGCTATCTTGTTTGTGATAGAAATCAAAAGTGCAGAGGTGTAAAATAAAGTTAACTAAACTTTTCCCAACTTCAGGTGTAACGTTGTATTTTGGCCTCTGACACTGTAACGTCCTTTAGTTGTAATGTGCATGTGTGAATTCTTGTTTTAGTGTAAAGCACCCACAGTTTAAGATGAGTGCTAAATATAAATCTAACTAAATATTATAAAATAACCACATTTTTTTCTGAAATACCAATTCTGAAGTCATTGTGGCTTTGTGCAGGTGCATGGATCCCAGCATGTGGAGCCAGTTGCAGGGCTGGAGCCTTTATATTTCCATGTCTCGGTAACCCATCTGTTAATTGTGGAATTTTACTCCTTCTCCGACCTCCTAGTCTGTTTTTTTCTGTATGAACTGAAAATTCTTTGGGGGCAGAGACTTTTTTCCTATTAGGTACAATGGGGCTCAATCTCTATTCAGGAAAATCCAGTGTAATAGCCCTGGGGTCTTTAGGACATTTTATGACAGTATGATATTTACAGAAGAACCAAAAATGACCTTGAAGCCCTGTTGTATATATTTAGATGGAATATATGGGCCCAAAGAGTTAAAGGTATTAACATAAACCAGCATTAAATAAAGTTAAATTATATTTGTGTACAGACTTGAGCCTGCTTAGTACCATGGCAAACATGCTATAAAATTCATGGCAAGAGTTAGAAATGTATTGATTGAAACACACCTCATTATGATTCTTTTCTTTTTGTAAAGAGCATTGAAACTGATTGTTTTTGCCAAACAGACGTAATCAAAACCTACCAAAGTCCTTTTCTGGAGGATATTAAAGATGGGAGCAACATGGCTTTTGTTGACATTCTCAGGATACAGGGTGGCTGATCAATCATGGATGGGTGCTTTGGGTTTGCTGTTGCTCTGGACCCCGGTTCACCTCCCAGTCAGGGACATTATCTGTTCAGTTTGGTTAGGTCCCTCTTCTTCACTGGTCCTGTTCAGGCCAAGTAGAACTAGATGGGCCATCTCATTTCACCATGCTGGCACTGTGCAGTACAGTTGATTTGAGGGTAAGGTGAAAATCAGAGAGAGAGAGAGAGGACAGGAGGAAGATAGGGGGCGCAGAAAGGCGCACATGAGGAAGACAGAGTAGAATCTCATATATGTCAGGTTGGAGTCCTTGCTGGTGCAGTGATGATGATCAGGCTGTGATGGGTTGGATCACAGAAACCCTCTTGGGAGCTGCCACCCGATGCGCCAAGACTACTTCTAGCCCTTCTTTCCGTGCCAGCTTGGGACTCCAGCACCCTGTCTTGCTGAGCCAGACACTCCTGTCTGCTTCAACACAGACCCAGGGTCTGAACCATGTGCCCCAAAGCTGCAGGTTTACCTGAAAGCAGCTCACAGAAGTGTTTCTGTCTTTAACACTCAGATGCCCAACTCCTAATGGGGTCTAAACCCAAATAAATCTGTTTTACCCTGTATAAAGCTTATACAGGGTAAACTCATAAATTGTTCACCCTCTATAACACTGATAGAGAGATATGCACAGTTGTTTGCTCCCCCAGGTATTAATACATACTCTAAGTTAACTAATAAGTAAAAAGTGATTTTATTAAATACAGAAAGTAGGATTTAAGTGGCAGGGGCGGCTCTAGACATTTTGCCTCTGCCGGTCGCCGGTCCCGCGGCTCCGGTGGACCTCCCGCAGGCACGCCTGCGGGAGGTCCACCGAAGCCGTGGGACCAGCGGACCCTCCGCAGGCATGCCGCCAAAGGCAGCCTGCCTGCTGCCCTCCCGGCGACCGGCAGAGCGCCCCCCGCGGCATGCCGCCCCAAGCACGTGCTTGGCGTGCTGAGGCCTGGAGCCGCCTCTGTTAAGTGATTCCAAGTAGTAACAGACAGAACAAATTAAGTAACCAAGCAAAATAAAATAAAATGTGCAAATCTGTGTCTAATCAAACTGAATACAGATAAGATCCTCACCAGTTCCAGAATGCTCCCTTTTACAGGCTAATCTCCTTGTAGCCTGGATCCAGCAATCACTCACACCCCCTGTAGTTACTGTCCTTTGTTCCAGTTTCTTTCAAGTATCCTGTGGGGTGGAGAGGCCCCCTTTTTAGCCAGCTGAAGACAAAATGGAGGGGTCTCCCAGGGGTTTAAATAGACTTTCTCTTGTGGTTGGAGACCTCCCCCCCGCTTCTCAGTCCTATGCAAAGTCCAGCTCCAAGATGGAGTTTAGGAGTCACCTGGGCAAGTCACATGTTCGTGCATGACTCCATTTTTACAGGTAGCATCCATTGTTTACATGCTACCTTGAACGTCCTCCAGTAGACTTCTTATGTGGATTGGAGCATTCCAAGATCCATTGTCCTTTAAGTGTTTCTTGATTAGGTACTTAATTTCAACATTCCTTTCTCCAGGAACTGACCAAATGCTCTACTAAGGTTATTTAGAAATCAAGCCAGTACACAGCCAACATTCATAAAGTCGAATACAAAAATGATACATGCATGCAAATAGGATTAATACATTTAGTAGATCATAACCTTTACGGAGATATGTTACATGTCATATGTAGCATAAAACACATTCTAAGCATATTTCCATAGAGCCTTATGGGAGGTACCGTCACATAGGCATCCCCACTGGAATATCAAATTCTGATATCATGGCAACAGACCTTCTGCTGGAGCTGTGGTGAGGGTAAACATTTTTTCTCTTTTCCCAAGGTCTCTTTTTTTAAAGGGTCCCCAATAATCCATCCTCTCAATGTTTTGTCCATTAATGAGACCTAATTTCCAACACTTCAATTTTGATTAATTGATTCATGACCCGCTAAGCCACTTGTTTAACAGTCATAATCTTAACATGGTCCTTGAGTGGTATAGTAGACCCTTTCTGCTGTTTAAATTAATTCAGTCTTTCTGTCTCCTTCTCACATCTTTTCTGAAACAATTTTAAATAACAGATCATTGTAACAAATCATGAATCTTTACCCACTTTTCACCAGTTAAGCTAATAATTAAAGAAGGCCTACTAGGCCTCAATTATTACAACAGCTCACATTAATATGAAGTGACTTGGAATGGTTTTACAAATCAGGATCCTCCAGACAGAAGCAGAATGTTGCCCATATCTCTGCTACCTTTTGTTTTACGGGTTAGATGTGGAAATAATGAGTTTTAATATTCAGACACCCCTAGAGAAGGCACCAAAGATAGTTGATGTCATATGCAGAACCATTTTATGCTTCTGATAAGAGACAATACAGCACTTTAAATGATAAAAGAATGTATTGCATACTAACATGCTAAATGTTTCCTAAGTGTGTTATTTCTCTGTTGCAATAGTAGATGTGGCTGGGGTCCTAGTGGGGAGCCAGCTATGGTCATTCAATTAGGGTGAACCGCAAAGAATGGGGCGGAGAATCCCCATAAAGCTGGTGGATATTCCAATACTTAGATTTACCAAGCCAGCATAAAACAGCTTCTTTATTACCTTACTGGTACTCAGAAGTCCAAACTCAGGGCTTGGCTACACTTACAAATTTGCAGCGCTGCAGCAAGGTGTGAAAACACACACTCTCCGGCGCTGCAAAGCGCCAGTGTGGTCAAAGCCACAGCGCTGGGAGCCGCGCTCCCAGCGCTGTCCGTTATTCCCCACAGGGAGGTGGAGTACGGACAGCGCTGGGAGAGCTCTCTCCCAGCGCTGGCGCTTTGACTACACTTAGCGCTTCAAAGCGCTGCCGCGGCAGCGCTACTGCAGCAGCGCTTGGAAGTGCTAAGTGTAGCCACAGCCTCAGATCCCTTAAAGTGATCCAGCCTCAGGCCTCCATCCAGGTACCTACGTCAAATATGATGAACATTTCTGTAAATCTTATTTCATCATATAAAAGAAAAGGTTCTACCAATCCCAAAGGATTGGGCACATTACCTCCCAAGTTAATGAATGTTTCAGATCTTACCCAAATACATGCTACTGCCAATTCTTATTAACTAAACTAAAAATTATTCAAAAACAAGAGAGAGAGAGTAGGGTTAAAAGATCAATGTACATACAGTCATGAGTTCAATTCATTGAGGTGCAGATTCATAACAGAGATGGTGAGCTTTGTAGTTGCAAAGAGTCCCGTTAGAATTCAGTTCATAGGTCATAGTCCAATGTCCAACGCTCATATTCAGGGCGTACCAGCATAACTGGGACCTCAGTCTTGCGACTCAAACTTCCCCTGAGGAAGTCTAAGCAAATCTGAGATGACAGAATCAGGACCCAAGGATCTTTTATATAATTTCATGTCTTTTGACAAATTGGAGTTCCTCAGGGAACAAAAGGTAATTAGGGTGACTTTGAAGGAGGTCCATCACCAGTACTTAGCTATACAAATTAACAAAAGGCCATTTGCTTGTTCCTCCACCATTCACAGTACATTTCAAAGAGAGATGAATACCGAGATATCCCGTGTTTACAGTTCTTTTTCATGATAGGATGTTCTTTTGACCTCTGAATTATCAGAATACAGCATAGATGGGGACTGTTGATTACATTGTCCACCCTACTCATACATATGTAAATACACAGAGACACAAACATTATCTCCTCACTTGTCTTCTATGGGTTATTTATTTTGCAGGATGTTTAACCCTTTCTAGCCATGTGACACAGTAGATGTTTGTACATTAAAAACATTCTTAGAATATTTATTGCCTTTCTTTTTATATAATAACACAATCTTCCTTTGAGGAAGCATGCTATGGATTGAACTGACTTCTGTTTTTCAAATGCAGTGTATGTCAAAAGCTGTTTTGACTGGAATCACAGGTCTTTCAGATCTTTGTCTTTATTTAATGCGTCATTGAAATATCTTTAGCATTATAGATACAATGATGATTCAAAGTAATCTAAAAATAAAATACCATTTTCAGAATACCAAGATCATTGCAATGGAATAGCATTAAATATAATTTTCAAGCTGACCTTTTGAGATTTCTGTGCTACAGTTATAACACTGCTTAGTTTGTCTTCATTTTATGGAGACAGAAATACAACTAGAACCAGGTAATATATATATATATACACTCAACACTTGTCTGGCTTTGAATACATTATTTTTTATGAAAATTTTAAATTTCTCACTGAGTTAGTGTGAAGAATATTTTCCTGCTAGGAAGACTGAAATATTTGGGACAGGTTTTTGAATTTTGAGCAGGGTTGGTTGTTACTGGTTATGTACAGCAAATGTAAGCTCTTTAGGGCTGGGACAGTGCATTACAGGGAGGGGAGCAGGCACATTGTCAGTACTTAACAACAAGAATGGTGTCCATCTTGTTTACCTGCTTAGCTAAGGAGGATCCCTAGCAGAAGGCCTTGAATTTAACTCGGCTTTTAAAATTCCATCCTTTTTCTGAGACAAAATAGAGTTGACATGAGGGAATTGCTCTGTGCTTTAGTATGTTACCTACACAGACACAGAAGAGCCATCCAGGATTTGTAGGGGAAACAGTGGCACTACTTGATGGTCCCCAAAGACACTGGTGAGGAGAAAAAACCATCCATTAAAGAGGCCAGTCCTCCAGGCTTTCCTATAACAAGTCCAGGCAAGGATGTAGGAGAACTGTGTGGGACAGAAGATTGAGTAACCATGTGGGTGATAAGTTCATATGGTTTAGATAAGCTTCCAAACTCCAGACCTTTTGATATTCCCGTACCTGGATTGAGACACAGTTTAGATATGCTGAAGCTGGTTTACAGCAAAGTTCTGCATGTGGTTTGACTATGGAAATAGTTGTGTTTGCATATTTTATTCCCCTTCCGGTCACGGAATCTTGTCCTGCATTCCACTGAATTCAACACTCCCACTGACTATTAAATGCAAAATCAGTTACATTTGTGCAAGCCCACTGAAGCTAATGGAATTGCGTAGGTGTCACTAAGGGTTTGCTTTGACCCTTCAGGACTTGCATTACAGTTGATGTTGCATGAAAAGGAAAAAGCTCAGGTTAATTCTTGGATCCCAGTTTGAATTTTCAGGTCTAGCAATTAGAAAAAAATCCCACAGATTTATTTGCAAAACAAAGCATCTTGGGTGTGGAAATGTTGGGCACAACAAACAAGGAACTTCCAGAAGCTTTTCAGGGTCACCTTTTTGATTAAGACTTCACTGTAACACTTACAAAATATATGCAACTACTATCGTCTAATTTATAAAATTATTGTCTTGCAAATGTTTGCATCACATTTTGTTTAAAGGCATTTATGAATCATAAGTAGAGTTGCAACCCTCATTTCCTAGCTACAATTGGAAAAGTATAATAAAGTGGTTCAGAAGCTAGTGGGCTCCGATCACTGCTCCTCTTGTTGAGTACAGTCATTTACCCCCCAGTCTGTCTGTCATATCGGTCCTCGTCTCTCCACTTAAACGTACAGTATTTTGGGTAGGGACCATCTTCTTCACATAGCACAATGGGTCCCTGGCCTCATGGCACTGTCATAATACAAATAAATAATAATACAAACAAACAAAAAAGATGTAAGATGTAAAAGATGTAGTTAAAAACAACTTAAAAACTAAAAATAATTTATCCTTCTGTTCATTATTTATATTAATGCCCATCATTGTTTTCTATCCAAATGTATTAGTGTCATCTCTGTATTCCTACTAAAATGACCCACTTTTCTCTCATGAATGGAGCTAGATTGCAGCCTATATTTGTCTACTGTATATTAGCCTAGGGAGATGCCAAAATTTGATCTATCTTTATGCTGAGTTTTGTTTGTAACTCTGTGCTGGCAAGTTTAGCAGAAGTTTCTCTACATAAATGACAGTTTGTTCATAATCCCAATGCCAGAATATAAATTACCCAAACATATTCCAGGTTAATATTTTTTTTTCTTAATTTCTTGTCCAAAATTCTTTAGTCTGTTTGCTAGCAGGCCTTCTAAGGCTTTCTCTTTCATTAAAGGGTAACAAGTATCAGAGGGGTAGCCATGTTAGTCTGGATCTGTAAAAAGCGACAAAGAGTCCTGTGGCACCTTATAGACTAACAGACGTATTGGAGCATGAGCTTTCGTGGGTGAATGCCCACTTCATCGTGTCTGATGAAGTGGGTATTCACCCACAAAAGCTTATGCTCCAAAACGTCTGTTAGTCTATTACAGGGGTCGGCAACCTATGGCACGCGTACCAAAGAGGGCTCACGAGCTGATTTTTAATGGCATGCTGGGGCCTGCCAGAGTCAACATGCTCGCTGCTCCCGGCAGAGGCAGAAAAGAAGCGGGGGCAGGGCCTTGGGGAAGGGGGTGGTGGAATAGGGGAATATCCGCTCCAGCCCCCTGCCCTGACCCCCCACACACATCCCCCAGCCCTCTACCCTGACCCCCAGACACACCCAGCCCTCTGCCCTGCCCCCCCAGACACACCCAGGCCCGTGCCCTGAGCCCTGTGCCCCGCACACACCCCAGACCCCTGCCCTGAGCCCTGTGCCCCCCTCATAAACACCCAGCCCTCTGTTTGACTCCTTCACCCCCCACTCACGACCCCAGCCCTGACTCTGGTACCTCCACACATACCCAGCCCCCCTCCCCCGCCCTGACACCTGCACCCCCTCAGATGCCCCCAGCCCTCTGCCCTGACTCTTGCACCCCCTCACAAAACCAGCCCTCCCACACCCCATGCACCCCCCACATCCCCACCCCAACCCAAACGGGAGCTCCTGCACACACACACACACACACACACACACACACACACACACTCCCACCTGCACCCCTCACACCAAATGGGAGCTCCCAGGTAAGTGCCCCAAACCCAAACCACCTGCCCCAACCCTGAGCCCCCTCCCTCATTCTAGCTCCTGGCCAGACCCTTCACCCCCAGCCCTGTGCTCAGTGCCCTCCCACCCTCAGCTCAGTGCAGAGAGAGGAAGAGAATGGGCCAGAACCAGGGAGAAGGTAGGTACCCACTGTATGTGGGCAGGGCCGGGACCCCAGATTGGCAGCAGGCTGAGCAGGTCCAGCAGCCGGGATCCTGGCTGGCAGGAGCCGGCGGATGGAACCCCTGAGCGGCAATGGGCTGAGCCGCTCAGCCCACTGCTGGTCTGGAGTCCCGGCCACTGGCCCTGCACGGCCCGCTGCCGGTCTGGGGTTCTGGCTGCCGGATCCTTGCCAGCCGGGGTCCCGGCCACAGGCCCCACTCAGCCCGCTGCCGGCCTAGGTGAACAGAACCCCAGACCAGCAGCGGGCTGAGCAGGCCGGCAGCGTAAGATCAAGATTTTAATTTAATTTTAACATTTTGAAAACCTTGTTTATTTTACAATACAACACTTGTTTAGTTATATAATATATAGACTTATAGAGAGAGATCTTCTAAAAAACGTTACCATGTATTACCGGCATGCAAAACCTTAAATTAGAGTGAATAACTGAAGACTCGGCACACTGTTTCTGAAAGGTTGCCGACTCCTGGTCTATAAGGTGCCATAGGATTCTTTGTCGCTTATTAAAGGGTAACATGAGTGATGAGAGGTTTGAACAGTGTATTGGGCAAACCAGTTCAACTACAATAATAATATTAGGCACATGTAAAAAATGTGACATCTTCAAGATGCTTTACAGTCATTAACCTTCACAGAACCCCTGTGAACATGGTCATTAAGTAGTAGTGTTCCCATTAGAAGGCAAAATTGAGATAAGGATGTTCTGAGTTGCTCAAGGCTGTGGGAATGGTGGGGAAGGGCTGGTGGTATAATGAGGAGTAAGGGGGGGTAAATTAAACAAAGGAAAGTTTAGGATGAGGATCAGAAATAATTTACTAGTAGTAACATCTGTTAGATTGTGGAATAACCACACAAGGAAAGCAGAGTAAGCTCCACCATTTGAGTCATATCTAAAATAGGATTGCACAAAGCATTTGAAGACCAAAAAGCACTCAAGGGAACAACTTTGCATTGGTAATGGTGTTCTAGAATTGAGGCGGCCAAAACCTGGCAACTAGACTTCATTTGTGCAACTCTATGTGAGGCTGCTGCTCTATTTGTACATAAATACAGTCTGATGGTCACCCTTAACAAGTTCTCAGTGGCCTTACATACCTCAATAATGTAACTCTAGGATCTGCATTACATTATTCTTTATACAGATAACCTTATCTATGGAAAATGGGAAAGGTTTTGAAGCCGCTCAGTTACTAAGGGCAGAGTTTTAAAATTTAGATAGAGACTGTATGCTGGAAACTTTTCCCTTGGCATCCCCCTTTTTTCAATGCCCTGAGTCCCTGTGTCTTATACAGTTAGTCTCAGGGTTTTAATATGCTTCCAGCTGGGAAGTTTGTAGTATAACAAGGGGCAGGAGACTAGATAATCTTACTTAAAATAAAAAAGGTGTGTGAGTTTGGGACTGGTTCATGTTATATGAAGATGTGAGTTTGTCCAAGCTGCAAGGGAATGTTCATGATGACTTATCGTTTTATCGGTATGAGAGATACCACATCAAGTTGTAATTCATTCCTAGCTTTGGTACATTTTCAGTGTAATACATCTGTCTGCTTTCATTGGTTCAAGGTTTTGTCAGTTGATATGGGGTGGATTTATTTGTAAATGTAGAGTAGACTCCACATTGACCAGGTGCTTATCTGATTTAATAAACTCAGTTGATGTGGTTTTGTTTTTAAATTATTCTCTGGCTCTTAAACATTGTAATTCCAAAGAAAATTACTAATCTCTGAATGACAAATAGCATTTACCATTTGGAAAAGAATAGCCAAATAAGTCCAAGGACACCTTTACTTTGCACTCTTAGTTGACGAAGCAAGGTCATTGAAACAGTAGCAACTCCCGTTGAGTATTTTGTACATAAATTGTGATCTTAAAGTGCTGATGTACTTCTAGAAATGTATGTGTGTAGAAATTGAAAAACTGATGGATAGTGCTCTAAGAATTGTGATGGATCTTGACATACTGAAAGTTTATGCTTAATCTTACGTTGGGGCATCAATAATATCAGAAGTACAGAACAGAGTGGAGGAAACTTAGTGAAAACAGTTATGAAGCTGTCTAGTAAATGCAATGAATGGCACACAAGAGAAACCTGGTGATATTGAACACCTGCAAAGTCATTTACTTGAGACTTGCTTTCCTTTTTACTGTGAAAGTTCTGAATACTTTTCCAAGGCCAAATGTCATTGAAAGAAAACTAGTACCCAGTTCTGCTCAATGTACTTCTGGAAATGGCTGCTGCGTGTGAACTGAATGACGTGATTGTGGAAACAAATCTGTCTCTGTTCTATCTGAGAAAATATAGTGATCAATGTATGTTTTAGTAGTCAGCAGTGACCATTAGTAAGTAAGTTAAAGATATCCTACAGAAGAGCTTTAAGATATAGGGATATTAGGGATTTCAAGAAATCATCAAGGAAAATGCATTAAGTGATGTTTCAACAGCATAAGCCTGTGTAATAAACTATGTTGTGAATACCTACATTGGTTCATTCAGCTAGATAAAATGTGACTACAGTGGGTCTCAAACTTTTTTACTGGCGACCCCTTTCACACAGCAAGCCTCTGAGTGCAACCCCCCTAATAAATTAAACACACTTTTTAATATATTTAACACCATTATAAATGCTGGAGGCAAGTGGGATTTGGGGTGGAGGTTGACAGCTCGCGACCCCCCATGTAATAACCTCACGACCCCCTGAGGGGTCCCGACCCCCAGTTTGAGAACCCCTGGACTACATGCTTATGGGTTGTAGAGGAAGCTCTTATGGATTTAGTCATGGTGAGGCTGAGAGTAAAATTCTTCTTCATCATTATGTATATTTAATTGTGCTTTACAAACATGAAGGAATACACATCCTCCAGAGTGGCTTACAATCCATACAATATAGACAATGAAGACAAGACAAAAACCAGTGTAATAGTTGATGAAGTGGAGAGATTACTGGTGAAGAGGTTAAGGTAGCAAGGGTACTTGGGAGGACTTGCATGGGAGTAATCTGAATTATAGTGCAGTCTTCATGCAGGGAGTAAGAGACTTGTCCAGTCAGAGGAGACAGCATAAAAGAAGAAGCAAAAGTGAGAATGAAAGTAGTCAAAGGAGAGGGGATTGTGAGGAGGGTGGGCAATGGAAAGACTAAGATGAAATGAGAATAAAGATATTCAAAGATTGGGTTAAATTTTTGGTGAAATTAAGTTTGTGAAGAGATGCAAGGTGAGGAGGTGATGTAGTAGCAATGACTTAAGGGGAGCTATGAGAGAAGATGGTTTTATTGGCGGAATTGGATAGAGAGGAAGAAGTGAGATGCAGGCAGCTCAGAAAGGTGAAGAATCTTGTAATCAGAGCAGGAATTGATCAAAGCTAGTGATTTGATGGAGGATTTGGGGGATATTGAAGAGGATGAAGCAACAGGACACAAGTCCTGACATAATGTGAAAAGGAATGAAAAGTCAAAGAAGATACAGAGGTTGTGAAACTGAGCAATGGGGAGTTGTGGAGGGTGCAAAGAAAAGGTGCTGCATGAAGACTAGGAAGAAAAACAGATTTCATTGTGGTAAAAATGAGTTTGATTGCAGCAGAGCATCCAGGAGGAGAAGTTGGAGACATTTGGAGATGTGCGAATGGGTAAAGGGAGGGTGGCTGGGAAAAGAGAGAGATTTGAGAATCAATTATATAGGGGTTGTACCAATCATTTTATGAATGGATGAGGTTTCCAGAGAGAAGAGGTGGGCGGCATAGGGTTGCAGAAACAGAGAGAAGCAGCATGTGAGGAAGAAAGAATGATCAATGAATAAAAGGCCTTAACTTTCTCCCATTTGACAGAGGAAGTCATATGAGCAGCATACAGTTTATTCTTAATGACCCTGCAGCAGCAAATCATTAGATTGTTGACTAACAGTTGAAACTTCTGTGAACCCTGCTAACTTTGCAATGAGGTCAAAGGTGATCTCTTCCACCATAACTGGTATGTGATGAACAAGTTTGTTGCTGTGTGTACTGTAGCCCTCTGCACAAGTATCAATTTTCTTTAGCTTGGCAGAGGCAGTGGAGTTGATGGTTGCAGTTACCAGGTAGAGGGGTTTGTGTTGCTGAAGCCTGAGAGAGCCCCACACTTGGTGCCATGTACTGTGTATATATATATTTAAGAACCATAAAGTGAGTATTTATTTATTTTTATTCTCTTCCATACTTGTATCTTTATATAACAGCTTGTCTTGTGGTTTTACAGGCAAGAAAAGCTTTAACATATGTAATTTATTCTTCCCTTTGAGGGGGTTAACAAATTGCCTCTTTGTTTCCTAAAGGAAATGAAGGTGGGGCGGGGGGGAGAAGAGGATGTGGAATGTTACAAACTGAGATTAAAAAGAAATGCCTGGAATCTTGGCTAGGAAGAACATAAAAATGCACTCAGTCTGTCTTTGAAAATGAGGATTGATCTGACAACTTTCTGGCAAGCTCTCTATGGTACTTGGAAAAAGCAGAATCATATTTGAAAGCCGATTGTTGTCCTTGATAATATTACCAAATAATTTAGTAGACTATTTCTATATGTTTGTGGATAGAGGCAAAGACACTTTACTCCCCCCTTTCCCCCCCCCCCAAAAAAAAGTGAAGAAAAGAGATTAGCCATTTTTTTGCCAACTATAAAGTAGTTCTGAAGATTAATGAAGGAGTGCAGCCAAAGATAAATGATAACTGGAGGAATATTTTGACCTCATTCATTTGATTGCAGAAATCATGAAGGACTTTTTAATTTTCATTCCCAAAAGTGTGTAAAAATGTCTATGATACTGCCAGCTAGAACTGTGAAATTAAAAAAGATTATGCAGCAAAATGAAAAATTCTTAAAGCGCAAACCTGCCCTATGATCACTTCTCTAACATTAATTTGGCAGTCTTGTAGGGTATAAAGGATGGGGTGCAAAGACAATTACTGAGGCCATGCAGCCAAAAGAAATAGAACTAGTATAGACTAAAATTGGACCTAGTTGGTGTAGGGAACTAGTTTTCTGACTGGTAATAGCTAATTGCTAATAAAAGTAGATATCTCACTCCAGATAATCAATTTGACAGTTTTTCAGCTATCATAAAACTGAACATTAATTTTTAGCAAAAGTCTGCAGATGTGCTCATGCTTTAGCCAAAACATTGCCCTCTGGAAAATAAGACTAAACATAACAAGAAGCTTTGATTTATGTCAATATTAATAGAAGGACAAGGGCAAATCATAAGTGTAACAGTCCCAAGATATCAATATCACTTCATAAAATTCCAAGAGCATGTTTTTGATATCACCTTTTTCATATGCCTTTTTATCCACAATACAAGCATGATAACATCCTTATATTTTATCATCCCAGTGGTACAGTATTTTAGTTTATCAGTTTAAAAAAAAAAAAAAAAAAAAAAAAAGATAAGCAGAGCATGTCTGGGTGATTATAAACATGCCTCATCTAATTTTATAAACCCCAGGACTGGGTGATTTTTGCCATTACAGAAGTGCAATAAATGTACCAGGTGCTATTATGCAGGGCCGGCTCCAGGCCCCAGCATGCCAAGCGCGTGCTTGGGGCGGCATGCTGCGGGGGGCACTCTGCCGGTTGGCGGGAGGGCGGCAGGTGGCTCCGGTGGACCTCCCGCAGGTGTGCCTGCAGAGGGTCCGCTGGTCCCGCGGCTCCGGTGGACCTCCCGCAGGCGTGCCTGCGGATGCTCCACCGGAGCCGTGGGGCCAGTGGACCCTCCGCAGGCATGTCTGCAGGAGGTCCACCGGAGCCGTTGGACCGGCGACCGCCAGAGCGCCTCCTGCGGAGTGCGACCGTGCTTGGGGCGGCGAAATTGCTAGAGCCGCCCCTGCTATTATGAATTTATCTGCACAAAACATTTTTGAGTACTTTGAATCCTGGGTACTTTGAAGCTTGGGTAGAACAACATTCTCACTGAGTTAGAAATTTAGCATAATCTACTAAAAACATAGCTAATTTCTGATAAGTAAATAATTCATCCAACATTACTTTAGTCCCCTTCAAACAATCATAAATAGTAAAACTCCCCTTAAAGCACACAAACTAACCACCTTTTGAGGAAAGACGCAAGATCAATTACATATCTTCGTGGAGTGAGATAGCTTGGGCTAAATGTCAAACACTTGACAACTTTTATCCACGTCTAAGCCATTGTGTGTAATTACCATCTCTGACCTGTTTTGTTCCTCCCTCTCTCATGCTCACCTCAGAGTAAGAGGTGGCTTTCTTTGGCCCATGTTTGCTTGTTAGAATGTCAAGTTACATCAGTTCTAAGGCACTGTTGGTAGTGTCCCTTGAGTGACGGTTGGGGTGGCCAGACAGCAAGTGTGAAAAATCGGGATGGGGGTGGAGGGTAATAGGCACCTATATAAGACAAAGCCCCAAATATTGGGACTGTCCCTATAAAATTGGGACATGTGGTCACTCTAGTGTCGGTTCCCAGGCAGTTATTATACCATACATCTCTTGACCAAAAGTAACCATGTTCTGACCAAGCATTTGGGAAAAATCCCCCAATAATAACTAGGGCTTCAAATATATGAGTGTCGTCAAGCTGTGAAACTTAGCATTGATACTTGGCTTTCCTCTCTTCTGCAGCAACCATAAGAGGGCTGGACCTAAAATTAGTTGCAGTAATTTATACCTCAGATGCATAGAGTGGTGAGCTAATCACATTTATAGACTATAGGCACATGAAGATTATAGGGTTTTCTCTTGTGAAACCGTCTGATATTGCTACTATTTTTTATAAACAGTATGGATATCTTTGTTTTATAAATTAAGGTGCATTTCTTAGAATGTAAGCTCTGTGGGACAGGGACTTTCTGTGATTGTACAGCATCCGGTACCAGAATGCCCCAATCCTGATTGGGGCCTTTCAGCATAGCTGTAATATAAATTGATAATATTAATAATGATAATGGGCTTGGGTTGGAATTATACATAATATTGAATATTTTATGGATGTATAAGCAAAATCTTTGGGTCTGTGACACTCCCTGAACATACTTGCGTGCACTACCATACGATATTAGCTCACATGGTCTTGTGCTTGCGTTTCAATGCACACATGATGGTGTGTGCATTTTGGAAGTTATCTGCCCAAGAGTCATCTGTGCTACTCTGTTATACTAGTTCTTGTTTTCCTTTTATGTGCCATGACTCATCTACTTTTGCTCTATTCAGAACCGCCTAGAGAATTTGTCCATTACATTTTTTATTTTTTGAGTCTTAGCAATTCATTTTCAGCAGCAAAACAGAAGTTGGAGATATGTTTATGAATATCTGATATTTGAAGGTCATATGGTGTGTTGTTCAAATGTTGGCTTTCTAAAGTTTGAGGCTTTAGAAAAAAAGACTATACTTGGTATTAGGAGTTTCTGCCATAGTTTGATAGATCTCTAAACTTTAATTCCATATTAATGGTCGTGTACCATATCCCTAGGAATGAATATCTAGATCTAGATCTAGATCCATCTGTGTGTATCTATATATATAGATACACACACCGTACATAGAAAGAAAGCAGCTGGTTTCTAACCTAATTCATGCAATACAGACCACAACAGTCTTCACACTTACAAACCTAGTGCACACTAACCACAGCCAGTTCACATGTGTGCAAATCAGTAGTCATCTCACATCAAACCCCATCTAAAGCCAAATAAAATCCTTGAATTTCCAGTTTCACACATGCCATCATCACTCAGTTCCACACATGCCATCATACTCCCTTTATTTACCACAGCTAAATCTTTAGAAATGAAATCAGAAGAATACATAACTGGTGTCAGGTTTTGTTACAAACCACAACTCTGGCCAGGTTCACTGAGCCAGAAGAATTTCAAACAAATCTGTAAATACTGACTTTCTCAGGGGGAAGCCACATGAAGTATAGTTTTGGATCTTTTGCTTCCATCTGAAATCAGGCAGAACTTGGTGGTGAATTTTGCTTTGAGTTTCTGTTGGAATCTGAACCTCAGATCTGGAAAATAGATTCATACTAATCCCTGCAAATGGAAATTTCACCCAGCCGAGTTTCACCCAGCTCTTGATATAACATCTGTTCTTTCCTTTGTTGTTTATTATTAAGGCTGTGATTATGTCACAGAGGTTGTGGAAGTCACGGAATCTCTGTGACTTCAGCCCCGGTGGCTGGGAGCTGCAGGGTCCCGCCGCCTTCTGCAACTGCAGGGAGCTGTGTGGTACCTCCACCGCCTGAGACAGCGGGTCCCCCAAGCTCTGAGCCACCATGGGCAGAAGGGGTACCCCACAACTCTGAGCTGCCGCAGGCAGGTGGGTACCCCGCAGCTCCCAGCCACAGCGGGCAAGTGGGTTAGCCCACAGCTCCCAGCTGCTGTGGGTGACGGGTACCCCCACAGCTCCCCGGCTACCACGGCGGGGTAGGGAGACCCTGGCCACTTCTCAGCCACCGTAGTGGGACAGGAGGTCCCTGGACCTCTGAGCCCCCATGGTATCTAGCCACCCCTCAGCTGCCCAGACCCTTCCCATTTTATCATGGATATTTTTAGTAAAAGTCTAGGACAGGTCATGGGCTTCCCTGAATTTTTCTTTATTGCCCATGACCTGTCCATGACTTTTATTTAATATATCCAGCCTTATTTATTATGTGCATTACTGTAGCACTTAGCAGCCCTAGTCATAGACAAGGACCCCACTGTATTAGGTGCTGTACAAACACAGAACAAATAGTTGGTCCCTGCTCCAAAGCACTTACAATCCAAGTATAAGACAGGAGACAGCAGATGGATACAGACAGATGGTACTGTAGGAGACTATCTGTGTCAACCTCTTCAGGCAGCTGCTGCTGACCTACTTAGACATTATCACAGGAGATGGGGCTTCCTGCATAGGGGTTCTATCTACAGTCAGGAGGAAAAGGGAAGACATTAATTGGAGGATGCAAAGACATTAATTGGAGGGTGTGTGTGTGTGTGTGTGTGTATATATATATATATATATATATAAATACACACAACAGCAACAAAAAAGTTTAGACCAAGATTAGCCATATACTTGACCTTCACTGTTATGAAACCTGATGTCAGCTATGAGAATCATGCTTTAAGGAGATATGAACTGAAGACATTTTATTTTTTCTGCTAAGATTGTGGATGATCAAATTAAATCCCCTTAGGCTGTCATAATAAGGATCCTGTTTGTGCGCAAATACTGGCTGGATATTCAGTCTGTGCTTTTTTCATTCCTTTTTGTATAAAGGATTGTTTCCTTTTAAAGACCTTCTTCCCCACCCCCTCCACTCCGTTTTGCTGCATTAATAAGATTTTAATGCAAAGGACAAGTGATTGTAAGCAGTGAAGCAAAGAAAAACCTTACGGAGCAAGACTGATAAATTGAAGACATAGATTTGACTTCCCCGCCTGCCTAAATAATTTAAGATAAAAGAAATATTCATCAAAACGGAGCCATGCAGATGGCTTTGATTTTATTACTGTTTGTCAAAAAGGACAAAACCCTAGGAATAGCTATTAATTCTCCAGTATCAGTATGCTTCCTATATAATAGTGAAGCAACATCTTTATGTTTTACCAGCTGGTAAAACAGAAGGTTTATTAGTTGACAGGAACACAGCTTAGGGCAGAACTTGAAGATAGGTCCATCAGTGACTATTAGCCATGATGGGCAGGAATGGTGTCCCTAGCCTCTGTTTGCCAGAAGCTGGAATTGGGTGACAGGGCCTGGATTACTTGATGATAACCTGTTTCATTCCTCTTGGGGCACCTGCCATTGGCCACTGTCAGAGGACAGGATACTGGGCTTGATGGACCAGTATGGCCGTTCTTATATTCTTATGTTGTTAGCACAGAAATCAGTGACTTTCAGCCAAGTCCATCTTGAGGGGGAGGAGAGCCCGGAGCCAGGGCTCTGGTCCTCCCCCTGAGCCCCAAGCCAGCCAAGACTGACTTACTTCCAGCTGCCTGGCCCCTGCCCTGCCTGTTGCTCCTCCTCCGGACTTTGTCTCGCTTCCTGGGCCAAGAGTCATCAGGTTGCATCCCCCTCCTGGGTCTGAGGTTACGGAGGGGCGACCATAGCATCCATGAAAGCAGCTGGATTAACCCCCACAAAAGTCACACACGCTTATTCCCACCGCCTAGACGTTGGTGCAATACACAGGAAACCGAGGCACACATAGCATTCATGCAAAACAGTAAGACTCACATATAACATAACAAGGGAAGATCCCCACTTCATCACATCTCTTCCCCCTTCGAGACCGAACTGAGCAGGGTCACTTTAGCCAGTAACCTGGGGAAGTTCAGGCCCCGCACTCAGGGACAAAGCATTAGCTATAACATTTGCAGTCCCCTTTAACATGGACCACCTCCATCTCATAATCCTGGAAGGACAGATTCCATCTTACGAGCTCGGCATTGGCCCCTCTCATCTGGGGCAGCCATGGCAGGGCGATTGGTCTGGGTACACAGTGAAGCGCCGTAAACACAGAAGACTAAATTTCTTATAGGAATGTTTCTGCTAATATTTCTCCACTTTGTAATATGATTAGTAAATCAGGTCATGTAATAAGTATTATAGGTAACAGTATAAGAAAAAGAAACACACTTTATGACTGAAGCATTTTATTCGTCAGTGCTATATTTTGTTTAACTTGTGTTTTTGACCTTTTTGTTTTGATTTGGATTTTTTGGTTGGTTAGTGTTATGTTTTTGGGGGGTTGGGTGGGGGAGGGTTCTGGGGTTGTAAATCTATATTATTGCATTCAGGATTTACCAAAGCTTGGATCACAGGTGAAAACATATCTACATCATTAAAAATATGTAGAATACCTGAGATTATTGCACAATTCTGAGGCCAATATGCATTCCTTTAATGAAAGTGAAATATTTTATAGTAATGCATAAGGTTTTGTTTGGTAGACCTGTGAGCCTGATAGCGATGTTCACATTAGAAATACCTACATACATACATTAGAGCTGTGGTTCTCAAACAGAGTTATGCAGAGGTCTTCCGGGGGGACATCAACTCATCTAGATATTTGCCTATTTTTATAACAGGCTACATAAAAACTACTGAAGTCAGTACAAACTAAAATTTCATACAGACAATAACTTCTGTATACTATACACTGAAATGTAAGTAAAATATTTATATTCCAATCGATTTATTTTATATGATAAAAATGAGGAAGGAAGCAATTTTAGTAACAGTTCTTTTAAGAGATTATTTATTATACTTCTTTACACTTTATATTTACAAGACACTTAACTAACCTTGATTAATCTGCACAACCAGCGGACACCTCTTCAGGGTATTATCTCCATTTAACAGATGAGGAAGAGAGGTTAAGTGGGCTTTCACAAGGCTGCAGAGAAAATCCATGTCCTTGTCCACTACTTCAACTAGTAACATGCATTTTATTGAATAATTTCTTGCCTGGCACATCCCATTTCAGTACTTTTGCATTTTGTACAATTTAATTTGTTTTCAGATTCAAATTAAATTGAGGAAACAAATTGGCATGTTAATATTTTTTGTGATTCATATGTCCATTGTAAAGATCTTCTGCCATGTTTTTGCCCTAGGTTAGTGTTGTAAACAAGATGCTGTATTTCAGTGTGTTTATCAGTGAATTATTTTTCCAATAAGAACAATGAATTTCTCATCTGGCAGTCAATATTGTTGCATAGTGTATTTGAGCTTGTAAGGCAGTGAATAATTAATAGCCCTTCTGCCATTTGTGGCAAGAACTTCTAGAGATGCTTTCCCATGGAATTGTACAGCTTGGAAAGTATTTAAATATTTGTGTCAAGTCCACAAAGTAGACTCTTAATAAGTAAACTCAAATGATGTATCTCAGCAACCTGTCTTTCAGGTCTGCCATGTACACAACTACCATTGATTCAACTGGGCTTTCAGGCCTTAATCCTGCACGATTCAAGTCAATGGGAGTTTTCCCAGTGACTTTAACGGGAGGCAAATCAAGTGTTTGAGTGTGGAAGACTTGCAGGACCAGACCTTTTATTTTGAAAGCTGTATTCTCGCAAAGTAATGAGACATAAGTGTATACATTCAAGAGTAAAATATGTGGTTTATTGCCTAAGTACCTTCAATGCACTGCTAATGGATTTTCTGTTACATGCTTTCTTAGGTCAATGGAACAGAAATCGAATATGAATTTGAAGAAATTACATTGGAGAGGGTAAGTATGAAATGTTTTTTGTATTATAGAAACCAGTGAAAATTTGATTTTCTGTAGCACAAATAATGCAATTATGCTGAAATAATATCATTAAAGGTCAAATTCTAAATTCCTTAGTCAGATAACATTTTCCATTTTAAGTGAGGACTTCAGGATTTGTCCAATAGTTTGTAAATATGAGAAATCAGCAGCGTCAGCCTTTCACATGTTTGCATGTCAGGGTCCTGAATGCTTTTCCTATTCATAACTATTACATGGCGTTGAGATCTGAGTACTCAGAAAAGACCATCAGGTGATGGAACATCTGGGTGCAGCGATTATTTTTCTTTGTACTTTTCAAGCTGGAAGTATGGAAAGTTTTCCTCACTTTTAGCTTCCTGGACTTTTTTGTCTGTTCAGGAGGAAAGAAGAAATTTAGCACAGGTAAGCACTTTATAGAAAGATAATTAACAGCCTTTCAAATTGTAATGTTGTAGCAACTGTGTAAAAGCAGGGTCCTGTATGTATACATGTGTATGTATAAAGGCATGGACAATATTTGTACAGACTTATTTCTTATCAGTATTAACTGTGTGTGGTATTAGAACTGAAACCTTGTATTGTTAGCTGTGCAATTTAAACACAGCATTGGAAAAAGTGTAGATTTAGGAGTCACTTTGCATCATGTCTTCCTAGCCTCAGTGACATGTGTTTGGTTGCTGGTTACGTAACTATTTTTTTTTTTAGACTGCAGAAGTAGACTACAGACCTCTTTCAATTATCTTTAAACTAGTATAAACAGGCTACTTTCTATATAAATAATGGAAAGCAAGGCCTGATTGATCAAAATGTGACGATGTTACATGAGCAAAAGCCTGTAAGGTAACTACCTATTCTTAAATAGCTAGTAAAGGCTTGTCTACATGGGGACTAAGTCAATAGGACTAAGTCATTTAGTTAGTTCGTTTTACACAGAAAATAATGAACTTTGCTCTTATCTATAAGGTTTTACAAGCACGTATAGGCAAAGACATAAGATAAAATAGGAATTGCCTCAACATTGCACTTCCACTGCTCATAAACAACACTGATTTGTACAAAACACTTCCAAACCACCACCCCTATATACGTATAAATAGCTGGATATACAGTGGCACAATTTCAGGCATGAGACTCAAAATAAGAGCAATAGGTATCCCCAATGATATTGCCCTGGCTGTTTGCATTTTGCATTGGGTGCCTTGCTGACTGCTCAAACCTCTGAGCAAGTCTCCGTACCTAAACCTCTCACCCATTGCTAAGGGTTCTCCCTTGCTCTGACAAATATTGTGCAAAATACAACATGCTGCTATAATCTTTGGGACGCTTTCTTCTGCTGCTTACAACCTATTCCAAAAACAATGCCAGCTCCCTTCCAAATGCACATACCACTACCATTCTGCAACTACTGAGGTGGCAGTTAAAAATTCCTGCCTTTGGTCCAAGGAGCTTTTGAATGGTTTCATAACAATGGAAGCTGCACACTACTCAGCAGCAGAGGATAAGCTCGGGGTCTCTGGATAACTGGAGCAATCGCCACACCATTGATGTCTATATTGTTCTTGGAAGAAAACAGTCCTTTCTCCATGACATTAAAAAGAGTTGAGTTCTGAAAGAACGTAGCATTGTGGATCCTTCCAAACCACTCAGTATTTGTCTGTAAACCTGCCTTGATGGTCGACAAGTTCTTGGAGCACCATGGAGAAATACTGCTTTCTGTTTATGAGTTCTGAGCTCTAATCTGGGGCGATTTGAGAGGCCCATGTGTGCAATGCCATCAATAACCACCAGAGCATTACTGAACTGTATAACTCAGTGCAACAGTATCTTTTCCATCTGAACACATCTACACATCTGAATGACAATGGCCCCAACAGTCAATCTCACCACACCAAATTGGTTCACTATAGAGCAGTAGCATTCAGGGATAGCCAGCTTCCAGATGGCAGTGGGGACCTGCTTTTCCATGAGTATGTGGCTCTGCATGTTGGTGCACGGCCATTGTAGCTCTGGGGTTAGTTCAGCACATATCTTCAGAAAGACTGCCTCCCCCATCCTGAAATTCCCTCATGACTGTTGGTCATCCCAGGTCTGCAGAACAACCTTTTCCCACCAATTCACACTGATTTCCCAAGCCCAGAAACTATGCTACAAGCTATGAAGCTGTTCCAGGAACTGGGCCTCCACTATCACGTGCTTGATGTCTTCCTCTTCTTCCTCATCTGTGTCCCACAGCTGCTGAAGACCCTCCTGCTACTGGAGATGCTCCTGCTGCTGTACCTGCCATGTCATCTGCTCGGTGGTGCGGCTGGCACAGTTGAAAGACAAATTCATCTGGCTTTGAGTGCTGAAATACAGCTCAGTCAGCCTCTCTGTGTCTGAGGTTGCCAGCATAATGGCATGAAGAATGATTGGATCCATGCTGGTTGACAGCAATTCAAAAATGGAAGTAGCCCTCCAAGAAAGAAAGTATGGGATGGATGCAGATGAATCATGGGAATTTTAATTTTAACTAGCTAGCTTCTGCTATGCATATCACAATACACACCAAGAAAAATCCCAAAACACACACCACTCAGCAGTGTAGCAAAGGACCATAGAATGTTATCAGAGGATGCCATGCACTCAGTTTGCAGCAAACCGCTCCTGTGTATACACAGTGATGCTCATTGGCAGAGGACACATCATCCCATGCGCACACTATTACTGGTACCACTCATTACCTGGTGCACATAAAAAGCTGAGGGTTAAACTCTCTGTATAGACAAGCCCTGAGAGTAAATGACTCATTACACTACTACTTCTGCATATTGCACTTTTCATTGTCTAGGAGCATGAATATCATAACCGTTACGCTTTTAAGGGACACAAGTTTTAATTTGTATTGATACGTTTTCCTATGCGCTTTAAAGCAAAGCACAGAAAGAGCCATTCCCTGTGTATCATCACAATAGAACATGTAATAGGTATAGGCACATTTTATCTATGGTTTCTCAAACTATTTGGGCATCTCTAGCTATTTATTAGATGAGAGTTTTCAAAGGTCACTGAACAGAACACATGCCTCTTGAGTAGTATTTTGAGTACCACTTCATTTTTAATAGATGTGTAAAGTTATCAACTTACGTAGTACAGAAACCAGTGTGTTTTTTGCCAATGCTAACGTAGATAATTATTCCTATTATATTTTAAATGTTTGGTAAGCATTTGCACACACAGTTATAGTTTCTAGTGGAGGACACTTGGAACATTTTCTGGCAACAGCTGAATCTGTGGCTACTTGTTCTTACTACTTGAAATGTTCAGTGACACTTATCAGTGTTATTTTTCAGAAATGGGAAGGATAAAGGAGGCCCATCTGTTTTTGTGAGAGAGAGAAAATAAAAGTGATTGCCTTTAAATGCTTGTTATATCTTTATGTTACAGTGACAGTGTTTTCAGAAGAGGTGAGAAATACTTCACATTAATTATCCATTTTCTCTACAAAGAGCCCTTGAAATTAGATTGGAAAATCTTCTCCATTTAATGGCAAAGCTGCAAAAATATGTTAGGCCAGTGGTTTGGAAATACAAAAACTATACTACATCAGTAGCAAACATAATAAGCTCCCCCTCTCAGTGCAGATTCTGAGCTACTGTAATTTAAATGTCATCAGTTATTTATTTCACTTATGATACATTCGTAAAACTTACAATTGCCAGCTTGCTCATGCATCCCTAAATTGTAGCTACAAAATAATTTAGGATTACCAGACAAAAAATAAAATGGATTGCCGTCCCTTGGGGCAGCCACGCTTTTCCCCGCTTTGTTAATTGTAACAATTAAAGGAACAGAGATTGGGCACGGATTGCATTGCAAAGCATTGCCCAGATTCCATAAGCCTGGCAGTGCCAAAGTTGCACTCTTCTGTGGTTCACCAGTTGGTTGCAATATTGATTGTGAGGAAAGTCTATAGGGACATGGCGTTGGCAATACTCTCTCTTGAAGTGTTGAAAAAATCATTAGTCAGGCATAAATATTTAATAATAGAGTAATTAATCATTGGAATAACTTCACCAAGCATCATGGTGAATTCTCAATTACTGACCATTTTAAAATCAAGATAGGATGTTTCTCTGAAAGTGATGCTCTAGGAATTATATGGGGGAAGTTCTATGGCCTGTGTTACACAAGGAGTGAGACTAGATAATCACAATAGTCCCTTCTGGCCTTGGCATCTATGAATCCCCCTCCCCCAAATTATGATATTGGTTCTCCTTTTTATTTGCCTTCTGGCTTTTAGGTTTTAAATTGCATTTGGGTCATATTATCAAACTTTTCTCTTTAACCATGAGTGTCACAAACTTACTTCTTCTTTTCTTTTTTCTTTTTTTTGTTATTTTGTGAATGTAAGCTGAGATTCTCACATAATCATAGGATTCCACGAACTGGGGCTGTTTAAGAAAAATACCAAATATTATGAGACTTGTGATTAAAATTGCGAGAATAGTTATGCTGTGGAAACCACCGAGCTGAAGAGTGGGGCACAGTCCCAACAGTAGTGTAAGAGTTGGGTACAGCAGTGTCCTCCCACGCTCTGCTGGGGAATCTAGT
Source organism: Mauremys mutica (assembly GCF_020497125.1). Classification (NCBI taxonomy): domain Eukaryota; kingdom Metazoa; phylum Chordata; order Testudines; family Geoemydidae; genus Mauremys; species Mauremys mutica. The sequence continues at coordinate 344,007,801 of NC_059072.1, forward strand.
ATATCTAGGCATCAGACTCCGGCAGATTCCCCTCCTTTAGAGACCCAGGCTGGGGCAGGAAGTGCAGGAGCTCCGAGTGTGGAGCCAGCCACAGAAATGCATTCTCTTTTCTACCTTTGTGCAATACTCCTACCTAAGCTGCACCAAGCATTCTTTGGCTAATACCTTGAATCTGTCCCACTGTCTATATATATATTACTCTTCTAGTTCATACTGATGTAGCAAAATTACATTAATAGGTATCAAGCAAATATGCGAAAAAGTTTACACGTTTAAATGCTTCAGCCGCCTTAGAGATCATTTGATTTTTCTATACTAAGTTATGGACATAAAATACAGATCCAGCAGCAGTATAGTGCTTGAGGCAGGTTGCAATAAACTGCAGTGCCCAAAAGCACACTTAGATAGTATTCCTTAGATAGTATTTCCTCTATCTTTAGTAATATAAATACACAGTAAAAAGGAGATGCTGTATAGAATGACTCACATTGGTGCAGTGGAGTTAGGCCTCCATTATTTCAGGGCTGAAAAATGCATCAGGTGCCTACTAGGCAGGGGGCTAAACATAAGCCAAAGATAAAGGGCAGGATGGGTGGCCTTAATGCAGAGACAAAGACCGGCCCAGCCCATGTACACTACTGTGAAAATTCAAATTGCAGGAATTCCCAGTAGGATATTGCACCCACGCTTGGAGGCACCATCTCCTGTTTATATGTGGGTGATAAACTTGGAGCTTTCCCCTCTGCTTGTGAGGAATTCTCTCCCCAATTCAAGTTGGAGTCTCCTAGTTATTGGGCAAAGAGGGCAGGATTGAGCATTCAAAAATCACGAGTCAAACCCCAAATGCATTATTTTTTGTTAAATCTCATGATTTTTTGAACTTGGCTTCCGGTTTTTGAGATTTTAGGGTTCATGTTTTCCAGCGTTTCTGTGCAACCAGCGAGGCTAGGGACTAACTTTGAAAGTCAAGTTTCTCGTGTAATTATGTGACTACTGGAGTTGAAACTTTAAGAATAACACCAGATGTTGTGAAACTAGTGATATAATCATGAGAGTCAGCAGCATGGAGAAAGGGATCTCTGCTATTTTATCCTTTCCTAACACAGATCCAATCTCTCCCTTTCCTGGTCACCATCAGCCCAGTCCAGCCCACTAATAGGCAACACATTACAATGAGACAGATCTGCACTTCTCCCTCTTCTCCCTCTTCTCCCTCCCTCCCTCTTCTCCCTCCCTCTTCTCCCTCTTGCAAGGCATTACTTCTGTGGTTGATATAAGCTGGGACTAACCCCCTCCCCTCTAACTAGCAGTTCTGCTAGTTTCTCTGCTTAGGTCCTCCTCTTTACACACCCTGCTCTCTGAGGAGTAACTCATTCCTATTGTTCTGCTTAGCCCCTACCTCACTGCTATCCAGGGCTGGCTCCAGGCACCAGCATTCCAAGCAAGTGCTTGGGGCGGCAATCTGCAAGGGGCGGCAGTCCCTGTGTTTTTGCCCCCCAAGCAGTGCCCCGAATCGCCGCCGTGGATGACGGGGGAAGTCTGTGCACCGCTAGGGCGGCATGCGCGTTTCTGCGGCGGCAGCAATTTGGCGGTAGCTTCTATGTTCAGCTGTCAGCGGCACAGCTTCTGTCTTCTGGCTGAAGACAGCTGTCTGCGGCGGCAATTCGGCGCGCAGCTTGGGGCGGCAAAAACAGTAGAGCTGGCCCTGCTGCTATTCCTTAAGCAGCTGAGCTATTTGCTCCATATCCTCTTCAACTGCCCTCCCCTTCTACCTGGTAAATCAGTAAGACAGTGCCTAACATCACTCAACCTACCCTCAGCTGCCTGGCAGAAAACCTGACACTTGTATTAGCCTAGACAGCACTTCTGTTTGTCCCAGGTTTCTGAACAATAGGATTTTCCCCAGACTGGTAACTGATAAGGCAATGAATGTCAGACCTGCTGAGGAAACGATGATGGATTTTGCTAGCATAGCAGCAAATATCAGAAAGGGACCTTGAAGAGGATAGGAGAGAGGCAGGGAGTTGTTAGATAAACCTTTAAAATAGTTCATGGCCAGTTCAGGGTTTGAGTTGAGAACTTCATTTTTCCCCATTTTAGTTGGTCCATTTTACGGGTTTGCTAAAAAAAATATATTCACTTAGTTACTAGTAGAGTTAGTTTTAAAAAAATGGTATTTCCATCCTGTAGGATATTCCAATATTTTGACATTTTGTTTTCATCCCAAGTCAGTATGAGAAGTTAAATTAGCTAGTTTTTTTGTGGAGCTTAAAATTTGGGGGAAAAATTGGAAATATTGAAATATTTCATTTTTTTCTTGATACAACATTGAAATGTGTCTCTTTGAGTGTCATGCTGCTGCCTGGAAGTTCTCTTACTCTCTCATGATGTCCCAAAATGGTTCAACCAAAGGGAAGACTGTGGTGCATTTTGGGACAGGTCGTCTAGCCAGGGAACCCAGCCCACAGAGAAGAATGAGTTCATGATGCACCTGAAATATAACTCCCATGAGGCGCTACAGCAGTTCAGGTGGATGCAGTTCAATGTTGAGCCTCACTGAAATAAACATTTTGATGTAGTTCAATGAACAATAACATTTTTATTTGGATTGGCCTCATTTAAATATGTTGTTTAGATTTTCTTGATGGAAAATCAAAAACTGTTGGGAAATTCAAAGTTTTCCAGTGGAAATTTGGGATTTTGCAGAAACTGTATTTTCCATCAAGAAAATATTTTTATGGAAAAAATCCATTAGAAAGAGACCTTTGTCAGATCATTCTGATGTGTTCTATTTAGTATCTGTATCTTGACTTCCTCAACAGAGAAGTTGAAAATCTGCCTCACTTAATTATAAGAAACTGTATAATATGTATTTCAGTAGCACTTCCGGAAGTCAGCATTCATGTTTCAGCAGAAAATGGTTTTGGTTCTTATTTTCAGGCTCCGAGGCGATGTGGGCATTATTGCTGGAGGAACCTGGACACGGTTGGATTTGCAGAGCTCCCCAGAATTCAGGTGTCTAGTGTGTCATGCCGTCTGGAGAGCTTACCTCAGGGCAGACTGTCAGAAAACAGGGCAGACAACCCTAGCTGGTGGTGTGTTCTGTAATTAGATTTCACCAAGCCAATAACAAATGTGAACTCCTGGATCACTACACCAGTCTTACTATAGAGTCACAGACAGTCCCCTTAGATGCTCCAGTCTATCTTGCCACCCAGACAAACTGGGCTTTGTGGTAAAGGGAAACGTATAGCAAAGGTCACATCACATCAGGTTGTTCCCAGTCCCAAGAGACCTTTCATTTGCTCCAGATCAGTTGGTACTCTAGATATTACACCAAAGACAAGGCTGGTAGTTAATTCTAGAGTAAACTAACTAAAGGTTTATTAGCTAAGAAAAGGAAATGAGAGTTATTGAGGGGTTAAAGCAGACAAAATATATGCACAGATGAGCCATAGTTCGTAATGCCAAATGGTGGCAGTGATGTAATAAACTGCCAGTTTCTCAAAAGTCTTTTCAGCATGCCCAGGTTGTCTCTGGGAATCTCCGCTTTGCATTTGATACACTTCCCTGTAAGAGTTCAAATAGTCTGGAGATGCAGTATCCTTCCTTGAATCCACATTCATCGCTTCTTCTCACAGAAAACAAATTGACAGTGTCACTACCCACACGGCTTTTCCTTTGATGACGGAGTGAGGAATGCATTTGGAGTCTTTGACCTCCCATCACACACAATGATCACTTACTTTGAAATTAGCACTTTTCTCTTAAAGTTCTTCATTTGCATTCCACCAAGTTTCTTTCTCATTGGATAGGTTATTTAGTTACAGGGGTACACACAATGTAAATTTTTGCTAGTACATTATAACAGGATACAGATAAGTGAATACAATGCAAGTAACATCCCACTAGTTTTCATGAAGTTTAAACACCAAACACATTCTTATACATTTAACAATCACTTTAAGCTATAGTAATACACAAGTGAATTGGCCTTTGTCTCTGGCATGAGCTGGCACCTGGTCTGCCAGGGTCACATAGTCAGCTAGAGGTTGAACCTTTTGAACTTAAGTACATTTTAGGGTCAAAGATTCACAAACAATCAGCCCTGTATAAAAAGAGACAACTGCAAATTCATTCTCATCTGCTTCTGATGTAGTAAGGAGCCTACCTGAGGTCTGTGTTTTTCTCTCCTGTGTCCAACAGGTGCAGGGATAGGATACCTTCATTTAATGATGTTGTTTTCAGCACTGACTTCCCTGGTGAAAGCCAGGAAGTTTCCAAATGCATTCCATAGAGTATTGAAGAACAATAGAAATTGGAATGTTTTCCATTGTACAGTGCACAGAATCCTATCTGGTTTGTGTAGCTCATATGAGCTGCTAAAGTAAAAGTTGTATTTACAGTCTGGATTTTGGCAGGAGTCTTTCTTGTATTTATGTGGTGTCAGCTGGGAGCTATGTCTGGAAAGTGAGGGTCGAAGTCTAAGGTGTTGTTGTTTTTTTGTTTGCTTTTTGGTTTTTTTTTTAAAGCCTCTAGACACCAGCCATATTTGTGTTTTGTTCAGGCAGCAGTATGTTATGACTTCAATTTTGAGAAGGGGTCAGAAGGTGTTGCAATGGGGAGGATGCACCCCTCTACAGCTCACAGCAAGTAAATGTCAGCCTTGAGGGAGTTATCAAGGAACAGCTAGAATGGTAGAAATGGGTTTTCAAGATAGAGACCATCAGATCTTTACAAAGCTCGTACTGTAAAACAGTGTGCACTGGACTCCTTTGAGAAGTGCAGGGTGCATAAGTCCATACCTGATTATTGACAGTAGAGTGGTCTCACAAAACATAATGGTTTTAAAAAAAAAACGTCTAAAATTAGTGTCCTCCAAGTAGTCATGTTGCTCTGCACAATGCACACTGTTGTTCTCTCTGTGTTTCTTTAAGTGCATTGTTGTTGTGGAGACCACCTGCTTTTGCAGCTTTCTGATTGGGTGCTTTTTTTAAATGCCGCTTCTTTACCTGGCCTAACATGCTTCCTTAGTGAAAGCAAATGGTATCTATTCTCGGCAAACTCAGACTACAGTTAATGTAATAAACAAACCCAGTCCTTCCTGCCTGCTGGCTTGTGGCAGGGTAGTGACCTAAGGGTGTTTTACAAAAGAGAGAGAGTGGCCCTGCACAGCTTGCCTACACAAGAATGAGCATTATCTGTGTGTGGAACTGAACCGTCAGCTAAAGAAAATAAAATGCTAATCCAGTCTTATTTGTGCAAGTGCAATCAGCCTGCAATACAGTTTACCTAAGGGATACCCATACTCCCTTGAGAGAGAGAGAGAGAGAGAGAGGATACAAGAGGTTTTTAAGAAGGCTTTCTGCACCGCCTTTCTTCTTACCTTGTTTTATGGTATTACTGGTCCTTGCCACAGTCTTAGGTACTATGGAGGTCAACTGCCTTCCCAGTAACAACTGCACCTCACAGAGGAAGGGTACTGGTGGGACGAGAAGCTGAAGGAACCTGCTATTCAGGGCTTCCTGCCAGTCCCACTACCATGACACTAAGATAGTCTGGCCAAGATTTTCAGATGTGACTAGTGATTTTGGATGCCTCGGTTTTTAGTTGCCAAACTTGAGACACCTTGAAAAGGCCTGGCTTGCAAAAAAGTTCTGAACATCCATCCAAGTCCAGTCTTAAGCTGGGCACCCACGGTAACTAGTCACTTGAAAATCTTGCTCTTCATTCTTATCCTGTGAGGCAGTAGCTGTCACACTGAAAGAACTGTTTGTTGGAGTGAGGTATCTTCTCTGGGAGTCTGTCTAGCTAACTCTGGATACTTCTAGAGCACTTATCACTTTGGAATGTAAGTGCTGAAAGGTGGAATAGCTTGGGGCATGACAGGTGGAACTACTGCAGAGAAGAAAGGGGGTTCTGGCCATTGGTCTATTTGCTTTCTTGCTCCACATACAACATCTGGAGTTTGAAACCGAATTGTTCCACATTCTGGTCTCATTTCGGATTGTTGGCATGGGAGGCTAAATACTGGCTTGGAGTAAGCCTCTAATCCCTCTTGACGTATGAAATAGATTATTGATAGCGCTATTGTTGTTAGCATTTAATGAATTGGGAGTGAGGTGAGGAGGAGATTAGATAACTTGCCCAAAGTCATACTGCAAAGCTGTAGCAGAGCTCGGAGCAGAACCCAGGACTCCTGACCAACTGCATGAATGTATTCCCTCCCAGAATAGGCATAATATAGACAGCTTGAGTACGAGTCCTTCCAGATGGGCGAAGTTTATGCAATGCATGGCAAATCCTAGCTAAGCTTATGGCTTTTCCTCTAGTATCTCCTTACAAAGAAGACTTGGCCGCTATTTTAGCATTTTTACAGCTGAGAAGTGGTTGCATTCTTTCCCAAACTGGGTGGTTAGAGGACTCCAGGGCCCTCTCTGTCTAAAAAACAAAAACCCAGCATTGTTGGGTAAGGAGAAAAAGGCAAGTGCCAAGAGACTGCTAGGAAAAACATTTTAACAGTTAAGATTTTAGAGCCACTTGAGGATTGTGGGGAAAAAAACCTGAAAAAAAAATCTCATATTTAGCTACCTCTCAGCAGCTGCCAAAGAAATCTTTATTTTCATATTGTTACTTTAAAGGCTTACATTTAAATCTAAACGCCTTAACGACTCTGCATGGACAACAGCTGTGCCAAGTGAGAATGGTGTAGCTCCTTGGATTTATCACTGCTATCCAGCAGCATGTCACTTAAACAACTCCTTTGAGGGGCACTATCTCAGTCACTACCTAGAGACGTGAGTGTCCCCTCCCACATACACACAAGTTAATATGTCATGTTAGAAAAACCTACATTTTAGTTCACATTTGAGGTTTTAGAGCTCTCTAGGGCAACAAAAATTTTTAATGCTGTGAATTACTGCTTTTTCATCTATTTTTATGACCTAAATATCCTCAATACTTTTAATAACTTGCATAAATTGTATATAGCGGCATCTGTATTTTTTGTGGGTGAAATTTAGTGAGTCAGCTAGTCTGACTGAAATAGTGGGGGATATTTATGCTGAGGATGAGCTGTGCTATAGTAGATTGGGGGGTAGGGTATAGAAAGGAGTTTATTTTTATGTGGGAAACTGGTCTCCAGAGACTAGTGCTGAGATTTTAAAATCACTGTAAACATTTCTCTATATTAAAATAGTATATCAGGTCAGTAAAAGTGCTAAGGTATTTTAGTATTTTATTAATCCTTTTGAAGTTTTCAAGACTGCTGCAAACTGGAAGAAACCTGTTTATTTGGAGGAATCTGTCTGATAAATAATTTTAAATTAAAGATCATGGATTGTTTCAGTCTCATGTGCAGAAAGTTATGTAGGAATAGGTACTTTGCGTGTCTGCAGCACCTGTAATCCAGGGACCTCAAAGTTGTTTGCAAACAATAACACACACAGCTTCACAATGACTCTTGGGGCTAGTCTACACTTACCGTCCGGGTCGACGCGGTGAGTTCGACTTCTCGGAGTTCGAACTATCGCGTCTGATCTAGACGCGATAGTTCGAACTCCGGAAGCGCCGCGGTCGACTCCGGTACTCCACCACTGCAAAAGGCGGTGGCGGAGTCGACCTTGGAGCCGCGGACTTCGATCCCGCGGCGTCTGGACGGGTAAGTAGTTCGAACTAGGGTACTTCGAGTTCAGCTACGCTATTCACGTAGCTGAACTTGCGTACCCTAGTTCGACCCCCGCCCTTAGTGTAGACCTGCCCTTAGTGATATCTTAAGTATTATACCCATTTTATAGACGGGTTTAAGGAGGCGTGTAGAGGTTGTGACCTGGCCATAATCTGTCAGAAAGTCAGGAGCAGAGCTGAGAGTAGAACCTGGAAATCATGATTTCTATTCCCCTGCTCTAACAGCTGCTACTTCTGATACCTAAAAAATGATGCCCTTCATTATCTCTGCTACTAGGGCCACTCTTAACTCACCGGAGTTGAGTCACTAAGCATACTAGGCCATCTCATTCAGAGAGGTGCAAAATACAGAAGTGCTTGTGCAATGACTCACTTAGCACAATTCTCTTGCTGCACTGAAGTCTCGCAGAGGGGTTTGTACAAAGAAATTTGTGGAAGAGGATTACATAGTCTATCAATACCCCAGACAGCACTGTGAAGGTGACAGAAGAGTAAAACTCAAAAGTAGCATGAAAATTCTCCATACACTGATCATAATAAATAGTCACCAGTAAAGAAAATGAAATGGAGACAAATAATGTTTTTGTTTGTAATATCAAAGGAAAACCTGTCTGTGCTTAGTACAGTGAAAAATATTATTCAAGTTTATCTCTACTTGAAGTTTATCTCTTACACAAAAGCAGGGCCAGCTCCAGACCCCGGGGCACCAAGTGCGTGCTTGGGGCGGCGTGCCACGGGAGGGCGGCAGGCGGCTCTGGTGGACCTCCCGCAGGCGTGCCTGCGGAGGGTCCGCTGGTCCCGTGGCTTCGGTGGAGCATCCGCAGGCGTGCCTGTGGGAGGTCCACCGGAGCCGCGGGACCAGCGGACCCTCCACAGGCACGTCTGCAGGAGGTCCACCGGAGCCGCGGGACCGGCGACCGCCAGAGCGCCCCCCGCAGCGTGCCGCCCTGCTTGGGGCGCGCAATTCCTAGAGCCGCCCCTGCACAAAATTTGTTTCATGTAACTTACAGATGCCTATGGGCTGCTTGGAGTCTTACACTGGAATTTTCCACCTCTTTCTGTTTTATTCAAATTTAAATTGACATTTATTTTTCAGATGATCGTACTCATTCTCTCTTCCTTACTCCCTGACTCAGTCACCCTCTAGTATAAACCAAATAGTAAGTATTTGGGGAGGGACATGGGGGAGGGATAGCTCAGTGGTTTGAGCATTGGCCTGCTAAACCCAGGGTTGTGAGCCCAATCCTTAAGGGGGCAACTTAGGGATCTGGGGCAAAATCAGTACTCAGTCCTGCTAGTGAAGGCAGGGGGCTGGACTCAATGACCTTTCAGGGTCCCTTCCAGTTCTATGGGATAGGTATATCTCCATATATGTGTGCTAGAAGTAGTGAGTAATTCCTCCACTCTATTTTTTTCACAGGAAAATTGCCTTTACTTGGGATGTAATTTTTCAGAATAGAAGACTTGATTTATTGGCATTTCTATGGCAGATAGGCACGTGAATGCTTAGACTGACAGAGTATCCAGTTTTCAAAAGGAATGTTTTAAATGCATAGCAGCTCATTTTAATCTTCAAAATAATTAGAACACCTGTTTAAGTGAGAATTGCCTTGGAATTTGACCTAATCCTGCAAGCTGATCCATGGAGGTAGACTTCTGCTCCCATGTTTAGCCCCAGTGAAGGTCATTATTGGTCTAAAGGTCCACCCATTCAGATTAGTTCATCAGCTCAAGGCCCTGGTATCAGAGCTTAATGTGGACACGATAGTGTTCCCAGAACCCCCTGATACTTGTCCATTATTCAGAAAGTAATATATGAGCATCAGACTCCGCTCAGTTCTGCTCTTCTTCGTCTATATAAGAAGCTGATAAACAGGAAGGAATCCAAGGGCATCTCTCAGGCAAATATGGAGTGGCCTGCCCAATAACATTTTAAAGCCAACAGTACTAGCCAGTACTAAATGGAGATGAAAGCACCAGTCTTTATAACTAGGCATTGTATGTTCCCAAATGAATTTACTAGTTCTAAAAAAGCTACTGCAGCATTACTGCCAGGGAATGCTTTGATAAGAAGAAATAACAAAGGAATGCATTCCTTTTGATGCCTGGGATCCTGACTGTTCAACAAGATGCATCTTTAGGAACTTCTTTTTGGTAGGACGAGGAAGAGCTTTACAAAAATTAAGTAAGACTTATTGAGGAGCATTATTCTTAGAAGCTTTGTGTACAGAATTCACTTGGCTCCCCAATAGACATTAGTGCATAATATAATACTAAGGAAAGAAAAACATTAATTTACTAATACTATAGATTACTCTCATTCTAACAAAGGATGGCCATTTTCTAGGCTGACCTTTCTAAAAGTATCTTTGAAATGTTGTATTTGTCTTTCAAGGTGAGAGTAAGCGAGAGAAGGAGGGGCGATGGGATAGGGGGGCCAAGAATCAATCCCTGCAGGACCTCAATTAAAACACATGCATGATGATGATTCTTTGTTTATAGTTATATGTTGAGACCTCTCACTTAGCCAGCTTTTCATCCATTAAATATGTGCCATGTTAATTTTATGGCTTTCTAGTTTTTTAATCAAATTGTCAGGTGATATCAAGTCACATGCCTTACATAAGTCTAAGTTTATTGCATCAATAATATTACCTTTATCAACCAAACTTGCCATCTCTTAAAAAATAAATGATATCAAGTAAGTTTGACAGGATCCATTTTCCATCACCCATGCTTATTGGCATTAATTTTATTGCCCTTCCCTAATTCTTTATTGAGTCCTGTGTCAGCCATTCACTCATCTTGCCCATGATCAATGTCAGACTAACAGGCCTATAATTACTTGGATCATTGCATTTACACTTGAAAAATATTGGCACAAGATTAGCTTTCTTCCAGTCTTCTGGAACTTTTCTGGTGTTCCAAGACTTACTGAGAATCAACATTAATGGCCCAGTGATCTCCTCAGTCAGCTCTTTTAAAACTCTTGGATGCAAGTTATCTGGACCTACTGATTTAAAAATGTCTTACTTTAGTAGCTCCTGTTTACCATTCTCCTGAGAAACTAGTGGAAGGAAAAGAGTGCTGTCCTATGGTATGACTATATCATGTTTTCCCAACTAATACAGAACAGAACAGAAAAATGTTTTGAACACTTCTGCTTTTTCTACATTATTATTGTCAATTCTACCATTTCTATCTAATAATGGACACGTACCATTTAGGATTCTTTTTGTTCCTAATAAACTTAAAAGAACAACTTATTTTCCATATCTCTCCCTTGCCTGGTTTTGCTTCCCATATCAATTTTCTACAATTACTAGCTTCTGATTAATATGCTATCAGATTCTCCACTCTTTCATTTGTTATATTTTTTTATATTTGCTTTCACTTCCCCTCCATACCAGTTGTTTTTTAACCAATATGGCCTTCTTCCTTAGTTATGGAATTATGGCTTTTTGGGCATCTATTAATGTGTTCCTAAACCAGTCCCAGTTGCCATTTAAATTTTTCTGATTAAATTCTTTCTCCCAGCTGATTTGGCTTTCCTCTCCAATGTCTTTGTTGTTATCACCAGTTCACCTCTAACAATGGTAGCTCTAACATAGACAAGGACTGAAGAAGACCAATATCCAGTTGGAACTACAAGGCAAATCTAGCCAGGTGGAAGGAAATCAGTTAAATTTGAATTTAGTGAGGATATGGAGGCTAATACTACTATTTTGTGCAAGATCCAATTGGATCTTTAATTACCACAATTGATCAGGATCTTGGCTTTACTTGCATGCAGGATTTTTAAAAGAGCAGGCGAAGGAATTTTCTGGATCGTTACCGTCAATTTTTAAGAAGTCTTGGAACCCTGGGGAAGTTCCAGAAGACTGGAAGAAAGCTAACATTCCAATATTTTAAAAGTGCAAATGGGATATAATTAATGCCAGTCAGCACAGATGTATGGAAAATAGATCCTATCAAATTAATTTGATATCTTTTTTAAAAAAAAATTAGATTACAAGTTTGATGTAGAATGCCACATTTTCATTAAAAAACTAGAATGATATAAAATCAACAGTGCACACATTAAATGGGTTAAATAGTGGCCAACTGATAGGTCTCAAAATGTAATTGTAAATGGGGAATCATGATTGAGCTGGTGTTTCTATTGGGGTCCTGTAGGGATGAATTCTTGGCCCTATTTAATATTTTCATCAATAACCTTAACAAAAACATAAAATTTTCACTGATAGTCGGAAGATGATACAACATGGTGAAAGATTCAAGGACCTCAATCTATTTAGCTTGTCAAAGACAAATGTAAGGAGTGACATGTTCACACTCTATAAGTGCTTAAGTGGAGATCATAAAATTGATAATAGAAGGCCCTTCTGTTTAATAGAGAAAAGTGTAAGAAGATCCGATAATGGGAAGTAGAAATTTGACAGGTTTAGACTAGAAATCAGGCACAGAAGTTAAACTAACCGATCTGTAGTTTCCTGGGTTGTTTTTATTTCCCTTTTTATAGATGGGCACTATATTTGCCCTTTTCCAGTCTTCCGGAATCTCTCCTGTCTCCCATGATTTTCCAAAGATAATAGCTAGAGGCTCAGATACCTCCGCTATTAGCAGCTTGAGTATTCTAGGAATAATCTATAATCTATGAATCTGCTTCTCAGTCATCAGTGTGCCAGAATTAATCTATTTAGGCATTATTTAAAAGGACGACATTTTCCAAAAGTTAACATGTAGTGGTACGTGAGATACCTGTAATGTGAAGATGGAAATCCCATGGCATCTCAGATTCCATAATGCAATGACTGTTGCCAAATGCTACCTTTTTAAATAGTGAACATAACATCAGTTATGATGTGGAACATCAAGGTAGTAAACTAAGGTAAACCCTGAAATTGCTTAATGTTCAGTATCTAATATGATATATAGTAAATCTTCCTTGGAGACCAATATTTTACAAATAAAGCATGTGTCCTACATGGGTAATGCAATTTTATCGCGACTTGAAAGTTTCTGGGAGAATAATGGCAGGTGGAGGTACCAGATTTTATTTTGTATATCAAATGGAGGGGGAGGGAAAAAGAAGATAAGACTATGTTCAGTGTAATCAGGGAAAAATAAACCCCCATGAACAATAACAGCGGAGAAGCAAGTTCTTTAGGGTCTCCACTTGAGAGAAACAGACTTTTGAAGAGGTATCTTTTATCTCCATTAGATATAGTTTAATCACTAGATATTTTACATTCCCTAAATAATAGGCTATCCACATCAGATGGAAAGAGAAGTTTCAATGAATGTTACCATGGGGCATGCAAACAGTGAGTTCTGGTATATAGCCTAGGTGGTTGTTATTATTATTATTATTATTATTCATATTATGCTATAGGTGTACAACATGCTTTACAAAGCTCAAGGCATTTTCTTAAGGAGAGGTCTCAGAGAGAGGGGGACAGACCACCTTTCAGTGGGGAGGGGAGAGGCATTTTCCCTGCACAGAGTTTGCAGTCAAATGCAGAGACATTCAATAAAAGGATAAATAATTACATGAGAGTGTGGGTACAGACATTCCTGGAAATGAGTTTAGTATTGAAAGACAAAATGGAAGAAGTGACTTACAGGGAAGGATGCAGAGGAGAGGCAAAGTGATTGATGCACTGGAAGGCCGAGGGTGTTCCAATGGGACTGGGGTATACATGAACCTGGGGGTATGGCTACACTTGCGAGTTGCAGCGCTGGTGGAGGCTTTCCAGCGCTGCAATTAGTAAGTGTCCACACCTGCAGGGCACATCCAGCGGCTGGCCGTACACCTGGCTCAGCATGGGGAATAAAGATTGCAGCGCTGGTGCTGCAGCGCTGGTCATCAAGTGTGGCCACACACCAGCGCTGTTATTGGCCTCCAGGGTATTAGCAGATATCCCAGAATGCTTTTATAAATTACTCTCTTTGTTTTGTTATGCAGCCTCTCTTTGTTTTGTTGTGAACTCAGAGCTCCGTAGCTCCGTTGATCCCGAAGCTGCTTATCTACAAACACATCTCCTGTTTGCTGTGATCAATCTGTGAACAATCAAATGAGATAATGAGGCAGGCAGGGAGTGAGTGTTTGCTTGACAGAAACGGGGCAGAGGGGAGAGAGGGAGTCCGTTGGCTGCAGACTGTTTGCAGTTAAGAGTTAAGGGTAAGGGATCGGGAACATGTTCTGATTTTTCAAGGCAGGAAGGTAACACACAGTGTTGGCTCCAAAAATCCACTCTCTCTCTCTCGCCTGCTCCCTGTCACACTATGTGCCACCCCACCCCCCTCTTTTGAAAAGCACGTTGCTGCCACTTGAATGCTGGGATAGCTGCCCATAATGCATCACTCCCAACAGCGCTGTAAATGCTGCAAATGTGGCCACACACCAGCACTGGTAGCTGTGAGTGTGGCCACACACCAGCGCTGGCCCTGCACAGCTGGACGACCAGCGCTGCAACTACCAGCGCTGCAGATTTGTAAGTGTAGCCATACCCTGGATCTCTCAAGTCCCGAGCTAGTGCTATAACCTTTGGATCCACTCTCTTTAAAGTGCTGCCCCTTAAAGCCCTAAAGATTTTGTTGACTTTGCCAACCAGGATGCTGTGTAGGGTGGCTGAATTCTCCAGTCCTGATCTGTTTGCTTTTTGTGCTTTCGGTTTGAAAACCAAACCTACATCTGCATTATAGCTGAGACGTTAGATTAGTACCCCAGCTGGAAAGTGTTCAATGGAAATTTTAACAGATGGTTTTGGGTTGCTTTTTAGATTTCAAACCTGAGCACATCTGGGTGAATTTTTTCAGATTAATTGTCAGAGTTTTTGATGGTACCCAAAATGCTTATGGGAAATTGAGTTCATGGTAACAAACAACTGATCCATTCTTTTCCTGCAATAGCAGATCCTTTAAAAAATCTCTCGTAAAGTATTTCAGAGATTTGAAGGTCACAACTGTTACATCACTGAAAACTGTGTATGTGTAACTCTTACATATGCTTCAAAATAAAAATGCTCCAAGAAAGGCATATGTAAGAGTAATGTAATGAAAAGGGCAGGATATTGCTATCGTAAAACATTTTAGAGTTTAGCACTGTGGTTTGTAAAAGCCAATCATTAGCTGTTTGTTGTCGAATTGATTGGTGGTAAGAGTGATGTCAACATCAATTTAAGGAGAGTGCTGCAGAAACAGCAGCTGGTTTTATAAATCTTCCTTGTGGATTTTGAATGAACATCTCTAAGCTTCAGGATAAAGTCTGAATTCCTTGTACTGCTGCTGGGAAACATGTTTAAAGGCATTGGACACAGGCAACATTGACTGACTGGAAAAGTAAGTCACCCTTAAATCCAAGGGTTATTAAAATAATGAATTAGTTGAGAAAATTTTGCATCTTTCCTGGGATCCTGAGAGAGGAAATTGGATATTAATCCAGTTTACATCTGTAATGTGTAATTTACAGCAGTATGCAAATTTAAGCATGTGGAGGAAACATTCTTTCTAATTATTTTGTTCTGGTGTCAAAGTACAGACAAGACTTTTAAGTCCTACTTACTATTTCTCCCCTGCTTCACCCCTCTGTTGTTTATCTCTGTGAATGTATCACTTAACTCTGTAAAACATTTGGGGATAATTTTTCCATGCAGTGCATTATAGAAAAATAGCACTGTTGTTGCCTATGGAAAATAAATAACTCATCTATTAAATCTGTGAGTGTGCCAAATTCTGCCTGTGTTGCACCTGTGTACAATCCCCTCATATCAAGCAAAACAAGTGGCTTCTGCCATTACTAGGATGGAAGGTCAAGTATATGTGACTCTTTTATTGACCTCCATTGTAGAACCATGGCTCAACAGACAGGAAGAAGGGGACCTCTACAGTCTGAAAATGTAAGAAAAAAGACAACCCGGAAGGTAGCACTCCAATTTCTTGCACTTTGTCATAGTGATCCAGAAGAGAAATGGCATCATAATGGATGAAGAGGGAAAATGAAAAAGCGTCCACCAGAAACTACAAAGGAATAGTTAGAGAGCAGGATTCAAACCAGCAGAGGAAATAGTAAGCATGACCATGCTTCAAGCACTTGGATAAGCCTGATCCAAAACTCAGTGTAGTCAATGGGAGTTTTTAGTGATTTAATGGGCTTTGGATTGGTCCCCTAATGAGAGGAGAGTGATTTGGATTGATTGTTTCTCTCTCTGAGGGTGAGCATGTAAATGTAGCTGAATTCTATAAATACAAACAAGTAAAAAGACTAACAAAACCTGCAATCCAATCCAAGCTAACAGAACCTTAAGATCCATTAGGAAAAGGATAGGTAATAAAATGCCACTATATAAATCCATGGTATGCCCACAGCTTGAATACTGCATGGAGTTCTGGTCACCCTGTCTCAAAAAAGGTATTCTAGAATTGGAAAAGGGATAGAGAAGGGCAACAAAGATGATTCGGGGCATTGATACGAGGAGAGATTAAAAAGGCTGAGATTGTTCAGTTTAAGAAAGAGATGAATAAGGGGAATATGATAGAGGTCTATACAATCATGAATGAACATAAGAACGACCATACTGGGTCAGATGAAAGGTCCATCTAACCCAGTATCCTGTCTTCCAACAGTGGCCAATGCCAGCTCCCCCAGAGGGAATGACCAGAACAGGTAATCCTCAAATGACCCATTCCCTGTCACCCATTCCCAGCTTCTGGGAAACAGCACTAGGGACACCATCCCTGCTCATCCTCAGTAATAGCCATTGATGGACCTATCCCCCATGAATTTATCTAGTTCTTTTTTTAACCTTGTTATAGTCTTAGCCTTCACAACATCCTCTGTCAAAGAATTCCACAGGTTGACTGTGCATTGTGTGAAGAAATACTTCCTTTTGTTTGTTTTAAACCTGCTGCCTATTGATTTCATTTGGTGACCCCTAATTAATGTGTTATGAGGAGGAGTAAATAACACTCCTTATGTACTTTCTTCACACCAGTCATGATTTTATAGACCTCTATCATAGCCCAACTTAGTTGTCTCTTTTCCAAGCAGAAAAGTCCCAATTTTATTACTCTCTCCTCATATGGAAGCCATTTTATACCCCTAATCATTTTTGTTGTGTGGAGAAAGTGAACAGGGAAGTGTTATTTATCCCTTCTCAAAACCCAAGAACCAGGGATCACCTAATTAAATTAATAAGAAAGAGGTTTAAAATCAACACAGTGCATTACTTCATACAATATACAGTCAACCTGCGGGATTCATTGCCAGGGCATGTTATGAAGGCCAGAATTACAGCAGGGTTCAAAAAAGAAGTAGATAAATTCATGAAGGATAGGTCCATCAATGGCTATTAACCAAAATAGGCAGGGATGCAACCCCATGATCCAGGGGTCCCTAAACCTCTTGCTGCCAGAAGCTGGGACTGGATGACAGGGATGGATCACTCGATAATTGCCATTCTATTGATTCCCTCTGAAGCATCTGGCAATGGCCGCTGTTGGAAGACAGGTTTCAGAGTGGTAGCCATGTTAGTCTGTATCAGCAAAAACATTGAGGAGTCCTTGTGGCACCTTAGAGACTAAATAAATAAATTTGTTAGTCTCTGAGATGCCTCAAGGACTCCTCGTTGTTTTTGTTGGAAGACAGGATACTGGGCTAGATGGGCAGCCTAATACAGTTGTCATTGTAAAATTTTGTTTTTCCTTATCGACTAAAGCTTTATTCAAAAAAACCCTGCCAAGGCTGCAACTTTTTTTTTTCCAAATGGAGTAAGTGTGGGGTTTTTTGATGATTGGTTATTTTTATTCGCTTTGATCTCAAAAAACATCTGAATAAATTTTGCTCAAACATTTGGGGCCGGGGGGGCGGGGGGGGAGGAACATCACCAGCAGACAGAGACCAAACCTACAAAATTTCAGCTTAGGAGGAGAAAATTTTGAAATGTTGTGTGTAAGAAACTCAGGGAGAGCAAATAAATCCTTTTTGCAAGCTTAACTATGGTTGTTGCTGTAGCCCCTGCTGTAATAATACCTCAGAATATTGGTGCTCAGATACCACTCTGATGGCATGGTGTAAACACCTAACTACACAGACGGACAGAGCCACTGTACAGTAAAAAGATCAGGAGTACTTGTGGCACCTTAGAGACTAACAAATTTATTTCAGCATAAGCTTTCATGGGCTACAGCTCACTTCTTTGGATGCATAGAATGGAACACACAGAAAGAAGATATTTATACATATAGAGAACATGAAAAGGTGGAAGTAGTCATGCCAACTGTCAGAGGCCAATCAACTGAGATGAGCTATCATCAGCAGGAGAAAAAAATCCTTTGAAGTGATAATTGAGATGACCCATAGAAGGTGTGAGGAGAACTTAACATGGGGAAATAGATTGAATTAGTGTAATAACCCAACCATTCCCAGTGTCTGTTTAAACCTAAGTTAATTGTATCTAATTTGCATATTAATTCGAGTTCAGCAGTCTCTCTTTGGAGTCTGTTTTTGAAGTTTTTTTGTTGGAAAATGTCCACCTTTAAGTCTGTTACTGAGTGACCAGAGAGGTTGAAGTGTTCTCCCACTGGTTTTTGAATGTTATGATTCCTGATGTCAGATTTGTGTCCATTTATTCTTTTGCGTAGAGACTGTCTGGTTTGGCCAATGTACATGGCAGAGGGGCATTGCTGGCACATGATGGCATATATCACGTTGGTAGATGTGCAGGTGAACGAGCCCCTGATGGCGTGGCTGATGTGGTTAGGTCCTATGATGGTGTCTCTTGAATACATATGTGGACAGAGCTGGCATCGGGCTTTGTTGCAAGGATAGGTTCCTGGGTTAGTGTTTATGTTGTACGGTGTGCAGTTGCTGGTGAGTATTTGCTTCAGGTTGGGAGTGTACAGTGTAAATCTTCAATGGCATGCAGCGTGAACCACGGATTTAATTAATAGATAGGGAAATGAGAACTGTCCCTTTCATCCCTCTTCAGGCTACCAGCCTTGGGTTACCACTCTCCCTGTCTCCTGGAGCAGTTGTACAAAAATAGGTAGAGCTTTGGCTCTGTCTTCCATTGTGCTTCCTGAGACTACTGCTGGCGTGGATGGTTGAGCTAATTTACCACCCCTTGCTCAGGACTGTGCCTACATTACAGTGCAAGTTACCCAGAAACAACCCATATGCAGATTGTAAGTTCCTTGGAACTGCCTTCTTGTATTGTTTGTGATGGTGCCTAGTGCAATAGAGTCTTGGTCTATGATTGGATTCCCTAGGTGCTACCTCAGTACAAATATGTTGTTATAACCAGTGAGTTCATGGTTAAGCTTATCGGAATAATGTAGTTAGGTGAAAGGATTCCTGAGTATGTTTAAATTTAGTTTTCAGTATTTCATAAAATACACTCTGGGGCTGATTTTGCTGCTACTACTACTCATGCTGAGTAGTACTTTTCTGCACAACTAGTCCCATTGATTGAAATGGTAATACTCATGGAGTAAGGATGGCAGAATTGGGCCTTTTGATCTCATTAAACAAATGCTGATGGGCTTGAAAGCAAAAGAATTATCCCTGGAGTGGGGTTGTAAAACTAGTCAAAATAATGAAAACAAAATGCCCTTGTCTGGATTGGAGGAGGAGATCAGTAGAGGAGGCTTTCTCTGCCTAGCATTTATCACTGGATATGAAATTAATGGATTGTTTGTTTTACTTTTCATTTATGGAAGTTTTGCTACATTTAGAAAATCCAATAACACGTGTGCCCACACATGGTGAGTGAGAGACCTAATCAATCTACACTATCGATCATTCTACCCCTCTTAGTACTTCAAGCAAGAAGCTGGTGCCTCCTGAACGCTGCTGATTTGGATCCTGCCTCTCTAACCAGTCCTTGTTTATTTACAATGGAGGTTTCATACCTCTCTTTGTCCACCATAAAGTGCCACAGAGCTGTGTCTTTGTCCTTGCTAAATCCTTTTCTTTTATGCATATATTTTCCCCTTTGTGATATCTTACTGCTGTGTTCATCTATGATTATACGTGTGCTCCTCCTTCCTCAGTTTGCCATCTCATCTTCCATAATGATCCTATATATTTTAGGTGCTATATATAACAATATGCATAATCATTATTGCTGAGATTTTCAAAGGAGTTTTAGGGAGTTGGGTACCCATACCCAACTGAATTTCAGTAGGATGCAGGCACCTAATTCCCTTTGATTTCTTTGACTATCCCTGCCTCAGAATTTATCCCCTCATTATTTATTACTGTTAAGTGTGAAATTCTTCTACTGGCTTGCTTGGGATGCCCTGAACTCTGGAGGCTTCTTTAGCAGTTCTTAAAGCTGAATGTTTCCTCTCTCTAATTGGTCCCCAACAAACTATGTATGTGTGATAACAAGTCAGAATTCAGGTGCTGGCCCAGGTTTAGGAATAAATAAATAAATAAAATAGAAAAGGGAAAAAAGCCAGTTTCCAGCTGGTGAAAAGTGGCATGGTTCCACTTACATCGGCAAAGCTATGCTAATTTATATCCGCTGAGGAGTTGGCCCAAGGCTTTTTCATTACAGATTTCAAGTTATTACACAATGTTTACACATGCACAGGGAAAACTCACATTAAATAATATAAAATACTGTCTTAAATAACAATTACAGCAATTCAACACCTGATGCTCTGATTTCAATTGCAAAAAAGCATAGAGAACAAGCAAAGTACTCTCAGCCAGGTTCTTCAAGTTAAACTACTTTTTTTTGTCCTTTAGATCCCTTTTTAGAACTCGCCTTTGCCATGATGCTACAGAAAATTATGTACAGTTAGGTATCTGGTGCACTGAGAATGCTGCCCGTCATGATGACCAGCACTGTGTCATTGTTTCCTTGAGCTCCCCCATCTGTCTATCTGTGTCTACCAGACCAGAGGGAACAGGTCCGAGGTACACTACTGAGCCCTCAGTTAATTAGAATTGGTTCAGGAAGGGAATAAGTAATGAAATAAAAGCATCCACTTTCCAATTAGCAACTTTAGATCATTCATTTTTCATGGACCTTTAAAAAATCAGTAAAAATATGGTAGCGGAGATATTAAATGGTGCTAAAGTAATTATGGTTTATGGAGCAGAGGAGGTTGGTTGGCATTTACTTTCTTTAAAATGAAAGCTACATGTAGTAATTCTGTTTTCATGTATGTACATGTTTTAGTAGATTTGACTGTGTCCCTCCCCTCATATGCTGCTTGTTGTCTTAGGCCACAATGCTGCAATGAGTTTAGGTGTAGGGCTCAGTGCAGGATCAGGGACTAATATTGTAAGCTCTTCAGGGAAGGACCATGTCTTCCTATATATTTATACCCCCCAAGGGGATCCCCTGATAATGATCATGCCCCAAATCTGCTTCTGGAGTATGGATATTTAATGATAAATGGCATAAAATGTGGTTGAATATTACAAACTTTAATACTAGCAAAGTACTGAATTGCTAAACCTGAGCCCTCTTCCCAAGATGTTAAATACCAGAACCAACAATTAAAGCCCAGCTTTCTCAGTTGATATCAAAGTCCAAACAAAGTCATCTTCACTTTCAAGACTGTGGTTTCTTCATTTCCCCCAACCGTGTCTCTGTGTCACAGCCCAAAAAGGCATTCAGCCAACATTCAGAGCCTCATTGGATGGGGATGGGGAAACATTGTTCGGCTCCCTCTTCTTAATGTAGACTGCTTCATAGAGATCAGCTGATCTTGTTTTTGTGGCCTGATCCAAAGAGTTGCTGAATAGACAAAAATCCATTGAAGTTAGGAGCAGGCGTGTGGTTTAGTTTGGTGGGTTAACATCTAGAAGCAGGAATCCTTGTGCAATGCCTTACACTGACGTGGTGTGATGGAGAATCTCTCTCCCGCTGGGCATCAATTCAATAGAAAAGCCAGTGCTTCTCTTTAGCTTTTCCCACCCTCTGCTTCCTCCTTCCAGGGATCCAAAATATTGTTGGGGTGTTTTACGGTGATTTGAATGCTGCTGATGGGAGCTTGGTAAGCAGCCAACAGAGCAGCCAAAGACAGTGCCAGCTTCTCTGCCTTGCCTCATCAGTGTACCCCAACCCGGACATGAAGGGACCATGTCTAGATGAGAGAAGAGAGTTCAGTATCCAGGCTTGTTCATGCCTTGGCTCTTCTGCTGACAAGGGGGTCAGTTAGAGCTGACTGTGCTGTTATTACTGATTTAATATGTACGTTATAGCAGTTCCCAGAGGAACTGAGGATTGGGGTTCCATTGTGCTAGGCACTCTGTAGATGTATATCTCTTTCTTATCTTAAAGAAGAGCCACTGCAAACCACTTGAGCACTGAGAACTACGCCCTTCTTCACTTTTGCCTCTCCCCTCCCCACTGAAAGGTGGTTTGTCCCCCTCTCTCTGAGACCTCTACTTAAGAAAGTCAACCCAATCCCCCGGCCATGTTCCTCATTCTCCCTCTTCAGCTCATCAGTGTCAGCCCAGAGCTTCCCACCACTTCTCTAACCCACCCTTCTCATCCATGGATTAGCACTCTCTCCTTCCCTGTCCTGCCTGTGTCACTCTCTTGCATGCTGCCCAACGCAGCGACACTGGGGAAAGAAAATGGATGATTTTTTCCACAAGGACGTTTTACAGAGAAATATTTGTAAGTGTGTATAGAAAAAACTGTGACAGATAAAGAATTTTCAATCTTCTTTTCCAAATTGAACTGTCAATATCCGAACGTCCTACACACCTGCTCTTCTTCCTTATATCTTCACTGAATCAATGGGACAGCATAGATATAAATGAGGACAGAATTTGGCCTGAAAGTTAGAAAAGGGAATATAAATGTTTTCATTGGAAACCAACGTTTGTTAAACCCAAACTGCTTCGGCACAGCTTTTTGCATAGACTCTGGTTTAACCAGCTGTGTCAGCTGTGTCAAAAACTGATTAACTAGACCCAATGTTATGCTCCTTTACATTTTTTGCTCATTTAATTAGTCACGAAATGCAGTTTCTTACATTATTTTGACACTAGAAGAAAGCTAGAATACATTAAAGTCAAGTTCAGTCAGCAAAGAGAACCAAAAAAAGAGCAATGACAGCACTAGTTTAGGAGGGTTAGGGGGAGAAAGAGAGGGTGAGAGGGGAAATGAACAAATGCAGTGATGAACTGTATGAACATATTCAGGAAGGTAGAACAAATTGAGTAAAAAAACAGGGGAAATAATGAAGAGTGAAAGCACTGAAGTAGCAAATGGTTCCACAGATAATAAGCAAAGAGACATTGTCGAAAGGGAATAGGAAGGTAGTATGAAGGCACATAGAGTTGCACAAGCAAGAGAAAAGATATTGAGTTGTTACCAAGAAGCATTATAACAAGAAGCAGATGACTTTAAAGGTGGGCCAACACTGTGCTCAGACCCAATGGCTGTGCCACTTCTGATGTGAATGGCTACCCCTCATTGGAAGACGCTCATCAGCCGGTTGCCCTGTTTAGCTTCTGCTGCCTAACTATCCTCAGCTGCCCCTGCTCCATTCCCACCTTCCCCAGCCTCCTGTTCCAATCAACCAATTGCCCCCCTCGCCTCTGACACCCAGGGCCAGTTCCAGGTTTTTTGCCGCCCACCCCCCCCCAAAAGGGGGGGAGGGGACGGGGACGGACTGCTGCCTCCGAAGCATAAAGTGCCGCCCACGAAGGGCTGGAATGCCGCCCCTTGAAAAGGGCCGCCCCAAGCACATGCTTGGAAGGCTGGTGCCTAGAGCCGGCCCTGCTTACACCTCATTCCTACTGCTTTCCCCATCTCTTCCTCCTGGCTGCTGCTCAAGCATTCCTCCACTAACCTCATCCATAGGTGCTGGAACTAGGGCTGTGGGTTCTACTGTAGCCCTTGGCTTGGAGTGGTTTCCATCATATACAGGGTTCACAGTTTGGTTCAATGGCTCTCAGCATTATACAAATGGTTCCAGCACCCCTGACCTCATCCACCACTCCTTCTGACTTCCAGATCTGTGCCGGACAAATGCACAACAAGAGCACCACACACCTCACATCCTGATTTGAGGTGGTGGTAACAGAAAGTGACCCTCCTCTCCACTCTGTGGAGGCAGAAAGTGACCCCACTGTGGGCTAACGTTAGCCTGGAAAAGGGTAAGAACCGACTGTTCTGGGGAGGTGGCCAGAGAATGGGCTGATTTAATGTATCACCTGAGCTGCTGATGCAGGTGGCATTGTAGGTTTTCACACTGACCATGTATCAAGTAGCAGGAGATTTGCCATGACTTTCTATTCCTGACTTACCAGTTATCCGGGAACATGCAATTGCAGTGGCATCATCCTCAGTGTCCTTGGGTAGGTGACAGACCTACCATCGTTGCTGTCACCATTGCCCGAACTGCAGCTTATCCAAGATGGAGGGGTGCAGTTGATTTCCTGCTCAGCACCGAGAGGATTGCTAATGCAGATAGGATCTTCAGGAGACCACTTATGATGCAGTCTGTGTCTGTGGACTCAGTATCAGCGTTACTGTTGGTCCCGATGCCTGTCCAGGATTAAGTGAAAGTGTGATGCCAGTACCAGCATCCACAGGGCCAATGTCTCTTCCTTTGTCTGTATCAATTAAACCGACAAGTTGCAGGGCACGTGGTGGCCCCATCAAGAATATCTCCCCCGGCACAATTAGACTAGTTAGAAGGGTCTTCAAAATTGAGCTTGGAGGCATCTCCCTCCCTCTCCTCCTCACGTTATCAGGTTAATAGGTCACTGAAACACAGTGGAAGTCGTAGCTGGCACCAGGATTGGTACCATGCAGACAGCAGAGACAAGGGTTCCTGGCCTATCTCCCACTGACCACTGATGCTGTCTCCCTATTCATGGTGGCCTCCTTGAAATCCCTGAAAAGTCCCTTGTTCGGCTAAGATGTGGTCATCTGTCCTCTCTTGGACAAGATCACGTGGGCCTCTGGTAGCCTCCCCACTGGATCCCCCAGG
Organism: Mauremys mutica; assembly: GCF_020497125.1. NCBI lineage: Eukaryota > Metazoa > Chordata > Testudines > Geoemydidae > Mauremys > Mauremys mutica. The sequence continues at coordinate 344,032,461 of NC_059072.1, forward strand.
TCTGCAGCCACGGATAAGAGCTGGAGCAACCTTTACCCTTGGTAATGTCAGAGGGAGGATACCACAAAACCTTGCACATCCATTGTCCTCCTCATAACCAGGTGATGCTGCTCTGCCCAATTTGTTATCTCCATTACTGGAGGATTTCAGATTGTACCAAGACCACCTAAGATGGATGCCATTAGCCTGGGTATTCAGGCTGAGTTTGTTATTTAACAAAATCTAAATCTTTTAGTGTACTGTAATTTAGCCTTGTGATGCCTGTGTGGTTTCTGCACTTTTCCTCATAATGTCTGTTTATTTTATTTTCTCATGATGAAGTCTATGGCAATGCCAAACAGGAAAGGTCGGAGAGTGAATCCTTGTATGACACCAGCATCTATGTTAAGTCATTCGCTCAAGTCTGTGTTCACTTTAACTGTGCAAGCTGCACTTGATGTAAAGCCTTGATGAAGTTAGTTTTTTATACTGGTGTACAATAACACGTCAAGATATTCCCGAGTGAATCTCGTTGGAAGCTGTAAATACATTCTTAAAATCTATGAAGTTTACAAGGAGTGGATTTTGCCATTCAGTGCTCTTTTTGATGGTTATTCTGAAGATGAAATTCTGATCACCACAGGATCTTCCAAGTCAAAATTCAGCCTGCTCTGCCCTTAGCTTTTGCCTCAAAAGCTTTTAGAGCTGGTTGGAACATTTTACCTATTGAGGCTCTGGGGGTGGGTAGGCAAAAGCCCACCCACAGCTAAAGCGTCACAGCCTTAAGGGAAGGTGCTACTGGAATCAGGTCTCAAATGATTTTGGGGGACAACAAATTAAAAAAACAGGGACAAGAGTAAAGATCACAGGGACAAACTCGGGGTTCAGAAGGGGACATTTTAGATTAAATGAAATTTCAGTGAAATACAGTATTTTGTCAAAGCCAAAACTTTTGTGGAAACATTTCGGTTCTGATGATGACTTTGTCTGAATGGTGTGACTCTCATGATCTGTAACAGGGGTGGGCAAGCTTTTTGGCCCGAGAGCCACATTGGGGTTGTGGAACTGTATGGACAGCCGGGTAGAGAAGGCTGTGCCTCCTCAAACAACCTGGCCCCTGCCCCCATCCACCCCCTCCCACTTTCTGCCCCCTGACTGCCCCCCTCATAACCTCCGATCCATCCAACCCCCTCTGCTCCTAGTCCCCTGACCATCCCCTCCTGGGACCCCCCACCCCTAACCGCTCCCCCAGGACTGACTGCCCCACCCCCTATCGACACTCCCGCCCACTGACAGGCCCCCCAGGACTCCCATGCTTATCCAACTGCACCCTGTCCCCGACTGCCCCCCAGTATCCTCTGCCTCTTATCCAAATCCCCCACTCCCCGCCCCCTTACCATTCTATTTTTGCAAACTTCTTCAAAAGATTTTGGATTTGTTTTAATGTGAAATTAAAACATATTTCAAAACCTCAAAAATTGCCACGAGACAGAATTGTCCTATTTCAGTCAGGGGAAACTACTTCCTTTATGCTGTTTATAATGATACTACAGAATACTTTGCTTGTCACTGAATGGAGTGTAACACCTTGCCAGGTATTGCAGTTGCTTTCTTTGGTATTTTGATTGTAATGCCATTTTTTCCATTGTACTGGAGGCTTTTTCTGGTTCTGTATTTTGTTCAGTGATTTCATCAGTGGTATCATCATAAGCTTTCAGCATTTTCCCAATTACTTTGAAATTGCTGCTACAATGTCTTGTCTGTTAGCCTTCTGCTGTCAATTTTCTTGGTGCTTTTTGTGGTTGTTTTTCTTCAATTTAATCTTCAATCTTACCACACATAAATTGTGGTCATTTCTGATGTCAGCTTGTCTGTATGCTCTGAAGTCCTGGAGAGTTGACTTAAATTTCCTTCTAATACCTTGTCAGTCAGTTTGGTTATGGTGACACCCTTTGAGGAATTCCAAATTACTTTACAGATATTTTTGTGTTGGAATAGTATTCCACCACTTATAAGTCCTGATGCCAAGCATATTGTTTCAATAAAAAGGAAATTGGCGTGCTTTTGTTTTACATTGTCTGTCCCAGATGACAGTGAATACACTAGCTTTTTTGTTGAATTTGTAAAACATAAGTAATAAACCTACATAAAAACATACATGAGCATGCAAAATAAAATTGCTATGCAGAACAGACTCCATGGATTTTACACCTTGTTGTCATTATAAAGAAAATGTAGGGAACAATTGGCCATGCATTAAAATATATTTGGCTCTGGGGTAAGTTTGCACATTTTTATAATCAGATATGGGAATTAAGAGATGTTTTACAATTAAAATAATCATGCTTGTGGGTTGAATAGGAATATGAAAACAGCAATGCATTAAAATTCCTCCCAGCCCTGTACTTCGAGTTGCTACATGTACAATAGTATAAGTCCATCAGAATCTTAGTGTCTGATGTATTTAATGTTAATGGCTAATTCCTACTATATTTGCAGTGGATCCCAAGAAGAGATCTTGGGAAAAGCCAGAGATGATGTCAACCACAAACTTCCAAATAATTCCTAGTTTTGGCTCTGTCCTGCAGCATTGAGACATGTTACAGTGGTGGCAAAGGAGTACATGCTCCTTCTCTAATTATTACATTGGCGAAGTATTATGTTGTTTTGTGTGCGAGGAAGGCTGATCAAATGGTAGCCTGGAATTCAGGAGACCCAAATTCAATTCTCTCTATCTGAGACTTACTGTGTGATCTAGGGGGTAAGTTACTGTACCTCAGTTCCCCTGTAAAAAAGGGATGGTAGTACTTCCTTACCTCACAGGGTTGTTGTGAGTATAAATACATTACAATTGGGAGACACTGAGACACTACAGTAAGGAGGTTATGTAGTGCTTAAGGTGAATGGAGGTGGCAAAATAAGGAGGAGAGGATTTTACTGTCAGGGATATCTGCAGATGATGTTTTTCTGTGCTCCTGAAAGCAGATAGAGGGGATGAAAGTCCCTTTTCACTTCCTTCCCTGAGGGTAGCTAGGACTGTCCAAGAAAACGGATAGTTGAAGAAGCAATACTGCTATGAGGGGGCATAGGCGGCAGGTTTGTATAATTTTTGGTGGGGCCCAAAATGATGGTGCCCCCCCCGCTCCTGCCCTGTAAGCCGATATAAAATAAAGCTACAACGCGTCAGTGCCACAAGATTACAAGGTTGGAGAAGGGGTAGGGGGTTCCAGGGGCCAGTCAAGGGACAAGAAGCAGGGGGGGTTGGATGGGGCAGAGGTTCGGAGGGGCAGTCGGGACAGGCAACAATTGGATAGGCATGGGAGTCCAGGGGGTTTATCAGGGGACAGGTAGGGGGTGGGGTCTCAGGAGGGGGCAGTTGGGGACAAGGAGAAGGGAGGCTTAGATAGGGGCTGGGGTCCCAAGGGGCAGTTGTCTCGGGAGTGAGTAATCGGGGGACAAGGACCAGTGGTGCTTAGATAGGGGGTGGGGGTCCTGGGAGGCAGTTAGGGCAGAGGTCTGGGGAGGGGGCAATCAGCGGCCAGGGGCTGGAATTCAAAGGGCTCTGAGCTGCTGGCAGCCGCGAGGAGCCCTGGGCCCTTTAAATCCCAGCCACCGCGGCTGAGATTTAAAGGGCTCTGGGCTTCCCGCGGTTGCAGGCAGCCCGGAGCCCTCTGATTCCCAGCCGCGGCTGGGATTTAAAGGGCTCTGGGCTCCCCGCGGTTGCAGGCAGCCCGGAGCCCTCTGATTCCCAGCCGCGGCTGGGATTTAAAGGGCTCTGGGCTCCCCGCGGTTGCAGGCAGCCCGGAGCCCTCTGATTCCCAGCCGCGGCTGAGATTTAAAGGGCTCTGGGCTCCCCGCGGTTGCAGGCAGCCCGGAGCCCTCTGATTCCCAGCCGCAGCTGGGCTTTAAAGGGCTCTGGGCTCCCCGCGGTTGCAGGCAGCCCAGAGCCCTCTGATTCCCAGCCGTGGCTGGGATTTAAAGGGCTCTGGGCTCCCCACCGCAGCGGGCAGCCCAGAGCCCTCTGATACCCGGCCGCGGTTGGGATTTAAAGGGCTCTGGGCTCCCCGCTGCTGCCGGCAGCCCAGAGCCCTCTGATTCCCAGCCGCAGCTGGGATTTAAAGGGCTCTGGGCTCCCTGCCGCAGCGGGCAGCCCAGAGCCCTCTGATTCCCGGCCACGGCTGAGATTTAAAGGGCTCTGGGCTCCCCGCGGTTGCGGGCAGCCCAGAGCCCTCTGATTCCCGGCCGCGGCTGGGATTTAAAGGGCTCTGGGCTCCCCGCTGCTGCCGGCAGCCCAGAGCCCTCTGATTCCAGGCCGCGGCTGGGATTTAAAAGGCTCTGGGCTCCCCGCCACTGCCGGCAGCCCAGAGCCCTCTGATTCCCAGCCGCAGCTGAGATTTAAAGGGCTCTGGGCTCCCCGCGGTTGCAGGCAGCCCAGAGCCCTCTGATTCCCGGCCGCGGCTGGGATTTAAAAGGCTCTGGGCTCCCCGCTGCTGCCGGCAGCCCAGAGCCCTCTGACTCCCGGCTGCGGCTGGGATTTAAAGGGGCGAAACCTAGCTCCAAATATTGGTGGAGCAGAGCCCCTGATTGTGAATATTCCTGGGGCTTTAGCTCCACGAGCCCATATAAGTTGGCGCCCATGTGAGGGGGTTGCTGTTTGTTTTTCTGTGACTGTATTTTACGAGCAGAATTTTAAACCACTTACATCACTGCAGTACACATGGAATATTCTCTAGCCTATGCTGATAGGCTATTTCTTCATGATTTTTTTCCTTTCTGAATGACAGATGTGGAAAGCATTCCAGTAACACAGTAGAATTGTCCTGTTGTTGTTAACAGGGGATGCCAAAGGGTAGCTTGGGTGTATTCTTGAGGTGGACTCCTAAAATGAATCCAGAGACAAGGGCTTAGGGACAAAGCTGTGTGAAAAATATTGTGCTAATGTTTGTTTAGGGGAAACAAGGCCTGATGCAATATTAGTAAAGAAATAGGATGAGATTTTCAGAAGTGTTAATTTGTAGCCTTAGTGCGCCTATTGAAGTAGATGGGAATTTTACCATACTATTCAACTTTGGATAAATTAGTCTTTGGAGCAGGGGGACTGGACCATGGGCCTCCCACCTCCATGACCTAACCACCTGGTGACAGAGTCATTCTCACTTGCTCTTCCCCAGCCCAGTGAACAGATTCAACAGGGGCGATGGAGAGAGATCCACATCAGAATATCCCACAGTTTCAATGGCTAGAGCACACTTGAGAGATGAGAGATCCCTGTTCAAATCCTTTCTTCCCCTCAGGCAGAAGGGGAAATTGAACCCACATCCCAGGTGACTGCTTTAGTCACCAGGCTAAAAGTGGTAAGTAGAGCAGCACAACCACTGCCACCTTCTCTTCCTCCTCTGGCCAGATTTTGAATGGGATCCGATCTAGCAGGCACCCTCTAAGCATGGCTACTGGATCAGGCCCTGCATGAGAGTTAGGTGATGTACATCTATCTTCCTCTGGTACGTGAATTGCTCTGGGGCCTAGCAAAAGATAGGCATCCAGGTGCCTACAGTGTGCCCAAGTACCTTTGTGGATCTGGTCCTAGGGGTCCAACTCACTGTTGCTCTGCACATTGTATATTCATTTATATTTGTGCATAGTGGGTGCAGAATGGTGCCAGACCAGAATGATGGTGTCTTTTAATCACTTGCATTTATATAAATAACTATACAAGAAAATGGTGAATCTTACACTAAGAGTTCTCTAATACAGATACATAAACTTGGAAGGATTAGATTTTTATCAGAAAATGTTGGTAAATGTTGATATCACCATATGCACTCATAGAATCATAGAAGATTAGGGTTGGAGGTCATCTAGTCCAACCCCCAGCTCAAAGCAGGACCAACTCCAACTAAATCATCCCAGCCAGGGCTTTGTCAAGCCAGGCCTTAGAAACCTCTAAGGATGGAGATTCCACCACCTTCCTACGTAATCCATTCCAGTGCTTCACCACCCTCCTAGTGAAATAGTGTTTCCTAATATCCAACCTAGACCTCCCCCACTGCAACTTGAGATCATTGCTCCTTGTTCTGTCATCTGCCACCACTGAGAACAGCCTAGCTCCATCCTCTTTGGAACCCCCTTTCAGGTAATTGAAGGCTGTTATCAAATCCCCCCTCACTGTTCTCTTCTGCAAACTAAATAAGCCCAGTTCCCTCAGCCTCTCCTCATAAGTCATGTGCCCCAGACCCCTTATCATTTTTGTTGCCCTCCGCTGGACTTTCTCCAATTTGTCCACATCCTTTCTGTAGTGGGGGGCCCAAAACTAGATGCAATATTCCAGTTGTGGACTCCAGTGCCGTATAGAGGGGAATAATCACTTCCCTCGATCTGCTGCCAGTGCCTCTACTAATACAGCCCAATATGTCATTAGCCTTCTTGGCAACAAGGGAACACTGTTGACCCATATCCAGTTTCTCATCCACTGTAATCCCCAGGTCCTCTTCAGCAGAACTTCTGCTTAGCCAGTCGGTACCCAGCCTGTAGCAGTGCATGGGATTCTTCTGTCCTATGTGCAGGACTCTGCACTTGTCCTTGTTGAACCTCATGAGATTTCTTTTTGGCCCAATCCTCCAAATTGTCTAGGTCACTCTGGACCCTATCCCTACCCTCCAGCGTATCTACCTCCCGCCCCAGCTTAGTGTCATCTGCAAACTTGCTGAGGGTGCAATCCATCCCATCATCCAGATCATTAATGAAGATGTTGAACAAAACTGGCCCCAGGACCAACCCCTGGGGCACTCCTCTTGATACCGTCTGCCAACTAAATATCGAGCCGTTGATCATTATCTTTTGAGCCCTATGATGTAGCCAGCTTTCTATCCACCGGATAGTCCATTCATCCAATCCATACTTTTTTAACTTGCTTGCTGTGGGAGACAGTATCAAAAACTTTGCTAAAGTCAAGATATATTACATCCACTGCTTTCCCCATATCCACAAAGCCAGTTCTCTCATCATAGAAGGCAATCAGATTGGTCAGGAATGACTTGCCTGTGGTGAATCCATGTTGGCTGTTCTTGATCACCTTCCTCTCCTCCAAGTGCTTCAAAATGGATTCCTTGAGGACCTGCTCCATGATTTTTCCAGGGAATGAGGTGAGGCTGACTGGTCTATAGTTCCCTGAATTTTCCTTTTTCCCTTTTTAAAAGATGGGCACTATATTTGCCTCTATCCAATCGTCTGGGACCTCCCCTGATTGCCACAAGTTTTCAAAGATAATGGCCAATGCCTCTGCAATCACATCAGCCAACTCCCTCAGCACCCTCTGATGAAACTGGAGAAAAGCCTGTTGAAAGTCTTTGTGTTAAGTTTAGAGGCGAGAGCAACAAGAGTGATGTCATGATGTGTGTCTGCTATAGACTACTAGACCAGGAGGATGAGGTAGACGAGGCTTTCTTTGGACAACTAACACAAGTTTCCAGATCACAGGCCCTGGTTCTCATGGGGGATTTCAATCACCGTGACATATGCTGGGAGAGCAATACTGCAGTGCACAGACAATCCAGGAAGTTTTTGGAGAGTGTTGGGGACAACTACCTGGTGCAAGTGCTGGAGGAACCAACTAGGGGCCATGCTCCTCTTGACCTGCTGCTCACAAACAGGAAAGAATTGGTAGGGAAAGTAGAAGTGGGTGGCAACATGGGCAGCAGTGACCATGAGATGGTTGAGTTCAGGATCCTGACACAAGGAAGAAAGGAGAGCAGCAGAATACGGACCCTGGACTTCAGAAAAGCAGACTATGACTCCCTCAGGGAACTGATGGGCAGGATCCCCTGGGGGGCTAATATGAGGGGGAAAGAAGTCCAGGAGAGCTGGCTGTATTTTAAAGAAGCCGTATTGAGAGTGCAGGAACAAATCATCCTGAAGTGCAGAAAGAATAGCATATATCGTAGGCAACCAGCTTGGCTTAACAGAGAAATCTTCAGTGAGCTTAAACACAAAAAGGAAACTTACATCCTCCTGGTCTGGTGGTCTATAGCAGATGGCTATCACAACATCACTCTTGTTGCTCTCGCCTCTAAACTTAACACACAGACTCTCAACAGGTTTTTCTCCAGTTTTATACTGGAGCTCTGAGCAATCATACTGCTCTCTTACATACAGTGCAACTCCCCCACCTATTCTCCCCTGCTTGTCCTTCCTGAACAGTTTATATCCATCCATAACAGTGCTCCAGTCATGTGAGTTACCCCACCAAGTCCGTTATTCCTCTTAAACAAAAATATTTCCATCGATAATCAAAATTTACAGATAGGCAAAGTAAGAAAAATGCTGCTTGAGAATTTGATTTTAGGATATTTGTATATTTTGATATGTGATGTTTGCAATTGTGTTTTAAGGGTTACAAAGCTTTAATTGTTTGAATCTCAATGCTTATTGTAATTGATTGCCTGTTCCCCCAACTTCCTGCAAGTGTTAAAAATGTATACGGAGAAAAATAAAAAATGTTTAAAGCCCATTATTTTGTGAAAATGCAAATTGAAAAAATGGTGAAAAATTAACATCTCTATTATCCATCAAAATGATGAAAAACAACAAGGAATTCCACTATGCCTAGATGTACAGTAGGGCAGGCAAGGCATCTATTAGGTAGTATTTTTCACTTGAGATTGGGCAGGCTGAAAAGCCCTGCCTTACTTTCGCTCCCACCGTCCCAGAATCACTGCAGACAGTTATAGGAGTGGTGGTTAATGTAGTTGGCACATATATTTGTAATGTAACAAAATCATCTTGCTTGATTTCAAAGTATTCTGTAGTTGAGTTTCATAGGAGCCAAGTGATGAAAACTTCATGCACTTATTTGCAAATGTACATGTGATAGACTGGATATCTTTTGTGTGGGGGGGGCATTTCCTGTGTAAAGTGATTTAAATATAATGTAAAATAGCTATATAACATTTGAAGCTGCATTTTCAATGCTAGCTAGGGTGACCTGAAAGTAAGTGTGAAAAATTGGGACAGGAGGTGGGGGGTAATTGGCATCTATATAAGAAAAAGTCCCAAATATCAGGACTGTCCCTATAGATTGGGACATCTGGTCACCCTAATGCTAATGAACCCAGCTTCTCTTTCTAATAGGCTGACAACAAAGTTTGAAAACTTTCCTTCATCACCGTTGGGTCTCCTATATAAGTGAAACAAAATGGGCTTTTAAATTAAAACATATTAATAGCAAAAATGTAGGGTTGGCTCAAAGACAGGAAAAATCAAGAGGTTCTGATATGTATTTACAAAAGACAATATGGTCACTAACAAATGCATTTCATTTACTGTCTAGGTTTTACTGAGAGCAGGTGCACTGCTGAGCATAACTGTTGTGGAGAAAAATTTTACACACCTTCTTTCAGATAAAAAATAAAAATAAATATTGTGGGAGCCTCAGCTAATTTATAGTGAAATGTAAGGTGCTAGAGAATTTCATAGACTACCTATTCTACCAAGTTCTGCATGCTGAGCAGCTAGACAAACAGGATGATGGCAAACTACATAAATGTAATAGCAGGAATATTCAGTCATCTTCCTTTAGGATTTTGTGTTTGAACTTAAAGATCCCAAGAGTCTTTCAAATGCTTTTTTTTTTCAGTTCTGTTTACATTTAGACTAGGTGCTCCAAAGATCCCCTTTGGGAAGAAGGAAGTGAATGCACTGTGACTATGGAAATAGCAACTGTGCAGATAGTTCCACCCCTTGATTTCCTCTGGTTTTGGAGCAAGATTGAGTAAAAACTCTGAGGGAAGGGACTGTGCCACGCCTTATAACAGAATGATACCCCTCTGAATTCTGATCCAGCTGGTTGATCATATTTACTTTCCAGTGGAAGAAGTGCATGGGCTCTCAAGGAGTTTAAAAATATTAAATATCTGTATGTTGGAAATTCTTAGGAAATGCAGTTTCATCAAAAGACAAAGATGAGCTTGTACATATGTGTTACTTTTGTTGTAGATGTGAAAGTCAAATGGGAAAGAACAATAAAAGCCTATGTTTTGCCTTATACAACTAGAACTTGGGTTTATATAGCACCTTTCATACTCCAGGTGCCTCAAATTCCCCTAAGTGCTTTTTCAGAGCAATGAGTTAGTAATCGTGCAGAGTCTATACAGGCAAACCCATTATGCACTCAGCCTGTGTGTCAGTCTGGAACTTCAGAACTAGATTAATTGAGGAGATTGTAGAGTTCTCTCTTATACCCTTTTAAAAACTCCATTGGATGGTCATCTTTTGTTGGTATTAGGGTGACCAGACAGCAAATGTGAAAAATCGGGATGGGAGTGGGGAGTAATAGGAGCCTATATAAGAAAAAGACCCAAAATCGGGACTGTCCCTATAAAATCGGGACATCTGGTCACTCTAGTTGGTATAGCTATGAGATTCTGGCAGAAAGGAATTAAAGAAAGATTGTCTTTTGTATGGAAAGTATATTGTATAAATGGACTTTCCCTCTTTGCACTGAAGTGTTGGCACAGGGTATGATTATGGATGAAATCATGACTATATTGAAGCCTGTTGGTGTTTTGCCACTGACCTCAGACTCATAGACTTTAAGGTAAGAAGGGACCATCATGATCATCTTAGTCTGACCTCCTGCACATTGCAGGCCACAGAACTTCACCCACCCACTCCTCTAATAGACCCCTAACCTCTGGCTGAACTACTGAAGTCCTCAAATCATGGTTTAAAGACTTAAAGTTACAGAGAATTCACCGTTTACACTAGTTTAAACCTGTAAATGACTAATGCCCCATGCTGCAGAAGAAGATGAAAATCCCCCAGGGTCTCTGCCAATCTGCCCTGAATTCTGGTGTGTCATGTGGGTAAATTTAAAACTCTTTAAGGAAAGTAATATTAAGCTTTCAGATGTAGCCAGTACAGATATATTGACTGACCAGCATTGTTCCTCCAATCCTTGTGAAAGTATTTTCATGGTCAGATATGCCCAGATATGGTGTGGCTAGGTGGCTGCTTCCCCTACTTTGATCTGTTTTCCTCATACTTGGTAGTGTAGTCATAGGAATTGTGAAGACCCTTGGGTCCAAATGGAAAAATCCAGTGCAGGCCCTGAGTGGCACAAACATGTCTATCTATAGGGAGAGATTGTTCTGAACTCTAACTTTCCTTTTCCCAAGATGCTAAGAAGACTTAATGGGGAAGAGAGTGCTTCCCCCGCCCCCCCTTTCCGGAGAACATTAATCTGTGTTTTGTTGTGTCCTTTTCTAACATTTCCTTCCATCTTCCTTTCTTTCTAATTAAATATTAGCCAGCATGTTTTGTAGCATTTTTTTCCCTGTTCTTATTTTTCTGCAAGAGACAGAATGGATATTATTTTCTCAGGCAGAGAGTAACCTGGAGCATGCAAGTACTTAGCAGGAGACTGGGAGGCATATTGAGGTGGAAAACAGCCATATTTGGTTGTCACAGCTTAGAACAGTGACTGTGGGGTGGGGGAGGTAGAGGGATGGTGGTACTGTTCTTGTTGACCGGGGTATTCTGAACTAGCAGCATCCATTCTCTGAAGCCTTACAGTCTAAGGGTTTTTTCTTTGTTGTTCCTTTTCTTCTGCATTGTATAAGTGGAAATAAAAGGTGACGCCCCCTTTAAAAGGGGGAATTATGTGATTTCTGTAACTATAAAAGCTACTAAAATGTGCTGGGAACTTCTGCTTTGGGCTTGGAAACCAGATCTGAAGGCAGTTCTCTTGCATAGACTGGTCTGGATACTGCCAGAACCTGACTGCGAGTGAACTGGCATTTTGCCCCATTCTGAAGGATTGCTTTATTTTGGTGGCTGGCTTAGTTCATTCTTTTAGACATGCTGTTTACATTCTCATTTTTTGCATGTGCAATAAAGAAAAACAATCCCTCATGCTATTTTAAAAATCTCCCTGCTGGAGTCATGCCCTTCCCCCAAACAGGGATGGGAGTTCAAGCTCCCTCTATAGGTAGCAAGTGAGAAGAATCATTAAAGTGCTTGTAGTCTTGTGAATTGTGGTTACGTAGCGAATGTTCTGAATCTGATAAGGGGCTTGAAAACAACAAATGGCACAGTGACAGATGGAAATATGCACCATATGGAGCATAATAATATAACTACAGAGTCTCAAAACTCCAACTCTGGGGAACCCGCCAGCTGACGGGGGAGTAGTGAGAATTTCATGAATTATGTTACTCTTGAGTAGAGTTGAAAGTACAAAAGATTTCAACAGCCTACTGATAAATATGCAAATAGTTTTGTTCTCTGAATTAGAGGAAAAGGAGGCAGCTTTGTTCAGGTTTTTGAAACTTGAGCTCTGAGCAAAACATAATTAAAAAAATGGTGTATATGAGAGGATATATATATATTCAAAACTCATCTGCAGGAATTATTTGCATCTGTGATCCCATCGTTGTACATATACTAAGCAGGGTTAAAACAGGTTAGTGTTAGAATGGGAGATGGCCAAGGAACTGCAATGATCTTGGGGTTCATTAAATATCAAACCAGTGACTGAGAGAAGAATAAAACTTTAAGAAACAAACTAGAGAGCTTCTATAGTGAGCTGCTGAGAATGTGCGAAATACCTGTTTGGTAATGTAAAATACAAAATTTCTGGCACTTGCCTGGAGAGAAGCTGGCTCCACCCCAATGTGCAGTTCCACTGGGCTGTGGTCCTTTCTGCTGGCTTTATTATCTTGTTATTCCGATAAACACTGAATGGCTTGATACCACAGAGATTCAGGCTCCAGTCCCAGAAATAAGGAGCTCTCAACCAGAAAATGTAACTAAATGGGACACAGTAACAAAAGTTGATTGTAAAAGCTTTTAGCTAGTTATCTATACTGGAGAAATGAGGAAACAGCAAGGATGATAGTTAGACTGTAAACTTCTTGGGGTATGGACGGTGTCTTCCATTCTATGCTGTACAGCTCGAGCACTCGAAAAATAACTTCAGAAGTGCTCAACATTGACTTAAATGGGAACTGAGTTAATCTAGCGCTGGGCGCTTTGAAAAATCTCACTGTGACAAGGTAAAGATGCTGCAGCCTATAAAGGGGTTCTGGCCTGTTACATGGCTGCTCATAGAAGAATATAAAATAAAGTCAAAACTGGGTAAAAGGGAAACTAAGAGGAAGGCTGTGGTGTTTCCCCTCTCAGCTGGCTAAAGAAGGGAAAGTCTCTGGGAATTATTGCCAAGAGTTTTTTGGTTGATTTGCTTTTGTTGTGTGATCTTTTTGTGGATAATAAAACAAGCCCTGGGGAAAGGGCCTTAAAACAACTAATGCTTGGAGGTTTTTTCCACTTCCCTTGGCTTCTGAATCTTCCCACCATCTTATACCCATCCTAAATATTGTCTGTTAGTGTTTGTTAGAAGAAAGTCAGTCATTTGTATCATGAAGGGAAAGAGACAGAGGGGAGTGAGATGTAAGGGTGGGGGAGGGGAGTGGACATGACAGATCAGGAGATGGGATGCAATAATTGGGAGAATTGGAGGGGTTAGAGGAGGAGAGCAGATGAGACTTTTGCATCTGACTAGGGTGAGGAGAGAGTTATAGAAGGGAAAGTGGGGGAAAGGGAAGGCAAGCTGAGAGGAGGGAGAAGGTCACGTCATATTTTGTCAGTTTTCTCTTGGTAGAAATGGGCGAGATCCTGTGCAGCGAGAGAATTTCTCTCTAGGTTGGCAACACAGATTACAGTATTCATTTGAGAACCACAAAGAAGAAATTACTGTGGTAGGCCACTTGTCCTTCCCGATTTACTTTCTTGTGTAGGAACATATATAGAGATTGAGCAAGCTAGTGTGACAGCTTGCAGATCCTGTTGATCAGGTCAAGGATTGTGACCAGATTAATTACTAGCAATTTTCTGGATCTGAAAGTGCCAGCAAGGGGTGCTGCCCTATTCTTTTCAAAGGTTGCTCCAAGGGGTTGAATCAGAATAGGCTTGCAATACAGCTGACATACATCTATGGATAAATGTCAGGGGCTGGCAGTGATTCACTTGGAAAGCCTGCAGCAGTTTACCATATCATTACTTACAGTGAGCGTTGTTATAGTTATTAATGCTGAGGAGTTAAGATGGCTGAGATGGGAAAGGGAGGGGCGGGAAGGAGAGTGCACCGAAAGTGTGAGACCTTTTCAAAATAATTTCCTGATGAGAATTTCAATAAACCTTTGGTGAGGAGCTGTGACAGCTAGGCATACCTCATATAACAAGCAAGCTTTATTATTTTTAAAAAGCTCTTCAAGCATGGTGTTACCTTATACTGTATCCACTTGTGCTGCATATCCAGCTAAAAATTCCTTTCTCATGCTTCCTTGACAAGCCCCCTTTCTTTTTTCTTGAGAGTAGATTTTAGGGGCTATGATTAAATCTATTGAGAACCACAGGATGCTGCAGGTGCTGAGCTCTTCTTAAAAATTAGACCTGACACTTGACAGAAAAGCAAAGCTTACTTCCTGTTTTAGCAGTGCTTTAAGGCACCCGCGGTGAGGCTGCATCTGAACTGGAGTGGCCATTTTTCAGAAGTGAGTGGTCTAAGGGCCCTCTGTGATCTCCATGAAATCTTTACTTTGAAGATTCATTAGAACATTCACTGACAGTATGTTATTAGGAAAACTCTCAGGGAAAGTATCTTTGAAGTATTATCAAAGGGGGAGCCTGTGTTGACTGCGTTGTGTGATCAGGCATATTATAAAATATAGGGAAAGTAAAATGAGCTAGACCTGATTCTAATGGATAAAAGGCTAAATCATAGGTTTATCATGCCATTGTAGAAAGGTTTAGTAACCCCTTGTGGAATATCTGTAAAATGTTTCAGTGCTGTGCCATTTCCAATATTACAGCTAGCCGAATAGCATTACAACATGTATATCCCGAAATCCTTTTTGTCTATTATTTAGTCCAATATTGAAAAATTATTCAGGACCATGTATTTACACTGGGCCTGCAGATTGCATGCAAATCTCTTCAGAAATAATAATTGATAATTGTCCTGTTCGTGACTGTGAAACACTGATAGCACTGGCTAGAGCTTGGACATGTTGTACACAAGTGATGTATAAGCTTCCCCACAAAGCTCTGCCAGTGCACGTCATTCCTGACTGAAATGCATTTTAAGGAGAAGGAATTGAGATGTGATAAGAGAAATAGAGTTTTGGGTGGGTTTGATGAGCAGTTCTCCCTCCTCACTCAGACTGAAGCAGCCAGTTATCTGTGTCTACAAGCAGCACTGGCAATAACAAACCCCAGAAATCTACTAGGCAGAATAAAATCAGAAAAGGGTTTAAAATAAGCATATTGAACATATTTTACCCCATAAACTTGGTGAACAATTTGTACATTTATCTGCAGTAGTTCATAGGGCTGCTGTAAGCCTGAATTTATGTTTGTAAAGTTGCTTGGATTCCTCAGATGAGAGGAGGCTAAAAGGGCACAGGTTTATATATTATTGCTCTTCAAAAGAATGTCTGTGATGACTACAACTATTTTAAACTTGAAAACAATAATGATCGGTACATAATTCTCAAAGAGGTTCTAAAATTGCTGGCATGTGTATAGTGTGAGAGGAGGTTGGCACACTAGGTTATGGGTGTGTGTGCAAGTATAGACACATGTAATAATAAAGGACTGTTTACCTGATACATTCTAATGGCTACTTCAAATGAATTATTTGCTTTTTCAAATATGCAGAAAATGTGTATGCCAAAATTTGCTCATTTAAAAAAATATTTGGAGATGAGTAGTAGTTGCTTTTCAGCAGAAAATAATAATAATAATAATAATATATTTTAACTTTTTTTTCCCTCCTCCTGCACCCTGAGGTACATCGGGCATCCACCATTTTATTCAGAGTTCCAGTTTATGTAGTGATGCTGTTGTTTCTTAGGCTTTTTTTGTACTGGAAATTAAAGCATCGGGGGTAAAGTTTTCAAAGACTCCTAACTGGTGTAGGAGCGTAAGTCTCACTGAAAGTCACTGGGTCTTGGTCTCTGAAGTCTCTTAGGTACTTTTTGAAAATCTTATCTTTAAACTATTACATTAAGCTTGATCTTCTGCGGAAGTCTACAGGAGTTTTTCCATTGACTTTGGGAATTCTTTGTGTACTTTTCTAGCCTGCCTTTTTTTAGCTGACAGTGAATTTTTTCTGGCTGAGTCATACACACCTGGAAGTATGGCAGTGCTAAGTAAAAAAGACACCTTTGAGAGCAAGGAGACAATGCTCAAACACAGCGGCTAAGTTCTGAGGAATTCTAGCAGCTGATAAGTTTTTCGTTTTTCTTTTCCCAGGGTAATTCTGGCCTGGGGTTCAGTATTGCTGGAGGAACAGACAACCCTCATATTGGGGACGATCCTGGGATATTTATTACTAAGATTATACCAGGAGGAGCTGCAGCAGAGGATGGAAGACTCAGGTAAAAACTTACTACATTACATGCATTTGGAAACTAAATGTACCATTATTAATGATTTTATAATGCTCCAATGTGTGCTAGGTGTTTCACAGAAGACATAGACTTATGGGGCTGAATTCTCCTCTTTGATATGCCTGCACAAGCAGCATAAAGTGGCCAGAGAAGGCTACTGAAGAATTTCCTCTGTGCAGGGGAATTCCCTGCTGGCCTAAAGCTGACAGAGGTAGCCCTGCCTTTTTCTCTGCATCAGCCATCCCACCTGGCTTAAGAGTGGGCAGGACAGGGGCATACCAGTGTGGAGCTCTGCCACGCCTAATCCCTACACATACGCACTTGAGGAACCTTATTCCAGCGGCATAGATTAAGTCTTTCCCTGTACAGCCCTGACTTGTCACAGCTGGGCAGCACCGAATTAAGGAGCCACAACCAGCTGTCTGCAGCTTCCCTTTACACTCCCCTTTGGGGACCCCTTACTGTTCCTTGGCTGCAGGGGTGAGGTATGCTTTCTTCCATCTTCCGATGGCCTTTCTTCTCAGATGAGGACCTAACCACAGTGATCTATTCTGTTGCCACCTCCAGGCTAGGTTATTGCTGTTACTCTTGGGTTGAATGCTGCAGCCACATGGAAGCAGCAACATATGGCGGTGCACCTCTTTAAGCAACAACGGACAAAATGAACACGCCATCCCAGTGCTTGTGCTTCCCATTCATTTATGGACTGAATTCAAAGTCCTAGTTCTAATCTGCAAGGCCCTTAGCATGCTAGTTGTTCAGTTATCTCCATGAATGCCTTACCATCTGCCAGCCACTAATCGTATGTCTACGTTGCAATTAAAAACCCGTCTGTGGCCAATGTCTGCAGACTTGGGCTTGTGGGGCTCAGGTTGCAAGGCTGTTTAATTGCAGTATAGATTTCTGGGCTTGGGCTACAGCCCAAGCTCTGGGACCCTTCCACTTTGCAGGGTCCTAGAACCCAAGCTCTAGGCTGAGCTCAGAAGTCTACACTGCAATTAAACAGCCCCACAGCCCAAGCCCTGCCAGCCTGAATCAGCTGGCACAGACCAGCCCTGGGTGTTTAATTGCAGTGTAGGTATCCCGTTCTCAACCAGGGGTGTGCTTACCCCGTTGGGGGTATGCAGAGGTCTTCCTGGGGGGTACGTCAATTTATTTAGATATCTGATTAGTTTTACAACAGGCTACATAAAAAGCACTAGCGACGTCAGTACAAACTAAAATTTCCTACAGGCAGTGACTTGTTCTATGCTGCTCTATATATTGTACTCTGAAATTAGAGTACAATATTTATATTCCAGTCAATTTATTTTATAATTATATGGTAAAAATAGGAAAGTCAGCAATTTTTTAGTAATAGTGTGCTGTGACACTTTTTGTATTTTTGTGTCTGATGTTGTAAGCAAGCAAATAATTTCTAAGTGAGGTGAAACTTTGGGGGACTGCAAGACAAATCGGACTCTTGAAAGGGGTATAGTAGTCCGGAAAGATGGCGAACCACTGCCTGAAGACTTCTGATGCACCAGAGGGAAAATATAGCTGGAAAGGCCCAGGATAAAATTCTTAGGCTGTGTAGCTATAGTGTTCTGAGTGGCAGGGGCTGAGTTGTAAGAATTCCTTGCCAAAGGAGATCAAATGACCCTAAACCACACTACATTCAAAACATATGGTAAGATGCATCTTTTTACCAAAGCCTTTTCCTACGAATAAAAAAAAAAAAAGACTCATGGGACGGTGGAGAGTTTCAAGCAACTTTTGGATATTTCTTGTGTATATAAGTTGCTGCGTTTGGCACTATTATTGCTTCTTCTTGTTAATTGTTTGTATTATGGTAGCACTATGGGGCCATTGTGCTAGGCATTGCAGAAACATAACATAGACAGTCCTGATAATAGGCACTCAAGATATTTGTTATAGTGCCTAGCATGATTGGGGCCTTCACCTCTAGACACTACCTCCCTAGAAATAGTAAGATATCCAAACAGAATTTATATATTAGCTGTTGAATTTCCAAACAGATCTACTAATGAAGATATTTAACTATTTTAACAGACTGTTTTAGCTTTTTAAGCCATTGTAATGGACAGATTCACTAAAGTTTTGCTTTAAATAAAGTATCACATGAAAACAAGTATTTAGTAACTCACTGCTTTGCTAATTAATGACCATGGACTCAACTCATGATTTCTTATAATTGCTGTGTTGTAAAATATTTAGAGACATGTTAAATTCACAAAACGTAGTATACTAATGCAGCTCTTAACCCATATTAAAAACAAAATTGGCAGTTTTTCTCTGCAGCTCAGCAAAGGTTTAATACTAGCGATATAGTGAGTTATCCTGTTAGTAAGATTTAAATATTTTTTTACAAAATATACTACATAATATTTACTAGTATATTGTGAAATAAATAGTTCAAATTGAACTATAGTTTTAAAAATAAATGATAAAAGTGCAATTGGTGTTGTGTTTCTCGCAAATTTGGAAGCTTCAATCATTCACAATAGGTCTACCATCATTAGAGCAAATTAGCTAGATGCAGCTGTAGTTGAAATTTAATCTGAAGGGCAGGCAAGTGTGCTGCTTTCAATAAAACTCTGTCCTTCCTCACTGAGAATGATGTTTGAGGCTTGTACATATTTATCTAGGCTTCTGTGGTTTGGAAGGAGGAGGAAAGAATTTCTATTGAAATTGGCTTTATGTAAAATCTGAGCAGTTTCAGAGGAACATTCAGTAGTAGGAATGTTGATACAGATTTTTCAAGGCTCCTCCATAGCCTCCTAATTAGACTTCTCTCCCTCTCAACAAGTTGCCCAGAGCTCCTTGGTTGTTTCCCACGTCAGTTCCCAACAAGCTCTTTTATAATTTCATAATCTATAATCATTTGTATTCACCTTCCTGACTCTCACATGCATACTGCACCATTATCTTGTCTTGTTTTTAATATAGTTTGTTATAATTTAATTTTTGTACAGTGAAGTGGCAGAGAAACTTTACACGAAGAAGCTAGTTTTCAACTGCAAAAAGTCTGCGCAGAATGCCAGAGATTTGTTTTCACAACTCCATATTCTCCAGGTTTTGGGGGAGGGAGTGGAGGTGGGAACATTTCTTTAATTCCACAGCTCTAGGTTTTCATACTACCACTTAGAATTTGAACTGTTGCTTTTACTTGTGTAAGAGGATCCCTGATTTATCACCTGCTATTCATATTCCTGTACTCTGTTCAGCACTACAGTGCTAGTGAATGATGCAGATTCTGTCCATTTTGTATGAAGACCTAAGAGTTACTTCATTAAAGATTTTCTGGGCAGCTTTTTTGTTCTGTCCTCAGAGTCCTCCTGCTCTTTTGAGGCATAATTCCGTTTTCCTGTCTGAACTGTAGCAGTAATCTCACTGTAACTTGGACATTTTGGAATGTCTGTGACCATTACTGATATGTCATTGAAGGGATGAGTTGTCCCAGGGTAGTCTCCACTGTCCTTTTTGGTATTGACATTTTACCACAGCAGTGTGTTTATCAATTGCACCCTCTCTACAGGAACAAAACAAAAACAACATGCAGGAACGGCCAACAATGATGGCCATGTGCCAAGTACCCAACAGAAAAACAATTTAGAACTCTCTGAGTAGGAGTTTGTGATCATGGATAGAGAATGAAATATTTGCCTTGTGTCCATATCTACCCCAGATTCTGCGTGCAGATACTTTAGATTATATAGCAGAGTTGATTGTGTGAATAGGGAACTCAATTTGCTATCTGTTCCTAAACCCCAAAAGTCACTTGCACAGCATTTTTTTTTAAAGTGGAAGCAATTTTGTTCTGATTGATTTGAATAAAGACCATCTGATGGTAGGATTTTGAAAGTGACCTCCAATTTACAGCAAATAATCCTGCAAACTTCTCTGAATTTTGTTTACCTTTATTTATGTGATTAGTCCTATGGAATTCAGTGGGACTACCTGTGTATGTAAAATTAAGTACAAATGTAACTGTTTGCAGGATTGGGCCCTAGGCGACTGATTTTTTTTTAATTTTATACTGGGACACAATTTTTATATAGTGTACAATGCTCAGTTTAGCTTTGTACTACTCCAGTGCCCTTATCCCCACAGAAACATGTTTTTTAAAAATAAACAGCCATTTTATATTATATTCATTTTAATAGAATAATCAATTTACATAGTTATTTTTTCCCAGGAAAATCCCAAATATTTTACAGCTACTATTTTTTCATACACCACCACTGAAATGTAGCCGTCTCTGGAGTTGAGGGTAGCAGTCAAGCAGGGGAAAACACAGTGTGCAGCCTCTGGTGCAGAGGATATTTTGCCTAAGGGCATTGGGATGAACACTTAATCTTATGAAAGACATGGAGTTTTTAACAATGTCCAGAGAAAAAAGACCTCAGTTCTTTATGTTTTCTCTCATAGGTGGAGAATTTGAGATATTAACTTGTTAATTTCAGGTTGAATTGTATTCTTATGACCTTATTATACCTTTATAAATACTGTAAAAAACAACAACAACAGAGCAACCTAACACTTAATTATTGCCACTGTGCTGTGCATTGTGGCCCCTCAGAACTTCATGGAAACCACAGGAACAGAACATTCTGCTGGAGAAGCACAGGTCCTGACCCTTGAATTTAAGGGAGAAATCGCCATTAGTCATTTGTGACACACAGTGAAGTTGTTCTTCCATCCAGTAGATAGCAGTGTTACACATAGAAGGCAAATACTTCACTGCAATATTACCACAGAAGTCCTGAGTTTAGACTGTGTACTTATTGAAAATTCTATTTCTTCAACTTATGGTTGAGTGACCTTTTCTTTTCCCCTTATGTTCTTTTGTTAGAAAGAAAAAAAAATACTGCAGTCAATTTGGTTGCCTGGATGGAAAAAGGAGCTTAATTACTATTACTACAGATCTTTTTAATGACTCACTCAGTCTATGGTAATTGAGATTCCTGCTTTACACAGGCAATCTATATTTAACAAACTCATTGTTCTATGTGAAAACTGTGGTCGCCAGATTACAGACCCAGCAACCCAGTGCATTGACATGACTTAATTAGCAAAGGCCTCAGAAAAGGAATACTGAAAAGCAGTTAATTAGGGTAAATCATAAATTGAGCTAAGCACCCCCCCTCACACACACACACATTGTGTCTGATCTGTACAGAATAGGAGTTGAGAACTCTTTTGACAGTAATAAAGATACACATGAACCAAAGATAAAGCGTAAATTTGTTTTCAGTAGTGATGGACCAAAACTGATCTAAAATAAAAACACCCTTCTGCTTATTGTTGCCAACTCCCACAATTTTATTGCCAGTCTTGTGCTATTTGATGTATTTCTTAAACCCCAGCTGCAGGGGTGATTTCGCTACATGAGAATCTCAGCTCTCATTTAAGAGAGAAGAGAATATTCTAGCCCTCATGTTTGCCAAGAAAAGCTTGAAAATGTGAACCATAGAAAGGGTCAAAACCCAGAAAGCAAACGAGAACCCCATATGTATTATTTTACAAACTCTTTTTAAGCTAGTCTCATGATTTTGGGGGCCTTATTCATGCTGACTGTTAGCAGTACTACACAACTCAACATGAGTTTATTTGAAGGAATATGGGTTAGATAATTGAAATGGTTTGGGTTGTAATTAGAGCCTGAGCTGCACTAGGTTGGTGGTGGGACAGAGCTGGAGACAAGGAAGTGGTGGTACCAGGTGAGGTCCAATGGCTGCTGATATGTCTTTTGAAAAAATGTAGCATATACTTCCTACAGTATGCCCTTTGGGTGTGCTGCCAGGTGCCATAGCCACATTTCCCCACCCCCTCCACCTGCATTCTTCCCCCCGAGGCAGTTGAGTGCTGTGTGTGTGTACATATATATATGGAGCTCTGACAGATGTTTATAACTGCTACCTGTGCAGGGGAGTTAGGTTAGGGGATCATCAAAGACTTCTATCTATGTTGAGTTGCTGTGGAATCTTAATAAAATGTAGTCAGACTGGATTTCTTCCCTAGATCTTAAAACACTTTGCTGTGGGAAAACATCATTATATAGATGGGTAAGACAGGAAACAAGAACTGAAATGACTTACCAAAGTCAGAGAGCAAATCAGTGGTAGACCTGGGAACAGAACCCAGCTCCCCCTGACTTCTAGTCTTGTGCCCCCTTCGGCTAAGCTGGGTGTCAAATAGCAAAGGATTTAAGAAAACAATGTCTGTGTTCTCTGTACACTTCTTAGGCAAACCACTGGTGTGTGTTGGAGGATTATAATTTTACCTATGGATAAGCAGTAGAAGAAAGGGAACTCTGAAGAAATTAAGACTCTGTTTTCATGCAAATATATATAATAATAAAAAAGAGAAATACAAAACTGTTATAGGGAAAGAATTATATCCAACTGGAAAGTTATCTTAACATGTGCTTGTATTTGACTTGAAATAGACCAGGGGAAAGGCTGGAACTGATTCCATTGTGATCAAAGCTTGAAGATGTAAATTGAATTAAAAGCATGAAATTTAACACCTCCTTCTGCAGCATGGTCGTAGAGTAAGCTTTTTAGTAATGTCCATTTTCAATATTGGATTCACCACTGGGTGATAGTTTGTTCAATGCCCCCAAATACTTGTCTAGTCAATGTAGAGCCTATGGAGAGTTATTACAAGTAATATGCAAGTTTTTCAGTAAGGAGCTGAGAGAGTTTCCAAATGAACTGGGGCTCATTGCCATGCTTCATCTGTATCATTGATCAAAGCATAAGAATAGAGAGAACACACTTTGTGATCTACAGTGCCTCAATCCCTGTTCTGTTTTATTATATATAGGTTTTTATACCATGCTCATCACCATAGTATCAGGGTGCCTTCCATTAGTACGTTAAGCAATGTGACTACACATCTGTCACGTGTTGCCTTTCTCTCGTTCTCTGTTGGTTATGTAAGTTTTGGTCTTGAATTTAGGACATCAGTACCAATATTTAATATATTATGGCATAAAGCCTTCCCAAGACATTACTAATAATTACGGTACTGCTGCAATACATTGATTCATATCTGCACTATTTACAGACCTCTGACAGTGCCATTAGTTCAGTACATAATTTAGTAGTAAGTTAATCAGAGACATTCACCCCATTAAACAAAACATGCTTGTTCTGCAGATGGCCGTAAATTAGAGCATGAATTATTGACTGCTCTGGCCTGGTTTGTGTTAGGAAGTTTATGAGCTCATTAACTTTGATCATTTTAGGTATCTATGTGTATTTTTTATGCTGTCATTAAAGAAAATATATCTTCTACTGATCCAGCTTAGGAAGAGTTTTCAACTTCATAAGGAACATACCTGGGAAAAATTGAATGAACCATAAATTAGCTGTATATAATAAGCACAAACAAAAGAGGTTCCATACACCCCTAAGATCCATGTATTATATGATTTTAAATGATGCTTTCTTAATATAAACTTATAACTGCACTCACTGAGACTTAAACATTCAGAATTATCACCTCTTCCTCCATCTGGTCCATGTAAAATACTGTCAGTAAACACTTTTCCTCTCTGCTATTCTAATCACATCACGCTTCCCTCACTGGATGCCTCCACCGGCTTCCTCTCTTTGCATATAGAGTTAGAGCTTCTTATCCTGAGCTATACAGCTCTGCCCATCTCAAGCCTTGTCTGTATCTTTGTTCTCCCTTCTGTAAAACTCATATCTTTTGCGTAACATTCAAGTGCCAACTGTGTGTCACAATACGGGTTTGATCCAATTCCTATTAAAGTCAAAATGGGAGGCTTTCCATTGACTTAAATGGGATCTTGATCAGGTTTGATATCTACATCCGCTGTCCTTCCAAATTAGGGTTGCTAGGCGTCCAGTTTTCAGCTGGAACGCCTGGTTGAAAAGGGACCCTGGTGGCTCTGGTCAGTGGTGCAGCAGGGCTAAAGCAGGCTCCCTGCCTGCCCTGGCTACATGCGGCTCCTGGAAGCAGCTGGCATGTCCCTGTGGCCTAGGCACAGGGTCGATCAGGAAAGCTCCGTGCGCTGCTCCCACCCTGGTCGCTGGCTCTGCAGCTTCCATTGGCTGGGAACCACTTCCAATGGGAGCTGCGGGGGCAGCGCCTGCAGGCGCCGGCAGCGTGCATTGCAGAGAGTCACCTGTCCACCCCAGCGCCGAGGAGCCAGACTTGCCAGCTGCTTCCAGGAGTCACGCAGAGCCAGTGCAGGCAGGGAACAAAGAAAAGCTGTAGAACAAAGAAAAGCTATGAACATTTTCATGAAATGGAATTGTGTTGAAACATCCATTTTCAGATTAGAAACATCAGACTTTTTATTTGGGTCTCTCTGTCTAGTCAGAAGTGACTGGAGAGTATGCCCTGGACCCAAGGAGCCTTCCCACAGAAAATTTTGCTTCCATCTGAAACATTATGGCTTCAATGTCAAAAAAGGTCTGACCACATCTAGCTCCCAGTGCAGTGTCAATTTGATGATGGCATCAGCCCAGATGTTTATGTTCAGTTTTTATTTTGGCAGGCTGAAAAAATTTCACTGAGCGATGCAAGTGAGAGAAGGGAAATGGTGATTTTTTTTAACAGTTTAATTCCAGCTAAACCAGACTAGAATTTCATGGGACCAAAAAAAAAAAAGGCGGGGTGGGAACTTTCTCACTGCTGAATTTCAAAGGCCTGCTACAAACAAGGAAGGCGTATTAAAAAAAAGAAAGAAAAAGAAAATGTCACAGGAATGTTATATAAAGGAAAGTGTTACATAGAAAGATCACTACCTCTTCACCCTCCATAACTTTCAAAGTCTTTCTCTGCCAATTTCTATCAGTACTTCTGACAGCAATTAAACACATCAACATAATTTTAAGTTCAGACACATTGTAGGTACATTATACCCCATCTATCTATTTCATCCAACAGTACTGAAGGGGTTAACACATCAGCGTTTAGTACCATCTCCCTGCAAATTACAATAATAGCCTGAGAATGCTGCAACAGCAGAATGGTGCTATAAGGCCAAACCCAAGTGGTTGTTTCATCAGCATCTCTGTGCACTGCTATTGCAATTACAAGTATTAAGTAGCTCAATAATCACTTGTGGGTGGGGGGGGGAAAGCTTTCTTGATTATGTAGCTGGGAAATCATCAGGTCTTTACAGAGACTATTGTTAGTGAAAAATATTACACATCTGGTACCATATAAAACAGCCTTAGTGTTGCTTCCCTCTCAGGGTCTTCAGAACTCTTAATATCCTTTCAGTTTTTTCCACTTTCCATCAAGTATGAGAATGATAGTTTGGATTAACTTGAGTCTTCATTCAAAATTCAAACCAAAACAAAGCCCTTTTTGAGAGACAGATGAGATCTCTTTTTTAAAAAAGGGTTTTATTTTTAGTCACTTTGTTACTTCCCAGATCTAACCAGAAGTGGAAGTGCCAAAATACTAAGAGACAGGTGGTTTCTGTAGTATTGCGCACGCTATCAGAAATTTCATCTGTGGTTTGGACAAGTATCTGAACTTGGGGAGCTTAGCGAAGCCAAACAGAACCAGCTTTTGTTATTACCAATTCCTTCACCCAGTCTTCTTCCATATGCATTGTAAATGTTAGAGGAGGGGCTTTGAAATGTTGTGAAACATGGCACTAAAGTAATTGATATGAAAATCATGTCGCACACAGTTCCCTTTTGCTCTGACATGCTGCTTGCTAGTCTGCCATGTCATATATCAAAAACAAAGCTTGTCACTTCACTCATTTGTATGGTACTAGAAGCAGTGGGCCCTGCTGCTCGGTTTAAGTGTACAACCTATTGTTGATGCACTTGAGACAACAGAGTTGAGTACAGAAGTACCCATTCTTTGCCCTTTTTATTATATTTATTAGTTTGGAATATCTTGTCTTGATCAATCCACCACCGAAGGGAGTATTTTCTATGTTAGTGCAGTACTCTTAGTTCTGTCTTCAGCTTGCTACATGATCTTTGGCAAGACTTTCATTCCTCTGTGCTTAAGTTTCCCCATTGTAAAATGGGTATAATGATCATTATCTCCTGTGCCTTGTGGGGCTGTTGTGCAGCTTGCTTCATTAGTGTTTGCAAAGCACTTTGAGAGCCCAAAGATTAAAGATGCTAGTAAATATACGGAGTGCAGAATAGCCTTCTGGGTTTTCTGTTGAAACTGGTTTTCCTGCACAAACATGTATGTGTTGCAGATATCCTGGATGGAAGGATTTTATCTAAGGAGCCTGTGTTACATCTGGTAGCTGCAACACATCTTTATCAAAGACAAGCTTCCTTCCCCTCCCTCAGATGGACCCAGAGGGTATGTCTACATTGCAATTAAAAACCAACGGCTGGTCCATGTCAGCTGACTTGGGCTCGCGGGGCTCAGGCTGTGGGGCTGTTTAATTACAAGGTAGACTTCCGGGCTTGTTCCGGAGCCCGGGCTCTAGGACCCTGTGAGGTGGGAGGGTCCCAGACCTCGGGCTGCAGCCTGAGCTGCAACGTCTACACCAGCAAGGCCAGCTGTGGGTGTCTAATTGCAGTGTAGACATACGCAGAGAGACCAGGCCAAGGCGCTAGGCCCTGAGGCCATTCCCTCTGCACAGGGAGCAGCGGCAGCAGCAGCTGCAAGGAGCTGGGGGGAGTGGACTTTGAAAACTCTGATATCGTTGAATTTCTTTCCTCAAAGCAGCTGGCAGCAGATGCATCTGAGGGAAAAGGGGGTAAGTCAGGGCCTTCCAGCCCTCTCTGCATGGTACCACACCCAGAGAGATTTACCCAGAGCACTTTAGCCCTTTCCCCACCCTCTACCAGCAGCAGCAGCTAGGAGGAGCTTCACAGCCTCTTAGCACCATGTTCACGCAGCTCGTACTTAACTGGATTTCTTTTTTCTCGTTTTCCATCTCACCACTGCTAATTGGTCCTTTTATCCCAACCCCCTCCTGCCACTGCAACCCACAGCTATCTAATCTTTCTGCTCTTCTCTCTAAGTCCCCAGAACACCCCTCTAGCCTTTGGGCTAGAGGTGAGGGGTGTTTTTTGTGAACAGAGGTGTTTAGCGTGACCAGATGTCTCGATTTGATAGGGACAGTCCCCATATTTGGGGCTTTTTCTTATATAGGCACCTATTACCCCCCACCCCCATCCTGATTTTTCACACTTGCTATCTGGTCACCCTAGAGGTGTTCTTCCTGGCCAGCACTAGAAGCTGTTGTCTCCTCTGGCTGCCAGAGCCATCTAGGTAAGACTCCCCCGACCCAATACCTCTGCAGGGAGTGAGACTTGGGAGAGAGACTTGATGAGTTCCTGTATTTTAGGGCAACAGGATGGGGGAAGAAGCATAGATGGGAGTGATAGATGGGAGCTGGAGGAGGCAGAGTTAGAGGACAGACAAGGGAAATGGAAAAGAGGGTAGGGAGGCTAGAGAGAGTGAAGCTGATGGGAAATGGAGAGAGGGAGCAGTTCATTTCACAGACAAAGTGGGGGGTGGGAACTGCCCCTGCGTTTGTGGCAGGGGGAACAGGGATTGTCATCTGTCCCTGAAAGGTGGAAATAAAAGGACTACAAATATGTACACAAGCTCACAGAAATTGTGCAGTGTTTTGTAACCTAGAACAATTATTTAAACAGGTCGTAATTATAGCAACAAGGAGCGGGCCAGCCTGAGTGCTAGTCGTCACCCTGACCATGTTGCTTGGCTGCCATATCCCTTTCACTCATGCTTTGTCTGTGTTTCGACTTTCTCAACTGTGAGCTCTTTGGGGCTGGGACTGTGTAGTGTTCTCTGTTTGGAATGTGTTAGCATATCTTGGGTATTACAGTAGCATTAACAAATAATAATAATTAATAATTAATTGTAAAAGGTTGGGAATGGGTGGATGAGTAACCACGTGTTTGTCCAGTGTCCACACTACTGTCCAGCAAATCTGTAGACCTGATTCTCCTCATACTTACACCTGGCTTTACTCCACTGATTTAAACAAAGTTTCTCTTGATTTAGGAGGCAGGAGACTCTGGATTTATAAGCCCAGATTTACATTTCATAGGTAGCAAAAGTTCTTTGATTTGGCATTTGCACTAGTGGATCTAGCAAATGACAGAATCTATCTCTAAAGTGGCAATTGTAACTGTACTTTTGTATGTGTGTTATAGCCATAACATGGCTTGGACATAATTGTATATATTAAGCATTCTTTGTCTATTGGGGGGATTTAAAAAGAGAATAAAGTGACATGAAAGATTATAAAACATGTACAATGTGTACCTCTATATGAATCATAATCATCCATACTAGTATATTAGTTAATGATCATATCAGATTCTTAATATATACTTAACAAGAACATAAGAACGGCCATAGTGGATCAGACCAATGGTCCATCCAGGCCAGTATCCTGTCTTCTGACTATGACCGGTGCCAGATGCTTCAGAGGGAATGAACAGAACAGGGCAATTTATCAAGGGATCCATCCCCTGTCGTATAGTCCCAGCTTCTGGCAGTCAGAGGTTTAGGATCACCTGAAGCATGGGGTTGCATCCCTGACCATCTTGTACTTAACTAATTGTTTTGTGAACTAGGAAAAGTCACTCCATGAAGCACTGTATGGTTTGGGTCCTGGTTTTATGAGAGTTTGCTTCCCTCCACATGTGATACTGTGTCAGATGAGATCAGCCGAATTGTCGGATCTTGATATTTCCTTGGTTTAAGTAGGTTATGGATGGCAGGACTTCCTCTGCGAAGGCCTTAAAGTTGCCCCTGTTCTTATCCACTAGAACCTGAAATGGATGATCCTTTTTGTTGCACTTCTGCTTTCCTGGGCTCATCTTTAGGGAAGGGAGTGGTGAGGAATTTTGATTTTTTTTTTACAAGGATCCTGGGGTTTAGGCCCTGAGGTGAGTCGGAGGTAGGTTGGATTTTCATCCACTAATGTATGGGTGTTGGGAAGAAGTTCTCAGGTTTGTAAGGAATTTTCAGCTGTCTTAATCTAGTGTATATTGGTAGCCTGCACCTAAGAGTTCAGGGTGAATGCTGTTTAAATAATCCTAAATAAGTAACATACACTTAGTGTCATATTAAACTGTATTAGGAAACATCTGAATGTTATACAGCTTGGATAGAAATACAAATGACAAGTTATTGTGTATGTACATTAGTAGTTTTGAAACATTAATCACTCAAAGGTTCAGATTTCAGCTAACATGATGAGTATCAAAATCAGTTCGAGAACGGTTCAGACTAATTGCTTGCCAAATTTTTTAAATGAATAATTTAAAATTATGCAAGCACTAATAATACATTAAACATGAGTAAATTTCAAAAAGTTCGGAGTACAAATGTGGCCATTTTTAAAAATTAAGTTTTTCCTTTTAAAAAAAAATGTAACTTAGGTTTTCCTAAGGGTTCCTCTCTGAGTCTCTCTCAAGAAGTGCCGACTTCAGCGCCTCATAAGAAGAACCCATTGCCTCACAGGATCAGGCCTGAAAAGATTTTAAAACCCCAAGTATATATATTTAAGTCTACAAAAGTAACAGAGGGAGCAATTACTTTTACCATATTGGTATAACATCAATTAATATTTTACAAAGAATGCTTGATAAACATTAATCTTCCAAACATCCCTGAGAAACTCTTTTCACAGACAGGAAAACTAGGATAGAGAGATCCCAGGGACTTTTCCTAGGGCACAGACAGTAGAAGCATCACAGTCTGAAGGAGTTTCTAACTCCTACCTACATTCAGACCATCATTAGAACGAGCCTTTCCCTCATGTACTGAAACTAGTCTTATACAGAGATGTATGTCATAGTCCATAAAGACCAGACAGCATATGTTAGTATGTTAGTAAACTGGATACAGAAGCATTCTGTTGCTGCTGCTTTGGTTTGATGGGTTAGCCTAAATTCACGGCCTGTCAGGATTGTTTCTGTTAGGAAGATAAAATGGTGATATGCATCAAGTAATATTGTTTGTTTACAAAAGAAATCATACAAAGGCCTGTCTCGCTGTAACGTGTGCAAACAAACAGCAGTAGGCAGTTTCCTTCCTCAGAAATCCCTGAGTCTGCCATTCCAGCGAGCTCTGGGCCTAAGAAGCCCTGTCTCTCAGCTTCCTCTCAGGGTCACTCTCTTTCTCCTGTCTTTCTTCCTCCAGACACAGCCTGAAACCAATATCCTACCCCCAGAACTGGCAAGCAGGGAAACCCCTAAATCATACAGCTTTTCTCTAACCTGCCATGCAGCCTAGTGTTTCAAGCAATAGCCCACATTGTCTGCAGCTGCTTTTACTACATAAAAGGACTTGATTGCTCCTTTGGTTGAGGCTGGACAAAAGTGCTTGGTACATTAATTAGCTTTTATGAAGTCTATGGAGTCTTTGGATGCAAGACTCACCATTCAACATAGCATTATAATGGACATCCTGAGACAAACAATTGGTATGTAAATGCTATCAAATAAATGCACAATAACAGGTACAAAGACAAACATACAAGGGTAAAACTTGATGAACTTTTTGTATCACATCGTCTATGGAGTGTTGCTGAGAAGGTTAATAGGAGAGTAACCCTAGCTTTATTCCAGGAGGCTCTCACAGCCAAGCTAGAACTAAAAAATGATCAAAGTTATTTTAAAGTTGAAAGAAATTGCTCTCCAGCTGAGGCTTTGTCTGCTAACTCTGTGCTTAGAGTGAAGTTTTACAACTGAGTTTAAAACCTGTAAAAAGAAGAGAAATGCTGACACATCCTGCACTGCGCTGTATGAGCAGGAATACATTATAATTTCTGGATTTATTTTCTTGTCACAGTTAAGAAGCCGCAGGGGTTTTTCCATTCCTAATTATATAGTGCAGTGTGTTGCTGTTTCCATCTTACAAATAATAAGTAGAAAATTAAAGTCACAAATGATGTATGAAACTGACAAATATGATTCAAATATTGAGGGTGGGGGGGGAATACCTACTTCTGATAGAAGCTGCTTTTGCTATAATTTGTGATTACATTATTACCAGTGAGTGGTTTACACTGTGAATGTTTCTGGTATGATAAAGAATCTTTAATAAATTGACAGTTTTATTACATTTGGACAAGTATACTATTAAAAAAATCAACAAGCAAATGCAATGCTAGCAATAAGCAACAAACTGGTAACTTCCTATGAAAGCTGCATAACCATGCTACCTCAATCTCAGATTCCAGCAAGCTTCCACATAATAGATTATTCAATCAAAGAAGTGGTTAAGGTAAATTCACATTATCCAAGCTGCATCAAATTGTGGCTTGTCCAAATTCAGACATCTCCCCAGAAATCAGAATTCCAGCATGTCCCTTGAAAGATCTGGATAACTGGGGTTTACGTATATTCTGGAAGGAAAGCATAGCTTTAATTCCACATATAGAGGGCCTATTATATTTTTTGCCTGTAAGTCCCATTAATATTAAGAATTGTTGCTGCCAGGGGCCCATCAGTTTGAAGTCTTGGCTGCTGCTCATTACAATGAGGAGGTAGTTCTGTCCCCTACCTGGGTACTAGGATTCTGGTGCCCAGAAGAAGCTCTCCTACATGCATCCCAACATATTATGCAGCCCCATTCAGCTGCTGCCCTTTTGGTGACACAGGGCTCCTGTTGCGGCTCCTGCAGCTGCGGTAGTGTGGGAAACCAGAACAGTGAACCGCGTGCTGCAGCAGTGCAAAGTGAGCCTGGTTCATTGTGTAGCAGGCAGGGCTGGCTCCAGGGTTTTTGCCTCCCCAAACGGCGGGGAGGGGGGTGGGGAGGGAGCTGCGATTGCGATCGGCAGCAGCTCCACTGCACCGCTTCATTCTTTGGCAGGGGGTCCTTCCCTCCGCTGAATTCCTGCCGAAGAGCCGAACAGGCCACCCCTCTTCATTGGCCGCCCCAGGCACCTGCTTGCTGTGCTGGTGCCTGGAGCCAGCTCTGGTAGCAGGTCCCTGCTACCCATTTGACCTCAGGGTCCTTTGATCTGACCCAAGAGAGCAAAGGGAAGCTCATTAGCAGATGGCCAGTCCCGTGACGGGATACAAGGACCACAGCACAGACCAAAAAGCAAAGTGCAGTCAGTTGTAGGGACCAAGTGCCCCCCCTTTCCTTCTAGCTAAACCAATACTGGGTCACCATCCTCAATTCCACATTTAAGATGTCTAGATGTGGGGAAAGCTTTACATTCTCCTGCAAGCTTCATAGAAATTCACCCTCTAGTGAGGAGAAATGTATTGCCAACTGGTACCCCCAGCTCCCAGAAAATTCTGATAAGGATGAATACTCCACAGAGAAGAACCATTATTGTTTATTTTTTTGTATTGCAATAGCACCTAACGGTCTCAACTGAGTTTGAGCCCCATTGGGCTTGGTACAGTACAAACAGAGTAAGAGACAACCCCCTGCCTTTGAGAGTTTACAATCAAAATAAATACGACAAAAGTTAAAAAAAAGGACTGTTTTAATCCTACATTTACAGCTTGGGAACTGAGGTATAGAGATGCTAGGTGACTTGGCCAAGGACACACAAGAAGTCTGTGAAAGAGCAGGGAATTAAATGCCTGAACCACAAAATCACCTTTCCCCTCTAAGTATTAAGTTAGTCACACCACACCCAAAAAAGAAAAAAAAAATCCAGATCAGGAGGGAAGATTTTAAAGTGTCTACACTACTGTGTTAATAATCCTTGTGATTCAGTTGTCTTGGGAGAACAATCTGTTCTGGTTTTTTAGTTGCTAGAAAGCTTAGACCGGATTTGCTACTTCTCTTATTATACTGTCTTCTCTTTAGCATCTGAGTTTCTGGTATTTCATGTGTTCTAGCAATATCTATTCATTTATTTAAATCAGTGTTTCCCAAACTGTGTTCCGTGGAACACTGGTGGTCCGCACGATGTGAGTAGGTGTTCCGTGAAAGACCCTTGCACTTGATTTTTGTACTACTTTATACGCGCTTTCCAGTTAGAAATTGTTAGTTCAAGTTATTTTAAATTTGTATTGTTGCTTTGTTTTATAAAATAAAATACATTTGAGCATAAATAACGCAATTTTTTTATTGGAAAACCAAACGACTACAAAATAATATTACAAGTGTTCCGTAATAGGCTAAAAAGTGTTCCGTGGCCAAAAAAGTTTGGGAAATGCTGATTTAAATCAATCTCACCACCCTGTTTATCAACTGCTTGCAGACTTTCAGTGAATTTGGCATACAAGTTTGTCAGGTTCTGAATCATTTTGTTCATTTTAGCAAATGCACAATTTTTAGCAAGCAAATTTAACCCACAAATTATTCTGCGGGAAGTCTTTGACTTTCATTATAAAATGTACAACCATTGGGCTAGTTTTTTGGGTGACACATTCACCAAACATATTGTGATATGCTCTTGATATTCTTTCACTTCAGCTGAGAGACCAAACCAGATATTGTAAATGAGTTCCAAAACTTCTCAGCTTGAGGCTGATTCTGATTTACACTAAAGTCTCTTCAAATTACTCTGGCAGTGAAAGATGGCTCTAACATGGAGATAGATGCATTTTTCTCTCCCTCCCTTTAAGGCCACTTTATACTTCCAGAGCAGTATAAAAGGCCCTTAGTGTACACAGGAATCATTCTCTGTGTTGGAGCATGTGTCTAGCAAATGTAGATTCTGTTGGTGGCTCAGATAATATGTTTACTTGGGCCATATCTGTACCTAGGCAGACAACGTGTTCAAGGCATAAGCATATAGCCAGCATCTGTACCTCTATATATTTCAGCAGGAGTGTGGTTTTGAGGGCTGCACTAGTAGAGTTGGTAAGTCAGAGATGTATGTTGAGAGGGGTTTTAGGCTGCATCCCTGCTTTATTCCTCATTCATCCTTGAGGTCAGTACGTTTTTGCTTCTGTTTTTTAAAAAAAAGAGAAAGAAACACTTGCATATCGAAACCAAGAATTACATTTTTCCCTAGACAGTGTAATGTAAATACCCCAGAATACAAAAGTGTGTGCAGGTACCCAAGCAGAATTTGTGCCCCCCACACACAAAAAATTGAGCAAAATACTGTAACTTTTCATTTTGTTGAGTTACTTAAGAAAGAGAATAATAAAATCATTCAGTCCCGTTAATTTATCTCCTACATCCTTCCGCCTCAGATGGCCCGACTGGCCAGTCCTGGATCATTTATATTGGAGACTTATTTTCATGAGAGTTGTTTATATTATCAATCTCAATATATTGCCAGAAGCACTTATAATAAAATATGGTAGGGTTTTAAAGTGAGAGAATAAAATGAGTCCCCTAATCTCCAGTCTCATGATATTCTTAAATTGTGCTCTGGAGAGCATTAGAAGAATGAAACCATCAACCTAATTATACATTTAGAGTGAGAAATATGATTGCAAAAGGTTAAAACATAGAATAATTAAGATATGTGATAAAGGCTGTACTTTTAGTGGTGGTGACCAGTATAAATTGTTTCCTATCTGGTGGTTAGTGATTTACACAATATTTCCCCCTTAGATAATAGTAATATTGTCTTGATTTTTAAGCTTTGACTAAAGAATAAATAGCCTGTATCAATTCCAGTTCTGAAAAAGACCACTATGAGGCTCCCCATTAAACACTGACTGCACTATAGTAGGAACCACACTAACTGTACTTGTCTGAAGCAGGCCTGACCAACACCCAGACTTCAGCGCTGCAATGTGTTGATACTAGTATCTGTGGTCTGTTGTGACTCTTTGAGACCTCCCTATTCTATAGAGCCCGGCAGAGGTTCATTTAAGCTGTGGTACCACACTTCCCCTTGCATTGTTGGTTGCTTTGAGGTGCTCTAATCTTGGCCTCGTGGGCTCTGTCTTTTGGTGCTCCCCACTGCCCATTTTGAGCCAGAGTAGTTTATACATAAATCAAAGAGGAGGGGCTGCACCTTAGGAGGGATCATTCAAAAAGTCACCATGGTGGCAGTATTATTGTGTCTGTCAGGTGTGGGGAGGCTAGAAGCCTGAGTCAGCGTCACCATTCTAATTCCTTAACACAACATGTGTCTCTAATGGCAAGCCTCACAGAGTTGTTCACTCGTACCAGCTGCTAAAGAACCGTCAGTCACTGTCAACCTCCGCAGAGATGTATGTACTGTGTCTTTAAATCTGTAGGGGCTCTGCTTGGAAAGATACAAGGCAGAAGTTCTAGAGTAAAGCAGAGAGTGAGAAAGATCAACTTTAAGGGTCATATTTTTCCTTACAGTAATACAAGGAAATTCCTTCTGTGTTTTGAACATAACTCTTACTGTGAATCTTTAACACTGTCACTTGGAACCTTCCCCCTTCGATGCTGAACCTCTCCCACATTCCTTACTTGAGTTGCAGTTGGCCTCAACAGCATTACAAAAAGTCATTTTACTTCATTTACTGGCATGAGTCCTTCACTAAAGGTGCAATGCTTTTTAGGGTAACTTAATTTGGCTAAAATATATATTTGAACCAGGGCCACATTTATTTATGCCATGAATTCAATTCAGCCCTTAGCAACACGCTTAAATCCAATTGATGTCAATACATTTAAGTATGAAGCACCTCTTTAAGTGCCTTGCTGAATAGGGATGGGATCACTCCTGTGCATAAAGGCTTTGTTGTTAAGCGCATACTTAAATGCTTTGTTGAATTGAAATCTAGGAGGAAAAAGGTGGGGCATTCTTTCTTCAAGGAAACTGTCCTGCCAAAAAGATGTCTTATATTCAGGGTATTTAACAGCGAGGCGTATTATCTTCTGAATTATGAGAACATATTTTCAAAGACCATCTGCTATTGTTCTGCATGAATCCATGGTGCCTGCAGTCTCTGAAATATTTCTAATTGTGCATTGCTTTTACTGAAAAAAGTTTTCTCTTTATGAGTAAGAGAGTAATTTTGGCAGAAGTTTCTTGAATCTGTAGCATGTGCTGTTAGATTGTTAGGTCTTAGTAATTAAAGTTATACATCTTTAAGAACTCTTAAATGTTCTTTTGTCTAGAATTTCTTATGAATTAATTATTGTAAAAGAATATTAGCAATAGTTTAGAGAAAAGATTCACTTTTGCTTTCTTTATAGGTCAGTACTTCTGACAGACAATAACTTTATAAATTGGTGTTTATTGAGGAAGTATCATTATTTCCCTCTACCATAACTGTGGCAATAACAGTTTAAAATATTGTGTATTAGGAAACGACCTTAATGTCAGAAATTTGTCTATGATGGCTTGTTGTAGAAACAAGGAATGACTTTTTGAACAATTCCTTCCAAACTGCAGTTTTTGTGGTGGAATTAGTGTAGGTCTTGATCTCAAACTCTATCACCTTATTTTCTTCGGTTGGACCTGTGTGTTCCTGTCTTAGATTAGGCTGTATATTCATTGTTGGCTCAGTATTAATACTCTGCCTGGTATTTTGACCTTCACATTTGTAAAATGCATAGCCACATAAAGACATGTAGGAAGGTTTTAGCTTGGTGCAATGCAGATTTCCTATATGATCATGAGTAATATGAACATTTCAATAAGCTGTGAGAATAGTTTGGAGACCAATTCACAATGACTGACATTAATTGTGACTAAATAATCAGAGTTTAAAGCTCAACTCTGTATAGCATACTTGCAAATTGAAACTAACCAACTTTTTGCTAAGATGCTTGTTGTTGTTGTTGTTTAACATTTATATAGCTGTAGGTTGGGCTTCATTGTGCTAGACACAGCACAATCATAAATGATGAAGAGTATTTGTCATCCTAGCAAACTCCTATCCCATTTGTGTGTTCATGTTCACACAAATATCCAAAGCATTTGCCCTGAAAACCTTCCGTAAAAATTTGATTTAAAAAGATACTAAAAGAACATCCTATTCCATGTTCTGAGGTGGTGGTTCAACTTCCATACTTTTCTCTACCGTATCCTCTGCTCATCTCACTTGTGATTTAGTTGTTGGTTTTTTGTCTTCCAGTCTCCATAAATTGCCAGTGTTTGAAAACACATTCAGTGTTACGTTCAGATTTTTATTTTATTTAACATCCATTCTTTTATAACATAAATCTTATAAACTTGGCTTTACAATGTAGAGATAACTTAATATCACACAAATACACAGTTATAAACTAACATATGGAGTCTCTAAACCAGGGGTCGGCAACCTTTCAGAAGTGGTGTGCCGAGTCTTCATTTATTCACTCTCATTTAAGGTTTCGCGCCGGTAATGCATTTTAACATTTTTAGAAGGTCTCTTTCTATAAGTCTATAATATATAACTAAACCATGGTTGTATGTAAAGTAAATAAGGTTTTTAAAATGTTTAAGAAGCTTCATTTAAAATTAAATTAAAATGCAGAGCCTGCCAGGACCCGGGCAGTGTGAGTGCCACTGAAAATCAGCTCGCGTGCTGCCTTTGGCACACGTGCCATAGGTTGCCTACCCCTGCTCTAAACTGTATTTAAGGGACCTGCTACTAATCACTTTCTTCAGCCTTATGATACTGATCACATACTATGATTGATCATTTTCTCTGCTTCCTTTTCCTCTTCCTCTTCCATCTTGTCAGTTGATAGTGTCTTTCACTATCTGATGTTTAGGACCAATCATCTGTTTTTCTTACATATTCATGCTTAACCTGTTAGTTGTTTTATCAAAACTCTATGCAAACTCTATCCTTTTTCCTTCTATCTCAATTTTGAGTTTAATTTTAACTGTTGTTTCTCTCCTTTCCTTAGCGTTCAAAGAAAGTTCTCAAACTGTCAGGTTCAGTGACAAGCAATGGCCCTGTTCTAGCAAATTCCAAAAAGGTCCACCAGATTTCTAAGTCATCTTTTTTTTTTCCTTTTCCCCTGTAAAACTCTGACATGATGAGTTATTTTTCGTGACACCAGGATTTCCCACGCTTTTTAATAGCAGTCAATAGATTTTAGGGAGTCACTCATTTTCCACTACTTTGCTATGGTAATTCCAACAGCAACTAGGAGATGAGTGATCAGTTCTTTATGGCTTTTAGAAGACACAGAGTTTTCAGGACAATTTAATAAAAATACTAAGGGGTTATCAGACAGCTGACATCATGTTATCTCCCTTATGGAGTCTCCAAAGGCTTTCCAAAATGTCTTAGTTTTGGGGCATATCCACTATATTTGGAGAAACCCTCCTTTTTATTTACGTTCTCACCAGCATTTGCCTATCTTGTACCATAAACTTGTTTAATTTTAAGGGGAGTTAGGTAATGTTCCATTTTTTAAACTGCATAATGATCTTAGTGAATTTCAGGAAGTACAATGTTAACTAACCATCTCATGACCTTCATACAGTCAAAACATCCTGAAGAAATCTGTGCATGCCCCTCTCTCTTCCCACCCAGAAGTTAGGGCACTCACCTGGGATCTAGGAAAATGGCAGAACAGGGAGTGGGGTCTCATACATCCTAGGGGAGTTTGCTAACCACCAGGCTCCGCTGGAGTGGGGCTCTCGGTCTCTCTCCTGTTGTAGCTGTTCCATTTTGTATAAATTATTAAATATTCATCAGGCAAGAGAGATGGACTGCCTCTATAGCTTAGTGGTTATAGCAGTCACCTGGAAGATGGGAGACCTACGTTCTGTCCATGCTCTATCATTCTCGCCTGTCCTATGTGAATACCGTAACCACAGGGACATAAATTCAGTTTCTCCTGTTGGAGCTGTTCCACTTTGTGTCCATAATTGAATATTCATTGGTGCAGAGAGAAAGCAAGTGACTCTCCTAGGGTGTGGGAGATGCAGGTTCAACTCCTTGCTTCAATAAGTAATTTATCCACAGTAGAACTCCTCCAGCAGGAGAGACTGAGACAGAACCAACAGTTATGAGAGCATTCCACTATACTGTGGAAAAATTTGCAACATGCAAGCTTATAGCGTAGAATAACTTGTAACCCCTTTGTTTTGGGTTTTTTAAAAAGAATTTCTTTTTCTTTTTCACCAGTCAGCTAATAAATAAGATAAAATATTTTCGGAAGATATGGTACAGACAGATGTACTGCAAACCTAATGACAATGTTAAATCAGAAAAGATGCAGAAGCAGCTCAGTAGTTACCCTACATCTAAACAAAAAGTGATGACAAAGTGTATTCATGACCGATTTAAAAAAAAAGTAATTTAAATTAGAGCACCTGTTAATTTGACAGCCCCAAACCACAGAAGACACAGTTATACATTTGGGAAACTAATATGTCTGGCATTGAAGCAAAGCAGCAAATCCAGCTGTTGAATGAAAACTGGAATCTCTCTAGATCATAGAATTATAGGGTTAGAAGACACCGCAAGATTCATCTAGTCTAACCTTCTGCCAAGATGCAGGATGTGTTGTGTCTAAACCATCCAAGACAGATGGCTATCCAGCCTCCTTTTGAAAACCTCCAGGGAAGAAGCTTCCACAACTTCCTGAGGCAGTCTGTTCCATTGTCCTACAGTCTTACACTTAGAAAGTTTTTCCTGAGATTTAGATTAAATCTGCCAGGACTTAATTTGTAATTAAAGGGGTGCCGGGGCCCAAGCAATTAGATTCCAGGGCTCAAGAAATTTTTTTACTTTCATAATTGACATGGCAAGCCCAGAGGT
The DNA here is from genome assembly GCF_020497125.1 of Mauremys mutica. Taxonomy (NCBI): domain Eukaryota; kingdom Metazoa; phylum Chordata; order Testudines; family Geoemydidae; genus Mauremys; species Mauremys mutica. The sequence continues at coordinate 344,072,461 of NC_059072.1, forward strand.
GCTAGGGCTATGAACTGCCAAGCCTAGAGGTGCCCCTGCACAAATAAAGCACTGAAATCTTCTATGCTGTATTTTGAACCCATTGCCTCTTGTTCTGCCCTCTGTGGCAAGTGAGTACAACTTTTCTCCATCATTTTATGGCAGCCTTTCAAGTATCTGAAGAGCGCTATCATATCCCTGCCTTAATCTCCTCTTTTGCAAACTATACACGTCAGGGAAAGTGTGGGACCCTTATTCATTGGGAGAGGCAACCTAGTGACAGATGCTGTGGAAAAAGCTGAAGTACTCAATGCTTTTTTTGCCTTGGTCTTCACAGACAAGGTCAGCGCAGCACAGAATGGGGAGGAGGTGAGCAGCTATCAGTGGTGAAAGAACAGGTTCAGGACTATTTAGAAAAGCTGGACATGCACAAGTCCACGGGGCCGGATGCAGTGCATCCGAGGGTGCTGAGGGAGTTGGCTGATGTGATTGCAGAGGCATTGGCCATTATCTTTGAAAACTCTTGCCGTCAGGGGAGCTCCCGGATGATTGGAAAAAGGTAAATATAGTGCCCATCTTAAAAAAGGGAAAAAGGAAAATTCAGGGAACTATAGACCAGTCAGCCTCACCTCAGTCCCCAGAAAAATCATGGAACAGATTCTCAAGGAATCCATTTTGAAGCACTTGGAGGAGAGGAAGGTGAACAGGAACAGTCAAGATGGATTCACCAAGGGCAAGTCATGCCTGACCAACCTGATTGCCTTCTATGATGAGATAACTGGCTCTGTGGATATGGGGAAAGTGGTGGATATGATATACCTTGACTTTAGCAAAGCTTTTGATTTAGTCTCCCACAGTATTCTTGTCAGCAAGTTAAAGTATGGATTGGATGAATGGACTATAAAGTGGATAGAAAGTTGGCTCGATTGTTGGGTTCAACAGGTAGTGATCAACAGCTAGATATCTAGTTGGCAGCCAGGATCAAGCGGAGTGCCCCAGGGGTCAGTACTGGGGCCGGTTTTGTTCAACATCTTCATTAATGATCTGGATGATGGGATGGATTGCACCCTCAGCAAGTTCGCGGATGACACTAAGCTGGTGGGAGAGGTAGATACGCTGGAGGGCAAGGATAGGGTCCGGAGTGACCCAGACAAATTGGAGGATTGGGCCAAAAGAAATCTGATGAGATTCAACCAAGGGCAAGTGCAGAGTCCTGCACTTAGGACAGAAGAATCCCATGCACTGCTACAGGCTGCTGACCAACTGGCTAAGTGACAGTTCTGCAGAAAAGAACCTGTGGATTACAGTGGATGAGAAGCTGAATGAGTCAACAGTGTGACCTTATCAGAGGGGTAGCTGTGTTAGTCTGGATCTGTAAAAGCAGCAAGGAGTCCTGTGGCACCTTATACACTAACAGACGTTTTGGAGCATGAGCTTTCGTGGGTGAATACCCACTTCGTTGGATGCATGTGACCTTGTTGCCAAGAAGGCTAACGGCATATTGGACTGCATTAGTAGGAGCATTGCCAGCAGATCGAAGGGATTATTCACCTCTATTTGGCACTGGTGAGGCCACATCTGGAGTATTGGATCCAGTTTTGCGCCCACCTCTTCCCAACCCCCCCCCCCGAAAGGATGTGGAGAAATTGGAGAGAGTCCAGTGGAAGGCAATGAAAATGATTAGGGAGCTGGGGCACATGACTTATGAGGGGAGGCTGAGGGAACTGGGCTTATTTAGTCTGCAGAAGAGAACAGTGAGGGGGGATTTGATAGCAGCCTTCAACTTCCTGAAGAGGGGGTTCCAAAGAGGATGGAGCTAGGCTGTTCTCAGTGGTAGCAGATGACAGAACAAAGAGTAATGGTCTCAAGTTGCAGTGGGGGAAGTCTAGGTTGGATATTAAGAAAAACTATTTCACTAGGAGGGTGGTGAAGCACTGGAATGGGTTACCTAGGGAGGTGGTGCAATCTCCATCCTTGCAGGTTTTTAAGGCCCAGCTTGACAAAGCCCTGGCTGGGATGTTTTAGTTGGGGTTGGTCCTGCTTTGAGCAGGGGGTTGAATTAGATGACCTCCTGAGGTCTCTTCCAACCCTAATCTTCTATGAAACATACCCAGTTCCTTCAGCCTTTGCTCATATGCCTTGCATTCCATCGCTGTGATCATCTTTGTTGCTTACCTCTGGATCCTTTCCATTTTCTCCACAATCTTTCTATACATTGGTGACCAACATTGGGCACAGTACTCCAGCTGAGGCCTCACCAGTGCCAAGTATAGCAGTAATATCACCTCTCATGACTTGCATGCTATGCCTCTTTGCAGCATGAGCTTTCGTGGGTGAATACCCACTTCTTCGGATGCAAGAAGAAGAAGCTTGCATCCGAAGAAGTGGGTATTCACCCACGAAAGCTCATGCTGCAAAACGTCTGTTAGTCTATAAGGTGCCACAGGATTCTTTGCTGCTTCTACAGAACCAGACTAACACGGCTACCCCTCTGATACTTGATGCTATGCCTCTGTTAACTTTTAATTGTTTATCTTGTTTCCCAGTTGTACTAGTTGAAAGTTATCAAAGTTTTCTTCTGTATCTCTTCTTTTCTCAAAAAAACTTAACACAATGTGTCTTTGGTTTCCAAGGCTTTTTATAACAATCTTGTAGAACACAAAATTTCTGCTCTTCCAGAATTAGTCTAAATAATTCCCTGGAAATTCGTTTATGCTTTGGCTATGACTTTATATTCCCCTCTGCAAACTAGCGCTCTTGAGTCTGTGATAGGATATGCTGCTTCACAGGTGTATTGCTTTAAAGGAATACCCTGAGTCCAGAGTGAAACTTACTACATACTTTTATATATGGTACTGGCATATTATTTTGCTTTCTTTATTTCTTCAAGTATTGTCATTTCAGTTAGTTTTGTTGCTTGTGTGTTGTTGTTTATGTATATCTTCACCACATAAAATGGGGCTAGTTAACTCACAGTAGCTGTATGTTGCACAAGGTGCATGCCCGAAAGCACATACAATCTAATGGCACCCAATGACCAGTAAACTGCAACAAAACTGTGGGGTGAGGTGTGACAGAAATGGAAGCTGCCTGCAATATCTTTGGAAAAACGTACTGAATTAAGTTTAAGTACCTTTAGGGTCCATTTTATTAAACACAAAGATTATATATTATTGTGACAGACAAGCATGAACTTTTGGAATAATAGGTGTGAAGTGGATTTCCTGGGATATATCTAGGGGGGAGGTGAACACACATACCCCAACCTAGGTTATGCAAAAACCCTGCCTTTTGAAGTGGGCCCTGAGGAGTGTCGCTTTGTCAGCTGATCACCTGTTACATAAGGCCAAGATCAAAGGCCCAAACTGTATAAAGTAAAGACTGAACTATTTATGGTTGTTCTGGTTATGGGCTTGTAGCCACAGGAAAAACCCTTTGTGGGGTTTGAAGGACTGATTCCAACAAGAGCCCTGGTTGGGGTGTGATGTTTGGTAAGCTTCTTAGCTTGTGTGAAGGGCCTTTTATTGTTTTTAATATTTTTTTCTGTAATGCTTTCACCTTAAGAATAAATGTGTTTGCTTATAAAGAGCTCTGTGGTCGTTTATAATGGCTGCCTATTACAGCTGTTCAAAGAGAAAGCAAAGTGCAGCTGCTGCTGTGTTAAGGCAGTCTGGCTTGTTAGGGATATCACAGTGTAGGTAGGAAACTGTGGATCCTGGAAAAAACTCAATTGGGAGGGAGAGACACATTGGTCTCCATCCAAGAGAGATGATGGCTGAGGAGCTGGGAGCCTAGAATGGGTTCCCTCGAGGGACCACATAGGGAGAATACAAGTGTAGTTGCCCTGAATTGTGACATGGGGATGACAGAGGAGAGATTGGTCCCAGATGTTAAGATTACATGTTTATTTTTTTGACAGTGAGCCATTGGTACAATAGTTTAATTTGGGCAGGGGCTGAGCAACAAGCAGTTTAGGGGCTCTGGCCCTCGGAGCAGAGGCTGAGCAAATAGCAAACACAGGCCATCCAGCCTAGGGTGGGTAGGCTGTCACCCCAGTGTGAGGGGCTGGCAGCAGCAGGGGGTAGGAGGACATAGGGCCACCCTCCTCCACCGGGTTCCAGCCCCGGGCCCTGACAGGAACCTGAGGGTTGTGCCACTGGGTTAGCGGGGATCTCACTGAAACACGGTGATCTAGACTCTGGCAACACAACCAGACTAATGTCTGGTGTTCCTTGGCTACTTCCTACTACCCCATTGAGGTGTATCTCCATCTCCTGAGGTTCCTCCATCTCCCCAGGGTATATGGCCAGCGGCAGTCCCAGTAGCTCTTCCAGGTACTGATCAGTTGGCAGTCCTGGCTCCTCCTCTGGATTCTCAGCACTGTAGAGCTCAGTCTTGGCTGCAGGGCTCGGCCGTGGTCTTCCTTCCCCAGTTCTTGCATAACTGAGCTGCAGGGCCCATCTTTTAAACTTTCTGTGCCCCTCTACTTCTGGCATTGCTTGCCTGGCTCCACCCACCAGGGGTTAGAGAGTGGTTTCTCCCCCTCAGTCTCGAAGGGAGGCCATGCTGCCTCACTACAATGTGTGATAACATTTTTTAATTTAAGTGATATCACTGGTGGGCCTTCCTGATGAAAAAAGTTTTAAGGAGGTATTTGAATGAAGCGAAAGTGATTGCCTTGTGTATATTTAAATAACTGGTTTCCTTAAGAGTAAGCATAGTACTGATAACATAGCATGAGCTCTTTAACAAAATGACATTAACATAAGACTACCTTGTTGAACAGAGCTGGGAGGTGGCCTACCTTGAGCAAAGTGAGCCAGTGAAGAAGTTTATTCTTCATTTGTTTTGCTCTAGCACTTGGGAGTGCTAGTCATGGACCAGGCCCCCCATTGTACGAGGTTTACAAACACAGAAAAAAGACAGTAGTTTCCCCAAAGGGCTTATACTAGGAAGCAGCAGTTCATATCTGTAAATGATCAGAGAGGCTGGCAAATACAATCAGGTGTGCCATTTTCCCACTGGTAATCAGCGAAATGCATCACACTAAATCTGGTGTTAATGAGCCACCTTGTTTACATTGGCTCATTAACACTACAAAAGTGATTTCCACCCTTTCTTGTCAACTATTGAGAAGTACGTACTTCCAACTTAAATTAAATTGGCTCGTTCGCATTGACCCCCCACTTGGTAAGGCAACTCCCATCTTTTCATATGCTATGTATTTATACCTCCCTACTGCATGTTCCACTCCATGCATCTGATGAAGTGGATTTTAGCCCACGAAAGCTTATGCCCAAATAAATTTGTTAGTCTCTAAAGTGCCACAAGGACTCCTCATTGTTTTTCCTATTAACCTATGTTCATTTTATAATAGTTCTGATAAAGCACATTCTGCTCAATTTCAAAATAACAAATGCAATATTCTCTAAGTCTGTTTTTTCTTTCCTTGCAGGGTCAATGATTGTATCTTGCGGGTGAATGAGGCTGATGTATCAGAGGTCTCTCACAGCAAAGCCGTAGAGGCACTAAAAGAGGCTGGTTCTATTGTGCGATTGTATGTTCGTCGAAGGAGACCTATTCTGGAGACGGTTGTAGAAATCAAATTGTTCAAAGGCCCTAAAGGTAAATATGTAAAAGAGAACCCACATTTTGACATTTCGTTCTTGCTGCATAACTAAACTCTTCATCATTGTGTAACTGGCACCTCAGCCTGATGTTTTGGAATCTGACTGTGCTGACGTATATTGAGAGCTGAAATGAAATGCTTTTGGACTGCCACTGTCTGAGTTCAGTTGCCTGTTTTCCCTGCAGCTGTTGATGAGAGCACTGGAATCTAATATTCAGTAGAGAGGGAATTTGGGCAGCTGGTCTGTTTTAGACGGTAACGATTGCAGAGATAGCTCAGTGCTTGCAAAGGAAGGACAGAAGAAGTGTCAGCCAGTGAGCTGTGTCAGCCTGTGAGCTGTCAGGCAGCCCTCCTTCTTCCAAATCTTCTCCCCAGCTCCAGCATCTGCCTCTCATTTAGGATGTTGTTGGATATAGTCTTCTCCAATTCCCCTTCGTTCAAAAGGCTATATGACCATCCCCTGACTTCTCCTTCCAGAGTTTCCCCTAGGTTTCTCTCTCCCAAAGCTACTGTTGAAAGAATGAGAGAGAGAACAGACTGTCCTAGCAAGATAGCTCACTTGTCCTTGAATAAGCTATTTTTCTCCTCATCAAGTTGCCATGGAAATGTAGTATAAAACCTTTCCTGCACACCGGCTTAAATCACTTTGTCTTCACTAGCTAAACCCTCTGGCTGGTGAAGGAGCCCTTTGGACATTGTGAAGGCTTTGGTGTAAATTGCAGGATCTCATAGAAAACCTGAAAATCAAATATTTCTCAGAAGCAATTCTGCTCATATATAAAACTTTCAGCATTACTCTTTCCCCCTTTCTTCTGACTAACGGTATTGGCATGAAAACAAGACCTTTCTTAAGCGCTCATTTGATCCTAATGCTTATTCCCACCTGAAAAGCTCCTGTTTGAAACTACCTTATTTTCCATAGCTAATAATAGCACAAACAGAACTTACTTTTGGGGGGGAGGGAGGGATAGGCAGCAGATACCAATGAACTCTTAGTTAATAAGGGGCCTAATTCATTTCTAGGATAGCTCCAGTAACTTCAATGGAGATTTTCCATCAGACCACATGGCTCCATGGTTGTTTTTATATATAGATGTCGTTAGTAATAATGAATGAGTCAGGTGAAACAAAGTCTGACATACTCATTGGATAGTTTGGAAATAAAATGATTTTTCACTGGCTTTCATTAGGTCTCATCTCATCTTTAAAGAGTTCGTGTTTCTGGAAGCTGGTATGACAGTATTAGTGGATTTTATTTGTTTACTGAGATATTTTGTAATGTTCTGTGAAAAATAGCACAAAGTCCTTCATATTGTAAGTACCTCTATATTAGGAATATCACAAGCATTTGATGCTTGGACTTCGACACTATATGGTTCACCACTTACTATTGCCAAACAGTAAGGTACATTTAAATGTGCATCTGAGGGAAGAATTTAGCCCTAAGAATCCAGAATGTTATACAGGTCTGTCGCAACTTACGCGCATTTAACATGCGCAATTTCAGCTTTATGCTGTACGGCCGGAGTCCAGGGGAGCGTGGCCTCAAGATTTAAAGGCCCTAGCCGTTAAATCACTCAGGGGGCTCCCAGCTGCAGAGGTGGCTGGTAGCCCCTGGGGCGAACTAACAGGCCAGAGGCTCCAGCCACTGTGGAGCTCCAGGTCCTTTAAATGCTGGCCCCAGCCCGGTTGCCAAAGCTGCGGGCGGGATTTAAAGGGCTCCTCCAGGCTCCCCACCGTGGCGGGAAGCCCGGTGGAGCTCTTTAAATCCCACCCGCAGCTTTGGCAGCTGGGCTGAGGCCGGCATTTAAAGGGCTCCTCCAGGCTCCCTTCCGCAATGGGAAGCCTGGTGAAGCCCTTTAAATCCTGCCCGCAGCTCCAGTGGCCGGGCCGGGGCGGGAAACCCGGTGGAACCCTTTAAATCCCAGCCCGCAGCTCCGGCGGCCGGGCCGGGGACGGCCGCCGGAGCTGTGGGCTGGGATTTAAAGGGTTTGGGGATGTAATTTTGAGTATATACGGTTTTCGCTTTACGCGCTAACCGCGGAATGGAACCCCCGCGTAAGATAAGACTTGCCTGTAATACAGAATTGACTTTCAAATTCAAAACAGTCTATGCTGGGAGACTTTCTATGTACATGTTAAATTGGAACAGTACAGGAATTAGTGTTTTAAAGAATTTTGAATTAAACAACTGTGCAGTGCAACTGTTACCTTGAGTAACCTAAAGAAACTAAACATATCATATCCTTTAAGCTTTTGATGAGACAGAAATAATTTAGCTTTACTGTAACAGTGGCTGCATTGTGGAAATGGAAATGAGATACTAGCACGTTATTAAAAAAATTCTTGCAAGATTTTCATTTTCGTTGTGTGCCTCAAACAATTTTGTTTTACGTTTGTTACACAATAGAGTCAATATGAAAAAAGCTTTTATGACAAATGAAGAACTTTTTACCTCTTAGTTTTTCAAGTATTGATTTGATGGTTCTAGTTAATGAATATGTAATTTATTGCAGACATATGTTCCAGCTACTGAATTGTATTATTACACTAGGTGTCTCTTAAATTTCCATTTTAGCATTACTGAAAGTAAGTTAACTGAAAAGCAGGTTGAAAAAATTAAAGTAAATACTCAGATCTTGGAAAAATAAGTCTTTATGCTTTATAGTTTGAGCTGTAAGTGATGTGCTTGTATGCTTCATATGTATTACAGAGGAAGGATGAAGAAGGAAAAGAGGAGGAAAATAATATATATATTATTATATTATATTATAATATATATTATATATATATATAAATTTAACCAGCATATATATATATATATATATATATATGCTGGTTAAATTTTTTGAAATTAGTATTAATTTTCATATAGTAGCAATTTTAATCTGATTATTTCAAAGTCTTATATCAAGGATTAGTCAGACCTTGTGAGGTAGCTGTGTAACTTTGTTATATCCATTGTACAGATGTGTAAACTGAAGGACACAGAAATTACAAGAGGCCACACAGCACGTTAGTTCTAAAGTTGGGAATAGAATCTAAAGATCTTGGTTGTAGACTTGAGAGCTAACATCTATCCCTGGCACTACACTCTGTCCATTCACACTGAAAGTAGTTTGCTTGTGAATTACTCTTTCCTATCATTGCTATAAACCATAGAAACCATTTAGTATTTATATACCCAAAGAGATTTATAATCATTTATCTTATTTTCAACAAGAAAAACTGTCAGTTTTCAGACAAGAAGGCTGTTCTGATGCCAAACCTGTTATAGCAAAGATATTTTAAAATGCGCCTTTTGTGTCTGTTTCAATATACTGCTGACTTCATTACCTATTGTGCTGAGAATGCACCTCACAAAACTGAGTCTTGTCCTCTGCAGCATCACCAGGGGCGGCTCTAGACATTTCGCCGCCCCAAGCACGGGGCGGTCACCGAAGCCGTGGGACCAGCGGACCCTCCTCAGGGACGCCTGGGGGAGGCCCACCGGAGCCCTGCCTACTGCCCTTCCGGCGACCGGCAGAGTGCCCCCCGCAGCATGCCGCCCCAAGCACGCGCTTGGCATGCTGGGGCCTGGAGCCGCCCCTGAGCATCACGTACACTGAATGATCAATTCCTGTACTTGTATGTGCATGTGCAGTAGCTCATACTTGTCAGTGTTTGGAAGCTATAAATAAGGAAATTTGTAGAGGGAAAATACATGCATTTATTTTCAGCTGAAGTACATAGGACTAGGAGAAATTTTTTGGAGGGATTTAAACGTTTTACAAAAGTTAATCTAACTAGGGATGGTTGGCACGTAAGCTGATGATTTTGCATCAGATGTGGATTTGTGTGTTACATATAGAGGGCAGAATCGAAGCCAGCATATTGCAAATATATTATAAATGCAAAACAAATAAGTGTACATGACATATATTAAGAAGCCATGTAACCCTTCAGTTTGACTATTTGCAAAAGAGATGAGTGAGGATACCTCTGAACTGTTTAGCCTTTTTTCAAAATTCCAAGACCAGTCTGACCTCCTATTCAACACCAGCCATAGAACTTCCTCAAAGTAATTTGTAGAGCAGGTCTTTTAGTAAAACATCCAATCGTGATTTAAAAATTGCCAGTGATGGAGAATCCACCACAACCCTTGCTAAATTGTTCCAGTGGTTAATTACCTATTAATTAGCTTCAACTTCCAGCCATTGGATTGTGTTATACATTTGTCTGCTAAATTTGTTCCCCGTGTAAGTACTTATAGACCATGATCAAGTCATCTTTGAACCTTCTTTTTCTTAAAATAAACAGATTGAGCTTCTTGAGTCTACTACCTTAAAGTATGCTTTTAAAACCTTTAATCATTTAATTAACGATAGGTCCAAATTTTCCAACAGGTCCATACCTACGTAGTTACACAAAACTCTGTGTGCATTCAGAAGTTTGCAATACCCCTTTTTGAAAATAATGTTTAGAATGTCCTTGAGCTATCTTCTTATAAAGATACAGGCAGTCCTCAACTTTACGACTTTCAACTTACGACGAACAGCATTTACAACGCTTCTGAATTGACACCCTGATTCAACTTACGACAGTTGGTTTCGACTTTACAACATTTGATCCCGCGACGGAGGGGATTGCGGTTATGATGTTTTGGCTTACAATGCAATGTTCAGGGACCAATTGTGTCATAAGTCTGAGGACTGCCTTTACAGAGAGAGAGAGAGAGTTTTAAAAGCCTGATCATTACAGAATCTTTTCTTTATCATATGTTAGGAAATTGTTCCTAATACATAAATCAAATACACAAGTTTAGCAATATACTATTATTGGAAATGAAAGACCAGCTATTTATGAAGTTCTGTGCAAGTGCATTTCCTACCAGGACCGACTCTAGGCACTAGCAAAGCAAGCATGTGCTTGGGGCAGCACAATTCCAGGGGTGGAATTCCGGCCAATCCTTTTTTTTTTCTTGAGCAGTTGCTCTCGGAGCTTGGAGTGGCAAAAAACCTAGATCCAGCCCTGTTTCCTACTGGTCTGTTTCGGAACTTTCCCTGGGTCTAGAGCTCAGCAACCAGTTTCTTTTCAGTTGCTACAGCCTGCTACAGAGCATATATATTCAATATGTCCCCACATACAATATCTATTTCAGATTGACAGTCAATGGGATTAGGCTCCTAGGGGATTTAGATGATTTGAAAATTCTATCCCTGGATTGAAAGTATGTGTTTTCTTTCCTGTGTATGGAAACTTAACAAGAATAATGACAATGAGAATGGATTTTTTTTTAAACATCAGTGTCACAACTGTATACACTGTAGTGTTTGTATCAAGGAAACAAGTGTGCATAAATTTAAACACTTTGTCTAAGATGGTACTTGGTCAGCCTTTGTAATTTTACATGTAAAATAGCTTTCTGTGAGACCTTGCAACAAACTGATTATTTCTTATGAGGAATGAATTACAAACTTTAGCAGCATTCTCCCTTGTGTCCTGTCTGTTCAAAAATTATAATATATAAACCCATTTATTTATAATTGAGTAAAGCTTTTCAAAATGAAGAAATTTTATGGATCTCTGGGGTCTTCAGGAATCTTTGCTATTTGATCATTCCATACAATTTATATTTTGTTGACAACAAAACAATTGTTGTGTGCTTGATCAGTGATAGACGTTTAACTTGATTTTTATTTTAAAGGATCAGCTAGGCAAGCTCATGATGCCCCTGATTGCAGCCTTAGTCTTTCTGATATCCAGACATGCTATGTGTATATTATACAGGTCTGTTAGTTGTTTACTGTGATGCAAATATAAGACTTTAGAAATAGATGCTCCTCTTTGGTTCACTCTATGAAGGTCTTATTGCCTACTTTTTCCATACTGTGACATTGTCCGGCCAGATGGCTACAGAAGAGTGTTAGAAGGCAGATATATTAGTCCCAGATTAAGTAGATCCCTTTTCCCTGGGTAAGGTAACAGGGGCAGTTCCAGAACAAGCAGGAACTTGCTGGAACCAATTAAGGCAGGCAGGCTAATTAGGACACCTGGACACCTGAGAAGAAACTGCTAGAATCAATTAGGACAGGCTGGCTAATCAGAGTTTAAAAAGGACCTCACTTCAGTTTGTAGCGTGCATGTGAGGAGCTGAGAGCAAGAGGCACTAGGAGCTGAGAGTAGGCAGGTGTATTGCTGGAGGATTGAAGAGTACAAGCATTATCAGACACCAGGAAAAAGGTCCCGTAGTGAGGATAAAGAAGGTGTTTGGAGGAGGCCATGGGGAAGTAGCTCAGGGAGTTATAGCTGTCGCGCAACTGTACCAGGAGGCACACTAGAGAGCTGCAGTCCACAGGGCCCTGGGCTGGAACTCGGAGTAGAGGGTGGGCCTAGGTTCCCCCCCAACCTCCCAACTCCTGATCAGACACAGGAGGAATTGTCCTGGACTGTGGGTTCTACCACCAGAAGGGAAGGTCTCTGGGCTGTTCCCTGACCCACATGGCGAATCTCTGAGGTGAACAAAACCGCCAATAAGCGCAGGACCCACCAAGATAGAGGAGGAACTTTGTCACAATACACAAAGTGCAACCATGTACTTTCAGTCTGAATTAGTTTTTGATCAAAAGAGAGCCACAAAACAAGAAAAGGAGCAAGGTGTTTCTGTTCTCTGTAGCAGGCTGTATTTGACCAGAACATGGAATAACTGTTGCCTCCAGGAGACAGCAGAGTCCTAGAAATTTAAAAATGCAGAGCACATAAAATCCTATCATATGCCTAGCAACACACACATTACTTTATTGTCACTAAAAGTTTCTGTTGCATCTGCATATAGTAACAAATCAGTTTTGGGGAGGTAGAGAGTACCATATTACTTAGGGTCTTATGGGAAAGGCAGGCTGAGTTGTGTCATTAGCATGGTTGTACATAGAGAGGGATCCCTATGAAGCACTAAGTTCATTAGTTTCAGTAAGCTTATAAAAAATAAGCAACAATTAAAATTCCACTATGATGCACAGGATATGTCTACACTGCAATAAAACAACCGTGGCTCGCCCAAGTCAGCTGACTCATGCTGGCGGGGCTCAGGCTGTGGGGCTATAAAATTACAGTGTAGACGTCTGGGCTTCTGCTGGAGCACCGGCTCTGGGACCCTGGATGGAATTTTAAGCTTGTGCGTAATTATTTTTTTTTTAAACCTATCACTTTTTCAGATGAGAAAACTCATAAATATTGAGAGCATATTTCTCCTCTCCAGTTCTCACAGCAGATTTCTTATCTTTAGTGGCTCTACTTATTATTCTGTTCTTGTTTTGCAGGCATAGCTCCCATTGACCTAGGGGGAGTGCTGCAAGCAGAACTACTGCAGAATATTGTATTTACTGAAGGAAAAGTCCCCCAGAGAAAGTCAGGTTAAGGTGAAAAAGGAGAGGAGCTTTATTCAAGTTAGCCTTTTTCATAGAGAAATTTGCAGGGTCCCAGAACCCTGGGCTCCTGCCCAAGCGTGAACGTCTATACTGTAATTGTATAGCCCCACAGCCCAAGTCAACTAACAAGGCCAGCTGAGGGTGTTTTATTGTAGTGTAGACTCATAGTGTCATGGATGGATGGAAAGCTGTTTCAGCCAGGGCTATGTAAATATAAAATGTAGAAAACTACAAAAAAAGGCAAACATACCATTTTCATTTTTTTCCTACATGACCTTTTAAACTATGGTACACACAATGATCTCGCCTTATATTAGCAAACATAGTACAAATGCTTTTCTCAAGTGATGTGATCACACATAGGCCAAATAGCTATCTAATGATGTTAACCTTGCATCAAGTTCTTGCTGAAGCTCTTCCTAGACACATTTGCCAATGTACTTTCAGATTCCTTTCTTTACAGAACCTTTAAATCAGATAAAACAGTAACTTAAAGAATCTTTCATTTATGGATAGTAGAATTCTACCATTGTTAAGCTGACAGTTGGTAGCCTTGTTATACATAGACATGGTGTCAGAGCATATATAACAAGGGTTTTGACTGATAGCTTAAACCCTTCTGTCATACACTAGAAAGAAAGCCAATTTAAAAACAGAAAATATTAGTTTCAGTAACTATAGCAGTGCAGGATCATACATTTTTGTTTGTTTTTCAAACAAATTTTCAGGAGCATAATAAACTCCTGACCTCACTTCCATAGCAAATGAGACGTTTAGAAGATAACACAGCTGCAGAAAAGATGCTTAGATAATGAAAAACAGATGAGAGCAGGAAACCTGGGAGGAGAAATGGCAGATTAAAAATAGCAAATAAGAAACAAATGTAAAACACAACTGATTATGCCATCTGGAAATTCTGGTGGTTTGAGCCTCTGCTCTTGTATTTTAATTCACCATTGATCCTATTTGTTATTGGAGTGGAGCTCAAGGCCCCCCTTGTGTAGATGCTGTACAAACACAGGATAGACCCCCAAAGAGCTTAAAATCAAAGTATAAGATAATAGAATAACGGTCTTGTTTTACTAGTGAACTGGAATATAAGGGCATACTTCCTTCTGGACATTTTACATGGGCTTAAAAATCTCAATAAAACTGAAGATATTAAATTTGGTAGATAAACATTTGAGCTAAATACCTGAATCTCAACTTTTAATATATGGTATAAATAAGTAGAGAAATGGGGTTAATTTCCCCCACCTTCCCTAAGTGTAGATAATATTAACTGGCCATGAGGTACTCTAATTGGGACTGACAGAATGCTGAAAATATAGCCTGCCAACTGCCCTCTGAGTCACTATCTTAGAAAGGTGCAGACTCACTGGAATAAGGATCCCAGTAGGCCAAAGTCTAGGTCTATTACTCCTCCCTATTGGCTCTGATAATGGATTTTTTCCCATTGTGCTTGAATTTGACCAATACAAACATTTGATTGCATGCCTTTCTTTTTCTTAGTGAGTACATTTAAATATACATTCGATGTAGTTCTCAGGCTACTGACGCGTAGCCAATGTAGAGGTCTGCTTGGACCTAATTTTAAATCCCGACCTAGACTTGATCTCAAGCTGATCACAGCTGACCCAATCCGACCCTACACTTCTTCCTGAACCTGTGTCAGTGCCACCACTGCAACCTCATCCTTGGGGCTCAGCCTGGGGGGCTTCCTGCTCCCCATGGCCCAGGCACATGATCTGTCTCCAGCTGCCTCCTACTCATGTCATTGACATGACAACTACTTGCCCCACTCCTGCTGCCACTGCTGCCTCGCTCTGCTGCATGTGCAGTGGATTGAGAAGTGCTATGACTTACCAGCACACTCACTCCGCCACACACAGAGTGCAGCAAGGTGGCAGTGGCCAGAAGGAGCGGGGCACACAACAGCAGTGGCGCTAAAGCCATGGGCATGAGGAGGTGTTCAGAGATGACTTAACCTGAGAGGGTCAGGTTGTTTTCAGATCTGATCGAATCTGACACTTGTAGCTGGGTCCTGTCAGGTTTGGATTTAATTGTAAAGCTTCTAAGTCAATTTGTGTCCCTTTGTGTTGCAAAGCTTGGGCCCGTCTGGCCTAATCCTTCTGTTATAATACAAAACTGGGGGAAGGAAATGAAATATGCTAATTCTCTTGTACAATCCAATGCAAATAATTGTGAAATAAGAATTCAGGTAATAAGTAGAGTGGGGTGATTAAAAAAAATTGCCCAAAATATTTTTCAGGGGATCAAAACTGTTCACAAGTTCAGGTTTGACAATTTTTGACAAATGTGACTATAGTTTCTGCCAAAAAAACACAACAACAACAAAAAACAAAACAAAAAACCTCTGAAACCAAAATTTTTAAAAATGTTCAACCAGACCATTTTGACATTTCATTTTGCAGCATTTCAGAAATATTGATTCAAATTACTTTTCTTTTCTTTTTGTTGAGAAAAACTGAAAACAAATCAGTGTTGGTTCAAAACAAATAAAGAGTTGCTTTTTTAGGTAACCAAACTGAAAATTACAAAACAAACAAACAAACAAAAAAATATTCCATTTGTTTTGAACCAACACTGAATTTTTTTGGTCACTGAACTGAAAAATCAATGTTTTGCTTAGCTGTAGTAATAAGTAATCAAAGGAGGAGAAAAGACAACAGGGAACAATAAGAAAGCAAAGTGGGAGCTGCGGGTGGCCATGCCTGCAGACGGTCAATGATCTCTCTAAACAATGAGATTTTACAAACTTTCTTTTGAAGTCACACTATACTCGTTGATTTGTTTTACTTGTGTATGGTATATGTGGTATGGATCCACTCTCTAACTAGACAATAGTACCCTTTTTTTTTCCTTGTAGACTTTCACAGAAATGTGCCTTCAATATTTTTTTTTCTTTCCAGAATTATTTCTGGATGATCTGTTAAACTAGTATGACCCATTTTAAGTGGTCTTCCACTCAAAATGAGTAGAAGACCATAGAGAATTTAACATAATGTAGGGCTCTTCTAATCTCCCTTCCTGTTCCCTTGGGGCTATTTGCTTTTTTTAGTGCTCATTCCCTGGATGATGTACTTGGGATAGATTTCCACTGTAAAAAAATAATTCTTCGATGGTTTAGGATCTTTCTGTTGTAGTACCGTCTCTCCTAAATATATTTCTGCATAAATGAAGGGCTGTATGGAATTACATTCAGTGTTGCTATCCTTTTCTGAGATTTGTTTTGTAGTTTGCAGATTGCTTGTGCTCAGAGTTCCCAGAATACTGTTGAAAATTGTTGAGAGTCCCTTCTGTGGTGTGAAGAAAGTGTAGTATCACTGGGGAGTGAGCCTATTTTGCAGCCTTGACTAAGACACGGCTCTCACTGGTTTCATTTAAAATGTTGTTTCCGTAAGACCTGCAGGATTGGGCCTTTTTGTTTTTGTAAATACAGTAGTAAGTTAAAAAAGAAATCCTATCATTTTTAACTGCCAAGCCCAGTGGCCCCCAACCTTTTCGTCTGGCACCTGCCAGACGAAGGACTATGGTGGCGGTGGAGCATCCGCCGAAATGCTGCCAAATTTCTGCGGCATTTCAGCGGCGACGCCTCTTGATGACGTCACTTGTTGGCGGCAAGCAGTGTCATCGAGAGGCGTCGCCGCCGAAATGCCGCAGAAATTCGGTGGCATTTCGGTGGATGCTCCACTGCTGGCCAGGACGCGGGCGCATTTAGATTGCACCCGCAGGCACCGTGTTGGGGACCCCTGACCAAGCCAGATTTAAGGGGTACTCTCTCTGTACTCAGATGGCAGCAGATAACAGTGGTCACCATGAAAATGTCAACACCATTCCCTCATAGTTATTTCCTGTTCAAAGTCATTTTTCTTGCAGTTGTAGGTTCAGTAATATTGGGCATTGAATGCAGCTTGGCATCCCCTTAGCACTATTAGTTTGGAGGGCGTTATACAAACAGATACTTAGTTCTGGTTTGTGATGATTTGCACCCTCTAAAATTTGCTTTGAATTTCAGGCTGAAAACAAGATTTATATTGTTTTGTTGAAATCATTTGGACCAATAGAGTCTTTTCAGTTTTGAACGAAACCCTAAATTCCTGATCATACATAAGGAGGATTGTGATTTGAGTCTTATGAGTAAGGCACTGAACTGGGACACCAGAAATATGAATGTTTTTATTTTAAGTGGTTCATAATGTGGCAGTCTGGGGAATATCAGGAAAGGCACTGTGGATCTATGTGCTATGTTCACAGAGCACAGTTTAGAACTGTTTCTCCTCGAAAATATACTTCTCAGCTTCCTTAATATCAATAGCCATATTTTTAAAAGTGGTCATTATTTTCAGTTACAGCTACTGGTGCTCAGCATTTATGAAAATCAGGTCTAATGTATCTCAAGTTGGGCAATGAAAATTAGAATTACTCAAAAGTAGTGACTGCTTTTGAGAATATTGGCCCAAACATGGATCAGAGACCTCTAAAATGTGTAGTTATAAGAACAACATTAATAGCTGCTGTAATATTTGTCATCTGTATATATCAGTAGTGGATGACTTGTGGCCCATGGGCTGCACACAGCCCGTCAGGGTAATCTGCTGGCGGGCCGCAAGACAGTTTGTTTACATTGACTGTCCTCAGGTACGGCCGCCTGTAGCTCCCAGTGGCCATGGTTCTCTGTTCCCGGCCAATGGGAACTGCAGGAAGCAGCGTGGGTCGTAGGGACATGCTGGCTGCCGCTTCCTGCAGCTCCCATTGGCCGGGAACGATGAACCACGGCCACTGGGACCTGTGGGTGGCCATGCCTGCGGACGATCAATGTAAACAAACTGTCTCACAGCTCGCCAGTGGATTACCTTGATGGGCTATGTGCGGCCTGCAGGCTGTAGGTTGCCCACCACTGATATACATGGTTAATTGGTTATACCACTTAAAGCTGATAAACATTTTCTAGTCCTTCTACTGCAGTATATGTACAGTACCTGTAGCTGTGTATTTTTACCATAGTAAAAGAAACTAAAATAGTTGATCTTTGGGGAGAAATTACAAGAAGAATCATTTCATTGTAGTATTGTGCTTAGTAGTCAGTGTCCGAAATAAATTGCGGTCCGTTAAGCTTGGTATTGAGTGAGGAAAAACAGGCAGGACCAGAATAACAGTGAAAAGCCAAGTGGCTGCGTTTATTTGGGGGATAATTACAACTTGGGCCGGGGAAGTAGGCAACTTTGGCTGGGATGGTATCAAAATTACAAACACACCCCAAAACACAGTAATAATACACTTTATACTGCTCACCACACCACACCAAATAGGCAGACACACCAATCTTACAAGATAGGAATCGGGTTCGTCAGGGCGGTACCCGGTGCAACACAGAACAGAGACCCACGGGCCACTGCCTCAGCCACCCTTGCTTTCACACTAAAGGTAACCCAGAGTGTGGTGCGGCTGCAGCTGGGCAGATTCCACTGACTTAGACCGCGGGGACGGGAACCCCTTGGTCTGCTAATCTCCAGGTGGAGACAGCTCCCAGATTCATTCACTCCGGACAAAGACAGAGCAGTGATTCACACACACATAAAACAGTTTGCAATTAACAATTTACTAACAACTAGAACAATTATACAAGCTAGCTAAGCAATTGTGCAATTCTGAGCTCATTAATACAATCCTGATATCCTGAGTAGATACTTGGTACTGAGTTAGGGAGGGGAAAAATAAGAGGCTAGATAAGCTAACTGTCAGACATCAAAAAGCAAATACCACACTCCAGGCGCAGCTGACCAGCAGAACAGACACCAGAAGCATGACGAGCTGACAGGGATCGGGTCCAAACGACAACGAATCCAAACGATACGACACGAGCGCGCTTTACCGGGAGGAGACCCTGGCCGAAAGGGTGATCAGGTCCTTCAGCTAACACGCGGATGCTCCACACCAATTTTGGGGGGAAACCTAGTTTTATTAAGAGATCTCACTCCCTCGTGTCAGTATCTGATTGGCTCCCTGGTCCCTCCTCCCTCCAGGCTTTGAGCTGTTGCCACCCCACGTTAGCAGGATTTGCACACGGCACACTGGAGTTGACAAGTAAACAAGCTTGACCCTTAGATGACTGGGTCCAAAAAGAGCGGGAAAGTGAGTCGCTGGGCAGAATTAACCTGACCTCCAGACGACCGGCCCAAAAAACAGGTTGCTGGGCAGAATCAGGCCTTCACACACAGAACTGGCCTGACCTTTAGATGGCCCAGCAGGAGAGAGAAAAAAAAAACACAGGAGAACATACACAGCCAGTGTTGCTGGGCAGGATTGAGTCTCTGCCCTCTCCTATATACAAGAACCTAGTCCAAAATGGAGGCAGTCCTGTCCTTTTAACAGGACAAGATGGCCGTGGACCGACAATTGGCCATTCAAAGCCATAACTTCGTATCGGATTGCGACAGTCAGCTAAGGAGCTGCCAGCCATTCTGACTTAACCAGCTTTGGCCATAGGGTTGCCAACTTTCTACTCGCACAAAACCGAACACCCTTGCCTCACCCCCTTGCCCTGCTCCTCCTCTGAGGTCCCATCCCTTATCCAAGGCCACACCTCTGCTCACACCTCCCCCCACCCATCGCTTGCTCTCCCCACCCTCACTCACTCATTTTCACCAGGCTGGCTCAGGGGGTTCGTAGGGGGTGAGGGCACCAGCTGGGGGTGCAGGCTCTGGGGTGGAGCTGGGCATGAGAGGCTTGGGGTGCAGGAGGGTGCTCCGGGCTGGGACTGAGGGGTTTGGAGGGCAGGAGGGGGATCAGGGCTGGGGCAGAGGGTTGGGGTGTGAGGGTCAGAGGTGCAGGATCAAGGTGGCGCTGGCCCCGCAACTCCCATTTGCCACAGTTATTGGCAAATGGGAGCTGCAGGGCCTGTGCTTGGGGCAGGGGAGAATATGGAGCCCCCTGTCTGCCCCTCTGCATAGGAGCCAGAAGGGGGACATGCTGCTGCTTCCGGGAGCCGCACAGAGCCATGACAGGCAAAGAGCTTCCCTTAGCCCTGGTGCGCCGCTGACCAGACCTCTTATGGTCAAACACTGGATACCCGGCGACTCTGGCCAGCTCTGCTTCTTCCCAGAACTCATTCTTGGCCACATTTGTAAATTGTTGTGTAGCCTATGGGCATCAGCCTTACATTTCAGTATAAGAATAAATTCAAGGTCCAATTCATGCCCCAAGATGGGATTAGAAACATCTCATCAGCTTCCCATCTCCTCCTGTGAATTAACTCCTGCTTTCTATTCCCTGCTCCTTTCCTGAAGTCTCCAGACATAATACAGAGAGCATGGTGGAGCAACTTTAAAGCAAGAGCTGTGCAACAATTGAGAGGCTGGCAAACCTTCCCTAACTGCTAGTCAGAGAACAATAGCATGAGTCATCAACTACTTAGAGGAGAGATTGCGATTAACACCAGGCCAGGGCGTAGGGCGGCCACCTTCCCTTATTTCTTTGTCTTATAAAACCTAGCACAATTGGAACTGAAAAAAAATGCTACATAATGCATACAGCCACAACAGTTGGCTATGGAATTTCATTATTTTAGTGGATCCCAATTTAATACAAGCAAGAACAAATGCTCCAGGTAGTCACATTACAGACTGTCCCAGTTTTAGCATATTGATTCAGCACCATCACCTAGAACTATACTTCACTGATAGGCATGACGGCTCACATTAGACTTTTCTATCTTGCAAGAAACCATGCCTATCTGTGTAGGTTAGTTTCTGCCAGCGGCACTGAATTGATATCCCTAAATTGAGAGTCTCTTTAATAGAACTAGTTGTCGTTTTGTTATTTTAATACATTATTGCTCCTAGTGAATAGTGGAAATAAAAAGAGGTGGGTGATATAAGTTCCTTTGTTTTCATCAGACTTAAAATCATATCCTCTAGTTTGATTAGGAATAAGTCTGTATCACCATTCTCTTCATTATGCAGTGTCTCATGAAACAAAAAATCCATTAGCCCACTTATCTCCTTTGTGCACCGTCGTCTTACAACTGATCTGCCCAGACTGTCAGAAGTGAAATACTTCCCAATTTTCAAAGAGCAGGGAGGCTCCTCTTTCCATTCTGTAAAGAAAACTAACACTTGTTTCTTGTGATTTCAAAGGAAAATAGCTTTTTGATTACACAGGACACCTTTGCTCTGATACTCTAGCCTGTGGCTGACTATTTTCTGTCTGCAGGGGAGAAGTGAAGCAGGCCTACTACACAGCTTATTACAATAGCAGTCAAGTGGTTTGAAGAAAATATGCTTTTTTGAGAGTGTGAAGGTTTTCTAGACTATTACTTCACCATCCCATAGGAACAGTGTTGCTTGGCTGAGTGGAAGGCAAACCTGCCCATTGCAGTTACTGTCCTAAATGATAGATATGCTGCTTTGGTTCTTCAGTAAACAACATGCATCCCAAGAATAAGTGTCATGCTCTGCATTCTTCATCTTTGTCAAACACAGAATCCTGTACAATACTTTTGCAAAGGGTAATGGTTTTGATATGATAATATGAAATAGCTGCAATATTTGCTACATTCCAACACCCTAGCATTTTTCTCGGGGGTGGGAAGAGACTTAAGGCTGTCTCTTCTTCAGTGTGTCCTTGCCATCAGAACATGGTGATTGTATAGCATTATGCAAAAGAGTGTGGTAATTACATCTAAATGTCATTATATTTGGCCAAATTCAACCATGCCTGTAAGCAATGGTTAATCAGTTGACTTCAGTGAAGTTGTTCCTGCTTTCAACAAAGCTGTTTGGCCTAAATGTGTTTTCACTCTTTTTTTAGACTGTGGATGTCCTGTTGGTTTCAGAATATTCCTTTGACATAAGGATGATTTTCGAAATAGAAGAGGCAAACCTAACAACTGTTCTCCTGTTGTTTTCATTTTACAGTAGAATAAGGCAGTAGATATCATATTGTAATACTGACATAGAATTCAAATTATTTATTGGGACAATTGCAAGTAACAACTCCAGCACCAAAGGCAGGACTTAATTTCTTAGTAATTCACCCTCCTCCCAACATAACATGCAAGACAACAAGTTATCACTAAGATAAAGATATAACACCCCCTGTTGATGGCGGTGCTGTCTATACTGGTCATTACAATACTTATATACTAATGATGAGAAAACTGTGCAGCAAAGTCTGATTTTTGGTAATATTTTTAAAAAGTCACCTAATTCTTAATAATTCTCCCCCAGTTATTAACTTCCTGGAATAATAATTTAAAGTGGCATCTACTCTAATAATAAATTATAACCATCCTTTTTTATAAGTCATTCGTGAAGCATGAGGTCTCTACTGAAATTACAGCACGCTCTGCATCCTCATCATTGTAAGTATTTCTGAAGTGGTGCAGTAGCAATTTTCAAAGTGCAGTGCTGCCTTTTAATAGCCAGTTGAGATGGCTGTAAAAATACAACCATGAACATTAAGATCATTACTAAACTGCTGCAGAAATACTTACTGAAGATGCGGACCCAGCAGAATGCTCTTCATCTTAATGAATTGTTCCTGCAACAGAGCAGAAGGCAGCAGGATAGGGAAAGAAGAATTTGCAGATCAAATTGGAAGCAAAACAGCTTTTAAAACAAATAGTTTTAATAAAAACAGATGAAAACCTGGAATCGTTTTTTGCTGTGTTACACAGCAATCTGTTCTCCACAAAAACCACCATGTCCCCTCTTGTTGTGGTTCTTCCTGCAGCTCTGAAAATACTGGAGGATTTTTCATCCTGTGTTTGCAGCCCTCGTGACAGTAGAGCAGAGCTCCATGCAGTAGTGTGGGCTCCATGTTTACGACAGAGATGGCGGACAGTGAGAAGTGCCATGTGGGTTTCTGGGATTTAAAAAAAAAAAAAGGTGCAAAAATTGTAGGAAATGGATAGCAGTATGTGATGCATAAAGTTGCATGATGGGAATTTGACCTTTTGCTCCCATTCACCCCTGTGTGACTCATTTCTTTCCTACCATGAATCACCAAGTTTTCCCAAAAGACAGCACACTGGATGATGGAAAGTTGCAAACTGGCATAACCTACCCTTGGGTGCACCACACTGTGCATCGACACAAGCATGCCTAGTGACTAAACACAATGCTGCTGGAAGGAGCCAACTATGCATGTGCACAAGGAATATACTAACTGCAATGATTTTATGCCAGCCTAACTTGCCTTGAACAAAGTTTGTAGCATAGTCATGGCTTTAGGCATGTGAATGGGAGATGCGGGAAAGACCAATTTCCAAACTGTGGGGTCATACTTAATACCTTTGCTGCATCTGTGATACCTTGTCTGTATCATGAAAAAAAGACTCACAAAACAAAACAACAAACAAAAGATTGTTCCACACACGTTAGGGATGAAAACTCAAGAGTTTGAGGGGGGTGAAGGAGACAGTTTCTTCATTTATCATCACCAACCTTTCTTCCTTTTTTAAACTTCCCTTCCTAGTAAAGTCCATCTGTTCTGGGACATGTACCAGATATATTGTAAGTAGAATGCTGTTTTTGTTATGATGAATGACAGTTAATAGTCAATGGAAAGTAAATGAGACTGACTCTTTAGCCTGGTGGTTAGGACAATCAGCTAGGGTGTGGGAGATTCTAGTCCTTGCTCCAATGACGATTTACAAAGTGGAACAGCTTCAACAGGAGAGATTGAGAAAGCCCCATACCAGCATATCCCATAGCCCAGTGACTAGAGCACCCTTCCGCAACATGGGGGACCCAAACTCAAAGCCCTTTTCAACATCAGGCAAATGGAGGAATTGAATTCAGGTATCTCGCGTTCCAGGTGAATTCTCTAACCACCGTGCTAAAAGCTTGAAGGAACGTTAGCTGAACATTGCAGCTCTGTGACTACATGGTTCACAAGTTGACGCTGCTCTATTGAGAGACATTGGTGGTGTGAATATAAAACAAAGGCGAAAATAAAACAAGTGATATTACAGTACAGGGACCTGACCCTTTAGCTAGTTATTTGCAAACACAATAGATTTTTGTAGATTATCAATAACGTGTTAGGAATCCAACATCTTTCCTGAGATATGTGTTGGAGAGACCACGTGATTTCAGTGAAATACTGCTATACCATGAAATGTACCTCCAAAAAGAATGGATTATATTTAATAAAAATTATTTCATTTTGGAGCTATATCTAATTATTTTAAATATGCGTGTAATAATGGAATACTCTTAGAGAAGGAACAGTAACATTGGCAGTCAATCAGGATCCCTCAACCTTCTGCGAAAGTGTGAAAATCAGATTTTCAGAACATTACAGAATCTTAAATACTGATTAGGCAATGATTTAGATCTCATTTTAAAAAAATACAAGTGGGGTGGTGATTGAAATACTATTTAGAGGCCTATTTTAAAAAAAATTAGATTGTGAACATAATTCTTCTGCTGTCTGAAACAAGGAGAAAGACGAGTAAATGGGTTTTGGGAATGTATGAGAGAAATAGTTGATTCAGTTAGAATTCAGCTACCAAATGATACGGGGAACTATTTGCATTCTGAACGTTCCTCTTGCTGTACCCAGGTTCCTCCAATAGCTAGTACACTCCTGCTGCATCTTCACTATTGTGAAGCTTTGTTTGTAATTGCAGCAAGTTTAAATGAAAATGAGATTACAACTCCTACTTTGAATTTTGTATAGATGGGTCCGAGCTACGAAGTGGGGGATTTGCATCTGTTTTTTTAGTTTGGGCCCATTTCTCATTGGTTTAGAACTAGTTTGCCCAACAACTTTGGAAAGCTGCTTTTCCTTTATCATCATCTTTTTTTTAACTTCTACGTTAATTATTCCCAGAGTTTGCAGTCTCTCTTTATTTAACAGATGTGTTTTAGATTTTTTTAAGGGAATTCCTTTCTCAGCTGTCATTTCAGGGCAATAATTCCAATGGTATAGAGTACTCTCCCACCTGGTAAACCACGACATCTGTGGGAGGGTCTCTTTTCCATTTACTTGCCCTCCTCTGCAGAGAGGCTCCCTTAAGATCTTTTCATGCCAGAAATTCTCTCTTCTGCTGGTGGCAAGGAGGCTCCTCTTTCTCTACATCAAAGATTGTTACTTTTCAGACAACCTACAATAGAATATAAATTCTTTCTTGGTACAGAACATTTTAGCATGAGTTGAAAACTATGTTAAAAAGGCAAAATGGGAGATTTGATCTCCTACTTTTAGCCTGTCACTCCTGAGATGAATAGCAACTTTGGGACCAGTACAGAGACAGAGCTTCTGGGTGGGCAGAGGGAGTTTGTTGTGTCACATTGATATTAACGGGTATTTATATAGTGCTTCAAAAACATGAAACCCGGTGTATTAGAATTATATAATATTAGAGTTGGAAGAGACCTCAGGAGATCATCCAATCCAATCCCCTGCTCAAAGCAGGACCAACACCATTATTGTACACATCAGCGTAGGCTTTTATGTTTTCAACAATGATCTGTGTGGCCCGTTAAGGAGCAGTTTTTATGGATTGTACAATTAATTTTCTCTAATCCCTCACCTTGGGTGGAGGCGACGGTTGCAGTGCAGGACCTCAAGAGTGCAAGGGGATGATAAAATCGGACAATGGCAAGGGATTCTTAGGAATTCATGAACGATGTACACATCCTTTGCCTAAGCAAAAGAGCCAATTTCCTTATGATATTTCTGAAAGCTTTTCTTTGGCAAATGGTAGTTGCAAGTATGAGATCAGTTTGTTGTTGCTGCAAATTATTTGTTGTTGTTTTGCAGTCCACAAAAATGTGTTATGAGTTTAACAGAACAAATGGAAAAACATAGTTTCCCACTGTCATGGGGTCTACTCACTGTTGGTGTGCCGCCTCCTGATTGCTCTGGGGATTAGCTCCATTCAGGTCCAATGCTGATTTCTTTGCCCTGTGTGTCTCTCTCGCTCTTGGACTTCGGGTATTCCTTCGTCATGACTCAGACCTCTGGCTAGATCATGGTACAGTCTTCCCCTCCCGGGGTATCAAAGTCCCACTGCATCAGCAGCCCACTTACCATTCCAGTCAGCCTTGCAGTCCAAGGCCGGCTCCAGTGCTGCTTTCCCAGCAATTGGTAGTGGAACCCAGGCCCACCCACTACTCCAGTCTAGGGACCCCTTATCTGGTGTGCTTTCCCTCAGACCCTGGTGCTCTTTCCTTGAACTCCTTTCTACAACTTCTGGCTCCCCCATTCTGGGTGTACCAGCTCAAATTACCTCCTCCCAGGGAGTAACTGCAGACTACTGAACTCCGTAGCCTCAAACACACCTCCCTAATCCCAGAGAGTGACTACAGCCTGCTTCCCCTTCAGCTCCTTTCTTCTGCCAATTTCCTGGCTTTATACCAGCCCCTGCTGTTCCTTCTCAGCTGGGCTCCGTTATGTATCAATTCTTCAAACCCCGATCTCCCTCAGGTGCAGCCAATCAGATTAATTAAGATCACTTGGCCTGCTCTGTCTTGTGTGGAGTGGACACTCCATTACTCCCACCCCCAAAAATGCAAGGGGATATGGATGGAGTGAAGAAGGATGAAGGATAAATGTAGCTAATTTTAAAGAGTGGAATTTTACCAAGCAGTGACCTCTAGCATATTGTGAGCTGTAGGAAATGTCTTAGTAATGTAATAACTGTATGCCTCTCTGTGTATGTGCTGTCTTGGCTAAGTTAAACCCAAACAAAGCTGACTTAGTCACAGTTTGTTGTTATTAAACAAATCCACACTAAAGAAAACCTCTCTATCAGTTGCTCTTGGTGCAGTCTCTCTAGGGGTTCCAGCTTTCTCCTAACTGGTCCCTTTCCATTCACTTACAGTTAGACCAGTCCATAAACTCTTAACCTAGATTGAGTCCATCAGCCCTTAACTTCCAGGACTTGCAGTCATCTTTTATTTCCTTGACAGTTTCTTAGACACATCCTGACATAAGGCCATTGCCCCTCTGTTATCCCAGATGTTTCTATCTCCCTTTCCCTTTCCCTCCTTTATAGCTGGGCTTGTTTTCTTTATTGGCCTCACCTGTGGGTGCATGTCTCCAAAAGTGGCAGTTCTGAGGGGGTGTGGTCAGTCTGATTGCGTGTAAGCAGGGAAGACTATCCTCTCCCTTCTGCCTAGGCTCAGTGTGGGGTTTGTAAACCCCACTACACCCTCTCACTAAACATATAATCACAGTTAATTTTATCAATTAATTGGTTATTGATTATTGACAATTAATTATCAACAGTAAGCAATATGGTAGACATGAAATTCATCCATAGTTTATAGGTACTAGGAGTAATAGTCATGCCTGCTAAAAATCACCAAATGTCTGAGCTAGCATCTTACAAATCGTTTCTTCTGTGCTTGGAAAGATTCTAAAAATTCTACAGTAGCAAGTGCTACCCACACAGTAATGTCATGGAAATAGCCATAATTTGTTTATGCACTGTCACCACCCACAGAATGTTGAAATGAGGGATGCTTTTGTGAGGAGGATTACGTAGATAATGATACAAATTGCCCTTGCCCGAAAAGCATGAAAGACAAACATTGAATGGAAAAAAGAAAAATAGCCAAGCCATAACATTGTGGAAATAACTGCTGTGACTACAAGAGATTAAGTATACATAATTTCCTTTGCTTGCCCTTGACAGTAATTTTGTATTTTGGTTGCCTTCTGTTTGCTTTATTTCTGTCTAAGAGACATAGGAGCCACTATTAGAATAGAATCCTCGCTACATCTGTAAATGTTAATGAATATGTGAACTAAGTATTGCCACGGCACAGTTTGGTGTTAATTCACATCCAGTACGACCTACCTGTTTTCTGGACTTCTCTATTATCAAAAACAGGATCATATCCCTCCTGGACAAGTAGTTTGGACAAACAGCTGGCTGTCTTTGCAAAGACTATTTGACTCTACTGGACTTCCTACTTTAACTCTAGGCCTCAGCTACTGCATTTTAGACAGCATGCCTTCACTCAGACGCAGCACCTTTAATGCTGAATCTGAACTTTTTACCCAGCACTTGGGTCTTGCTCTCAGGAAGCTGTTTTCCTATAAATAAGATCATGGGCTTGCAGGCTTCGAAGTCTTGATTTACTGAGTCCACTGAGTCAGAGTCCTTGATTAAATAAATGCCTAATAGTTTCAAGGTTTGAGGTAGTCTTAGAGATTTCAGATAATCGGGTTGCACCAGCATTCACCCTCTGCCTTACATAGTCTTTCCTTTCTTCAACAATACTATGAGGTATAGTTACATTGGCTTCCAAATACTGAGGCACTGTACATGCTCATTGAGTTCTAGTATGGTTCCCCAAACAGTTATTAACAGGGACTTTTCATCAGATTTATATGTTAGGACCATATTATAGACCAATGGTTCTCAATCTTTTCAGACTCAGGATTCATTTGTAAATGTTTATGGCCTGTCCCAACCCAGTAAATCAGGGGTTCCCAACGCGGTGCCCACGGGTGCCATGGCGCCCACAGGGGCATCTAAATGCGCCCGCATCCTGGCCGGCGGTGGAGCATCCACCGAAATGCCGCCGAATTTCTGCGGCATTTCGGCGCGACGCTTCTCAATGACACCACTTGCCACCGACAAGTGACATCATCGAGAGGCATCGCCGCCGAAATGCTGCAGAAATTCGGCAGCATTTTGGTGGGTGCTCCACCTTTGTCTGGTCCTTTGTCTGGCGCCTGCCAGACGAAAAGGTTGGGGACCACTGCAGTAAATAGTCTGGAGGTGGAGGCCCTGGGGTGGTTTTGGTCAGGTCCTGCCCCCCATGGAGGTTGGGTCCTGCCCAGCATTCACCCACAGTGGCAGCTCCTACAGCTCCTGTGCTGTGGGGCTGGCAGGGCTTGGCTCTCGGCTCTGGGGTTGCAGCACTGCTCAGGTTTGGCCCCACCCCTCTGACTGGATCAAATTTGTGTGAGATGGGTTGTGACCTAGTCCATGCAGTTGCCGTGCCACTAACTCAAATTTGGCCTATCCAGACTCCCATCATTATGATGTCTGGGCCAAACCTGAGTGGCGCTGGGACCCCGGAGGTTGCAGTGCCTGGAGCAGGGAGGTGAGCCCAGCCAGCCCTGTGGGAGGAGCCACAGGAGCTGCCATGACCCTTTGAAACATTCTGACAACCCAATTTTGGGTCCTGACCCAGGGGTTGAGAAACCCTGCTATAAACTACCTAGGGAGATTAATAGCAGGGTCTTAACACAGATGTCTGAAAAGCCCTGATGATGATGTCCAGGGAAATCACATTGATCAAAGAAAACCTGCTATATAACTATTCCTGAGACAACCATGTTTAAATATTATTGTAGTTAGCACTGTCCTGTTCTCAGCATGGATAAGGCATTGGTTCTCAGATAAGCTTGTGCGCTTCAGGACATGCCTTGGAAGGTTTGATATTTTTGACTGCAGATTTCACATATGGGCCCCTCCAGATTCCTCTTTCTTTAAATACGCTGGATAACTATCATACTTCTCCCTGACAAAACACTCAGAGTGGTGTTAACAGAAAAAGAGAGAACCACCATTAGCTTAGTGAGCAGCAATGGTAGCTTTTATATTGTTTGTTGTTGTGGAGTATTTTTGTTTCACTTTATCTCGTAGAGCATTGCAGATGAGCCTGCTTGTCATCAGTATACTGAGTGGCTGAAGTACAGCTGCATGGAAACGCAGAGGAAAGAACCAAACCAATAGCATGTTGTTCCTGAACCAGTGTTTTCAGAGTCTAATGTTAATGCTGTAGCTCAGTCAATACAATCATGTTTTTATCTCCATTCCTTGTTCAGAACATCGCCAAACAGGTGATATGTAACTTGTAACAGTGAAGATTTCAGAGTCTTCCAACACAAAAACAGTTGTTTAATCCATGTCTCACTCTCTTATAAGGCAAAAGTAACAAAATAAATGGCAAGTTATTCATGACTTGGTTGTGAATAGATAAGACCATTTACAAGATAACGTCTGATTTCAGCTTGTATGTTCAAGTTTAAATGTCATCAATCAGGCAGTTTTTCAAGAAAATATTTCCATTCAGATAGATTCTACTTTGCAGCTGGAGTAAGGGAATCAATGCTAAAATGCTTTCATCAGATAGATGAGGAACAAAAGTAACCGATGACTTTTTCTCCCTGACAGAATCATTTGTGGTGGTTAAGCAGATCGCAGAGCGACAGATTGCTCTTTCTGCCTCCATTTAATTGGTAACAGATCATTAAATATTTTAATAGAACAGCCATCACAACTTAAGAAGCAGTGACCTCACAGTAAACAAGTTAGAAATATAAATCATCTTGCTAATCTCTGCTAATGTGATATACAGCAAATCATTTTTAAAAAAATAAATCACAAATAGATATTGTCTTCCTGTGAGTCAGGTTTGTGTGCTCCGTGGATGGATTTCAATCTGTACAAACAGATTTGCCAGATTCTGTGGGAGTGTTTAGCATGTTTTGTGAGTGGTTTCATATAGAAAAAATGTATCATATTAAAACTATGCTTGATCCTGCAACCACTGATGTGCATGTTTGCAAGATGCAGCCCTGCTAATTTAATTTCTTAGGAATGGCAAATAATGTGCCCATTCTGTAAGTAATTGGAATAATATTTAATAATTTAAGGTAAACTGTAGCAATTAAATACCAAGTAACTCAACAGTTTTTGTTGGTTTTACTTACTAATTGTATGACTAGTTACTTTTACCAGGTCACCAAAGCTCCAATCTTGAAGAGGTTCAGCATGGGAGGGCCCCTATACCTGACTTCGCTGGGGCTCCATGTGGATGGAAAGTGATCTAGTCTCATGAATGGAGCTTTTGTAGTATTTGGGCTTAAGTAATTTAATTACTTAGTAAAAACAATATTAATAATAGGAGATATACCTATCTCCTAGAACTGGAAGGGACCCTGAAAGGTCATCAAGTCCAGCCCCCTGCCTTCACTAGACAGGACCAAGTACTGATTTTTTCCCCAAAATCCCTAAGTGGCCCCCTCAAGGATTGAACTCACAACCCTGGGTTTAGCAGGCCAATGCTCAAACCACTGAGCTATCCCTCCTTCCAGTTATTAGATTATTTAGGGTCCATTGATAGCAGGGAGTGGTGTGGAGGAACTATCGAAGGAAAAAACCCTCAGCTTTTAGATTTGGAGGAACTATTGAAGGTTCAACTCCACTTGCAGGTTCAACTCCACACCCCATAGATCCTCAGGAAATCAAAAAGAAGCATTGCCAAATAACCTGAGTCCATCTGAAGCCTTGTTATATCTGTGGGAAGGGTGGCATTCCACCCGCCAGGATAGCTTGATTCAGTGAATGTGGCACTTCTCCTGTCTATCTCCCAAGGGATGTTTTTTCAAGACTGGAATCACTTCTGCAGGGAAGAAATCTGGGCCTAAATATATTCTCTTTGCTATATGTATAAATACTTCTGTTGCTTTAAATTCTCAAGAAAACGTATTGATTTTTAAGTAATTATTATTAAATACAAGTAACTCACTCTTTCCTTATGTATTAGTTATTAAAACGGCTCTATAAATTCCAACAAATAGTTTACGTAGTTCTAAGCAGTCACTGGCCAGTAACAAGTAACAAGTACATTAGTACTTGGTTTTAGTCATTTTAGTCATTAAAATCACTGAATAATTTTCTCTTTGAGTGAAAAAGTTGGGATACTTGGCTAAGGCCATAGAGGGAGTAAAATGTAAGAATTTTTAGCCTTCAATTTTGTGCTCTAACCATTCTTGATCCAATATTGTAATTAAAATAAGAGTAACAAAGGCAAATGTTATAAGAGTAGTTAATTGTTGGGTTAACAAACAGGGATAACTTGGTCTCCTGCAACATTTAAATTCATAAACCCAAATTTGGGAGAGCTGAATCTGAGGGGTGGAAGTGCCGAAATAATGTCTCCGTAACTTGACTTTCAGAAGGTTGAGACCTAACGTTCATCCGTATTCCCATGTGTACATTAAAATGTACATGCAGGGAGCCAGTTTGCATGCCCAATTACAATATAAGCATATGCAGGGCAGGCACACAAATTTAAAAGGAAAAAGCTACATGAAACTTTAAGCCACAACTTTCAAGGAATCAGGTCCTGACTGACTATTAATTTATTCTTAGGTGGTTGATCTTGTAGGTATGTTCTTTTTCAATAATTTAGCTTTTTCATGTGAAATGTGTAGGATCAGTATGATATGATCATGCTACATTGACTCAAATATTTGTCATGACTCACAGAGTAACAATACAAGCCAGACATTAAATGATTTTCTCTCTTCGTAGTATTTGTGCTAGCAGAAATATAACAGTATGTTTTGATGTATGGTTTTCAGTGAGATGCAAGTTGTCATTAATTAGCTTCTTTTTAAAAATCAGCTAATTGCAAATAATTAGGAACACTGCTTTCCTGTTTATATCCACAAGAGTTTTAAAATATTATTTAAAATGACTGAGTAGGTCAAAAGAGAATACAAAATTGTATTTTATCTTCAAATCTATTTAAACAAATGTAAATTATAGAGAATGCACTACATGTAATGAGAAATTTCATACATATCTTAAAATTCTCTGCATCCCGTCACTTAAACTGTATCCAAAGGGAATCTAGCCTTCTATGATATTTTTTATAAGTATGTGCATGTAAAAATCCATAGTAGGAAATATTCTTTAAAAGTCTTAAGAAGACAAAAGAGCAGATAAGAAGTTTTATGTATGGGTGTTGAACATTTACTTTTTAGACAGAATAATGTGACAATATATTTTCAGGCCCTTTATCAGGATCACAAAAAAATTAGCCTTTATTGTGATAATGCAAACACTACACATTATCTGCTGTATCTGTATTCTTATTGTTTACTATTGAGGTTCT
Organism: Mauremys mutica; assembly: GCF_020497125.1. Classification (NCBI taxonomy): domain Eukaryota; kingdom Metazoa; phylum Chordata; order Testudines; family Geoemydidae; genus Mauremys; species Mauremys mutica. Next base: position 344,105,379 of record NC_059072.1, read on the forward strand.
TGCTACTATATTTGAAGATATGTCAATATTTGTGTCATAGTGCTTCCTCCCAAATCCCAGTGGGGCATTTAAATCAAACACAAACATTTATTCTAGGCCAAAAGGCAAATAAATCTCTGCTAGGAGCAAATTCCTTTCTGGCAGTTGCAACCCACATGCATTCTACTGCAGCATTTGATTTTTACATCCAGAGGCAGGGGGAGAAGCAATGAGGAGGAGGGATGGGCTTGTTTGAGATGTTTGGACACACATGCAGAGAGCAGAGCAGAGAAACTCAGCTAGAAACGCTGCCCAGAAATATCCAGAAAACGTGTCACATATGAGAGGGCTCATCCAGGATTTGAACTGTCATGGGCCTCAGATACTTAGGCTGAGCTGCTTGTGTCGAAGTATGTATTGGTTAGTGTGTGTCATCTGTCTCCCTCTGATCCACATAGGACATTCTACAGCTCTCAAAGGAAGAAACACCACTTAAGGCCTGGGCTACACTAGTGGGGCGGTTCGAACTAAGATATACAACTTCAGCTACGCTTGTCGAAGTATTTTAGTTTGACTTACCTGGCCATCCTCACGGCGGCGAGTCGACTGTCGCGGCTTCCCCGTCGACTCCGCTTACTCCTCCTGCTGAGGTGGATCGATTCTGGGATCGATTTATCGCATCCAGATGAGATGCACAAATAAAATGTGGCCTCAGGCAGAGGGCATTGCTAGGGTTGCCAGCCCTCCAGGATTGGCCTAGAGTCTCCAGAAATGAAAGATTAATCTTTAATTAAAGATTATTTCATGTGATGAAATCTCCAGGAATACATTCAACCAAAATTGGCAACCCTGGGCATTGCAGGAGTCTGATTTTGAGGTGATGAAGGCATGGGTAACAATTCATGGTCTGCATCTGAAATGGAGAAGGGCCGACTTCACTGTAGCTACTATTAGATTTTCTAATAGCAGCTGGGAATCCAACCAGGCTGCTCCCAGATTGCAAACCCCCTCAATCATTATCCTGCCATCTCTTCTGGCTTCTTAGTCAACCACAGATATCATCTCAGTCTTAGCTGCTCAGCCAGTTAGCCCTCTTCCAGACCCAAAGTAATGCAACTGACAGCTCTAGCGAGGTCAAAATATAAAGCTGTGTATCCTCAACCTACTGAATACATTTCAACCCGTGTCTCCTAAACAGCCCTGACAACAGCCTCATGTACTCATTAAATAAGAGGAGTGATAAGATGGAGCCCTGCAGAACTCTACATCATTAATTAATGATTATATTGTTGAATGTTTTGGATCAACAAATGAAAGGCAGGTATGAGGTGGAAAATATTATACTGCTCACCTGATAGGAGCTATAGCTAAAATCTGGCTCTCTTCTGAAAAATGGCTCTACAAAAAAGGAATTGTGGGGTTCCATGGTTCTAATGAGAGTCTTCATTATTTCTATGGGAAGTGTGTTCAATTTACCTACAAAAATGTGTGATTAAGGAGCTCTGACAACTCAGGCTCGACGCAGGCCGATGGAGCACTCCCTGTTAATCCTTTACAAAGTGCTTTGTGCACTGCGTCTGCCACATCCAATAGTTCCAAGTAGTGTTGCTGTGTATACTGGCCAGCACAAAGCTTCTGGGTCTAAATTCTGGCAAGCATCTGTGTTGGTTCAGCAGCAGGGAAAGGCGTAGACACACAGGGGTAATCTCTCTCTTGATCTCAATAGATTCCATAGCCAAGAGCAAAGGAAATGTAGAACTGTATAATAGTTGAAGGCATTAGAAGACTAATGTCTCCAACTATTATACTGTTCAACTATCATCTTATTCTATATAATGGTAATTTCAAAGGGCATCCTTTTCACCTACAAGCATTGTACATCTGCCGTACTCTGCCTAAAATTGAGAAATAACTGAAGAATATTACATATGTGATATAAATGTCAGATACTAAGGAAAATGCTTAATGCTTTTGAGTTCACAGAATACCCTGAGAAAGAAACATAGTGATGGGATCAATTAGATGTTTTTTCAGTTATACTTTCCCAGGCTCTCGCCATATTGTCTAATTGTCAGAGCCCTTTCAAATGGTCGAGGGAAGGCTGGGGTACTAGCTGATAGTACTAGATGCAGATAGTTCTTTTGAACTCTGGTGAAACATGTTGTGAACTGTAAAATGTCTTAACTGAATTTAACAGTTGTTTGATCTTTCCTCTGAGTGGATACAAAATTTAGCTAAATTATATTTATGGAACTTTTATTGGAACAAAATGTCACATAAGCCAGGATGGGAAGAGATTCATAAGAACTCACTCAAACAAACGGCAGTTTAAACTTACTTCTCCAGCAAGAGGACCAAGACACAGTGACATTTACTTTGGCTGAGGTTAGTAGTTTCTCAAGGATTAGTGTATGGATTCCAGTGGATGAAAAATGAAAATATCCAGAGAGCAGAATCTGTCTCTAAACTGCTCTTTGTAAGACTCTAGCACCCACACTGGCTTTAAATTTATTTTTTAAATTGAATTAATTTTGTAATTCAATTCATTTTTTCATAAGCAAACTACCCAGGCCGAAATAGTTGAGGTAACTGTTAAAGAATCGTATATGTCAATAATGTAGACAGAAGAAATATAGTAATTGCAAGCCTAACAAGCCCCACCCCACCACCATGAATGTGCCTTTTACCATGAGCAGAGTCTTCTGCATGGCATTTCTCTCTTCACAACAACATGGAGTGAGGTGGTCATTGGTGCTGGAACTGAAGGGTCAAGGGGAATAGTAACTGAGGAATCCTTTTTCTGCAGCACCCTGTTTAGAATTAGCCATGTCTCTGTGGCTCTTGTTATTTATGTTGCTTCCATAACTGTGCTATCTGTCAAATCTAATCAGTCAAATGGTATCAATCAAATTATCTTGTGTTAATTTACCTGTGTTCCTTTCCTAAGTTAAGTGGAATTTGATGAACTAGAAGCCCATCTTAGAAGAATACATCACACTAGCATTGACAACTTAATTGATGTATGACTGATATAACTATGCCTTTCAGAAAGAGCAAGTGAATATAGAATGATTAAATTCTGTAAGCTTAGAGTGATTTTGCAGAGGACAGCTCTTGAGTATATTCTTAGCAATGCTTTGGGAACTGGGTACAGGAGCATTACCTCATCGCTGGTCCAAAGGGGATTAACTCCATCTCAGTTTCCTTTTTCCCTTCTGCAGCTGCTCCTGGGGAGGGTTATGAGGGTGGCTGCTTTTGAGACAGATGAGGGAGAATGCCTGTGGGAAACTAGGCTCTACAACCCGAGCTGGATTGGACCCTGACCTTGGAATGTTTGTTACATTTTGATTGTTAGTTTATTTCACTGTCAGGTTCAGTTTCACAGGTTCAAAATGGAGGCATAACTCCTCCTCCTATGCAGATCAAACAGTATAACAGCCAATGAAACACTCTCAATTTGGTAATATTAGGTTCTGCCTCTCTCCACTCCACTCTCCTTAGTCTTACTCTTCGGGGAGGCAGCCTGTGCCCTTTACGTCAGAAAAACATGAGCTCGGAGGAAGAGATGGAACAAGAAAATGCACTGCTTACCAAGACAGTCTTTGCCCTACACTAACAGGTTCCCTATGCTGTACCTGTGATTCGGGGCCTTAATGGTAAATTAACAGGGCAACACTTATGTTTCCAGAACTCACTGTCCAGGCTTCTTATCAGCAAGTGATTTATTTGCTGAAAAATGAAGCTTCAAATGACCCAAAACTATTCACAAATTTGACATGAATAGTTTAAGCTAGTGGTTTTCAACCTGTGGTCTGTAGACCCATGGGAGTCCACAGACTATGTCTAAGATTTCCAAAGGGGTCTACACCTCCACTCAAAATTTTTTAGGGGTCCACAAAGGAAAAAAAGGTTTAAAACCACTGTTTTAAGCTATTCACAAAATGGCTGCAACCAAACTGGAAAATCAGTTGTTCGCTCAGCTCTAGTTTATGTGGACACAGTGGAAATATGAAGACAGATGCCTGGAATTAAGTGGCAGGCCTCAACTTTTATTAAACTTTCGTATGGAGAGGGCGCTACCCAGCCATCACCCATACCCTCCTGTACCAGTCATTTAATTGGTTCCAGTGTGGGGGCTAGAGGGCTCCTTACAATATAACCCATAACTCCTCATCCTACCCCCCCAGGACTCAGCTCTCTCTGAGTCCTAGCACCCTCCTCTTCCCCATCCCCATCCCCTTTTCCACCCCATTCTACTCCACACCACACCACATGAAGGGGACAGAGGGTGCAGCAGGATGGGGACTTCAGCTTGCAAGGGCCACAAGATCTGACCTCAGACCGTGAAAGCCACAAGGTCTCACCCCATCACATGAGCCCAAGGCCCAACACCAAAACCCCAGGTCTTTTGCCTCTGGGACTATTAATTTTATTCTGTTAACTGCACTGGAAACAGGCCACAAGTTGCACCAAATAAACAATTCCACCCTAGTACCTTAGTTAGGTACTAAGCACTCAACCCACTGTGGCTTGAAGGTGCTGCGAGGAAGGCAAAAAACTCCCTGGTCCTCTGCCAATTGGCCCACGGGAGAAAATAATTCCTTCTTGACCCCCTAATAAGATGATTGGCTAGATCCGTGGCATCTGTCAGGCCAAGTTCCCAGTTTGGGTGGGAGGGTGGGCTTCTGGAATGGAGCCGAAAGAGACTCCACATAGCCCTGTGCTGGGCTAAAATCCTGGCAGCTGGGGAATGCTGGCCAATCAGCACCCCTCTCCCCCCGCTGACCAATGGTGTCAGAGACTCCCAGTGGGAGGAGCTACCAATTACCCTTGCTTCTGTCTCCCTCCCTTGCTACTGGGACTGTCCCCCTTTCACTGCTGGCCCCATCAAGTTCCTCACCCATTGATGGATGTGGCATTTCTGAGCCTAACTAAGATAGCTGCTCCTGATTGCTTCAACCCAGAGAGGTTTCCATCTATGACTCTGAAACTCTTGCTAGGCTTTATTTCCACATGCCAACCCCCACCCCCGTCACTGTTCATTGTGATGAGGTACAGCAGCGTGCAATACTCCCCCAATGAGGAAGTAGATGACCTATATCCCCTATCACCACCCTTATTTTCTGTATTATATAGGGACAAGCTATTTATTACATTAAAAATGTCTATAATTAATAAAGCAACATTAAGCAACCGATACGAATGCTCCCAGTGTTCCCAAGGGTTATAAGGAATCCAAAGTATAAACACTGTGCATTTTTGCTAACACACTGACAGACTTAAAACACGTATCCAAACATTGCATTCATGCAACACATAATACAAAATAAATGTAAATGCTGGCTTAACTAAAACTAGAAGTTGTATTAAAATTATTAGTCACTTTTAATGACAGCATTTACTCTGCACACTCGAATTATTTACAAATTGGAAATGTTCAAGGTTAAAGGGTTAGCTGTCTGATCTCAGTTCTGTAAACAGTTTTTTGTGATATTATCAATTAAACTTACATTTGCCAGGATATTGCCTGCTAAGCTCTTATAAGGTTGTCATGAAGGTTTTCCTTTAGACAGAAATTGATTTACATGGTTATCAATTTAGACCACCAAAAAAAAAAAAAAAGATGTGAGTGATGTCAAATTTACAGCCTGTCACTTGCTCATGCTGCACAATCTCTGTATATCATTTTGTCCTGTCACTTCTGTCCGGATATCTTTCCCCAGACTTGCAGCTGTTGTTTTCTCTGACAATTGCTTTTACAGATCATTACTGCTAACTCAGTTTGGTTCCAACTTTAATGTCTGGTTCACAATTGGTTTTAAACCCCAAGCCACTGAGCAACCCCTACTGTCCCTTTCCTCCCCATCAAAAAAGTGATGGCATAAACATTGACTTTGAATTGCTTGGCTTTCATACAAATATTGTCGCTACCTTGGCTTTCTTGAAATAAATCATTGCCAGAAGAAAGACAGGACACTAGAAATTTGATTTAGCTAGGCTGCAACTCTATTAAGCTGCACTTCTGGGAATTATCTGGCAATAACTTGTCGGGCACAGATCATCCTTCCTTCCATAACCCATACCACATGGAGGTGGGCACTGCCTTCAGCTCCACAACTCTCTATCATCCAGGGGACGGGGGCTGCTTTTAGCTTGCCACCTTCTGCACCATTAACCTGGTTCTAGCACATTACAGGGGCCCCACTGTCCTCCCCTCGTATGGGTTGGGCAGAGGGGGTTATTTCCTTGCCAGACATTAGGAGTCCCAGTTCCATTCTCCACCTTCTCTAGGACATGTCTTCTCCTACTCGGAGTCCAGCTGCAGTTTATCAGGGAACTGGACCTCCTATTGAATGAGTAATTGTGCTAGGCACCTGTCAAGTTGCGAGAGAATAAATGCCCACAAGGATGAGAGAAACAAGGGGGAGGCAATCTTTGAAGTGACCAATGGTTTTCTTTCTCATCCTGACCCTCAGAAAGTCTCCCCACCTCTGAGGTTGAGGGGGATGTGGGAGAATCTACATTTAAATACAATGTTTTAAACTAAAAATGAAATTAAAGTCTTTTTGAAAGGTTATAAAAGCAGTTGAAAACAATCTATTTTAAAAATCTTGTTCAGTATATTCCAGTAATTTAAAACAACTGTCTTTATTAACAACTTATGTGAATTTTTACGGTAGTCAAACTATCTTAAACATCCCAATCACTTGATGATTACCTGTTCTGTTCATTCCCTCTGAGGCACCTAGCATTAGCCGCTGTCAGAAGACAGGATACTGGGCTAGATGGACCTTTGATCTGATGCAGTATGGCCATTCTTATGTCCCCAAAACTTTGAGATATAAAATGTCTGCTGGGGAAATAATAAAATAAAGCAACAGAAATACATTAAATTCACTTCACTAGCCTAAAAGTTGTTGCCAGTATTTTCTTCCTTCATTTTATCATCCCCTTTGTCTCTTCTTCCATATCTAGATTAATATATTTTAAGCCAGCAGAGGTCATTAGATTATCTAATTTGGACCATTATATCACAGGTGACCTATACTGGGTAGTCTAGTCATTTTGTGCTATTTTCTTTCTTTTCTTTCCTTACTTGTCTGTATTTTCTTTTGGATGGTTGTTACTTCTTGTCTCTCTTTCTGCTCTTCCATAGTCATTCATCCTCAAGGCTGGCTCTTGGCTTTGTGTGTCCCAAAGGCAGCCTTAGTATACATAGTACTGTGCTGTCCATTGGACTGTGCAGTCTTATCGGCAGCTTTACACTGGTTTCATAGGTTATGCAACTCTGCCTTTGAAAATGAATGGGAGATGCATACATTCCCGCAACACCTTATAAACGTACTGGTGACAGCTTACTGATCCGGCAGTATGCTGCGCTTCCTCGGCTCCTGTGGATTTGGGGGATGAGTGATTTAGTAAGAACCTGCACAGGATTAGTCTCTCAATCATAGAGTAATAGAGTTAAGGCGAGGAGGGACCCCTACATCATATAGGTCACTGCAGGCCACCAACACCATCCAGCATCCTCACACTAAACCCACCAACTAAAATTAGACCAAAATATTACAGCCCACAATGGAGGAAAACAAAGGACATACTATATAATATCGCACGCTCAGTGGATTTGATCTGCTGCGAAGGTAGGTGATAAGTGTCTACTGAAAATGGCACGTACACAGTCCTGCTCCTATGTTGGGACATAATAAAGTCTGTGGGCCTCCTTGTGGATGCAGTCACAGGATCAGGGTCATGTTCACTAATTTCACTTTGTGCAATAAAGATGGAAGAAAAGTTTTTGGGGCATATTTTTTTTCAATTTACAAATTATGTCTAAATCATAAATAAGTAACTGTGAATTCTAATACTTCTTACACAGCTACCTTAAGAATAGGAAAATGACCTTTGTTCTACAGTACACACATCACATCTACAGTATAGATGGACAACAGTTTTTTTTTATCAGCTTTCTCTCAGGCTTCTGACCAAAAAAAGCAAACAACTCAAAACAGAGAAGACAGTCATTTCATTTGTGTTATGGTAGTGCCTAAAGGCCCCTCTGTGCTAGGCAAGGTACAGACACATGGAGACGGACCTTGCTTTGATAAGCTTACAGTTTAGGATCACCAAGGGGTGAAGAGAGAAAACAGAGGTTCCCAAGGTCATACAGAAGATCTCAGTGGCAGGATTGAGAATAGAACCCAGGTCTCCTAACTCCCAGTTTGCTGTCCTATCAACTTGATTGCTCTGCCTGCCATCCTCATTCTGGAATAATATTTTAGAAAATTTTATTGCATTGTCATAAAAATGTATACCTGTAACAGGCCAGGACATAGGCAGTCTGACCTAGTGGTCACAGCTGGACTATGGGGTCACACGTAAGGGACGGTAGTTGGCAAGCAGGGGTTGGAGGAATTGCTAGAGCTAGGGTCAAATCAGGCTGGGGTCCAAGACCAGAGATCACAGGTAGTACTGCTGGAATCAGGAAACAAGAGTCAGGGTCACAGCCAGGCTGGAGTCGGAGACTCAAGATTAGAGGTAGTATCAGGCTGGAGTCAGGAGGCCAGAGTCAGGCTAGGATCGGAGATGAGGTGAGGTCTGGAGTTGCAGCAGGCCCGAAGTCTGTGTGGTTGCTCCAGGGTTAAATAGGGTGCTTGGCCAATCAAAGGACTGCAGGGTACTGTCATTCTGGGTCTCTTGGATGGTACTTCCTCCTTTGCCTTCTTGCCACAGTGCTCCCCATGGCACTGTGGGAACATCAGCTGTCCCTGGCTGTGCAGACCTGGGTTTTAGTCCCAGATCCTTTTGTCACCAGGTGTTGGATTTTTTTCACCCAGTGTGTAATAAATAAGTCATCGAAGGAGGCAGTAGCCCAAGTATAGCTGTTCTGCGGCAAAGTCCTGGAGTTTTTGCCACTGAAGTTTTCTTAAAGAGGACATCCTTTTGTCCCCTTCATTGTGTCTCCCCGGTGATAAAGAAATGATTGAGGACTAAGCAAATCATATATTTTCTCCCAGAATTGTTCTCATTGTTGTCTTAACAATAGCACATAAATACAAAGAGTATTCAGAAATTAGATAAAACTTTATTTTAATTGTCCCACCATTCTAAATGAATTTTACATGTATTATTAACAAATGTCAATTAATTAATTTAAAGTTCTTTGGATTTCAGATATTATTCCAGAGGTTTCTCTTTATAATTTATCATTTTGCAAGTCTCCATTAATTAGCCTATCCCATTATCTGACAGCACGTTTCTCTAAAGATACTATGAGAGGAAACTCGTAATTTCATTGTCAACAGATTTAATTCATTATAAAACTTCATCTCTGCTGTCATGTAGATGACAAAGCCTTTTGGTATTAACTGTAACATCAGTGAGTTTTATTGCACAAGCAATAAAGCTGGTAAAAATCATAAATTGCCAAGTTACAGGGAGCAAATCTTTTTCTACTGCATCTCTCCAGACGAAGTTCCAGGCATCACTAAAATGTTTGTTTCTATAACCAATGAATACAATACATTTTGAAAATAAAATGAGTGATATAAAAATCAGAGATAATAGCATGTATTTCCTTTGTTGCAGCAATACTTACGCTTGGGTTGTCTCCAAATCTCACCTTACGAGCAAGTGTCAGTAACGGCTCACTTGTTCAGCTGGGAGTTCTCATTAGAGAGATGACTCTAAGAAAAAGCAAACAATTGTTATGAATTGTTTGGGGAGCCTATAATAGATTTTTATGACAATAAGACACCACAGACAGATATTGCCATGTACTTTCGCAAAATGGGAGATAAATTTTTAGTACTAATGAGAGCAGTGATATGTGTGTGTGTAGCCGTAATAGTAGGGAGAATATAGGTAAAGGGTCAAGCCTGTGGATTCTGAAGTCTGTCTATTTTCCCTTCCTGTTCTATGTATTTTTCTGCAGTTTGCATTATCATTTCCTAATCATATTATGATACACTACTGACATCACTCCAGAGCTTGGAGATCTTTTGTGTGATTCTTCATCTAGGAATATTACAGGTTACTAAACAGAAGTTACATGTACGTCAAAGTATATCAGTCTAATCTTTCATGCACCCATAACCCATAATAGCTGAGTGCTAATAATTATGCAAAGCAGAATTAAATCCAAAGGACTGCATTCTTCATCTGTCCCTACCTCAACTATTCTGTGCTTTTCACTGTGGTAATTCAACAACTTGTACATTCTACAAGGGATCTCTCCTTCTCTCTCCCCATCCCTGGCATTAAGCTGTTTATAGGGACAACAAGACTATTGAGAGTTTTATTTCTGTGTGTGTACGTGTACACAACAAGAAACACAACAGTTTTGAAGAGATAAAACCCCATGATTCACAGCATAATCCAAACTGTACTCATGGTCAGGAAAAAGACTTTCCCTGATGGCAGTTTATCCCATGCCTAGCATAGGGTTTGTTGCACTTGCTGGCACTGGCCACGGTCAGAGACAAGATACTGGTTTAGATGGACCACTGGTCATCTTCTTAGCATATGCACGACAACATGCCACGGGAGGCATGTGGCCAGGATTCATCACCAGATTTGATCTGGTGGTTGGTTCATTAGCTTCTCCAGGTCAGGACAGATACTGATGGGGAGTGCAATGTGAATGCTGGTCCATGCTACTGGTCTTGATTCAATATGGCAGTATGTTCTTAACCCACATCTGTGACTGATCTCCATGGAAATATTGGCAGATCAATGTAAAGATGCATGTACCCCACAAGTTTCCTTGTATACTATTTGCTATTAGTAAATATTATAATAACTTTCCAATGGGGAAAATCCATATTGCCCTTGCATTCTTTAATAATATGTTTGGTATTGCTAATGAGTATTCCTCCCCTTTCTTTTCCAGGTCTGGGCTTCAGTATTGCAGGAGGGGTGGGAAACCAACACATTGCTGGAGACAACAGCATTTATGTTACTAAGATTATTGATGGAGGAGCAGCACAAAAAGATGGAAGGTTGCAAGTTGGAGACAGACTTCTTATGGTGAGAATAACAAACTGGAACTATATTTGAAGTGGTAGACATATGTTTCAAATGGGGATTTTTGCAGTGGAGGTGTGGTAGTGGTTAAATCTGGTTGAATGATTAACTGCAAGTAATACTGTTAATTTTTTATATTTTTCTGTGACTGTCTATGCTTGAGGCTGAAGTTGTATTGGAAAACCCAACTCGTCTTTATGAAGATGAGCCAAAGAGTCTCATTAGTTTTGTATACTTTGCTGAGAGTTAAAAGATTATGAATCCACTGCTGTTATAGTAAATGTTTTACTCCCTATGTTTGGTTACTTGCTAATGCCAGGTCAGATGTTCTGGAGAAGTTTAGAACAAGGTTTAAGGTTAAAGTGAAAAATCCCTTCATTGCCCTGGGGCCAGTCCTACTTTTTAAAATGACAGAAGTTAACAAAGGAAAAGAGCTGGTAGATCATCCAGTCCACCTCACTGTCAGTGGAATCAGATATTTTTATATAGCTACAACCTCATCAACATTAGAGGGTCTACTAACGTAAATATTTCAGTAAAAAGCACACCCCTCACCAAAATAGTTATACTGGTACAAAATCTATATCTAGACCAGGCTTAAGAGCTAAGACCAAGGTATCCTTCAGGGGAAACCCTAAGAACTCCAAGCTTGGGGAGAATACTTAGGTTGAGGTTTAATTTTTAGTTTTGTGTTCTAACTTAACAAAAGAGCCGCCTCCTACAACCAGGAAGGATAAAAGTGTGGACCATACCCAATATTTTGTTGCCCCTCAGCCTGAGCGGTTAGTCAATATTTGGGGGGCCATGATGGGTTGTTTGCATTAGGAGGAGTAATTGATTGTACAAGTCAGGTATTTCTGTGATGCAATCCTGTTTACTTACTAAGAATATACACAAAGTCCTGTTTCATAGAATCATAGAACAGGAAGGGACCTCGAGAGGTCATCTAGTCCAGTCCCCTGCACTCATGCCAGGACCAAGTATTATCTAAACCATCCCTGACAGGTGTTTGTCTAACCCAGGGGTATGGCATGCGTGCTGAAGGTGGCACACGAGCTGATTTTCAGTGGCACTCACACTGCCCGGGTCCTGGCCATCGGTCCGGGGGGCTCTGCATTTTAATTTAATTTTAAAATGAAGCTTCTTAAAAATTTTGAAAACCTTATTTACTTTACATACAACAATACTTTAGTTATATATTATAGACTTATAGAAAGAGACCTTCTAAAAATGTTAAAATGTATTACTGGCACGCGAAACCTTAAATTAGAGTGAATAAATGAAGACTCAGCACATCACTTCTGAAAGGTTGCCGACCCCTGGTCTAACCTGCTAATAAAAATCTCCAGTGATGGAGATTCTACAACCTCTCTAGGCAATTTATTCCAGTGCTTAACCACCCTGCTTAACCACCAGCGTAACAATGTAGTGTTTACTCACTATGTTTTTTACTTTTGCCTTTCTCATTATCCAGACCACCCATACTAAGATGCACCATCCCCATACATCCTTCCTATTCCTAGTTTAAGATTTTCACTTGTAAGGACTATCTCAAGTTGTCATTTAAAAATAATCCCTATTAAAACCAATATGGAGTTTGTGCTAGAATCAGATTATGCCATCCATTTTTAAGTGTTGCATTATATGTGCATATATGGCCTCATGTCTCTCAGTTCAATTTCTTTATTTTCCTGTTCATCTCTGAGGGCAGGTTTACACTTAAAATGCTGCATCAGCACAGCTGCACCGCTGTGGTGCTTAAGTAAGAAGCAGTTATGCCAATGTGAGAGCTTCTTCCATTGCCATAGTTAATCCACCTCCCAAGAGGCAATAGCTATGTTGACAGGAAAAGCTCTCCCATTGACATAGCGCTGTCTACATGGGGGGTAAGGTTGGTATAACTACGTCGCTCAGGGGTGTGGATTTTTCGTCGTTATACTGATATAGGCCTGTAATGTACACCTCACCTAAAGCACCAACTCTTGAAGTACTTGCAAACAGCCAAGCTCCCCTCTGTTTCAAACCCTAGTCCCTTAGGCTTTGGCTACACTTGCATTTCAAAGCGCTGCCGCAGCAGCGCTGCCGCGGCAGCGCTTTGAAGCGCTAAGTGTAATCAAAGCGCCAGCGCTGGGAGAAAACTCTCCCAGCGCTGTCCGTACTCCACCTCCCTGTGGGGAATAACGGACAGCGCTGGGAGCGCGGCTCCCAGCGCTGGGGCTTTGACTACACTGGCGCTTTGTAGCGCCGCAATTTGCAGCGCTGCAGAGGGTGTGTTTTCACACCCTGCTGCAGCGCTGCAAATTTGTAAGTGTAGCCAAGCCCTTAGGCTCATAGCCACTGATAAACTAAGCAAACTAAAGTGAAAGGGAATAAAAGAGAATGAAATGCCATTTAAACACAACCAAACACTCCTCTCTACACGCAGTGAGCACCAGCTGTAGTCCAATTAACTAAACAGTTAATGGGATACTACAGAGGCAATTAACCCAAACAAACTTACTTACTTAAAACTAATTTTAAGACTTCTGCACAAAAAAACCCATCTTTCTCTTTGTAGAGCTCTTTAAATCATGTTGAGCTTTAAAAAGGATATGCACATTCATCGGTTGCAATAGGCCAATTTAAATCCAACAGTTCACAGATGTTCAAGGAAAATGCTCAAGATTTCACTTCAACAAATTCCACTTCCTGGAGAAAATAACCTGAAAAGTATTCACACAAAGACAGATGTAACCACTAGGATCAGAATCATCCCCCTGTGTCTTCATAAGTACAACCCTATCAAGTCTCAATAAACCTAAGTCAATAGATGAAAAAGAACAATTTCCCTTAAAAAGGGAAAGAGAAATAAAACAAGTATATTCCTCTGGGACTCTTATTTTGCATCCACTTACTCTTTTCTGACTTTCCTGATGGTAATTTTCTAGGGTGATTTTCTAGGAGGGACAAAAACTTTTTCTATAGCTAGTGCTGAGTGCCTCACATTTTTCAAGATGAACCCGAAATTTTCCAAATTAAACAGCCCCCATGATTACATTTGAAAGAATGAGGTTGTGCAGAAGGACTGTTGCAATGGTTGTTAAATGTAAAGTGGAATTTCTTCCTACATATCCCCTGTGCAACTTTATCTAAGTATTTATGTCTCCGATCACTATTGTCTTCTTTGATTAGGCTTGTAGGCTTCCTTTATTCCCTTCCCTTTTTACCATTTTATTTCATCTTCTGTCATTGCATCTGTGGTTTGAGCCTGTTATCTTGTTCCATTGTTCCTTCTTTCATAATACATTTTCAGCCGTTCTGGTTTCTTTGTGTAACCTGAGCCCTAATGGGTAGTTTAAACCTTCTCCCTGTTGCCTGCTGCTTGGAGAAACTTCTGCCCTATCACCCCAGGGGTATGGGTCCTGGGTTCTTTATCTTGGCACATGATACCGCCACCCAAGGGGGACTCCTCCTACTGCATGGAATACAATGTGTGCTGTCCTTCGGGAAAATGTTTACTACCAAATAATACACTAGAAGTGTAGTCCGATATACAAGGAATAAAACAATTATCACAATCCCCAAAATAACAATACAACAACAGGCAGAACTTTAAGTATAGGGAACAGAGGAAAAGGAATAAGGAAAAAATAGTGACTAGAATAATAAAATAGCAGCAATACCTTAAGCCCTTTACCTCCTAACATTTACAATGGGCCCAAACCATTCAGTTCCCTCCCAGCACCTGCCTAGGCAGAATGTGAGTTGAGAAGAAGTTCATTAGTGGGTGATGCAGTGCTGTAAATCACTGGCCAGCATAAAACTCACAAGCAAAATAGAGTCTTCCTGAGGCTCTCTAATCTGGAGTCCAATGGAAAATTAGGCTGGCTTTTGGTAGCGTGACCTGGAATTGCTCCTCAGTCGCCTGGGTTGCTTGTCTTGTTACCCCCAAAACAGACCCAAAGTACCCCCCAGAATAGCTCACATATTGTCCCTTCCTGGTTTACCAGAAGTTCCCTACAGCTGACCCATTTACCTGTTTTTGCAAGGTGAAAGGGGTCCACCCTACAGAAATTGCTGGGGTTTGGTAGGAATACTTCTAGGAACAACTGCCCAGTACAGCTGAGACTTGCTACCCTTGGGAGGACACGGATATAGCCTTCCAATATAATGATTGACACCCAGGGCATATTCTTCCAAAACAAAGTATTTTCTGTATTTAGTGTAAAAGCAATCATCCCTATACAGCATAAACATACATAAAAAACATAAGCAAAGCCCTTAGCATAATCCTTGGATACAGGCTAAAAATACCTGAACTATAAACATGTAATTAGCCCAATATTAAATGGCTGTGTTCTGCTTGTGGTGGTCAGTTGCTGCAGTTGCTGACAGCAGTCTTAAAATTTATAAAACAATGTAACATTCACAACGCAGACACATTTTTATTAACCCAAACATGCAGACACATATTCATTAATCCTATTTATATCTATATTTTACTCTATAGCTAACATGCTAACTCTCCATATTCTTCTCTCCGTCTGTTCTGTCACTGTCCGTTTCTGCTGTCACCCTGTGGTTGCTTCTTCTGATTTCTTCTGACTTCTCATTCTTCTTCTTCTGCTCCTAACTTTCTAAATTTTGCCTACTGACTCTGTCTTTCATGCAGTTTTTGAGCTCTTTTGATTGGCTGTTCTTTCAAGCCTTCCTTTTCCGCCAATCAAATTTAGATCCTTCATGATTGACCTGTTCTTATAGTCCAATCACAACTGCTAAATTTCGCTATCAAAGCTGTTACATAACAAGTCTTAGTATTATGGTCAGTTTACTGTTATGGTCTGGTGACCCTCAGCTAGTTTTGGACTAAGCATGCCTGATTGATAGGGTGGCCAGGTGCCTGGTTTTTGACCGGAAAGTCTGTTAAAAAAAAAAAGGGGACCCGACACCCAATGTCCAGTTACTGCGGGGTGGGAAGCAGGGAGGCACCGAGTCATCACCCGCACATGCTCCTGCTTAGCCAGGACTGCTTCTTACCTGTGTCAGGTGGCTGCAGCTCGCAGCCCTGGCTCCACAGGCAATTTCCTCCTGACCCAGGCAAGGAGGGTGGGTGAGTGGGGAAAAGCATGCTTGGAGGAAGGGGGGGAAGAGCAGTGGACGGAGGTGGGGCCTCGGGGGAAAGAGGCAGGGCAGGGCCTAAGGAGGAAGGGGCAGGACTTTGAGGGAGAACAGGCAGGGCAAGGGTGGGGGGTGAGAGGCGGGGCAGGGGAGGTTCCGGCACTCCTGTTGGGAGTGTCTGGTTTTTAAATATTACCAAGTTGGCAACCCTACTGACTGACCTCTCCGTGCAGCGTTGAAGTGATCTTTACTTGACCCTAGATTATGTTTGCCCGCCTGCCAACATACCACTGAAAACTGCTAACTCTCCCTTCTTGACTGTGTGCCAACATTTCACACATACCACATTATCAAACTATGAACAATTGTCTCATCCTTACCATCCAATTGTCATTTTAATGTTATGGTCTGCTATTGTCACCCTATTTCTTACCAATTTAGTTAATCTTATTTTAGTTCTTCCCCTGTTTACAGTGGCAAAGCAGTGCTTGCAGTGCTGTGCTTAGGAAGCAGAACGGAGCAGCTCAAAACTCTATAATGTCGGTCTCTGCTGGGCTGACACCGTTCAGTGACCTCGTAACCACCAACGCAGTGTTAAGTTTCCCTTTAGTTAGCAATGGGAAGTTTAATGTGAACCTCTCATGCTGTGATGCTTCTCTCTCTGTCTCTACTCATGCCTCCATAACAACAGCCAAAACCAAACATCAAAGGAAACTCTTTTGTCTCTGAGATCAGGCTTATGATTGGTTATTGGAAGTAGCTTCCAGCTTGTTCTATCTCTGCCCTGGGTTCTACTCAGTCTGGGAAACAGAGTCCTAAGCCCCTGTGGTCATCGCTGTTGTAGCCCAGGTGTGAGTTCCCTAGAGCTTTAGGGTAATATCAGGAACAACCAGCTCCAGGGGGGTTAGATTTGTGAGTTCAGCTGCTGTTTGAGTCCCTCCATCTCATTATCCTGAATGAAATCTAGCTGGCGCTTTGTGGCTATGTAGGGCGCCCAGTATTGTCAGTGCACGTTTTCCCTATCACACTTAGGAACTTCAGTTCCTGTGTGTCATAGGTCTCACCCCCACTTGGAGCTGTTGGGTTCCAATATGGGGACCTGCATGGACTTTCCTAAACTAAAATCCTAGTTTAGATCTGGTAAAAGCTGCCACCACCCAATAATGTACGTGTACTGGGACACAGTCCTTCCCTGAAATCCTTGGGGATCCCAAGAACCCCAAATCCATGGAGTCCTTACACCTAGGAGAAATAAACCATTCCCCCTGCTTCCTCCCCCCTTCCTTTTCCTAGGAGAGATACCGGGATCCAACTACAGAGGGATGCTTCCCTCCTCCCCTTTCCCTGAGAATCCACCCAAGGAAAGATCAACCAAGTCCTTTACAGAAAAGATTTATTAAAGAATAAAAAGAAAGTAACTTGTCTCTGTAATACCAATATGGAACAATACACAGAGTCTAACCTGTAAACCTGGAGAGCATTCCCCCCTCCTTTCTTTCTCAGTAAAAGCAAAGTAACAGCAAACAGGAATAAAGAATTTCCTTCAGCAAACACAATTGCAAATGTAGAAATCAAATTATAAGACTAATCCGCCTTTCTAATTAATACTCACTATTGAATAGTAGGAACTACTCCAGGAGAACTTGGAGACATGTCTGGCCTCTCTTAGATCCAAAAAGAGAACTCAGAGCCAACAAGGAACACAGACAAAGGCTTCCCTCCACAGAGATTTTAAATTATCCTGTCCCTTGATTGGTCCTCTGGTCAGGTGTTTCTCAGATTACTGAGCTTGTTAACCCTTTCCAGGGAAAAGAGACCTTAACCCTGATCTGTTTATTTATGACACTGTGGCAGTCTTTCTATGCCCAGGCGGCAGATTCCTACACCTAGTGATGCCATCTTTTATCACTGGAAGCTGCTGATATATGGGTATTCTCTCTCTCTCCCTCTGCAAGTTCCCACAGAAACACGCTTCTTTGCTGCTAATTTTAATGGGAGTTAAAGATAACCTCCTTTATATTAGTATTCATCCAATTTCCTCCTCACTCATTTGCTGTCTCACTTCATCTGGCTTTCTAGAGCGCATGAAGGTCCTCACTTAGATGGCACAATAACCACACAGCTCTGATGTCAACCTTTCTGCACAGATGTTTTAATACTTCATAGACCATACGGTACACTCCTCACTTTCTTATTTTGTTCCTGTTTCCCTCACAGTCTCCCTTACCTCTGACTGATATGTCTCAAATCTCATTTTCCTCTACCCTACCATACATTGGCTCTGCCACAACCATTGAAGTGCAGGCAGCTTAAGGCTTTGTCTACACTGGCACTTCCACAAAGCTACTGTCTTTCATTGGAGGTGGTTATCCCAGTGATAAAGAGCAGCCACACAGCGCACCGGGTAACAATGGTCCTGCTGCAGCAGCACAGCCACGCCGTTGTAAGGTGCACAGTGTAGACGTAGTTAAGTGACCTTGGTGGTAATTGAAATGGTGTCAAAATAAGGTGCATTGTTCTTTTGGTTAAGAAACAGAGGCAAGATCCTTTTCCTTTGGAGAGTGGGTGGGGTGGGGAGAAAGGGAGGCATCCCTCCTTATTAATCTAACAATCTAATCAGAAAGAACCAAAGCATAATCTTTCTTAACAATCTGTAACTCCTGTATGACATCCTTTTTCTGTGAAAATGGTAGGTGGAATGGTTCATAGGAAGGTATCTAGATGATTCTCTTTCTCAAAGCTGGCATGCTGTGCACATCTTTGAATAGTGTTTAAGGAGTCAGAGAAAATGATATTTTAATAAATGCAAATAAATCAGCCACACCATCACCGGTTCATTCACCTGCACGTCCACCAATGTAATTTACGCCATCATATGCCAGCAATGCCCTCTGCTGTGTACATCGGCCAAACTGGACAGTCCCTACGGAAAAGGATAAATGGACACAAATCAGATATTAGGAATGGCAATATACAAAAACCTGTAGGAGAACACGTATCAGAGGGGTAGCCGTGTTAGTCTGGTTCTGTAGAAGCAGCAAAGAATCCTGTGGCACCTTATAGACTAACAGACGTTTTGCAGCATGAGCTTTCGTGGGTGAATACCCACTTCTTCAGATGCAAGAAGTGCACTTCTTGCATCTGAAGAAGTGGGTATTCACCCACGAAAGCTCATGCTGCAAAACGTCTGTTAGTCTATAAGGTGCCACAGGATTCTTTGCTGCTTCTGTAGGAGAACACATCAATCTCCCTGGACACACAATAGCAGATTTAAAGGTAGCCATCCTGCAGCAAAAAAACTTCAGGACCAGACTTCAAAGAGAAACTGCTTAGCCAACTACAAAAGCAGTTTCTCCTCCCTTGGTGTTCACACCTCAACTGCTAGAAGAGGGCTAATCCTCTTGATTGAACTAACCTCGTTATCTCTAGCCTGACTCTTGCTTGCATATATATACCTGCCTCTGGAAATTTCCACTACATGCATCTGACGAAGTGGGTATTCACTCACGAAAGCTCATGCTCCAATACGTCTGTTAGTCTATAAGGTGCCACAGGACTCTTTGCTGCTTTTAATAAATGCATGTTTTCATGCTTGTGTGGAGAAAGGTCTATTTAAGTTTCATTATTAGTGGTCACTTTCTTATATGGAGCAAAAATAGAAAAGTTATTTGGACCCTCCATGCACCCAGAAAATTCTCATCAGCGTTAACGAGAGTGAGAACAGACATCTTAATATTTAGAGCCTTCTAGGGACTATTATGAAATGGTACAGCATGTTCCTATGCCGAGTTTCTAAACTAATAACAGGAGTGTTTGGGAGGGGAGAGTCTTTTGTTTCCCTATTATAGTGAAGGGTGCTAATGATTTGCATGCTAAGGGTCACTGATGTACAAGCACCCAGGATGGGTGAAATTCACTATAGAGGGAGCCAGAGAGATCCTGGAGTAACTGCACCCCAAGAGTCATCAGTGGCATTGTGTGGTTTGAAGTACTATCCTTTGTCTAGGCCATTAGAACGAGACAAAGTTGGGTTCTTTAACTCACACAACTCTCTTGACTGCTCTCTTGGTGCAGTTTCTCTAGGTCAGGGGTGGGCAAACTTTTTGGCTCAAGGGCCACATCGGGGAATAGAAATTGTATGGCGGGCCATGAATGCTCACAAAATTAGGGTTGGGGTGTGGGAGGAGATGAAGGCTGTGGTTGGGGGTGCGGGCTCTGGGCTGGGGATGAGGAATTTGGGGTGTCAGAGGGTGCTCTGGGCTGAGACCGAGAGGTTTGGAAGGGGGTTCAGGGCTGGGGTAGGGGTGTGGGAAGGCGTGCAGGTTCCAGCTGGGGGCGCAGGCTCTAGGGTGGGGCTGGGGATGAGAGGTTTGGGGTCCAGGAGGGTGCTCCGTGTTGGGATCGAGGGGTGTGGAGCGCCGGAGTGAGGCCCAGCCCATGGTGCGGCCCCTGACCTGGCTCCCCACCGGGAGCTCACAGGCCGGCTTAAAACAGCTCGCAGGCCGTAGTTTGCCCAGCACTGCTGTAGGTCATTAGACCCCTCTGAGCATCTTTTGTATCACAAAGCCACTGCACAAAAGGAAGCTAGATGCTCAGACCCACCTTTCCAAGTCATATGGTGTTTGTGAGCAGCGTTGGACTGGGGGTTTTCTAGATGAAAAGTGAAGGTGCTGAGGGAGAAAAAGGAGCACAGAGTATAAACCGTGAGGCCCTGGAGAGAGAGACAGAAGCACAAGGTAACTTGCTCTAGAGCACGGCACAGATACCTGAGCTGAAGTTTCTGCAAGAAGGAGTTGCCTATGTGCTATGTGTTATCATCCCTGTGAAAGGAAATAAAACTTATCTGCATTTTGTAGAAATAAGGTGCACTATGAAAATACCTGACTTGACAGCACCAATGTCTGCTCCAGACAGAAACTGACCTAGCAGGCCCTGAAAGTCTGCTACCAGTTGGCAGAAGGGCAATAAGCTTTTCCCCCCGGTCCAATTATCTTAGATGGTGGGAGTACTGCACTTCTGTGGGAGGAAAAGGTCTGAGATAGTGGCTAAGAACTTGACAGAAAAAACAAGGAACAGTTTCCAGTGCAGTACACACTAATGGTACATATTTGATATAATGATAAACCTTTGTCTCAGACAAGGCCAGAGCAGTTTAATGCAAGAAAAGACTACTGGGATTGAAATGGAGTCCTTTTTAGTTTGATCACTGATCTTACCTGGTAGGCATAGCAAGAGGCCACACATCTCTTTGGATTTCATGATTCTGCAATGGACAACGAAAGCTTTTCTCAAATCTGAAAGAGGCTATTAGTCTACATATTGAATGAAAAACTTCTTACGCGCTGTGCCAAACACATAATGGATAGAGCTGAACAAATTTTAAGCACCTTAAAAGGACTGTTTTCCAATTTTCTGTGTAGTACATTTTGTATAGATGCCTGTTAGGGACAGGGTGTGCTGCTAGGAGACTTTGGCTCTGTCTACACTATGAGGTAGGCGTGTGAGTTCCAGCTCACATCCATGTATTTGTGCTAGTTTGATTAGAGCTAGTATAAACAGTATGTACCCACCTGAACCTCGTCGGTATGTACTTACAGCCTGTCTTACTGCGGCTACTCTGCTATTTATACGTGGGCTAGCTCTCATTGAGCTGGTACGAGTGTAGGTATGTGATCTGAGAATCACACCCCTAGTTCGTAGTGTAGACATAGCTTTTGTCCTAATGGATGGGATGGGATGTTGGCTGATTTCAGTCTTGTTTAACCTTGTCTTCATTCTTCAAACACTATTAATCAGTGTTCCAAGCATCCCTTCTGAAGAGTCCTATATTAGAGAAGACAAAATGTATATTTTCCACGTATTTGTTATGAGCATAAACAAAATATTGCAAATATTTGTGACCGATTACTTTTTGCAAGTGGCAATCTGCATGTCCTTCATAGTTCTGACCATTTCTTCGTGTTTTGCTTCCCCCAACAAGTTTGCTTTGTGAAACTCTCATTTGTAGCTTTATCTCACTTGTCTTGACTGATGTATTTACTTTCTTTATGATTTCTCTGAGTCCCAATGTTACAAACTTCAGTTAATACAAACATGGCACTTGTCTCATCATGCATATCTGCAAATGAAAACACATCCCACTTTAAGGAATCTTTCTAATCAATTTCATGATGGTTTTAGGATCTGCCCCCAAAAAATGCATTATCTGAATTAAGACAAAACACAAAGGTATGTAACAGAGGATGTAGGGAAAGGGAAACAAGAGGCTAGCTGTGCCAGGAACGGTGCTTACATAGATTAGTCAAAAGTTGATTTTCCAAGGTTTTAATCCCTTTTTAAAAGTATATAAATAAGCAAGAGAAATTTAATAGCAGTCACTTCTGCATACCAGTCATTTGCATACCAGAAATCTAGATCAATATGAATCTATATCCCTGTCCTTTCCCCTTTCCCATTAGCCTGTGGCACTCTTGTCAGTGTAGATTGTAAACTCTTCAGAACAGGGACTGTCTACTAGTCTGCATTGTGTATATGCCTAGCACAATGAGGCCCCATCCTTGGTCGGTCTCTAGGCACTACTGTAATAAACATGCTTCATTATTAATAATATATCTTGGTTCCCTTTCCTAATGAATTCATTTCCCTTGCACATGAATATACATAGGAAGTACCTTTATGCAGTAGAGTGCTCGTGCCTCTAAATATACAAGACCTTTTCTCTTGCATAAAGTTTTTCTGGAGGAGTAATCTAGATTAGCAGCTCCTATTGACACAATTCCCTTCCCCACCTTGTCTATACTATTCTTTGCTATGCCCTGGTGCACTGATATATGCCCTGATATATTTCTCTTTATCAAGCCCACACCTTGTGTCTATAATCACCTATCCTCTCACTATTTCAGTGTCTTTCTACCTACAGCTCCAGAAAACGGTCACATTTTTCACCTTCAAACCCTCCCTTCCCAATTCCACAGCTGCCGCTGTTCACGCCTCACCTCTCCAAAGTAGTCTCTTATTTTTGTCTCCCTTCCTCCCCTGTTTAACTTTCCAACTATCCATTTAAGTTAATGGGCAAAGAGATTTTAGGATGTCACTCACTTATGAGGTCCCATTAGGAACTAGTGCATGGGTGCAACATCATCAAGTGTCCAAGTAGTTAATAAGAATGTGGATTGGGCTTTTACTGCCAATAACCAGATGCTGATCATCAATATCACAAATGGCTGCTCTGATGTATACCTATCCCCTGCATCCTGTGGTGCACAATTCACGATTAAGTTTTTCAGTTTCTTGTTATGTTTCTGCTAATGATGACCCTGGTAATAGTGTCACACTGGAGCAGACACAATGGCATATCTAGCACTTTACACTGGGCCATGGTACTACATCTTGGGGATTGCCAATACTGCTAAATAAGACCTAGGAGGTAGGTGGGCCAAGAAAATGCCTTAATCTGATTTTTCTTCTTTATTGTATGATAATGTTACGATAATTCTATAATTTGCACCTTTTGTCTACAATTCTTAATCCATCACTGATAATTGTACAGATAATATGGATATATCTATCCAGCCTTACTCATCTGTCTAATTTCTCCTTTAAGGTAAATAATTACAGTTTAGAAGAAGTAACTCATGAAGAGGCAGTAGCAATATTGAAGAACACATCGGATGTAGTTTATCTAAAAGTTGGAAAGCCCACTACTATTTACATGACTGACCCTTATGGCCCACCAGATATTACTCACTGTAAGTGCCTTATTGCATATTATTTCATATGTGATATCATGCTTTAAGTGATTATTTTGACTTTTCAAATCTAGACAAATATCAGTTCATCAGCAAAGCTTTTCCAAGGGCTTGGAAGGCTGAAAAATGGAACTGTTAGTTAGATATGATACTGTCATGATATATTATATTTGAAATAACACTTTTTGCAGCACAAGTCCAGAATTAACAAGATAACTGCACCACCAAACTTATTCCAGAATCCTATTGTTGAACTTTAAGCAGGTACACTGTATCTTTTGTAACAATTAATCGGAAAATATTTTTACATCAATGTAATATTTTGAGAGGTCCTGGATTAACAGATGTGGAGAGAGGAGCACTCAGTCCACAGGAAAGGTGCAACACAAGCAGCAGAAGACCTGTCTACATGGACTCACCAAACAAAGAGCCTGAGGAAAATGGACATGACATTTCATAGAATCATAGACTATTAGGGCTGGAAGAGACCTCAGGAGATCATCTAGTCCAATCCCCTGCTCAAAGCCAGGACTATTTGCATTCAATGGACTTGTAATTTATACAGTATTTGCATACAGCATAAAATGATTGTCCTGCTACATAATTGCCCTCCAAATCTATCAGTTACATCCCCACACATCAGCATACTAATGCCCCCCTGCTCCCCATCCATCCACTCCCTTATTTCTATCCATCCTACGCTTCTCCACCCATCAGTGCAGCCGTGCTTCCCCTTGCACTCCGTGCATCCCTTCCTAATGTGCATGTAGTTCTCCCTCCCCAGGACCCCATTCTTTGGGATGGCACCTTGTCACTGAGGCTCCAGGCTCCTCTGCTCAGCTTCCCTTCTCCCAGCAGGCAGGACTGATCCATGCCACTGTGGTGCATCTTTCTGGCCTGCTGCTGATTCCCTGCTTTTGCCAATCAGTCAGTAAATGCTCCCTGCTCTGAGTCTCTCATTGGAGGAGAGAGATGAGCCGGGAGGCAATCTGATTGGCTTGCAAAATAAGGTGAATAGGGAGTCTCAGCAACTGACCCCAGCTCACGCTGGCAAGCTGCCAAAAAGTCAGTTGTCACCAGAGGCCATAAAGCCAGCAAAGGGGTGGAAAGACAAAGGTTCCCAGTAAAAGTCAAAGATTAGGCACATCTGCACTTCTGCATCATTATTCCTCAATTCTGATCTGGCAGGACCATGGTCCTTCCTATTCACAAGGCCTGTAAAAGGATGATAACTGCATTGGTGGTTTTGTAACATGCACATCTATATATTACACTGAACTGGACCTAGACCACCTGTTTATTTAGCAGATGCTACTAATCAACCAACAGTTGGTGATGGTATTTGTTAACTACTAATTTGGGCTGATTTCTTACCGGTGACTAAAAAAGATTCACTAGCACCTTTCTAATTCCTTGAATTATCTGGTCTTCCAAAATAATATTTCAAAAATAGTGAAGCAGCACATGATGTTGAGCAAGATTAGGGAGGCAGTGTTTCCTAATGGATAGAGTACTGGAGTAGGCCTCAGGAGACCTGGTTTTCATTCCCAGCTGTGCTACTGACCTGCTGGGTTACCTTGGGGATGTCACATCACTGCTCTGTACCTCAGTTTCCCCATCTGTAAAATGGGGATAATGATACCGACCTCCTTTGTAAAAATGCTTTGAGAGCTATTGATGAAAAGTGCTATCTAAGAACTAGATATTATTATTAGTGATCAGAAATTCCAGAGGGGGAAAAAGCTTGAAAAGACTTTCAGTAATTGGTGGGTGCATACAAGTTTGTTTGTCTCTTAGCAAGAAATAACCTTTCCCTATAAAAGCATTTAGTCTTAAAATATTTAATATTTCACCATCTAAAGAATGGATTGAAACTATGACTAGAAAGTTTAAACACCTCCGTTTCAAAAGGAAATTAATCATAAGTCAGTGCAAAAGCATGTCTTTGTTTTCCTCCTCAGTATTTCCTTTCCTCTGATTACATGGATTAGAGGTTTGGTCACAGCCATTATTACATATTTCCAGCCATCACCATTACTTTGAGACCCAAAGCAAAATACAATCAAACAGCATAGTACTGTCTTTGTTAATCATTAGCATATATCCTATCTATATCAGCTTTCATTCTTCTTAACAACCTTTCCTGGAATCTAAATTATGATGCAATCTAAATTGGCACTGAAAATTCAGTTTAATGGGATCCCAACTCTTCTATGATCCTTGGAATAATCCCTGCCTCAATTATAATCTATGCTTTGCCTTCAAATGCCCCTTTCAGCTACTTATCTCCTACAACTATCTCCATTCCTTTTTGAATTCATGAACTTATTCATGAAATGCCTTCCTGCTTTCTGTCTCCCAAGCCATCCCCTTCTCATCCAGATCCCTCCTAAAGATCCTCTCGTTCCTTAATCTCCACACAAAGTGAGTGAGTAAAGAAAATGCTAGCCATTCATTCCTTCTCTGCCCTGTTTAGATTTTACACTCTTTCAGGCAGGAACTGTCTGTGTTTTTTGTCTTATACAGCACCAAACACATTATTGGTGCTTAAATGAAAACAATACCATCACAACCAAACCAAATGTGAATGTCACTAACTACAATTACTTATTTTAACCATCAGCTTATTCTCCACCAATGGAAAATCATATACTCACTTCTGGCAACAATGGCACTTTAGAGTACAAGGCGTCTTTGGCTCCTATCTCACCAGGAAGATACTCACCGATTCCAAAGCACATGCTTGTAGAGGACGACTATACCAGGTCAGATATCTTTCTTTATAGATTGCCTTTGGTAATGACTGCAATGCATATTAACAAGGGGGAAGGAACACGAGCTAAAATAAAGAATGGGTTCAACAATATTTAGATAAGTTAGATGTATTCAAGTCAGCAGGGCCTGTTGAAATTCATCCTGGGATACTTAAGGAATTAGCCAAAGCAATCTTGGAACCATTAGCGATCATGTTTGGGAACTCATGGAGGACGGGTGAAGTCCCAGAGGACTGAAGAAGGGAAAATATAGTATCTATCTTTAAAAAGGGGAACTATAGACCAATCAGCCTAACTTTGATACCTGGAAAGATACTGGAACAAATTACTAAACAATCGATTTGTAATTATTTAGAGGCTGTTATAAAGAGGATGGTGACTGATTATTCTCCATGTTCATTGAAGGCAAGACAAGAACTAATTAGCTTAATCTTCAGCAAGGGAGATTTAGGTAGAGATGAGGAAAAACTTTCTAACCATAAGGATAGTTAAGCACTGGAATAATCTTTGAAGGGAAGCTGTGGAATCTCCATCTTTGAAGGTTTTTAAGAACAGGTCAGACAAACACCTGTCAGGGATGGTCTAGGTTTACTTGGCCTGGCCTCAACACAGGGGACTAGACTAGATGACCTCCCAAGGTCCCTTCTGGCTCTATCTTTCTATGATCCTATGGTAAATCACAACAATGGAGTATTTGATGCAATAAATAGACTGAGCTTATTATGTGGAAATGAGACAGCAGAGCTTTACCCATTTAGTTGGTTTTGAAGCAGATGGGGGGAGGGGGAGAGTGCTTTCTTTATATCCCGTATTTCAGCTAAGTGTTGCTGCTGAGACAATTTATATTTCATTCTTATTTGAAGGGTGGTTAGAATATTGCTCACCTTGCCATCCTCTTTAAAGGCTACTACAGAAATGAAATATATGAAATGACTTATCATTATACTGTATAGTATGACAGAATGAAAACTTTACTTGTTTCCTTCAATATTCTTCTATTTTCATAGTTTAATAGCATTTCAGACTAGATGGGACAATTATGACTGAACTGTACACCACACACGCCTCTAATTTCTGTTTGCTTTCATGGTGTGTTTAAGGTCCCTTAAATTTAAGGTTAAATTTAAAGTCCCTTAAATTACATGACTTGTGTGGCAGGTGGATTTGGAGGGCTTCATGACATTTGTTTTTAACAAAGGGTTAAAGTGTGAGAGAAACAGACCTCCTCTC
Source organism: Mauremys mutica (assembly GCF_020497125.1). Classification (NCBI taxonomy): domain Eukaryota; kingdom Metazoa; phylum Chordata; order Testudines; family Geoemydidae; genus Mauremys; species Mauremys mutica. The sequence goes on from NC_059072.1 coordinate 344,133,232, forward strand.
CCTAGCTTGGATAAAGCAACAGCCTCCTGCTCCTCTCTCTTTTCCTTGGCTGAGTGTGCTGAGAACTGCCTGCTTCTTTCAGTCTACTATAGGAGTTTCACCAAAGATGAATTTAACCCAATGAGTTGTTTTCCTACAGGAGTTTCTTCCATCCAATTAGCTGTTTTTAGTTAACAGTTAAAAGATGTATTTCATCAAATTCTGGATTGCATGGATCAATACCATTTACATCATTTCTAAGCTGCCTGTGTATTTAAAGAAAGTGATATGGTAACAAGGAATCCTGTATACCTAGTTCGTGGCAATGCAATATATGGGGCCAAATTCAGCCCTGGTGTAACAGCATCGATTCCAGCATCCTTGTGCCTGGGGAGGGAAGCTGCACATGGGAGGGAATTGAGTAAGGTAAAGAATCCAGAGAGAGAGCAAGTAATGAGTTAGGGAGGCTAGGAAGTGTTGCATCGCAGAAGAGCAGGAACAGAGTTCAACATTCAATGTGATCCCAAGCAGAGAGAGAGAGCGTGTGTGTGTATGCATATGCGTTTATTCATTCCCAGCATGCTCTTATATACAATATAGTAAGCAATTACAATTGCTAATTAATTAATTAAACCCACACAGCCACAGCTGTAACCCATAGGGTAATTATCATCCTACACACCTGTCTGACTTATCATCCTATTTACAATTAGCTGGCCAATGAGAATGAGCCCAAGGCCAGCCCTTCACACACAGTTCCCAACCCAGAAGCCTAAACAATCTCAGCATCTCACATTCTATTCCCACATCTCCCCCCTTTATTCACAATCAAAAGAAGAGGGAAAAGGAAAACAAGATAAAAACATTCGCCAAACATTTCCAACTTATAACAACATAACACCACAATCTATCACAAGCCAAAATTAAAACTTTATAAAACCAACCCATATAACCATGCAATCCTTAACATATAACCCCAACAACACCAAACAAACAAGAACAAAACACAACAAACAAATGATGTAAATTCTGCAGGATTCCCCTCTCTCTGTTGTACCAAAGTATCCCTCAGATGTCAGGCGATCAAACTGACACTGAGGGTGGGGGGGGGCGGTCCTAAAGAAAACACATCAAACCACATAACAACACAACAACAATTCTGGCCAGAAAACAGACAACACAAAACATAACAAAAACACAAAACATAAATCTTAACTCTAAGTAATAATTGCATGGTACACTAAATGCTATACAGTCAACACAGAATTTCTTTCAGGCACAGCAAAGATCATTTTAAACAAGTAACTCATTCACGGAGGATCAAACAGGAAAAGTCCTGACAGAGCTAACAAACAGTTCTCCTCTGGGGGCTCTGGTTCCACGGCGCCTGGGCGCGCCTCGTGAGGCTCCTCCGCATCTGCCTGCCGTCGCTCCGGAGGACGCAGCCAAGGTCGGACCCGCTTCGCCGATATCCAACCACCGAAAAACTCTCTAGCTCCGCTAGCCTGTACTTTGATCTCTCCAGCAGCAAAATAACAAAATTTCAAATCCTTCCTGATTGTGCAGACTGTTGTATTCTGCTGAGACTCAATTAAAGGCAACTCCGCTATCACAGTAACATTCTCTCTGTCGGACGTGATAACACAGTGCACACATTGGCACTGCACTCTATTAACCGGCAACACAAAAAACATTCCGGGCGTTGGGCGGCAGAGCTCAGAAAGGGCCGCCTGCACTCCTGCCTCAACCGCAAGAGTTTAGATTTTCAAACAGCAAAGCAACCAGTGCAGCCGCCACCGCCACCGCGGCTCCTCCTCCTCCTCGCCTCCCCCTCACGGGGGAGCAGCTCGGACATGAGGGGCCGAGGCCGGATCTCCTCCGCCGCCTGCCCTGCTCCGCGATGCATATCACCGTTCTTTCTTCCGCTAATACAGCGGTTCCCAGGTAGCTGCTCACCTCTGAGTTCGGATGTGCCTCCCTTTTCAGACGCCCTGCAGCTTGCCGCTCAACACTGAGCTCAGGTGCGCCCCCCTTTTCGGACGCCCTACGGCTCCCAGCCGCTCGACACTGAGACTCAGGTGCGCCCCCCCCCCTTTTTTTTTTTTTTTTTTTGTGGATGCCCTGCGGCCGCTGCTCAACACTGAGCTCAGGTGCGCCTCCTTTTTTCGGGCGCCCTGCGGCTCCCAGCCGCTCGACACTGAGACTCAGGTGCGCCTCCTTTTTTCAGGCCACCGATACTATTGCCCGCAGCTTCTCCGCCATTTGTTGCATCGCAGAAGAGCAGGAACAGAGTTCAACATTCAATGTGATCCCAAGCAGAGAGAGAGAGCGTGTGTGTGTATGCATATGCGTTTATTCATTCCCAGCATGCTCTTATATACAATATAGTAAGCAATTACAATTGCTAATTAATTAATTAAACCCACACAGCCACAGCTGTAACCCATAGGGTAATTATCATCCTACACATCTGTCTGACTTATCATCCTATTTACAATTAGCTGGCCAATGAGAATGAGCCCAAGGCCAGCACTTCACACACAGTTCCCAACCCAGAAGCCTAAACAATCTCAGCATCTCACATTCTATTCCCACAGGAAGCCACAGAGGGTGCGAGAAAGGAATCGGGAAAGGGGAGAAAAGCCACAGCGTGAGTGAGGAGCTATAGACAGGATGGGGAAGGATTCAGAGAATGCCCCATGCTTTTCTCCATTCCATCTGTCCAGAAGGCTACACTCCATGCTATTGAACGCAGACCTATCCCTGGTGATCTGCTCAATCAACACCTCCATGCTTGATAACTACAACTCGTATCTAAGAGTGAAGTGTCTCACCCTGGAAAAAGGGGCTGGAGTGAGGTGTTTGCAGCAACCTGCATTTTGTACTATTTGAGAAATGCAACAACTGGTACAAAACAAAGCAGTTTGTCTGCTGAGCAGCAAGGGTTGCCATGATCAGAGCACCGCAGTGGTGTTCTCTCTGTACTGGATCCCCAGTGAATAGTGTTCCGTTTAGGTCTGGCACCTAAGCCCTCTTTGATATTGGCAGTAGTAACCTGAGAGCTTGGTTTTCTGCTTGCAACAGTGACCTCCCATGACAAGCAGATTTCATTGGGACCATAAAACTGTCATCCAGTAGGAAGATGCTCATGAGTGTGATAGAACCAATCAAACAAAAATATCTTAATAAATACTACTCAAGCATTTACTCTTACATGCTAGAATGGACGAAGATAATGTTGCCATTTTTAGAATAATGGTAAGCACTCAGATGCTGCTGGGATGGGCAACAGTATGTGAACTTGGATACTGTTGTACAGTGTTCATACTTAGAACTGGTCTGGAAGTTTCTTAATGGAAGTCTTTCATCAGACCCTGGGAGAGTCGCCCTCCCTATCGATGATGCACATCTCAAACTAGCTAAGGCCCTCTGGAGCACACTGGCTTCAATAGCACCCGCGGCTAAGCACATGGAAAAGCACTGTTTCATTCCCATGCTGGGATTTGAGGGGTTTTACTCCCATCCAGCCCAAAATTCCCTAGTTTTAACTGCGGTGAACAACAGATCTCTGCGGGGCAGGTTTAAGTCCTCAAGGATAGGGACTCTAAATGAATGGATCTCATAGGCAGGAAGATTTACACTTCCTGTTCCTTGTAGATGTGAATTGCTAACCAGCTGCTGTCCAAGTAAGATTTTTTTTTAAGTGAACAGCTACATCAAAGTTTGCAGATGAGGTCATCTTTGCAGCTTGGAGCATCCTGATGATTGACCTGTTTGCAACAAGGGACATCAGGAAATGTCATCTGTTCTGCTCTTGAAGAGGGCCTCAGTCCAGGCTCATCGTCCGATGTTTTCCATCTCTGCTGGCAGTCAGCTCTCCTGTACGCCTTTTCCCCGATCCCAGTCATCCCTCAGGTCATCATCAAGGTATATTGGCCCAAGCTCATTCTCATGGCCCCAGCATGGCTGAGACAGTGCTGGCTCTCCGATCTTCTCACACTGTCTATTCAGCCTGACATACCGCTTCTTCCCCATCCCAATTTACTCACTCAGGACCAAGGCCGCACCTTGAATCATGCACTCAGCTCCCTGCATCTCACAACATGGCTGCTGCATGGGTGAATGAGGAGGAAGAGCAGTATTTGGCAGCTGTCCAACAAATCCTCCTTAATGCAAACCCTCCACCAGGATGCCCTAGTCAGCTAAATTGACGCAATTTTCAGTGTGATCATTTGCCCGCAGAATCCAACCAACCCTGGCCTCTATCCAGGATATTTTGGAGTACCTGCTGCACCTTCAGTTGTTGGGGCTTCTGTTTAGTTCATTGAAAGTGTATCTGGTGGTGATATTGGCATTTCATCCCCCTGTTCAGGGAAGATCAATCTTTTCCAATGCCACGGTAGCAAGATTCTTGAAAGGACTCCTTCATCTACATCCTCCGGTCCAAGAACCAGTTCCTCTGTGGGACTGTAACTCAGTGCTAGTGTCCTTAATAGGAACTCCGATCAAGCCCCTGGCATCTTCTCTCTTTCTACTTGTGTCAGAAAACCGCATTCCTGGTAGTGATATCTTCAAGGAGAGTGTGTGAGTTACAGGCTGTAATGGCAGTCTCCTTACATATAGTTCTCCAAAGACAAAGTGACTTTATGACCGTGTCCAAATCTTTTATCTAAAGTGGTTTCTCAGTTTAATTTGAACGAGGTGGTATGTTTACCTGTGTACTTTCCTGAGCTGTTTTCATCTCCAGAAGAGCAGCGTCTCCAGACATTAGATATCAGGCAGTGCCTAGCTGTTTATCTGGATACAACTAAACCTTTTTGTGCTTCACCTCATTTGTTTGTGTAATATGCAGATTGCATGAAGGGTCAAATGGTCTCTTCACAGATGATCTCAAATGGGTAACATCCTGCATTGAGACTGCATATGAAACAGCTTCAGCTACGCCCTCTCAGTGGGGGTCTGAGCTAATTCAATGAGGGTGCAAGCAGAAACCATAATGTTCTTCAGTCACATTCCTGCATTGGACATGTGCAGGGCTACTGCGTGGTTGTCGATACATATGTTCACGAACCATTATGTCATAACCGCGTCTTCCAGGGCTGATGCAAGCTTTGGTAGAGCGGTCCTGCTATCCTTCTTTAGGTACAATCCGAGCCACACCTCTTAGGCGGTTACTGCTTGTGAATCACCTAAGTGGAATACACAGCTGAATCTGCTCAAAGAAGAAGAAACAGTTACTTGCTATAACTGTTGTTCTTCAAGATGTGATGCAGATGTGTATTCCGTGACCCACCTTCCATCCCCTCTGCATCACAGTCTCATTTCTGGGTGTTCCATGAGAAGAAACTGAGGGGGGCACTGTCTCATGTAGCCAGGGGTGGGACTACGGCCAAGAGGCGTGAGTGCCGCCCCTCTACGGGTACTGCTAGTCAAATTTCATTGGGCCTAGTGCACTAGGTGCGCATACACCTAAGTGGAATACATGTCTGCATCAGATCTTGAAGAACCACAGCTACAGTAAGTAACCGTTTCTTTTCTTTCATTTTCTCATTGTCATAATATTTCTGTTGTATATTTTAAATGGTTGGGCATTTAAAGCTGTTTTGATTTGTCCCCCTTTTTGTGGGCTGTCCCAGGTTTTGCTGATGTATACTGTACTTTTGGACAACAAATAGTTTTTCTGTTGATGAAATTTGCATTTAATGGCATGATTGTTAAAATACTTAAATCATAGTGTAATCTTTTCTTCTTAATAAAATATATGGCAGCAAATTAACTTAGCTGCAGTGCAATGTGAATAAAGCAAGAGCAAAGCTCACCTGAGCCACCAGTGTAATGATGTTGAATGTTTTCCTTTCACTGTGCTTTGTTTAGTTTTGTATGGTGGCATGATCCAAAATGGCACCAATTAAGGCACAATTTTATTTTTTACACATATTCTTGTTGGACACTAAATATTAAATAGTGCCAGCAATGGTGACTTTACAGTTCTCTTCCTGCATATTTTGTCCTTTTCGGTATCATTGTCACATTTCAGGCTAGTGGACTATGTGGCCAGAAGTAAATAAGACACATGCCAGTAACTATAACTACCAATGTAATCTTCAGTATTCTGCAGATATGTTGCTCTTTAAAAATGCTTCTATTAAGCTGAAAGAAAAGACACAATCTGGCCCTGATTTTTTTTTTTTGGTCATTAATTACTTCGGGGGAACTGTAAATCACTATTTGCTCTCTAGCAGACATCTGGCTCCCTATTTTTAGAAAATTGAAAGTACATTCTAATAAATTCTGTAGTTCTCAGATGTTCACTTTTCCTGCCTTTAATAAGAGACAGGCAGAAGAGTCCAGAAAAATAAAGAACTCTTGTGTTGTGTTTTACCTTCTTTTTAACTTCTGAAAACCAGTGCATCAAGCTGCTGTGCTGCAGCTGATGTAAAATTCACTTTAACAGTTAACTGTGGCTAGATATTAAAAATTCATGAAAAAAGCCATCTGAGTTATCTGTTTTGCTGTGAAATGCGTGTTTGATTTCTTTTTATATGTAACTTTGTACAATAACATCTTTGTGAAGCAGAGGATGCTGATTTGGGAGCAGGGGGAGAGGGAGCATTGCATTGAAGGCTCCAGGGAATTTTTCTCTTTATTGAGAGTGGCATTGCACAGCCATTTCTTGTTTACTTACATAAGCTACATGACATAATTTATCAAACTGTCTTGTAGAATCAACTTTAATGCTGTTTTAATGCACAGGTTTGATTGCTCATAATTAAAACATTATCACTAAATGTGTAGTATAAAATCTGTCATATAAGCATTTTCTGACAATGTTGTGGTCTTTAGTAGAGCACAAAAATAAAGCAGGAAAAAAGACTTGCGGATTTCAATAATGAGAATCTGCAAACTGTTCCTCAGGGATCTTTAATGAGTTGACAGGTTTTTGTATATTGCCATTCCTAATGTCTGATTTGTGTCCATTTATCCTTTTCCTTAGAGACTGTCCAGTTTGGCCGATGTACATAGCAGAGGGGCATTGCTGGCATATGATGGCATATATTACATTGGTGGATGTGCAGGTGAATGAACCGGTGATGGTGTGGCTGATCTGGTTAGGTCCTGTGATGGTGTTGCTGGTGTAGTTATGTGGGCAGAGTTGGCATCGAGGTTTGCAAGCAGTGGAAATTTCCAGAGGCAGGTGTATATATAAGCAAGCAAGAAGCAAGTTAGAGATAATGAGGTTAGATCAATCAGGGAGGATGAGGCCCTGTTCCAGCAGCTGAGGTGTGAAAACCAAGGGAGGAGAAACTGGTTCTGTAATTAGCAAGCCATTCACAGTCTTTGTTTAGTCCTGAGCTGATGGTGTTAAATTTGCAGATGAACTGGAGCTCAGCAGTTTCTCTTTGAAGTCTGGTCCTAAAGTTTTTTTGCTGTAGGATGGCCAACTCTGCCCACATATCTACACCAGCAACACCATCACAGGACCTAACCAGATCAGCCACACCATCACCGGTTCATTCACCTGCACGTCCACCAATGTAATATATGCCATCATATGCCAGCAATGCCCCTCTGCTATGTACATCGGCCAAACTGGACAGTCTCTAAGGAAAAGGATAAATGGACACAAATCAGACATTAGGAATGGCAATATACAAAAACCTGCAGGAGAACACTTCAACCTCCCTGGCCACACAATAGCAGATTTTAAGGTGGCCATCCTACAGCAAAAAAACTTTAGGACCAGACTTCAAAGAGAAACTGCTGAGCTCCAGTTCATCTGCAAATTTGACACCATCAGCTCAGGACTAAACAAAGACTGTGAATGGCTTGCCAATTACAGAACCAGTTTCTCCTCCCTTGGTTTTCACACCTCAGCTGCTGGAACAGGGCCTCATCCTCCCTGATTGATCTAACCTCATTATCTCTAACTTGCTTCTTGCTTGCTTATATATACACCTGCCCCTGGAAATTTCCACTGCTTGCATCTGAAGAAGTGGGTATTCACCCACGAAAGCTCATGCTGCAAAACGTCTGTTAGTCTATAAGGTGCCACAGGATTCTTTGCTGCTTCTATGTATCCGTCTAAATATAGGTGGAGCTGGTAGCACTGCTTATTATTAAGGTTGCCTGACACTTCCAGTTATAAAACCAGATTATAAATTTATTCTGACTGAGCCAAACTTTAACTGCTTGGGTAGAAATTTTCCATGCTAGGTTTCTGCCTCTGGCTGATTTTTTTGTTTGTTTTGTTTGTTTCTGAGAATGGGGCTAAGGTGAAATGTATCATTTTGCCCATGTTAAAAATGTTATGGTAACTTTTTCTTTGAAAAGACTAGTGCTCCCATCCTTTGGACTACAAGGACTTGAAATTTGGCATGAGGGTGGCTTTTGTTTCAGGGATATGCCTCTTGTCATTCCTGTGAAAATCCACCTAAATTTGGCCTTTGAATTGCAATTTGCACATGCTCGGGAGAGACTCGTTCAGTTTTAGCAGTTATAGTACCTGAATAATCTGCCCTTACTGAGCATGCTCATGCCTCTCGCGGCTCCCAGTACTGACCTGCCTGCACATGCACCATCCCCACAGAGTGAATGAGCATCCTCAGTCCCAGAGTTATGGGGTGAAGCTGAACTTTCCCTATAATTTTTGCTGCTCAGCTGCTCCCCATCTAGGTGGAACCAGACACTGGAAATGAGACCAGGAAGCCTACGACTAGCTGGGCAAGGAGACTGAGGCTAGGACAAGGAGCCAGGAGTGGGGAAGAGACAGGACAGGGCCAGGGCAGAAGGGATCAAGCTTGGTGGATACTGCCTGAAATCTGTGCCCTATAGACATACTTCCCTCCAGAGTCTGGAATGGAACCATGATTCCTGAGTCTCACCATTCCTCTGCTTTTAGCAGATAGCTGTGAAACCTACTAGAAAAGTGTGTGCCCCCTCTAGTGCTGGTCCACATAGAGGATGACAACTAGTACTACTGTCGCTATTAGTTAACTTGCTAACTCAAGTGACTGAGCTTTGTGCAGTGAAGCTAAAGATTCCAACCCTGCTAATGGCCCAGGTGGGTGTTAATGTGATGCCACATGATGACATTTGTTTTTTTAAATTTTCTTTTTAAATACCTCAGAAAATACACACAAACACTGTGTTAAAATAATATTATTAAGGCTGCCAAATCAAGCACTGAAAAGATAGGAAATGCCAGAATTAAGGTTGCCTTTGCAACCAAAAAATGACAGCTCATATTTCTTAACAGTATCTTAGAAATCAGTTTTTTAAATGAAGCATGAAGTTATTATATAACCATTTTACAGGATTTCATATTTTTGAAGCTCAAGAATGATCTTAAACTAGTGAATTGTTTCTATGTCCTGGGATTTAATTTGCCAAATCCAATTTTTTTCAATTCATAATTGTTAAACATGAATTACCCCCTCTTTCCTTATTAAAATGGACATTGTTATTTTCAAGGAGTCAAACCCTCAGTCAGTGTTCCAAAATAATCTACATTGTATTAAAAATTTAAGCCAAGATTTTCACAAATGGCTGCCTTTATATATCTGATTTTTCATATGTTAGAATTTTACGGTTTCCACTGAGTTCAAGGGAAGCTGCTGGATGTTCAGTTCTTCTGACAAAATCAGGCTTTAGAACTTTTGGCTCATATTTTGAATGTCTTAACATAACAAGTTTATGGAGGGGATGGTATGACGACATTGCCTACAATGGCATGTAGCTGATCTGTGACTGTTAGCAGCAAATATCTCCAATGGCTGGTGATGGGACACTAGATGGGGAGGCGCTGAGTTACTACTGAGAATTCTTTCCCAGGTGTCTGGCTGTTGGGTCTTGCTCAGATGCTCAGGGTCTAGCTGATCTCCATATTTGGGGTCAGGAAAGAATTCCCCCCCCCCGGTCAGACCGGCAAGACACTGAGGGTTTTTCACCTTTCTCTGCAGCATGGGGCACTGGGCACTTGCAGGTTTAAATTAGTGCAAATGATGGATTCTCTGTAACTTGGAGTCTTTACATCATTATTTGAGGACTTCACCCCTAACCTCTGGCTGAGTTACTGTATTACAGGAGGTAGGTGAGGTTCTGTGGCCTGCAATGTGCAGGAGGTAAGATTATCCAATAAGTTCTTGGAATGTATTGGAGACCATTTTTTTATTTCAGAAGGTGGAGACAACTACTAGGGGAGAGTTGTTCTAGATTTGATTTTGACAAATAGGGAGGAATTGGTTGAAAATTTGAAAGCGGAAGGCAGCTTGAGTGAAAGTGATTACAAAATGATTGAGTTCATGCTTCTAAAAAATGGTAGGAGGTAGAACAGCAAAACAAAGACAATGGATTTCAAGAATGCAGACTTTAGCTACCTCAGGGAGTTGGTAGGTAAGATCCCATGGGGAGCAAGTCTAAAGGGAAAAACAATGGAAGACAGTTGGCAATTTTTCAAAGAGACATTTTTAAGGGCACAAGAGCAAACTATCTCACTGCGTAGGAAAGATAGGAAGTATAGCAAGAGACCATCCTGGCTTAACCAGGAGATCTTCAGTGATCTAAAAATCAAAAAAGAGTCCTACAAAAAGTGGAAACTAAGTAAAATTACAAAGGATGAATATAAACAAAAAACGCAAGCAAGTAGGGACAAAATTAGAAAGGCCAAGGCACAAAACGAGATCAAACTAGCTAGAGACATAGAAGGTAACAAGAAAACATTCTACAACTACATTAGAGGCAAGAGAAAGACCAAGGACAGGGTAGGCCTGTTACTCAATGGGGGAGGGGGAAATAATAACAGAAAATGTGGAAATGACAGAGGTGCTTAATGACTTCTTTGTTTCGGTTTTCACCAAGAAGGTTGGTGGTGATTGAACGTCTAACATAGTGAACACCAGTGAAAATGAGGTAGTATCCGAAGAGGCTAAAATAGGGAAAGAAAAAGTTAAAAATTGGTTGGACAAATTAGATGGCTTCAAGTCCCCAGGGCCTTATGAAATGCATCCCAGAATACTCAAGGAGCTGACTGAGGAGATATCTGAGCCATTATTGATTATTTTTGAAAAGTCATGGAAGATGGGAGAGATTCCAGAAGACTGGAAAAGGGCAAATATAGTGCCAATCTATAAAAAGAGGAATAAGGACAACCCAGGGAATTACAGACCAGTCAGTTTAACTTCTGTACCCGGAAGGATAATGGAGCAAATAATTAAGCAATCAGTTTGCAAACATCTAGAAGATAATAAGGTAATAAGTCAGCATGGATTTTTCAAGAACAAATTGTTTCAAACCAACATGATAGCTTACTTTGACAGGGTAACAAGCCTCGTGGATGGGGGGAAGCGGTAGATGTGGTATATCTTGACTTTAGTAAAGCTTTTGATACTTCCTCACATGACCGTCTCATAAACAAACTAGGGAAATGCAGCCCAGATGAAGCTACTATAAGGTGGTTGGAAAACTTTTCCCAGAGAGTAGTTTTCAGTGGTTCACAATCATGCTGGAAGGGAATAACCGGTGGGGTCCCATGGGGATCAGTTCTGGATCCGGTTCTGTTCAATATCTTCATCAATGATTTAGATAATGGAATTCAGAGTACACTTATAAAGTTTGCAGATGATACCAAGCTGGGAGTGGTTGCACATGCTTTGGAGGGTAGGATTATAAATGATCTGGACAAACTGGAGAAATGTTCTGAAGTAAATAGGATGAAGTTTAATAAGGAAAAATGCAAAGTACTCCATTTAGGAAGGAATAATCAGTTGCACACATACAAAATCGGAAATGACTGCCTTGTTCCCATTATGGAGCCCATTGAGACTGTTTGTCAAACACCAGCTACCCCACTGCCTACCTGCAAGAGGGTGAATAAAAAATATTGTATCCCTGCCAGAGAATCAGAGTTTCTGTTTTCTGACCCAGCTCTGAATTTCCTAGTAGTGGAGGCCATTAATGAACAAAAGAGACAAAATAGCTCAAAGTCAACCTTGGACAGTAAGGACCACAAGAGACTAGATGTTTTTGGTCCCCAACCTTATTCTTAAACCACACTTTGGTTCAGAATAGCAAATCACGCTCATGGCCAAATACCACTATTTGAATTACAACAAATTAAATTTGTTTCTTGATCACTTACAAGAGGAAGACTGTGATGAATTTAAAGCCATTGCACGTTGCTCCAGGCCTCCTTGGATGTTGCAGATATGGCATCATGGTCCATATCCACTACAGTGGTCATGAGAAGAGCTTCTTGGCTGCAGCTGTTGGGCTTCCCAAGAAAGGTCCAGAGTACCTTTGAAGACTTCCCCTCTGAAGATTGCAAGCTCTTTGCGGACTTGACAGGTACATCTCTCCAAACGTTAAGATGTCGTTAATGTTAAAGGTTCTCAACAAGATCAAACAAGATCGGGACAGGGTCCTATTGATTGCATCAACATGGCTAAGACCGGTTTGGTATCCCTATATAATCAGACTCTTTTCACCCTCCATGGCAGTTTCTGTTCATTCCTCGCCTAATGACTCAGGATGCCAGTCAAACACTTCACCCCAGCCTTTAGATTCTGAGGCTTCAAGCATGGTTTCTTGATGGTTCTCGGAAGTAGAGGTGTCTTATTCAGGAGAGGTACAACACATAGTATTAGATGGTAGAAAAGACTCCACAAGAAATACTTACCTCCAGAAATAGAAAAGCTATTATCTTTGGTGCAACAGTCGTCAGATTTCGCTGACTCACTCTCTTCTTCCCAGAATATTGGATTACCTGTTGGAACTGAAAACATTGGGTCTTTCTGTGAATTGCATTAGGGTACACTTAGCAGCAATAACAGCTTTTCACACAGCCAGAATGGATTTTTCGCTGTTTGCTTACTCAACTACAACAAGATTTCTAAGACGTTTGTCAAATCTCTGCCCAAAAATCAGAGATCTCATTCCTAGCTGGGACCTCAACTTAGTCTTTAATTGCTTTTGAGCTACTAACTATGTTTTCTTTATTAGATTTATCTATGAAGTCAGCCTTCCTTGTAGCTATCACTTCTGCCCAAAGGGTTGGAGAATTGGGGGCTTTAATGGCAGACCCCCTCCCAATTACAGTATTCACCAGAGAGAAAGTGTCACTATGGGTCCATGCAAGATATTTACCTAAGTTATCCTCAGAATTTCTTATTAATCAAACCATTTATCTTTCATTTTTCCCCTCAAAACCACACCCACCTACTAAAGAAGCCATATTCCATACCCTAATTGTCAGGAGGACATTAGCCCTTTATCTAGAGAGGCCCAAACCATTTAGAAGATCTCCTAGATTATTGGAATCTTATGTAGACAGAAACAAGTGTTCAGGTGTTTCAAAACAGAGGTTATCAAAGTGGATCTCCAGATGTATTAGGATCTGTTACAACCAAACTCATGCTCAACCCCCTTCCAGGGTGATAGCACATTACAAAAGAGCAGTATCTACTTCTATAGCCTTACTGAAAGATGTACCAACTGCAGACCTCTTGAAAGTAGCAACTTGGTCCTCTGTTCATAAGTTTTCCAATCATTATGCATTGGAGCCTGTGGCTAGATCAGATGCTTCTGTAGGCAGTGCAGTTCTCTCTTCTGTTTTGGACTCTATTCTGAACCTCCCACTCCCTTAGGGGGGTACAACTCGGGAGTCACCTGAGGGGAAGCTCCCACCGGGACATATTTCAAAGAAGAAGGAGAGGTTACTCACCTTGTGCAGTAACTGGAGTTCTTCAAGATGTGTCCCCCTCTGTGCGCTCCACTATCCACCCTCCTTCTACTCTGCTTCAGAGTCTGCCTTGTGTAACTTTGTGATGGAGATGGAACTGAGGGCAGTTCACCCACACAGACCCATATAGTCTTGGTGCAGGTCACAAGGATATGTGGAGTGCATGTGCAGGCCCAACAGGCACCACTACCAAAATACTTTGATCAAAGGTGCAGGATGCAGGAGCACCTGAAATGGAGCACCCACAGGGAAACACGCCTCAAAGAACCCCAATTAATACACAAGGTGAGTAACCTCTCCTTAACATAAATGGCAGTTCTGTCCACACTGAGAGGAAAATGCATGCCATAATGTTTGGTTTTTGCTTTCCTCATGTAGTTTATTCAGTAGTATAAAAATTGTGCTGTATTTGTGTTAATCACGATCAAGTGTACATTCATCTTGTATGTTTTGCTAATGCTTGTGAATAAGTCATGGCACATGCTTAAACTCATTTTATGAAAATGCTTCATAAGGCTTTGTTTTTAATCTGCCTCTCTATTTATTTATTTATTTTTATTCTCGGGGAACAATTAAACTCTCCTTGACTTTATTTTACAGAGTGGCACATTGTAAACTATTTCTAAAAAGCCATCTTATTGTATGTTCCCTTACCTACATCCTACAACAGATGACAGCCTGTCTCCCTGTCATAGGATTGGAGAAGAAGGGTCTATGACATTAAATTAACAGTGGCTGACTAACCCTTGTGAAATAGTACTCCATTATTCTCTCCAGTGAAAGGGGCGAGAGATGCTAACAAATGCTTAACTGTGTTAGGAGAACCGTTCAGTGTAGGTGTAAGTAGTCTCCTTAATTCTCCTAATATTACTTTTTTCTTCATGTAGCCATATATTATAAGTGTCACAGGAAAGATGTTGGATCAGGAGATAAGATAAGAGAATGTCTGTCACAGGAAATGGTTCATAATATGCAAAGTTTGAGAGCTACTGGCCTAGATGAAGAAGACATCAGGACAGGGGTAATCCGTTATTTTTTGTCAAGATCCAGATTTCTTGGTCAAGGTACAGTCAAGGTCCAGACTCCAGAGAAAATAATTAAAAAAAAACAGTAATGATCATAATACAAAGATTTTGGGGACTGTTCAAAGGCACCTGGTGGTCCAGATTTGGCCTGCAATCCACCTGTTGAGTACCCCTGCATTAGAATGTCATCATCTGTTTGTTTATCTGCACAGTGACATATTTTAATGTATCTAGTTTGCATTATAGACCCCTAATTTATCCTAAGTTTAATGTTCTGTTTTTAACTCTTAATTTTTATTTACTTGGAAAATGTTGGTGTAAATAGAAGTTTAGACTGGCACATTCAGAACCCTGACCCCTTAGTATTACCGGTACTTTTCTTCTAAGTTCTTGCACTAGTCCTTTCAAAGCTAATGTTGTCATGCATCTTGAGCTTGATCTCAATAGCCACTTCAACCCAGGCTCCTGGTAACTTCAAGGGGTTATCTAATTGTGGTTATGATAGTTTCAGGTCAGTTAAGAGAGGACATTACAATGAATTAACCGATGTCCTGATTTATGCTTTCAGTAGGGTGGACAAGAATTGAAGGGGTAAGGAAACGGGACTCCCCTTCTGCCTCTAAAAGTTGTGTCTACAAGTCAGGATTATTGGTGAACTATTGTGGGCCTACTCACAGTGTCACCGTCTGTAAATAAATAAAGGACTTAATATTCCAGTGCTGTGAACTGAGCACTTTTAATAGTGTTATATTTATTTGAAAAGGTGCATTAAAGCAAATTCCAGTTTTCTGCTATGCTGCCATTCCAATGGAACTTAGGAGAGTTTGTCAGAGTGAAGAATACTAATATTTTAAATTGCTTGGTTTACAAGATGTGACTCATTTCTATAGGGCTGTATGGGAGTGACTGTGCATTCAGATGTCTGGTGATGAGAGTAATTTAAATGTCTAGGACTTTCACTGAATGTTTATCTTTACTGTGCTTTACTGTAATGGTTTGTTACTATTGAGTAACATAGCATTCACCACACCTCTCCTTCTCTGCATGGCATGATGTTTGACCCAAAGAAGGAAGTGATGGTCACCTACTTTTATGATTTCAGTGTAATTAGAGTATTTACAATGTATTCACAAGACTTGTGTATGTTTGTTTCTTTTACATGTTACATTTAAACTTATCTCTGGCTGGAAGGTCAGGCATAAAGTTATTTCTGGAAATAAAAATCATTAATACTATACATATATATTCCAGTCAGGTGTCCAGAAACAGTAGCACTCCTACTTCATCTATTACTTGAAGTGAAGATGAAAATTTGCAAGTTCTCAGTTGTTTTATTCAGTCACCAACTTGATCACGGCTATGTTGGTATTTTAAGTCACAGGGAACTCTGGTTTGTTTTCACCTTTCTCTTCCAGAAGCAAAATCCCTTAAAAATCAATATTACACATTGTATGAATTGGATATTTGTGCTTTTTTAGAATACATTGCCCTGCAAAAAAAAGCAGTTTTGAAGGAATGAAAGGCTGTATGATCTAAAATGACACCATAATAGCAGATGTGGTATCTCTTATTACTATTTCAGACAGTAATTAAGTTAGTAGGTGAATTAAAATACCATCCACAAAACTTTTTGTGAAACATATAGAGCATAAAAACTCTTTGTTTTCTTAAGAAAATTTCTAAAGGAATAAAACAGGGATTCTCAATCTGGGGATCATCACAAGATTATTTTATGGGGGGTTGCGAGCTGTCAGCCTCCACCCCCAAACCCCGCTTTGCCTCCAGCATTTATAATAATGTTAAATACAAAAAAAGTGTTTTTAATTTATAAGGGGGGGTCGCACTCATAGGCTTCCTGTGTGAAAGGGGTCACCAATACAAAAGTTTGAGAAACACTGGGATAGAATAAATGTTTGATCATTTTCATAACTGCTGAATTTGCTATTTAAGTATTTTATCTCCTTCAATTTTAAATTGCCATTGTAAATTTTTCATTGGGCTAAACTTGGCATAAGAGTACTCAACTCAAATGCGGATTAGTTTAGAAAATAATTGTTCATATTGGGTAAGCCAAATATTTGAAATAAGAAAATAGCAAATCCCTGAAAACAAAGGGGAAAATGGAATTCTGTTCTGTGTAAATTGCCATGTGATATAACTACTATGTAGACAGCTCAGCAAATGGGACTTTATAACAGAGCATACACCGTTGTCATGTACCTATGCTAAATAATGGCAACAGAATCATGCCGAAGAACTGAACTGAAAACTTCATTAGCAAGTATTTGAGTCTGCAGGGTCTGTTGATGCCTTCAAGAGATTTCTTTAAGAAGTTTCACTATTCAATTTTAGGGCTCCCATACTTTACTCTGTATAGGTTAGGTATTAATGTTCCATACAGTGGGTCTGCTGGCGGAACCTGGGATAAAAGCATTGAGTAGTTTGTTGTATTCTCAAAGTCTGGGTTTAGTATACAAGCCTCCTCCAATCACCATTCTGTCAGCAGGCCAATGGCTGAGTAGTGGAGCCTACAAAATGGAGCAGGGAGAAGAGCCAAGACACGTGTGGATGCACTGAATCAGTGCATTTTCTGAGAGTCCTTTGCTAGCAACCTTGGCTGGCAGATTTCCCATAGGAGCAATGGACGTATTGCCCTCCCCCAAGTGTGAATGCTTCCATTAGGGAAGCTGCCCCTCTGGGCAGCTTTCATACCCTGTGCCTACATAGTTGGACCATGTACATAGGAAAATTCATCACTGTTCTGAGACTTAGTAGTTGCAGGATCAGGCTCTCGATGACATACTAACTTCAAAGGATGTTGTCATTAATTTAGAATATCAGTGGTTTTGACAGTTCAAGCCACGCTGTTGTTGAGTCTGAACACAGTACACATAGCTCTTCACAATAATTGTATACATTGCTTAACAGCACATTATGATGTGTGTGTCTGTATGTGTCAAAGGTGACCTGTGTTGACACATCTTGTCCATAATTCCATCTGGAAGCTCTGACCTTCTGAAGTCCATGGGTGTGGTGTTTTCACACACAAATTGTGCCTCATCTGTAAATTTAAGCAAAAGAAGATAAGTATATTTTGCTGAATAATACACTTGGGCCCACACACTTTCTTCGATCATAGTGGGTATGGATGCAACACTTTATTGATGAGTGACAGAAAGTTGTGTGTGTGTGTTATTTTTTGATATGTATAAAGAACAGATCCATTGGGAAAATACATCAGTGAGCTTGAGAAGGTAAGACATGACCCTTTCAGTCAGATCCACAGACAATGAGAAAACGTTATGGCACAAGTATATTACCTTCATCCTATTATACAACAGTCTTGTATGCAACAGCACTGTTTAATCAAGTTCTAATTTCTGACTTAACAGCACGTTGTATTGACCAAAAGTTCTGCTGAAAATTTGATAGATTTTCATTGCATGCTTTTATATTCTGATTGTTGCATAATCTGTTTCTTCTTGCACATTACTACACATCTAATTTTTCACTCTTGTCTCTGTATCACCAGGCCTCCTGAACCTGTTTACAGCACTGTGAACAAACTGTGTGATAAACCACCTTCTCCTAGGCACTATTCCCCTGTCGAGTGTGACAAAAGCTTCCTTCTTACAGCTCCCTATCCCCACTACCACATAGGCCTGCTCCCTGACTCTGAGATCACAAGGTACTGCATGTGTTTCTACCTCACTTCCTTTACTGGATTGCATGAGCATCACTAAAATTGTTTAGTAATCTCCACCTCACTGGAAAGCTCCCTCTTCTAAGGCTTGCACTTGTCTTTAACCTGGCTTCCACTCTGCAACATTGTACGGTGGGAGATGTATGCTACCTCAATATAATGTTGGTAGTCAAGAGCTGAGGGGGAATACAGGCAATGTTTGTATCCCTAGGAATGATGCTTTAAGTGTTTCACGTGTTATGGATCACATGCTATAGCCTAACCTAGCGTTTTTTTACTTCAGAGCGGAAAAGTGACCAAGACTTCACCGTTAGTTGTAAGAGTTAGGGTTGATGCCATACATTTATTTCCGCTCTGCTTGTGTGTATTTTGATTTGAGAGGTAACAAAGACTAATTGCCCCTCCAAGCCAAATACAGGCTGAATTTCAGCATCTGAAATGTTGTATTCCTTCCGATGGCTATGTTCTGACAGGAGAGTTTGCCAAACTCAAAATGATGAAAATGAACATAATGAATATAAATTGTGTTTAATGTTGCCTGGAATTTATGATAGATATTTAATCAGGGAAAACTTATTCAGGCCAAATTCCTCTTTATAAGTACTCTTCAAAACTGTATCCAGGCATAACTTAGTTACTATAGGAAAACAAAACAGTGGCTTAGGGGGGAAAAAGAGATTTAGGCTTAAATTTTCAAAAGTGACTAATGTTTTCTAGATGCCTTAGTTTTTTGGGTGCCCAACCTGAGACATCTTAAAGGAGCCTGATCCTCAGAAGGTGCTTGGACATCCATCCTCTGAAAATCACGGCCTCTTTATGGTGTCACAGATTGGGCAGCCAAATATCGAGACACTCAAATTCGCAAGTCCCTTCTGTAGGCCGTAATCATTGGTTCAAAGAGATTTTTAGAAGTCTGTGTTGCAAATGTAAAATAACAGAACATGTCTAGTACCTGGTCTAAAAGTTACTAACCTTAAATCCACTGGTAACAAAGATCAATCTTTGTAGCAAAGAGATTAAGTATGTGTTCTTTATGGTTTCTAAAGATGAACACAATGCTTTCAGCACAGTGGCTTTTAAACAAAGTCTCTTGTAAATCAAACCATGTGAAAGTGTTTTTTTTTCTGAATTTAAGTGTTAATCTGGTTAGTCAATGAGTAGGGACATTCTCCATAAAACCAATTTAAAGAAAATTTTGCTACTTTGTAATAAACTATTAATTTAGAAAGTGTGTGTGCAGTGACTATACGTAGTAATATGCTATAGTTATAGTTCCAGAATGAACTCTGGAATCTTAGGTATTCCCAGGATCTATATTACCTTCAAATGTATCCTTCCTTCCTTCAAATCTCTCTTCAACTCCTACTGTTGCTATAAGAAATCAGCCAAGCAAACATGGTTTGGTTGGGCATCAGCTGACAATAGCTGTTTTTACTTATTTAAAATAAAAAGGGCAGACACGCACGCATACAGTGAACCATCAGGAAACTGCAAGTCATGCAATAGCCAGGCTATGTGCCAGTCTTATCTGATCTTCATCGTTCTAATCCTCTCTCCCCTCTTCTCCCCATGTTGCATCATGTTTATATGATGAGCTCTTCAGACTTTCATTTCCTGTGAGTTTGTGTAGCACCTCTAGGCGTTACTGCAATACAGATACCAGAGTTATTTAGCTTGTAAGCTGTTGGGGGCAGGGACCATCTTTTTGTTCTGTGTTTGTACATGTGCCTAGCATGATGGGATCCTGGTCCGTTACTGGGGCTCTTAGGCATTCTGACAATACAAAAATAAATACTAAAACAAAGAGTTGGGGATAAAGCCCTAGAGTCTTGAGTCATAGTCTGTTGCTCATGCTATTAAGGCATTATGGTGCACATGTACCAGTAAGGTAATCCAAACTGTCAGAGCGATTTATATGGAACAAACATTATCTTTAATAACCTGTGCGGGAAATAGCCAATGCAATTTTGACCAAAGGCCATGCTTTAGAAACAGGCTGTGAAGGAAAAGACAAAGACAGGACAAAGGGAGAAGAACAGCAGATGTGTTAAAGTGGAAAGTAAACAGGTGGATTAATATCTGAAACAGTAACAGGAAAGAAACACTAAGGATTAGGGAAACCGATGTGAAATACGTCATAGTTCTATTAAGAAAGAATTTAAAATAGAATAAGCAATAAACTGATAAAATGAGTGTAACAAAATAGGGTAAAAGCTTATGGAAGGGAAGCGAGTGTGATACCTCTACATTTCTAAGCTGCACTTATCACTGCAGGGCCGGATTCACAGTAATCCCTTATGTGCAGCAGAAGATAGAAGGATGACTGTTGTGGTCCTTATACGCCCATGTCCTTGTGTCCCTAATAAAAAACTAGAAAGTGGAACAGGAGGACGGACTAGAGGGAAGCTATAACCCAGGAGAGTTTCTCCCTCATATCTGACTAGTTTGAGAATGAACTGCTGGATCCCAGTGGACCCCAGATGACTGTAGGCAGCTGCTAATGAAAGGGCCTGAAAAGAAAAGGCAGTATCTATAGGATAAGGCTACCAAGGGACATGTTCTTTATTTCTCCCTCAGGCTGAGTGAATCTGATAAGTAGCTCCTGGAAGTAAAGCCTCATACACTGTGGGCCACATCGTCAGCAGCTGTGAATCAGCAGAGCTCCAGGGCAGTCAATGGAGCTATGTCAATTTACGCCAGCTGAGAGTCTAGCCTGTACAGTCTTTTGTTTATTGTTTGTTTTATTTGAATAGCTGATCCGCAGGCATGTGATGGTTTAAGGTCAGAATTTGAACACTTGGGTTTGGTATTGTTGATCTATAATCAGATCCCTCTCTAAGAATAAGGTATTCTTTCTCTTCTCTGCTGACATGTGAGTGGGGATTAGAACTAGGCCCACCATATTTAACCAGGTTAGCTATTTCAGCGAGTGTTTGAACAAACTCCAACGAGAACTCTAACGATTACCAGGCTGAGCACTATCCTATCCTACATGCTGAGGTACTGAGAGCTGATTAGTGTAATTTGTAGCTTTCTCCCCTCTTTGAACTTTGTTCAGACACAAAACCTGGCAGTTTGGGTAAGTACAGCCTGTGATTTTTCACATAGAACTCTTTCTGAATAGTTACTTGGAGGAAAAAATAATCTGGAGTATTCACCACCTTGGCCAGGGAAAGAATAACAGTCCCTCCCAGGGCCATAGCCCCTTGGAACGTCTCATAGCACTTTCACTTTGAAGTGTAGCGTCAAAAATATGAACCAAGGTCCAGATTTTCAAAAGTGCTTAGCAGCCACACACATTCTCAAAATCATTTGGCTCTCATTTAGGCACTGGAACAAATGGCCAGATTTTTAAAAGTGCTTACAGAGTTGAATGCTTTTGAAAATCTGGCCCTAAATGTGCCAATGTGAGCTTTTGAAAATCTAGCCCTTACTTAGGTGCCTAAATGGGAGCTGTCTTGAAAATCTGGTCCAAATGTGGGGTTCTGAAAATTTGACCCAAAATTACTTTTATTTCTGAAAAGATTCAAGCTCCTTTGCTGTGCAATAGCCATCTCCATTACCTGAGCCCTCTCCACAAACCATCACAGAAGGGCAGACCCTCTACGATCAAAGAATGACCTTCTCTCTCTCTCTCACTCACTCACACACACATTTCTCTATATCATCAATCACCCTAGTATCTAAGTACCTTCCCTAAGGAGAATCTTCTGCTGGACTTCAGAAAATTTAATGTTACAGTTACCTCATCCACATCCATAGGAGGGAACATGATGCCATCATGCATGATTTCCCCCCATTTGACAATTGCTTATGAGACAGAAAAACCCTTCTCATTGCCACTGTAGATAAAAAGTGACATGGTGTTCGCCTGGGCCTCAGCTGATTATTTTGTCAAGGTTCATCTACATAATGGGTGAGGAGAACTCGTAGGTCAGTACCCTATCACTTATCTTACACTCAATCATATAGCCTTTTGCTGAATTATGATGTGTCCCAGCTTTTGAGAAGTTATAAGAGTTTGAAGTCTTTGGACCATGTTCTCTCATTTTAGGATACAAGTAATTCTTATTGTGCCCAGTCCTCAGCTGGTGTTCATTAGTATAGCTCCACTAATGTTATTTTTTAAATTCTCATGATTTTTAAATCCAGCGTCTTGATTTTGTGGGCCTTCTTCGCAATGTCTGTCTGTTTGGGGTTGGCAATATTTGGTTTTGTATGGGGAAGTTTCACTCCTAAGACCCACATCCAGTAAATTGTATGAAAATGGATTTCCTGCAGGAGAATATAGAACCTTCTTCAAGGAATCTTAGTGATTCATCCACTGGCCTTCATCCAACAAGGGCTGAGTGCCCACAACTGTTATTGAAGCCCGTGACAGTTATAGGAGTTCAGCCCTTCGCAGGACCAGGCCCTAGAGGTTTAGAATGCTAAGCACTAGCAGTCCTGTGGCTTTCATCCTCTTCCCCCTTGGCAATTATTTGTGCTGCTTTTTTCTTCCAGTAGGCTGCTGAAAACAAGCGCATTGTTAAAATGATGCATATAACTATACTTCCTTTGTGTTTAGTGTGCATTCCAAAAGAACTCTTTTCATCTTATTGAAGTCCACATGGCAAAGCAGCATCCGTCCCCTTTTTCATTACCAGTTGTTTAATATGATAATTAAATCTCAAAGAACACATCTAATCACATCCCGAGCTATTTGAAATGCCTGACAACCTGCAGAAAGGACCTATCAAAGCACAACTTTACCTTTCTTGAATTTAAAACTGATTTAAGCATTTTATTCTTGTTTAAATCATACTCATTCTTTTTTATACGTAGCTTGTAAATAAGGATAACAAATTTGGGAATAATTCTGTTTGGATTTGATACCTCAAGATCTAATTAATTTAAATTTATAAGACAGAAATACTTCACAAAGGAGGAAGGTTTGAAGTTTTCATCACCTTTATATCATGGGATAAATTTCTGGACTAACCTGCATCTTGGATAACGCAACTGGAGCCAGCAATATTGTGGTTTACTTTTACCACCTAACTTGGCCCACAGTATTATTTAAAAAATGTTAAGTGGCAATAGTGTGAAAGATTAAAGTGCATCAATCCCTCTTTACTTTTGTTTAACAGGGAAATAAGTACTCTTCAGGTTTGAATCAGTGAAATTTTACGCTACTCACGCTAAATAATCAGTCCTAATGTCAGATGACTAAGAAAAATGACTTGTTTAAAATAACTCACAATAAAATACTTTGTTAAAGGCCAGGGGTGAACTTTTCAAAAAGTCTCCTAAGTCTCATTTTCAAATTTGATTTTGGGGCAGATTTTTAAAGGTATATGGAACTTAAAAATGTTTATAGATGCCTAGTGGGATTTTGAAAATCACACTATATGACTTCTGCACCTGTAGGTGTCTAAATGCCTTTTAAAAATCTGGCCTATAGTCACTTAAGAGCAGAAGTCTCATTGACTTTCAGATTTACAAAGATATTTAGGTTCTTAAAGATGCTGCTTGATATAGGGTGGGTTACCAAAATTCCTAAGGTTGAGAAGTTACATCCCATTGAAGTCTGCTTTGGTGTTTATGAAAATCCCACAAGGTGTCTATCTGCATCTTTAGATGCCTAAATACCTTTGTAAATCTGGCCTGTGGAACTTCTGAAAAACTTAGAATCCTAAATCATGTAGGGGCTTTTGACAGTGTTACTCAGGATCGTTTATTCCTGCATTTCTTTATTCTTTGAGTTAACTTTTATTAATATTTATGCAAAATATAAAATCTTATGTGGAATAGAATTTTCTTTTCCTTTCATTTGTTTTTAACTTTAATTTAAGACAAGTGTTGACTTGTTCTTTAAGTACATATTCCAATTATACTCTAACCAGTAGCTAATCAATAAGAAATGGCACTGCTTCCTAGCCTTCTGCTTCCATAATATTTTGTATAAATGAATCATTTGCTTATATAATAAGCATATTCATCATACACATTTCAATAGATACACTTATCATTCTTCTTTTTGTTGTCAAAGATCTTATGATTTCGAGTTGATTAACTGAACTGTTAGGAAGAGACACCTTTTCAGAACTGAGAGGGATCACTGCAGAGGAAACTTGGAACCTCCACATTTCAAGTGTTTTTAGTGATTAAGTATACAGTATTAGAGCATCCCTTTGTCCTTCTGGTCGAGAAGAAAAACTGTGGGGTAGGACTCCTGGGTTTTGTTCCTAGCTCTGCTACTGACTTGTTATGTTTCTTTGAACAAGTCACTTAAACTCTTTTTGCCCGCCTTTATTCCTCAGTAAAATAATTCTCTCTCACACAATGATGTTCTGAGAGTTAACTAATATATTTAAAATAGGATGATAATTTTAAGAGCTGAGAAATGATTTCACCTTAGTTCCTTCTTTCATGCTGGTGTTGAATCACAGCCATTTTGTAGGAATTAATGGCTTGATTTTCAGAGGTGCTTAGCATGTGCATACCCACTTATGTTCAGCACCTATGAAAATCAGATGCTATATCCTTAGCTCATAAAATGGAGAGGAAAATTAACAAGGCTTAATATGTTTTATGCAAAGCTTGCTATTGTAGCTGTATGCTTAAAGGAAAATGAATGTTCATTAGTTCTCATTAGGAAAGCATCTGTGAATTACTCTTGTTTTGAAATAAGCCTGTTGTTATGGTTACAGATTATATAACACACAAAATGGTCAGCTTCTAGCATCTTTCTTTGAAACATTACTGCTTTCTTACATATTTCATCTCCTTCTGATCTGTGGAATGTTCACCTTGTAATAATTCCCTAAAACCATTTTAGCAGAGAAAATGATTGACTAGAAGATTTTCTACTCAGAGATGGATCTGAACCAGATCCAAACACCTCCCAACTTCAGGGAGGTTCAAAACCATCTTTTCTGTAGTGGGCACACACACAAAATATGATAAATCACTTGCTAGGGAGCTGTATGGCTCCCAGCATTGTTACAATAATGACAGAGGAGCCATTCACTCATTCAAATCTAATCCAGGGTTGGTGCCAGTTAATGAAAGTCACAATTGGACAGCTGTTTGATGGCCAATGTGAGAAATTAATGTATTGGTCTCAGTCTAGTCCCTGGTGGACATGTTTCCACGTCATAAAATTACCACCATAACTATAATCAATAAGCTTTGTCAGTGTCTCAGCAGAGAGACTAAGGATTGAACAATTTTGGAAAATGAGCTCCTCTTTCACCCCTAGAAAGAGATCAGAACTGAGGCATATTACTGTGGACAGGTTAAAGAAGATTGCACTGGGGCTACTTGTGGTGTACCTAATAAATAGTTTCCAGGGCTGTAAATTCCCATGCTTTTCTTATGAGCATTTGTCTGACCACAGTAGAAACTGCCTTCAAAGAGCAGGAGCAAAGCCTAGTGGTTAAAGCAGCAGACTGGAGATCAGGAGCCCGACTATGTCACAGACTTGTTTGACTTTGAGCAAGTTAATTAGACTCTCTCATTCATTTTCCCATTTTGTGAAATACACGGTATACATATGCATGCATGCACTGACAGCCACACACAGAGTTAGGAGAATAGGTGCACATATGTATGATTTTTCTGCACTACACAAAAATGAGTGAACAGCGAGTGAAGTTATGATGATGATGATGTCTTGTGATCATTACTATGAACTGGAGTTACAGGAACAGACATTAAAAGCAGAATAGCCGTCTAAGTGAGCATATGTAATTTGCAATGTTGTAGAATAATAATAATTAATAATGAGCCTGACTCAGTCCTGGAGGATTTGTCTAGTTTATACCACTGTACTGTCATTGGTTTCAGTGGAACTATGTCTACATAAAACTGGTGTAATGCATGGCTGAATCAGGCCTCAGAATTATATTGCTGCTAGGTAGTATTCTTTACTGTTCAGGTATATACTAATACACTACAGCTATATTACTTCCTGCAGTGATTCTGCTGACTTTCACAAGTTGAGCAAGACCTGGCCTTGGATGGATGATGTCCCCAAAATAATAGATGCTATAGAAAGTAGTGTTAATGAATCAGTAGGTGACACTCTTTCCTCTGAGTCAGTATTGAACCAGCACCCCAGTGTGCTGTTAGGAGGGGACTGTGTTGCAGGAGATGGAAAGTTTAAATTAGGTCTTTGCTGCTTGTGGTTAGTGATTACACAGCACTACTTTGCAAAAGCACAGTCATTAGCTCTCCTGTCCTAATCAAACTGCAGCTGAAACCATAGAATCACAGAAGCGAGAGATGGAAAAGACCTACGAGATTATCCCGTCCATCTCCCTGCTGATTCCAGATTCTCTCCCCTACTCTGCATTTCCTCAGATTTTCTTGCTTTTCCAGTCCACCAGTTTGTCAATCTATCTACTACTACAACACCCACCCTCTTCTGTAGGCACCTTTACAGTGCTGTGAAAATGGATATTAATTAATCATAATAAAACCATAAATTGATTAATTGTATTCTGCCAAAGACTGGAAGTGGTAGGAACAGATTCTTCTGCTATTTCTGAGTTTTTAAAAGGACGTACAAGTGTACAAGTGTAACCAAAGGCCAGTAGTCTTGTATATTACCATTTCAGTATTTATTTATCAGTATTGGTGCCATTGCCTACCCTGATAAAGCATTTTCCCCCTTGGCGGAATATTTACTTTTTAGGACTATCTGTTTTCAGAGATTTCAGTGTATTATAAGTAATAATCAGCAAATCATAAAAGATTCAGTTTAGATAAGTTTAGATGTTTATCTGAACAACGCAAAACCCTTGAACTGGGCTACAAGTCTCATAAGAGCTTGCTTTTTGTTATATTTTTATACTTCTGATTATGGAAATTGG
This sequence comes from Mauremys mutica, assembly GCF_020497125.1. Lineage (NCBI taxonomy): Eukaryota > Metazoa > Chordata > Testudines > Geoemydidae > Mauremys > Mauremys mutica. Next base: position 344,160,532 of record NC_059072.1, read on the forward strand.
GGGAAATAATTGTCATCTAATTTTTTTTCTATCATCAAAAATTATTTGTGTGTTTTTTCTACTTTGTATTATTATTATTATTATTTTATGCAAACGTGTTCTCCTTTTCCTACATTACGGTGTGCTTGTTAAGTTTATGACATTTTTGAAACACGAAACAGAATTTGAACAAATATATCTCACATAGGCTTGCCTTGGACTTTTCATTCTGTGTGGGAAGAGGACTGTTGGGTTGTTGGGTTTTTTTTTTAAATCCATTTAAAAAACTGGGAAGAACTGCCTTTTTTTGTTTTAAAAGATAATATAACTTTAAGTTCATATTTTGGGGGGCATTTGAAAATCTAGGCATTCAAATTGTATAGGGAGATCTTGGCGAATCAGCAGAAAACCTGGACCACTACTGATAACTGGAATATCGATTATCACGCTTATTGCCAAAAGCAGCTAAATCAGTAGGTTTTAGCAGACCGCTGCAACAGCCATTGCATATCTAAGCAAGAAACCAGAAAGGGAAGGCCTTAAACTCAACTGAATTAAGGCCCATTAATTCTGAATGAGAGTGTCCACACAGGGGTTTAATACAGTTTAACTAAATATGGCTAAATATGATTTTACCAGTTATACCAAGATTTTAGATTTTAAGGGCAAACTCCCAGAAAAGGATAGAGCCACTTCCAGGCCTTCATTGACAAGGGCAGATTGGTGGCCAGAACTTCCTTTCAGGCCATGGTGGATGCTGTAGACCCAGGAGTCCAGAGGAATATCTACAGCCATTGTTATGAGGCAAGACTCTTGTTACAATCCTCAGGTTTCCCTAGCAAGGTGCAGAGTACTATCCAGGATTGGGCCTTTGATATGATCAGTCTGTTCCATAAGAAGACAAAAAAATCTCTACATTCACTCAAAGGTTTGAGGACAACTCTTTGCTCTCTGGATATCTTTCCCCTCGCCTCCAAGACAAAACATCACAAACAGAGGTACGGGTGAGACCACCTCCTCAGTCCTTTTATTATCAACATAAACAGGAACTATCACATGAAAGACAGAGGATTTATAGGTCTAGGAACACAGCCCCTGCAACATCCACTGCCATATCTCAGTCTAACCTTCAGTCAAAGAGTTTCTTTTTGGAGACTGCCTTACTCATCTTGCCTGCAAGTGAAGGGTCCTAACTAGCAACAAATGGGTATTGGAAGTTGTTCACGGAGGCTATCTAATCAAGTTTCTGGCAACTCCTACCCACAAACCCCCTTCCTAGTTTCTTTTCAGAGACCACTCTCACAAGGAGCTTCTCCAGGAAAGTGGACTCCCTTCTCCTCCAGTGAGCCATAGAAAGGGTTCCACCTCAGCATCAAAGGGAGATTTCTTGATTCCCTGAAAGAAAGGGGAGGGAGGCCATTCTCAACCTATGTTGACTAAACATATTCATCCGAAAGCTAAAATTCCACATGATCTCTTTGGCATCAATAATTTCCTCCCTAGCAGCACATTGAGGCTGGGTTCCTCACATGATCTGAAGAGTAAATGTGTTTGTTCTTGGCCTACACAATCCAGCCAGCATGAGATGCTGTCAGATAATAAACTTACAAACATAGTACTTCTATACAGAAACTTAGCTCTTAATAATCAGCAGTAGAGAAAAACAGATCTTTTCATAAGGGTTAGCATAGAACCAAAAAAAAATCTGTTTTAAAGACACCTGCATAAAACCTGTCATAGTTTTTTCCCATTGAAAGTAAACCATTTCTCTGAAGTCACTCTTTGATGTTTTAACTGACCCATTGTCCTATTTCAGCATTATAACAGTTGCTGGGTATCTTTGTCAAGAGACAGAAACTGATGGATTAAAAACTATACAAAAATACAACTAAATTGGTATCAACCAATAGAACTGCAACCATTATACAACTAAACAGATATGCCAAATATTCCTAAACAGTCACCCATTCATGTGGTGAATAGTACAGATTAGTGTCATTTTCTTTCCAACTTAGGTGCTTTTATGACCCCAGTACTATGGTTTCTGAGTGCCGCATACTCTTTTAATGTATTTATTAGAGCTGTCAAGCGATTTAAAAAAATTAATCGCAGTTTTAATTGCACTGTTAAACAGTGCTATTAAACTCCTTTTACTGAGCTAGGTGGGCTCCCTTCAGCTGAGCGAGCCCTTGTTTGCAAGGGAGGGTGGATTTTACCTTAGGGACTCTGCATGTGCCAGGGGAGGAGAGGCTGGTGCAGAGTAGCAGAGCTTGCCAGGCCCCTGTTCTCTATGGGGTACCCCCTGGAGCGAGGGGCCAGCTGGGAGGCATTGGGGCATGGAGCCAAGGAGGGTGGAGGTTGGTCACAGGAGTGAGTGGCTGGCTGGGGCAATGGGACATGCTGCAGGAGGCTGTCAGTCCCAGGAGCGAGTGGCTGGCCGGGGCAATGTGGCATGGCATGGGAGGGTCGGTCCCGGGAGCAAGTGACTGGCAGGGAACAATAGGGTATGGCATGGTGGGGAGGAGGGCTGTCAGTCCTGCGAGTGAGTGGCTGGCCGGAGGCAATGGGGCATGGCGTGGGGCAGGGGGTTGGTCCTGGGGGCAAGTGGCCAGCTGGGAACAATGGGTTATGGCATGGGGGGGAGGACTGTCACTCCTGGGAACGAGTGGCTGGCCGGAGGCAATGGGGCACGGCGCGGGGCAGGGGGTTGGTCCTGGGGGCAAGTGGCCAGCTGGGAACAATGGGTTATGGCATGGGGGGGAGGACTGTCAGTCCTGGGAACGAGTGGCTGGCCGGAGGCAGTGGGGCATGGCGTGGGGCAGGGGGTTGGTCCTGGGGGCAAGTGGCCAGCTGGGAACAACGGGGTATGGCATGGGGGGAGGACTGTCACTCCTGGGAACGAGTGGCTGGCCGGAGGCAATGGGGCATGGCGCGGGGCAGGGGGTTGGTCCTGGGGGCAAGTGGCCAGCTGGGAACAATGGGGTATGGCATGGGGGGAGGACTGTCACTCCTGGGAACGAGTGGCTGGCCGGAGGCAATGGGGCACGGCGCGGGGCGGGGGGGTTGGTCCTGGGGGCAAGTGGCCAGCTGGGAACAACGGGGTATGGCATGGGGCGGGGAAGAAAGGATATTGGTCCTGGGAGCAAGTGGCCAGCTAGGGGCAATGGATCACGGTGCGGAGAGGTCAGGATCCTTACCTCTCCGCCGGAGCCGGGATGAGAACCAATTCTTGTCTCTTCCAGCTCTCCAGTGGTGGCTTGGGTTACTGCGCCTGACTGGACACTGTCAGGTCCCTTGGCAGGTGATGCCTGCCTCTCCATTGCGATTAACATGTTAATTGTGTTTTCAGTTAATTGTAGGCATTAACTGCGATTAAGTGACAGCTCTAGTATTCATCTTCACAACATGCCTGTGAAGTAGGGAATTGCTAGTATCCACATTTTTACAGCTGGAGAACTGAGATACACAGAGATTAAGTGACTTGCCCAGGGTCAAACAAATGGCTGTGGTGGAGCTGGTAAGTTTCAAACTTATTTATTAAAAAGAGCTACAAATAAAACACAATTTAAAAAGAAGTCTTCCAAATTCATATTGCAGCACAGCCTATACATGAAAAGAAAATCTTGGCTTCCATTACACTGTCTGCATCTTGAAGCTCCCCCCCCACCAAAATAAATAAATAAATAAATCAAGATGATGTCATTGGACTGTAGAATAATTTTCAGAGGGAAGCCCCATTATTTATTTTGAGTCTGGATAAAGAGCTAAACCACAAGGATTTAGCAAGATTAAAACATGAACGGTCCTTTATATGGGTAACAAGAACATCCAGAGCTGTTATAATTAGAGCTAAGAAACCATTTGGAAGGGATATGAAGCCTCATGTTTCAGAACTTAACCCAATCGCTAACTATAAGAGATCAGGATAAAATCTTAATTTAGGAGGCAGATTATCGCACATCTGCAGAAAATTAAAACTAGATTAGATGCCTCAGATCGCTGCAATGTCTCAAAAGCTGTTGTTGGGCCATGAGGAAATAGGCAATCAAACTGTACTCCTTAACTTAGTACAGGAATCAGCATTTTATACCCAGAAGAAGCAATTGATGACTGACTCGTTCGTTGGGTTTCTTGTTTCTTTATTTACCCAGACTTGTTCTGTTTTCAAGCTTCTATTGCTTGAGAATAAGGTTGTTTAAACATAATGTTATTTTAATAGTGGATTTTCATAAATAGTAGGGACACATAAATCAGATACCAAAGAAACTGCAATTATAACACAAACCTGTTGTAACAAGATTTCCTGCCACTCTTGCAGATGCAAGATTTGAAAACTTGGATGAGCACCCAAACTGTTGGGCACATCTTTAGAGCTGCCATCAATTTTTGCATCACAAATTATTCATAAATGTATTATCTATGAAGTGTTTAATATTAGTTGATTGGAGAGCACTCACAGATTTGTTGTGGAACTGCTTTATCCACAAAAATAAAATGGCAAAAATTGACACAGGAGGCTGTAATGATAGTCTAGGAAGCGTTAACACAGCAGTCCCATCTTCAAATAGATCTCTTTTGCGTGACTCTTCCCTTTGGGGCTGCTTCATGAGAATTGAAATCTGTTAATGGCCCTTGTTGAGAAGAGGATATTTTCTTGGTATAAATTCAGCTGTGATTATATTTTTTGATAGCTCCTAATTTGAGATGCAACAAGCACACAGGAGAACAGAACCAAAGTGCAAAGATTCATGAAGAGATGAGTACATTTTCAGCTGCAGGTACTAAGGGGAGGTTTGAGCCTAATAGAGGTAAAGCACTTTGCCCAAAAGAGAGGAGACCAGAAACCTGACGAATCACATTAAATCAAATTTATTTAAATAAATTAAATAAAAATCTTCCAACTGGTTCCAGGAAGATGTAATCCTGAGAGGATCCCAATTATAAGAAGTAGTTGACAAGCAGGAAGAAAAATCTGAAAAGTTCTCATGAAGGAAAACTCAGACTGCTTTTGCTGTCTTCCCAGGATTTATCCTATTAAACGGACAACAGCATTATATTGATTCCCAGGAGTGTTATAAATTAGCTGTTCATCATCTCACTCACGCATTTGTAGCACCACTAATTCTTAAAAACTTTTAAACCCAGCTTTTCTCCCTCTCTCCGTCCATAACCTCTAATACAGTTTTACTCGATGTATCCCATTGGGTTTATAACTAAACTGTTCACTTTAATGACCAGCAAAGACTCTGATAAAATTCTTTCTCTTCAAATATTGAATGTAATGAGTTTCTTTAAATGAGTGCTGTCTAGGCCTAATCTTGTGTAGGGGCATAAGAGTTTCCACAATGGAACACACAAATGATCCGTCTAGTCTAGTATTCTTCCTAGTATGATATCTGCCCTATATCAGAGGAAAGCAAAATAAATAGCTATTGTACTTGGATGGTACTGCAGTGCTGTACCACAGGGATGTATTTATTCCTGACCCCATGTAGTGAGCCTCTTACGCCCAGAAACATGAAGATTAACAGCCATTGTAAATGCTGTCCTAGCTGTTTTAACTTTATCCTCCATTTTAGAGCCTTATCCTGCAAAATACTGAATGTGTCCTATGAACTGCTGAGTGCCCACAATTTCCATTGAAGACAAAAGGTGCATAAATGTTTACTACCACCTACAAGAGATTAGAAACAGCACATCCTAAGATACTGCATTCATTTGCCATTCACCTTTCACTTTGACAGTATGTTCATTGGTACCTCTGTTCTATTTTCTGATTAACATTATTCAGCTCATTTGTGTGGTTGTATTGTGTGTGGTGTGTTATTTCTGGTTTGGTTTTGCCTGCTTGTATTACTCAAGGATGTATGTTGAGAAATTCCATGTTTATCCTTCTTATTACCTACCTCCCCCACATACATCCCCAGTGGGCCCATTCTTATTTCCATTGACATCAATGGCAGCAAGTAAGTTCCTTTCCATTTCTCCTTTTTCATGTATGTATGGCCGATGGGTGCATCTGTCCAGAGTCCATTTGAAGAAAAGGACAAGCATTCGATACACACCCAAAAATATCTTGCCTAAAGACAATATACACATAAATAAGCCAGATACTATTAATCGGAAGATACCACACAAGTGTCAGTGAACATAGTATTAGAGCAGAAGTTAATTAGTAAGTACATGTAATATTGAGGATGCAGTTTCTAATTTATTTTAAATGGTAATAGTAATCTAATGCACCTTTTGTTACAATCATTCTTTCTACCTTAATAAACCACTTGCATTAATGCAAAGAATATCCTATTTTAACTGCCTTCCCTGGATGATTGGCATTAACGTGCACCATTTTGGTATATATCTGAGAGTTAATTACTGTATCTGCAGAGAGAAGGAAGTTATTCCAATTTAGTCTAGTGTATTTAGCCAAGAAACTGTATGGAAAGCTATCAGAGTGGTAGCCATGTTAGTCTGTATCAGCAATCTGTTTATAATCATGTATTCTTACTTACCCTATCATGGACTACACTGCTGATCAGAAATTGGCTATTGATCAAGATTAACACAAACTATACATTCTGGTCATTAGACTTTATGAAGTTCAGACACACATTATTTGTCAGGGTCAGGATAGACATTTTCCTGGCCTGGTTTACAGCATTTCAGAATATTGTATAGTAAATTGTTTACTTCTGCAGCTCTCATTTTGAGAAGCTACAGAAGCAGCAACAAGTCTCTCTCTTTAATCAATAATCAGGGATTTTTGCCCCAGCAATCCCATAAAAATTATACTTGTTTTAATGCCTCACTCTGGTAGACTGTACATAGACGAGGCTTTCTCTTTAGGCAATAGGAAAGCATTTCTGTGTATTTAGACCGTTATTAAATAATGCAGCTGGCATATATTTGAACAGCCTGCTATTTGGTGTTTTGGGATCACAGAGGGTTTTGTGCAAATCTTCTACCTTTTGTGCTTCTGAGTTTAGCTTTGAACTGTAACCATTCAGATTTGCCTGGTTTCCATCTGAAACTATAATGGCTCAGATTTGCTTGAAACTCAGCCTGAGTTTTGCCTGCAATTAACAGGAGAGGTATTTAGATACAAGGATTTAAGTTGTAATGGAACTGGAAACCAAGTGCCTTCACTTGCTTATGGGTTTCATTAAGTAATGCACAGCTCTAGAAAATATTGATATTGACCTAATGTAGTTTAGTGTAGTGTGATCAGTGCATGGTAATTGTCATGCAGTACTTGTTAATGGAAACTGTGCCAACTAAATCCCTGTCTATCATACTGAATTATCACCCCTGCTGTAAAGGCTCAAATATGGTGACAGTAAACCATAATACATGCCCCTTAGAGTGTAGAATAAGCATAGCCACAGCACCAGTTATGTGCTATGTGAGACAGTTTGGTCCAGTGGAGCGGGCCCTAAACTGAGCATTAAGAACCCTGAATTCTGTTCCTAGTACAGGACCTACATCCCCTCCAACAATTTGTGTATTTAATCTGTAAGCTGTTTAGGTTGTAGAATCTCTTACATGTTTACACAATGGGGCCCTGATCTCAGGAGGGACCTCCAGGCACAATTGTAATGGGTCAGCCTCCTCTGTTGGGCCAACTTTGATGAGCTGTAACTCTTGGGGGGAGGGATAGCTCAGTGATTTGAGCATTGGCCTGCTAAACCCAGAGTTGTGAGTTCAATCCTTGAAGGGGCCACTTAGGGATCTTGGGCAAAATCAGTACTTGGCCCTGCTAGTGAAGGCAGGGGGCTGCACTCAATGACCTTTCAAGGTCCCTTCCAGTTCTAGGAGATAGGATATCTCCATTATTCCTTCTCTGACCCCTCTAGAAGCAGAGTATCTGGAGTGGTGTTAACCTTGAGTAGTCCTTTCCTCAGGAAGACACAAGGATTGCCATTATGGTGAGGCTCCTTGTGCTGTGTCTCTCTAAGTCTATATTTGCAAACTGCACACATTACATGTTATTAGCATGTTAATCTGTTTTGCTAGAAATGTTAAAATCAAAGCTTAACTCCGTGCTATACATCTTATTCCAAATATAACTTTTTTAGATAGAAAAATATTGATGTAAAATTGGGCATTGCAAATATTGATATATGTACATTGAGTGATAGTGAATAGTAAATTAGATACGACATTGCAGTGCTGTGGGGGGCACAAGAGAGTCTTTGTGCAGTTGCATCATGTCAAAGAGTAAGGCGGGAGGTAACAGTCACTTTCTTTATGAGGCATTGATAACTATGTACTGTACCTCATTAATTGCTGGCATCCTGGGCGCTGTAGGCAAATTGGAGGGCACACAAAGTACAGCAGAACCTCACAGTTATGAACACCTGAGGAATTAGAGGTTGTTTGTAACTGAAATGTTCATAACTCTAAACAAAATGTTATGGCTGTTCTTTCAAAAGTAGAACTCAACATTGACTTAATACAGCTTTGAAACTTTACTATGCAGAAGAAAAATGCTGCTTTTAACCATCTTAATTTAAAAGAAACAAGCACAGAAACAATTCCCTTACCTTGTCAAATCTTTTTTTTTAAATCAGAGGGGTAGCCGTGTTAGTCTGTATGCACAAAAACACCGAGTGGTCCAGTAGCACCTTAAAGACTAACAGGTTTATTTGGGCATAAGCTTTCATGGGTAAAAAAAGCCCATGCATCTGAAGAAGGGTTTTTTACCCACGAAAGCTTATGCCCAAATAAATCTGTCGGTCTGTAAGGTACCACCGGACTCCTTGATGTCTTTTTTTTTAAACTTTCCCTTTATATCTTTTAGTAGTTTACATATCACACTGTACTATACTGTACACTATTTGCCTATTTTTTTTGTCTCTGCTGCCTGATTAGTTATTTCTGATTCCAAATGAAGTGTGTGGTTGACTAGTCAGTTCATAACGCTGGTGTTTGTAACACTGAGTTTCTTCTTCTAGTAGCAGCTCCATCTATGAATGAGAAAATAACAGCACTCTTCGGCAGTTCTTCATTAACACAAAAACCGTTTTCTTTACTACTGTAAGGTCCAAATGAAAAAAAATAAGATGTAATTCTTATAATTATTTCTCCAGTGTTAAAAATTATTAGAAAGAACTTGATTTGTCAAAACTAGTTTTATGATTTAGGTTTTGCACTAAATAGTCTGTATGAAATATTAATGCTTGGGAGCAGTTTGAATTCAGCAGATGAGGTATTACTGCTTAGTTGGAAACTTGGACTCTTTCTTTATTAGGATGATCGGCTTGGTCCCTTTCTTCATTTTGACCCTTTTAGAGTTGACGCACTAATGGACTGTAGTCTCTTTGTATTCACTTGTGGACATCTAAGACCAGGTCATCATTCCCTCAAATGTATTTGTTACGATGATTGACACTTGTTTTCAGAACCTTTCTTTTCTGAGCTTTATGGATGGATGGTGAGCAGTTTGCTGTTGATAGTCATATTTAGGCTGGAATTTTCCAAGCACTAAGCACTGGTCTAAATGTGCTTCTACTGAAATGAATGGGAGTGTAACCCATGACCTCAGTGGTAGCAGAGGTAGGCCAGAGCTGATTGCTTTTGAAAATCCCCACCCTCAGAATTAAAGCTGTGTTGATTAGTTGTGAATGGACACAAGTGTTCCTGCTCTGATTGCAAGAGTCTATTGTATTCTTTCTAATAAGGAAGATGGTTTGAAAAAGTGACTGAGGGTTAAAATATCTTGAGGAGAGGTGCCAGATCAGATTTCCTTTTTGGGCCAGATCTTGCAGTGATGACATTCCTAAAAAAACTAGGATTCTTATAGGATTTACTGGGTTGGTGGAGATTTTAATTGTCTTTTGTCAGTCACTCAAATTGAAAATATGTGGTCAAATCCTTGTCTGACTCCTTTAGTTGTCTCTGTGCCAGGTTCTAGCAATGGGTTTTGATAAACCTTTCCTCCCATTATGTAAGCATAGATTCTAGGACTAGAGAGGTATTGAGTCCAGTTCCCTGCCCTCATGGCAGGACCAAATACTGTCTAGACCATCCCTGATAGACATTTATCTAAACTACTCTTAAATATCTCCAGAGACGGAGACACCACAACCTCCCTAGGCAATTTATTCCAGTGTTTACCCACCCTGACAGTTAGGAACTTTTTCCTAATGTCCAACCTAAACCTCCCTTGCTGCAGTTTAAGCCCATGGCTTCTTCTTGTATCCTTAGAGGCTAAGGTGAACAAGTTTTCTCCCTCTTCCTTATGACACCCTTTTAGATACTTGAAAACGGCTATCATGTCCCCTCTGAGTGTTCTCTTTCCAAACTAAACAAACCCAATTCTTTCAGCCTTCCTTCATAGGTCATGTTCTCAAGACCTTTAATCATTCTTGTTGCTCTTCTCTGGACCCTCTCCAATTTCTCCACATCTTTCTTGAAATGCGGTGCTCAGAACTGGACACAATACTCCAGCTGAGGCCTGACCAGCGCAGAGTAGAGCGGAAGAATGACTTCTCGTGCCTTGCTCACAACACACCTGTTAATGCATCCCAGAAACATGTTTGCTTTTTTTGCAACAGCATCACACTGTTGACTCATATTTAGCTTGTGGTCCACTATAACCCCTAGATCCCTTTCTGCCGTACTCCTTCCTAGAGAGTCTCTTCCCATTCTGTATGTGTGAAACTGATTGTTCCTAAGTGGAGCACTTTGCATTTGTCTTTGTTAAACTTCATCCTGTTTACCTCAGACCATTTCTCCAATTTGTCCAGATCATTTTGAATTATGACCCTATCCTCCAAAGCAGTTGCAATCCCTCCCAGTATGGTATCATCTGCAAACTTAATAAGCGTACTTTCTATGCCAATATCTAAGTCGTTGATGAAGATATTGAACAGAGCTGTTCCCAAAACAGACCGCTGCGGAACCCCACTTCTTATACCTTTCCAGCAGGATTGGGAGCCATTAATAACTACTCTCTGAGTATGGTTATCCAGCCAGTTATGCACCCACCTTATAGTAGCCCCATCTAAGTTGTATTTGCCTAGTTTATTGATAAGAATATCAAGCGAGACCGTATCAAATGCCTTACTAAAGTCTAGATATACCACATCCACTGCTTCTCCCTTATCCACAAGACTCGTTATCCTATCAAAGAAAGCTATCAGATTGGTTTGACATGATTTGTTCTTTACAAATCCATGCTGGCTATTCCCTATCACCTTACCACCTTCCAAGTGTTTGCAGATGATTTCCTTAACTACTTGCTCCATTATCTTCCCTGGCACAGAAGTTAAACTAACTGGTCTGTAGTTTCTTGGGTTGTTTTTATTTCTCTTTTTATAGATGGGCACTATATTTGCCCTTTTCCAGTCTTCTGGAGTCTCTCCGGTCTCTCATGATTTTCCAAAGATAATAGCTAGAGGCTCAGATACCTCCTCTATTAGCGCCTTGAGTATTCTAGGATGCATTTCATCAGGCCCTGGTGACTTGTAGGCGTCTAACTTTTCTAAGTGATTTTTAACTTGTTTTTTTTTATTTTATCTTCTCAACCTACCCCCTTCCCATTAGCATTCACTATGTTAGGCATTCCTTCAGACTTCTCGGTGAAGACCGAAACAAAGAAGTCATTAAGCATCTCTGCCATTTCCAAGTTTCCTGTTACTGTTTCTCCCTCCTCACTGAGCAGTGGGCCTACCCTGTCCTTGGTCTTCCTCTTGCTTTTAAAGTATTGATAAAAAATCTTCTTGTTTCCCTTTATTCCTGTAGCTAGTTTGAGCTCATTTTGTGCCTTTGCCTTTCTAATCTTGCCCCTGCATTCCTGTGTTGTTTGCCTATATTCATCCTTTGTAATCTGTCCTATTTTCCATTTTTTATATGATTCCTTTTTATTTTTTAGATCATGCAAGATCTCATGGTTAAGCTAAGGTGGTCTTTTGCCACATTTTCTATCTTTCCAACCCAGCAGAATAGCTTGCTTTTGGGCCTTTAGTAGTGTCCTTTTGAAAAACTGCCAACTCTCCTCAGTTGTTTTTCCGCCTCAGTTTTGATTCCCGTGGGACCTTACCTATCAGCTCTCGGAGCTTATCAAAATCCACCTTCTTGAAATCCGTTGTCTCTATTTTGCTGTACTCCCTTCTACCCTTTCTTAGAATTGTGAACTCTATGATTTCATGATCACTTTCGCCCTAGCTGCCTTCTACTTTCAAATTCTCAACGAGTTCCTCCCTATTTGTTAAAATCAAGTCTAGAACAGCTTCCCCCCAGTAGATTTTTCAACCTTCTGAAATCAAAAGTTGTCTGCAATGCAGTCCAAGAACTTATTGGATGGTCTGTGCCTCGCTGTGTTATTTTCCCAACATATATATGGATAGTTGAAGTCCCTCATCACCACCAAATCTTGGGCTTTGGATGATTTTGTTAGTTGTTTGAAAAAAGCCTCATCCACCTCTTCCACCTGGTTAGGTAGCCTGTAGTAGACTCCTAGCATGACATCACCCTTGTCAAGATCTGTTTCTTGAGTGGTAACAGCTAATTTAAACCCCATCATTTTATATGCATGGTGGGATTATGTTTTCCAATTTGCATTACATTGCATTTATCAACATTGAATTTCATCTGCCATTTTGTTGCCCAATCACCCAGTTTTGTGAGATCCCTTTGTAACTCTTCGCAGTCTGCTTTGGACTTAATTATCCTGAGTAATTTTGTATCATCTGCAAATGTTGCCACCTCACTGTTTACCCCTTTTCCCAGATCATTTATGAATATGTTGAACAACACTGGCCCAGTACAGATCTCTGGGAGACACCACTATTTATGTCTCTCCATTCTGAAAACTGACCATTTATTTCTAATTCTATTTACCACTTCACAACATACACTAAAAATGGAAATAGTGTGAAGCACTAGCTATCGGAAATGAAAGTGGGGAGCGAGTGTAGTGCTTGCCCTGTGGTACAGTGCCATATGTTACAACTTCATATGCTAAACAGCTAGAGAAATGACATTGTTTATTGAATTGTGTCCTCCATCACACAGCATATATTGGTTAGGCAGCAAAATGAAATGAACAGTAAGATATATGTGTGATACCCACTGACGCTGAGCTTAGTTTTTAATGAAAATATAATACAGTATTTAATCCTAACAGACTATCATAGTTGTTCAATAACTGTATAGTGCTTTATAGCAAAAGGCAAAAACTGTAACTTAGTGGATCAATGATATATAACGGCATTAAAGTTTATTTTTCCTACACAGTGTAGTAGAACCAAAATTTATAAGGTACCGTGTAAACACTTAAACTAATCACAATAGAGCCCTGTGAAATTTCTGCTGCCTTCTGTCTATGGGCCCAATCCTGCTACAACAGTAACCAGTGGGAATCTTTCCATTTGATTTGTGCCAGTATGAGAGCAGAACTGGTTCAATTACTGATATTCTAAGTTCTCCAGTGCTGTACTGAAGTGACTGTATACTACTGTCCCCATTGGGTACGTGTGTGTGTGTGTGTGTGTGTGTGTGTGTGTGTGTGTGTGTGTGTGCGCGCAACAGGTTTTGCAATCAGTCATGATCTGGTATGAGAGAAACCACTGTAGCTGCTTCGAAATTTTCCAATAGAATGATTTTCCAATGGATAGTGCCATTTCCACAAAATCAACATTTTCCTCAGGAATATTGAAATGAAAGCTCCAGCTTTCCAGCTTCTTGGCAGTTCACCTGGAGGACTGACTGGGAAACCAGGATCCCATGGCTTCCAGGTTGCACCTCAGCCCCTCTGGCGGGCTTCAAAGCTCACCAGCCTAGCCTGCCCCATGTTCCATCGGCTACTCAAAGAACTGGGTGGCTAGCTCCTCAGCTGAGTAGCTCCCATGGTTGCCCTGCTCCTGAGCTGGTTGCCTCCTCAGGCAGCTGGCTCCTGAGGAGCCAGGCAGACAGTCAGTAAGCTCAAAAATTCTGTTTTGGTTTGCCCCAAATGGTATTTTTCTGGAAGTTCCTTCCTGATTCATACAGAAAAAAAATCAAAATCTTTCACAGGAAGGGATTTCAATTTTCTGGCCAGCTCTAGAAACTATAGCTTGAGTATTACCAAAGTGGTGTCTGGTTATATATCATATTTAGGGTGCTAATAGCTTCACTATTTATAGGCAAGCATTGAAATAGCTGGTGAGTTCATAATTACATCTGCTACTATCCAGAAGGGGCATTATCATTTTATATCACTTCTAGAAGCGTAGCTTCCAGAAAGTTGTGCTTTTAAAAGTGATGAAACAATTCTACCCAGCCCCACAACTAAATTTCTGGGAGAGCCAATACAATGATTGAACTATATGTGACTTGTTTAAACCATCAAAATATCTGTGTTACTGTCAGCTTTATCTCATTTCTCCACTTCTCCTGGTGCGTATTCTTTAATTTAATGTCAAATCCAATACTACTGCTGGCGGTCAACTATTTTAATTTTGGTGATGCTAGTCAGTTCAGACTGGAGATCTATTATTGCCTTTATTATCATACTGATTTTAAATAAAAGCTATTATCCAGTTTCTGTTTACATTGTGTATCCACAGTTTGGCCTGTGCTGAAAATTATTTGGTTTTGAAACAGTAGCTATTAATAGTAAATGTCTGTAATAATCAATATCTCCCTCCATCTAAAATCCACTGGAAAACATTTCCATAGTTACAAGTTATAGAGATGCGGATTGCAAAATCTTTTGCTGAAAATTCTACATAGCAAACAATAAAAAATTAGCATAGAGAACTATGCTGATAAGAGCACTTTGATTTCATTTCCCAGTTGTTCTACTACTACATTTTATATAAATAACAATTAGCATCTGAGTTGTTTTAAGTCACTTGAAAAATACAATCTGTTGTATTCATACATTTTTTTAAAAGATAGATCCTTCCAAGTCTGTCTAGTTATAATCTGTTTTTAATGAGGAATAACATCTTATTAAACAGAAGACAAGATAATTGGTTTCTTCCCCTTATTATCCAAAGAGAGAGAGCGCACAAGGATCAGTATATTTGAGAGATGCATAGGAATATCTCTCAGTAATTTCAGTAATCTGGTAATTATTTCTGGGTCATCTGTTATATCTTAATTGTGGCTACCCATTACAGTAAGAACAAGAGAATCAGCAAGTAGAGTCATATTTCTTTAACAAATACTTTTCTTTATTTTTCCTTGTCTATACAGTCATTCCCAGCACAGCACTGCAACGCGTCCACCCACAATGAGCTTACAACGAACCATTTCTCTGGAAGGGTAAGGCTGTTCTCTGTCTCTTGAGCTGCTTAATATGGAAGCTGGGTTTCTCTCTCTCTCTCTCTCTCTGTCTCTGTCTCTGTCTCTGTCTCTCTCTCTCCAACTATACACTGACATTTACCAGATTGAAGGGGAAAAAAACTCTCTGACTCAGTACTAATACCAGATGAAATACACAAATTCTTCATGTTGGAAGGTATGGCACTCCCCTTCTGTGACCTCCAGGAGGGATCTACTGTTAAATGGGGTTTAGATTGCAAGAACAAACCTACTGTGCATTTTTGGAATTTGTTCATGGTGGAGCAGAAGGTTGATGGATGCCTTTCCCTCTCAGCCACCCAAACTCAGTCAACAGGACTTTAAGGGAGGCAACATGGGGTTTTATTGCAGATCCCTTGGCCCAGTCACTGGTGCAAATATCCCCAATAGCATTAAAATGCTTCCTTTTCCCATGGTGGCTGAGATTTATGGCTGCAGGGGAACCAGCTAGGTGGAGTGTCGAGGCTGTTGGAACCAGGCGCCAATGTGTAAATGCAAATAGCGTTGCTGTGGTGGGCAAAGGTCTTCTGTAGCTTTCCTGAAATCCTTGAAGCTCTTGGAGGTTCTGCAGAAAAAATTAACATTAAGAAAAGAATTGGTGAAAGCACTGATATGCAACAGAAAAGTACAATTGTGTGGTGGTTTTACTGAGGAGCTTTGAACCCATCAAGCTGGAGTGGATACGACAGTGGCAGTATCCACTTCCCAAAGTGTAAGTTGACAAGAACGTTTCTGAGTTCCCTGCATGCATATTTTAATTATTATTATTATTGATAATCATGTTTATCACAGTAGTGCCTAGTGACCAAGATCTGGGGCCCTTTGTGGTAGGCATTGTACAGACACAGAGTAGCAGACAGTCCTTGTCTTGATAAAATAATCTCATAGACAAGACAAAAACAGAGTAAACAATGTGATGGCAACAAATAGCACATTAGCTCTAAGGGGTTTATTTGTTTTGGTTTATTGGCAGGTGAGATATGGTGTAGTTATCAGGGATTGTTGGGGGTTGGTTTACATTTTTGTGTGTGGTCCATTTGATGTTTTCTCTCATTGCTTTGTTTTTACCAGAGTGCTATAGAGATTAATTTGAACTCCATTGCTGCAGTGAAAAATTGCATAGAAGAAAAAGCTCATTCATTTATTTTAAAATTCAGTGAAGCTTAATTAAAGACCTTGTGACTTACTAAATATAGCGAGCATCAAGTTCAGTATTTCTGATGGACATATCCTAATTAACACTCAGGACACTTAATCTGTCATGGAAGTAATCTGAGTGCCATCACTTGAGTTCACTTTACATGTAAAAACAGAAAAATATTTCACACTAATCATGGAAATTCTTACTGATGTCTGATTCTAATCCATGTTAGCCATATTACTGTATGGGTGAGTTTCTTTCAGTGTAGCAAATTATGCCCAAAACTGAATACACTAATTCTAGAGATAGAACAAGAGCTATTTGATATAGAAAAATTATCCGATGCTTGTGTGTCTGTGAGTGATTTTAATTGTAAAAATGCAAATCTGCATATACAGATGGCTAAATTTTCACAAAACTAATGGGGGGGAAGATGATTCATCCACAACCAAAGTCACCTGCTTTCATGTCTTTAATAATATCAGGACAACTGACAGTTGTATGGAGTGCTTGGATTTTGGTTGCACTGGCTTCTTTCAGAGGGCTAGTATTAATTTTAGTTTTGATTCTCCCCTCTGATTCATTGTGTGTAAAATTCCATTACTGCAAAAAAGGCCTAGAGCAAAAAAGTATAACATGACCCAATAAGCAAGCAATGCCTGTCCTTTTTTTTTCTTTTCTTTTTACTTTCAGAATTGAGTCGATGTCAGACTATCAGAGCTAGGAAAACGTCCTCCTCTTGTTCTCCCATTCACTAACACTTCCTTCCCCATACCATGCATACCAAATCTAAATTTATTTTGGATTTAGATACAAAACAATGCTCTAATTGGTGTTGGGTTGGGGGAAGACTCCTTGATACTAGGCCCTGGGCTGGATCAAGGTCATCTGGGACCCTACATACAACAGGATACAGAGTTTGCAGTAGCTTCACCCCACAATTAGAGTGACAGTGGCTGAGCCCCTCCCAGAGAGGTGGAGGTAGCAGAATGGACCTCCCTTTTCCTTTCCAAGCTTTTTGTATGGCTGATACAGCGGAATTTGCAATTGGCTGAAAGTTCATGCAGATAGACTGATACTAATTTCCAAACCACAACAATGAATATAAGAATGGCCCTACTGGGTCAGACCAAAGGTCCATCTAGCCCAGTATCCTGTCTTCCAACAGTGGCCAATGCCAGGTGCTTCACAGGGAATGAACAGAACAGATAATCATCAGTGATCCATCCCTTGTTCCCCATTCCCAGCTTCTGGCAAACAGAAGCTAGAGACACCATCCCTACTCATGCTGGCTAATAGCCATAGATGGATCTATCATCCATGAACTTATCTAGTTCTTTTCTGAACCCTGTTATAGTCTTGGCCTTCACAACATCCTCTGGCAAAGAGTTCCACAGGTTGACTGTGCAAATATGTAAAATATGAATGCGAGGAATAAACAGGAAGAACTGGAATTATTAGTACATAAGCTAAATCATGACTTAACTGGCTTCAAAGAGACATGGTGGGATCCATCTCATGACTGGACTGGAATTGGCATAGAGGGGTTTAGCTTGTTTAGGAAGGAAAGGCAGGGGGAAAAAGGAGGCAATGATGCATTGTATATCAAGATATATATAATTGTTGAGAGGTCCAGAAGGAGGTGAGATGCAGACTAGCTGAAAATATTTGGGTGAAAACAATAGGGGGGAAACAGGGAGATGTCATAGGCGGGGTTTACTACAGGCCACCAAATCAGGAGTAGGAGGTGGATGAGGCATTTCTAAAACAAATCACAGAAATATCCAATACACAAGACTCGTTAATAATGGGAGACTTTAACTACCCAGACATCAGTTGGATAAGTAACACAGCAAAACACAAAATGTCCAGTAAATTCTTGGAATATATAAGTGATACCAACTGTAAAGGAAGTAACCAGGGGACAGCCATTGTAGATTGTAGATTTGATTCTGACCAACAGGGAGGAATTGGTTGTGAATCTGAAGGATGAAGGCAATTTGGGTGGAAGTGATCATGACATGATAGATTTCATGATTCTAAGGAAAGGAAGGAATGAGAATAGCAAAATAAGGACAATAAACTTCAAAAAATCAGACTTTAACAAACTCAGAGAACTGCTAGGTAAGATTCAAGGGGAAAAGGAGTGCAGGAGAGCTGTCAGTTTCCCAGAGACAATATTAAAACTGTAAGAGCAAACTATCCTGATGCAAAGGAAAGGTAAGAAGAATAGTAATAGGCCTATTCAGGCCAAAGAGTCTGTATCAAGAGCTCTTTACCTGAAAATCAAAAAGTAATCTTACAAAAAGTTGAAATAGGGGGAAATTACTAAGGAGGAGTACAAAATAATAACACAAGCATGTAGGGACAAAATAAGAAAGGCTAAGGCACAAAATTATTTACATCTGGCAAAACTTGCAAACATATCACCACTGTTACAATGATCAACATCCCCCACAGCACACCTTTCAAGATCCATGGATCCTACACATGCCTATCACAATATACAGTATACCTCATCCATCCGGTGCACTAAATGCCCCAATAACAACTATGTGAGTGAAACCAGATAACCACTACACTCTTGGATGAACTCATACAGGAAAATGATAAAAGACCCTATCACTTGTGGGTGAACACCTTTCACAAAGCGATCACTCTATATCTGACCTATCAGTCCTCATCCTCAAAGGAAACCTGCACAACACTTTCAAAAGACAAGCCTGGGAGCTTAAATTCATAACTCTGCTAGACGCTAACAATCATGGACTGAACAGAGACACTAGATGTATGTCTTATTACAACAATCTTTAACCCACTAACCCCCTCTTTTTGTCCTATGTCTGCAGAAGTGTTAACAGGCCATTCTACCTTGAATGGTCCCTTAGAATAAGTGCTAGTTACTTATGCTAAACAATATGTTCCACCTTGCATTTAGCTGTGGCTCTCGGCGTACTCTCCCAGGCCTGACGAAGAACTGTGTGTGGTTTGAAAGTTTGTCTCTCACCAACAGAAGTTGGTCCAATAAAAAATATTGCCTCACCCACCTTGTCTCTCTAATCAATTTGTAAGCACCTATATATATATATATATAAGTAATAGTCAAAATAGATTTGTAAAGAACACATCATACCACACCAACCTAATTTCCTTCTTTGACAGGGTTACTGGACTAGTGGATGGGAGGATAAAACTGTAAATGTTTTATACCTTCATGTTAGTAAGGCTTTTCTGATACAGACCCACATGACAGTCTCATAAGCAAAGTAGGGAGATGTGGTCTAGATGAAATTACTAAAAGGTGCAAAATTGGTTGAAAGACTGTAGTCAGAGTAGTTATTAACCAGTCACTGCCAAACGGGGAGTATGCATCTAATGGATCCCATGTGGGTTTGTCCTGGATCCAGCAATATTTGATATTTTTATTAATAAATTGGATGATGGAATGGAGAGTAAGTTTTTAAAATTTGCAGATGATGCCAAGCTGGAAGGGTTTACAAGCACTTTGGAGGTCAGGATTAGAATTCAAAATGACCTTGACAAATTGGAGAAATGGTCTGAAATCAACAAGATGAAATTTTAAAAAGACAAGTGCAAAATTCTGCACTTAGGGAGGAAAAATCAAATGCACAGCTACAAAATGGTAAATAACTGGGTAGGCACTAATACTGCTGAAAAGGATCTGGGGGTTATAGTGGATCACAAATTGAATATGAGTCAACAATGTGATACTGGGCTCGATGGACTTTTGGTCTGACCCCATATGGCCATTCTTAAATTCTTATGTTCATGGTTGTGGTTTGGAAATTAATATCAGTCTGTCAGCATGAACTTCCAGCCAATTGCAAAATCCTCTGTATCAGCCATGCAAAAAGCTTGGAAAGGAGAAGAGAGGTCCATTCTGCTACCTCCACCTCTCTGGGAGGGGCTCAGCCACCGTCACTCTAATTGTGGGGTGAAGCCATTGCAAACCCTGTACCCTGTTGTATGTAGGTATGACTTTATACTGATTTTTATGGTGACTTCATTTTTGAACCCCAAAATACTCAAAACATCTTGGGTAATATGCCCCAAAACATTAAATCAATCTGTCAATCACTCTGTCAGGGTTTCTACTAGAAACCTAGCTTCAACCAATGAGACACCAGCATAACACAAGTTATGTTAAATGATGTGCACATGAAGTACTTTGGCTTAAGTGCATGTAATCATTTTTCTGTCTCTTGGGCAGCCCCACTGACTTTAACATCCTTCTATTTTGTCCTTGTGAGAGGAGTTCAGTCCCCACCAGTGGCCCCTGTTTGCTACTCATAACTTGAAAAATGAAGGTGAGTGGGAAGCAGGGTGACCAGACGTCCCGATTTTATCGGGACTGTCCCGATATTTGCTTGTTTGTCCCGCGTCCCGACCGATGTTCGGTCGGGACACTGGACAAACAAGCAATTTTGCCCTCCGCTCCGGTGCATAGACGGAGCCCGGAGGGGCTTTCACCCCCCACTTCCCCCGACCATCCCCCTCCTTCCCCCATTGGATCCCTCCCCAACTCCCCGCCCTGGCCCCGCCTCTTCCCCAAGCACGAAGCATTCCTCCTCCCTCCCAGGTTTGCACACGGGCCATGGCCGGGGCTGGGAGCGCAGCACGGAGGCTGCTCCAGCCCTGCAGCCTGCAGGGCAGCGCAGAGCAGGCAGGGCCTGGGTGGGGGGCGGAGACACGTGTGGGGCAGACACGCTCCTGCCAGGAGGGGCCGGGCCCGGCTGTCTGGTTCGCCCCCTGCCCGGGGGGGGGGTCCCCGAGTTCCCTGCAGCCGGAGCGGGGCTGCCCGGGGCGAGTGTCCCGGGCGGGGCAGAGTGGAGCAGCCTCTGCTGTGGGGCTGGTGCAATGAAGCCCGGGAGCGGCTGGGCCGGGAGCTGCAAGAGGGGTCCGGAGCGTGGCTCGGCTGCACAGCTCGGGGCCCAGGAGCGAGGGGATGGGGGAGCTGGGAGTGTATTGGGGGTCAGAGCTGAGAGTTGGGTGGAGACGGGGCTGTGCCACTGCCGCCTGGTGGCGGGGGGCGTTCTGGCTTTTTTTTTTTTTGCTCCGTTTCTCCGCCCCCCCCGGCGTCCCGATATTTCATGTTTGTCATCTGGTCACCCTAGTGGGAAGGAATCCTGCTGTATGATTTAAACACCTTATACATCTCACACTGGAGTTTTTCTTTGTGCTTTGAAAGGTGAAGCTGATCTGTTTTCACCACCAAGCCTGACCTTTATCTTAAATACTGCTATGTCTGCTGGATTCTGGAAAACTGACCAAATCAGTATGAAGTCATGCATTTGCAATCAAGAAATGCCAAAATAGCAGGAATCAAATGAGTAAGAGTAAAGAACTCATTGCAAGCATAATGAATAGATACAGTAGATAAGATGAACTTTCTAAATGTTACACAATAAATTATTATGGCACAAATGGCTGGACGGTCTAACAGTTTGTATGCCAGAAGCTGTATATTTAATAAAATGGAACCCAAACAGCAAAATAATGATCATTTTCCTATGCTACTTTTTAGTATATGTTAATGCAACAAGAATGTCCCACACTCAGGGGCGGCTCTAGGCACCAGCAAAGCAAACACCTGCTTGGGGCAGCCCATTTGCAGGGGCGGCAGGGACAGCATGGGACCTGAGAACCAACAGGGGGCTCTGGGAGCTGTAGTACCTTGCTTAGCTCCCTGCCTATAGAGCCAGCCCTGGAGCAGGGAAAGAACTACATTTCCCAGCATTCCCTTGGCCACTACCAACTGGAAAGGAAGGAGGAGGACCTCATGCGGCAGCATGCTGTGAGTGGAGAGTTGCACTGTGAAGGATAGGGAGACCATATTTTAAGAACATAAGAACATAAGAAAGGCCGTACCGGGTCAGACCAAAGGTCCATCTAGCCCAGTATCTGTCTACCGACAGTGGCCAATGCCAGGTGCCTCTGAGGGAGTGAACCTAACAGGCAATGATCAAGTGATCTCTCTCCTGCCATCCATCTCCATCCTCTGACGAACAGAGGCTAGGGACACCAATAGCCATTTATGGACTTAGCCACCATGAATTTATCCAGTCCCCTTTTAAACGTTGTTATAGTCCTAGCCTTCACAACCTCCTCAGGTAAGGAGTTCCACAAGCTGACTGTGCGCTGTGTGAAGAAGAACTTCCTTTTATTTGTTTTAAACCTGCTGCCTATTAATTTCATTTGGTGACCCCTAGTTCTTGTATTATGGGAATAAGTAAATAACTTTTCCTTATCCACTTTCTCAACATCACTCATGATTTTATATACCTCTATCATGTCCCCCCTTAGTCTTCTCTTTTCCAAACTGAAGAGTCCTAGCCTCTTTAATCTTGCCTCATATGGGACCCTCTCTAAACCCCTAATCATTTTAGTTGCTCTTTTCTGAACCTTTTGTAGTGCTAGAATATCTTTTTTGAGGTGAGGAGACCACATCTGTACACAGTATTCGAGATGTGGGCGTACCATGGATTTATATAAGGGCAATAATATATTCTCAGTCTTATTCTCTATCCCCTTTTTAATGATTCCTAACATCCTGTTTGCTTTTTTGACCGCCTCTGCACACTGTGTGGACATCTTCAGAGAACTATCCACGATAACTCCAAGATCTTTTTCCTGACTCGTTGTAGCTAAATTAGCCCCCATCATGTTGTATGTATACTTGGGGTTATTTTTTCAAATGTGCATTACTTTACATTTATCCACATTAAATTTCATTTGCCATTTTGTTGCCCAATCACTTAGTTTTGTGAGATCTTTTTGAAGTTCTTCACAATCTGCTTTGGTCTTAACTATCTTGAGTAGTTTAGTATCATCTGCAAACTTTGCCACCTCACTGTTTACCCCTTTCTCCAGATCATTTATGAATAAATTGAATAGGATTGGTCCTAGGACTGACCCTTGGGGAACACCACTAGTTACCCCTCTCCATTCTGAGAATTTACCATTAATTCCTACCCTTTGTTTCCTGTCCTTTAACCAGTTCTCAATCCATGAAAGGACCTTTCCTTTTATCCCATGACAGCTTAATTTACGTAAGAGCCTTTGGTGAGGGACCTTGTCAAAGGCTTTCTGGAAATCTAAGTACACTATGTCCACTGGATCCCCCTTGTCCACATGTTTGTTGACCCCTTCAAAGAACTCTAATAGATTAGTAAGACACGATTTCCCTTTACAGAAACCATGTTGACTATTGCTCAACAGTTTATGTTTTTCTATGTGTCTGACAATTTTATTCTTTACTATTGTTTCAACTAATTTGCCCGGTACCGACGTTAGACTTACCAGTCTGTAATTGCCGGGATCACCCCTAGAGCCCTTTTTAAATATTGGCGTTACATTAGCTAACTTCCAGTCATTGGGTACCGAAGCCGATTTAAAGGACAGGTTACAAACCTTAGTTAATAGTTCCGCAACTTCACATTTGAGTTCTTTCAGAACTCTTGGGTGAATGCCATCTGGTCCCGGTGACTTGTTAATGTTGAGTTTATCAATTAATTCCAAAACCTCCTCTAGTGAGACTTCAATCTGTGACAGTTCCTCAGATTTGTCACCTACAAAAGCCAGCTCAGGTTTGGGAATCTCCCTAACATCCTCAGCCGTGAAGACTGAAGCAAAGAATCCATTTAGTTTCTCCGCAATGACTTTATCATCTTTAAGCGCTCCTTTTGTATTTTCATCGTCAAGGGGCCCCACTGGTTGTTTAGCAGGCTTCCTGCTTCTGATTTACTTAAAAAACATTTTGTTATTACCTTTGGAGTTTTTGGCTAGCCGTTCTTCAAACTCCTCTTTGGCTTTTCT
Source organism: Mauremys mutica (assembly GCF_020497125.1). Lineage (NCBI taxonomy): Eukaryota > Metazoa > Chordata > Testudines > Geoemydidae > Mauremys > Mauremys mutica. The sequence continues at coordinate 344,184,779 of NC_059072.1, forward strand.
TATTACACTCTTGCACTTAAGTTGGCAGTGTTGGTGCTCCTTTCTATTTGCCTCACTAGGATTTGACTTCCACTTTTTAAAGGAAGTCTTTTCATCTCTCACTGCTTCTTTTACATGGTTGTTAAGCCACGGTGGCTCTTTTTTAGTTCTTTTACTCTTTTTCTTAATTTGGGGTATACATTGAAGTTGGGCCTCTATTATGGTGTCTTTAAAAAGGGCCCACGCAACTTGCAGGGATTTCACTTTAGTCACTGTACCTTTTAACTTTTGTCTAACTAACCCCCTCATTTTTGTATAGTTCCCCCTTTTGAAATTAAAGGCCACAGTTCTTATGTTCTTATGTTCTTAAAAGTAAAATGAACACATTAAGCAAAACGACCAGCAGGCCCACCTTGCCACCTGCCTAACCATTGTTAAACTGCAGTGTTTTGTAAGCATCGTAGAAGAGGGATATGAAGGAGAAAGATGGTGGCTTTTCAGCTTTTGATGGGGCGTTCATGTCAGACATAAGGGTGACAAAAAAGAGGAAAGATAATTTAAGGGAGAAGTGAACAAAATGGCGACAGAAACTGGCATTGCCAGTAGAGCAAAGGCAGAGGTTCGTATGGTGAGAAAATACTAGACTGGATAATAGGGGCACTAAATTACAGTAAAACAGAAGTATAGATGATATAAAGGAAACTTTTATACTTAAGTTTCCCTTCATCGGGACTTTGATATTTTTTACATACCTATATATCTATATTTTATGTCAAAGCTACAACCTTTATAAATTTTAAATTGTTCTCTCATGATGAATGAGACGTTATAAACATCTTAAATACTGACACAGTCTCACTTTATCCTGGGTTTCCATGTGAAGGTGAATGCTGTCTCAATTTGAATGACCTTTTTCAGGTCTTTCCTGTGTTGGTCCTCTTTGTCTATCTGAAATAAAAGTGCAAAGTGATTTATTAAAATTTGCTAAAGCAGGAAAATAGGTGAAATAAAATTGGAATTATTATGTCAAAAGGGTTAGCAGTCTGAAATTAACCAGTTGAGGCTATCTGGCCATTGACTCTGTGAAGACAGACTCCTATGCCTGCATGGGGTCCCATTGACCCTGCTTTGAGTAGTGAATAATTTAAGGAAGGCAGTATGATCTAGTGGTTAAGTGCACTAGACTTGGGCACATGAGACTGGGGCTTTTAGTCTCAGGCCTGCCACTGTTTGACCTTGGGCAAGTAATTGTACCTCTCTGTTTTCCCTTTCAATCTTTTCCTGTCTTGTCTATTTAGATTATAAATTCTCTCGGGAAGGGACTGTCACTCACTATGTGCCTGCCACAACAGGACCTTGATTTTGGTTAGGGCCTCTAGGTGTTACTGTGATACAAATAACAATATACCGGTAATAATTAATCTCCTCATGGGTTTTCTGTGGTGGTCATCACCATAGTATCTGAGTGTCACATATATTAATGGATGGGTCCTCTCAATACCATTGTGAGGTAAGTGAATTATTTACAAACAGGAACTGAGGTACAGGGAGATAAAGCACAAATTTCTCAGAAGTATCTACTAATTTGGGGGACCTTGTTGATTAATGTCCACCATGCTACGCCTAGGTAGGGTTGCCAAACCTACAGGATTGGCCTGGAGTCTCCAGGAATTAAAGATTAATCTTTAATTTAAGATTCTGTCATGTGATGAAATGTCCAGGAATACATCCAACCAAAATTGGCAACCCTAGGCCTAGGGCCTGACTTTTCATAGTTTTTAGTGTTTTTAATACCTCTTTGAATGTTTCAAACACTGTAATTAACTAACTAATCCTCTCAACACTCCTGAGAGGTAGGTAGATAAGTATTATTACAAGGTATTATTTCAGAGAAAATACTGAAATTGGTGATACACAAAGCATGCAGCCAAATGCACAAAATAAGCAAATTAAAAACAGAGAAGCATTTTTTCCACTAAGTTTTTTTCAGTTACAGTCATCCTTAGAAGTTACTTGTGTTCATAACAGTACATATATCTTGCCATTTTTTTAATCTCTGGTTTTTAATCCATACTTGTTATGAATTTATGTACCTATGATAAGTAAAATTGTGGGGACTCCTAGATTTTTGAGCATCATTCTGTTGGCTACAATAAGAGACTAGTATTATGTTTGCAAGATGGTAGATACAAATCTTGCAGATAGAAGTGTGATTTTTCAAAGTGTTGGTGCCTCTTTAATAGAAAAACAAAAGTAAAAAAAAAATTAAAAGAAAACAAGTTTGTCCTGATATTTTATTTGTCTCTTTATACCAAAACCATGACTTACCTGGTAAGAGTGAAAAATTGTTTTGTTATGCAGGGTAAAATTTTTAGAAGCACCCATCGGAATTTATGCTCCTAAATTATTTGGACACTTTTGAAAATTTTCCAGTAGCATTTTATTACTATATACTTATTGCACAATATTCATTTAATAATATCTAGCTCTGCAAATTTGTACACTGCTTTATAGAACATATACATATGACACATTCCCTATTGTGAAGACCTAGTCTATCTTTTAGGCTATCAAAATAGACACGTTTGTAACTCAGTGGAAGAAACGCTTTGGATCACTTATGAGGATTACAACTCTTTGCTTGGCTATTCCTCCCCATCATGATTTCTGTCTTATGTCTTTGTTTCCTCCCTTTGAGTCTGCTCCTCTCGTCTTTTCCTTCTTTTTTCTTTTCTTTGTCGTCTCTCCTATCTACACTCCTTTATCCAATTCTCTCTTTTCAGTCCTTCATTTCCTCCCTCTCTCTCTCTCTCTCTCTCTTTTTATGCTTCTTTCTCTCAGATTGTGATTTTTTTCTCTTCATTCTCCCTGCCTAATTCATGGTTGGTTTCTCCGCTGCTCTGCTCTATCTGTATTCTGGTACAAAGCAGCAGCAGGGCAGAGAACATACAAAAGTGCTAAGAGGCTGCACTGGCACCTAGAAGCACACTTTCAGCCTCATTTATCTAAAAAAATATTTAAATGTGCTATCTAACTGAAAAGAGAGAGAGGGGGGAATGTATTGCAAAAACATTGAAAAAACAGTGTCTGAGTTTTTGTGTGCCTTTACAATAGCTGGATAGCCCCATCTAGTGTCTGAATCTAGTAAGATTTTTAAAAATCAGTCCATTACTTGAAATTACTATCCCTTGCTTTGCTTTGGTTGTTGTGTTTCTGCAGGCAAACAGTACTTTCTACTCGGCTTGTTTACTATAAGAAAACTTACGATTTCTAAACTACTGTTTATTATTTCCATTCATTAAAAATCCATTAAGCTGCTTGTATATTTACCAGCACAATATCCTCTTGACTTGTTTCATTCTTTGAGGATCTCCATTACTTAATATAAAGCAAATACCTGCATGCCACTCAGTTCAATTTGAATTTTGTTCTTATAAAATATGAATAGAAGAGAGGGAGAGAAGTTTTCCTATTGTCGTTTTCCAGATGTTCTCCCAGTCCCCCTTGGACCATGACAACTGAAGCTCCTGTTCCCAGTTATCTTTAATCATCATTTCAAAAGAAGATAACTCTAAATTGAGCAATTTATATGCCAGATGAATAGCTAAATATGTCAGAAGCCAACCTTTAGTCCCTCCGTATTTAACTCTTTCTTTGGAATTCAACTAAAGTGTTGTTAGACTAGTCCCTTCCCACCTTATTAGCAACAGACAATCTCAAACACATATTAAAACATAATACCTACTTGGTGCCTGGAATGTGGTCTGATGGTTAAAGAATAGAACTGAATTTAAGGTTTAAGGTTCAGTTTCCAGTTCTGTGACCAGCTCATTTGTGTATTTATTTATTTAACCTTGGGTAAGTGGCCCAGTCTTCTTCTGCCTCAGTTTATCTACTTCCGGGGAGTTGCTGTGAGGTTTAATTTGTTATTGTTATAAAAGTGCTTTGCTGTCCTCAGATAAAAGACAATGTGTAGGTGCCATGTATTGTTATTTACTAAATCCATAATATCTACCAATTACTTGTGATATCTGAAAACTGGTTCGTGTCCTTCATTTCCCATGATTTTTCCGATATCAATATTACCAGTGAATTTCCCCAAAGTAAAGTGCGTTATTATTGAGCCCTTCTCTGCGAGATGCACTGAAATGGAACAAAATAGATTGCGCGAAAGACTGGGAGCCAAGAACTCCTGTGTTCTAATCACAGCTCCTGACATTTTACCCATCACTGTTTGAGCTTCCTCAGAAGATAATCACCCAAGAACAAAATGTGAATTGTGCTGTCAAGAGGCCAGAATACAAAACCGTGCTGTCAGGGTTTCAGTCATAAAGCTGCTGACTTGGTCAGATGGTATTGATTATTAACAGAGCCAACTCTTTGTCAAACTGTATAGCTTAGTAGCCAGTAAATACCCAACTGCATTGACCTATTTTGGCTATAGTATTGGGTGTTCATGTTTGGATCCCCAAGCTGCCTGTCATATACAGTAATACTAAACTGAACAGGGACTATGAGTCTGATTTCTCACCTGGATGAGAAATGTTTGTTCAGCTTTACTGCATTTTTTCAATGTTAAATGTCCAAGTAAATAATAATACCTAGCTCTTATATAGTGTTTTTAATCAGTAGATCTCTAAGTGCTTTACAAAGGAAGTAAACATCATTATTCCTGTTTTACAGATTGGGAAACTGAGGCACAGAGAGTTGAAATAAGTTGCCCATGATAACCAAGTAGGACCAGAGTTAGAGTTGGGACTAGAGCGCTGGTCTTCCGAGGCCTAATCCAGTGTTCTAGCCATTAGCCAACACTACCTGTATAAATACTTGATTTCTCAATCCATTTAAACCCAGAAGACCTGAATTATGTTAAATCTGACCTTCACGTGCCCATGGTAATTCTAAATTCATTGCTATGTAACAAATGAGTGGCAGGCACCCAAGAGAGAAAACCTTTATCTTCTTGTTTGTTAGAAATACTTGACCTTTAGTATATAAACAATCCAATCCCCAGGATATACAAAAACTGAACAATATATAGCTTTTCCCAGAGCTCTATTTTGTGACCTGTTCTCTTACTACCCAGTATAAAGAAAGAGATGGAAATTGGGAGGCCACGTAGAGCATGATTAATATCTCCCAGTAAGGGTTCAGTTTCCTTTATACAATAACCTTACAAAAAATGCTCCTTTGTTTTTGTCTGTTTTTAAAAATCAAACACAAGAATCAATCAGCAGGGAGACAGTTTACTTGAAAATTATCATGAGACTAAGGTCACCATCTGAGTGTCAGTAATGGGCCTTTACTCAGGCAAACACCCACTAATTTCAATAGGAGTTCATTTGTAAAGACTGAGGCCCTGATTCTGCAGTCACATCAACACCTAAGTAACATGACTCACTGAAGTAGTCCCATTGACTCCAATGGAATTACACACATAAGTAAAGCTAAGCACATATTTCAGTGTTTGCGGGACTAGGGACAAATTGTAACCTTCATGCTTTGAACCGGTGGTTTTGGTATATTAGGATCTGAAAATGTTTGAGGACCAGTCAGGTAGTAGATTAAGTATATTAGGAGGTTTTGGAAGGAGATGCTTCCATACACTTTTACAAATTTAGTTGTCCGCAGGATTGAAAATTTGTTTCTATTGCAGTACATTGAAAAGCATATCACAATTCTAGCCCTAAATTTAGTTTAGCAGCTAGTACAAGGGAGCAAGCGATTACATGAGGATGAACAAATGCAGCAGGCTTTAGGCTAGCTACAGTGTGGACAGTATTTTCAGTGACTAACTTGCTACTGTGTTGCAGGCAGCCTTTAAGATTAATGTTTAGATTAGGTGAATCATAGAGCGACTGGACAGCTCAGAGGACTGTTAAAGGGATTTAGAGCCTTTCACCTGCACACATTATACCTGTTCAGTGGTGTGACAGGGTGTACCTGACCCTCTGAGACCCCCCTGCTGGAGGCCTTGTGACCCTGCCACACCCCGCCCCAGAAAAGGGCAGTGGAGAGGGACCTCGAAGCTGCCTACAATGGCTGTGTCGGACACAGCCAATCAGGGCCCAGCAGGCTAGTATAACAAGAGCGGCAGGGCCAGAGTGGGAGCAGTTCCTTGCTGGAGCTGGAGGAGTATGGAGGATGTGCTTGGCTAGCTGAGGGAGCCACAGGACCTCAGACACAAGTGCTGGCAGAAGCTGGAGGGAGCGAGAAGGAACCCTGGGCTGGATTCTGGGACTCAACCAGGACAAGGCCCTGAGGTAAGGGTGAAGAAGGGGTGGGGCTGTGGGGAAGTGGCCCAGGGAATCAGAGCAGCAGCACAGCTTAGATAAAGGATCATGGCAGACGGATGCTATCTACAGTGTCCCTGGGATGGGACCCAGAGTAGTGGGTGGGGCTGGGCCCCTTCATCCCCCATTAGCCACTGGGGGAAGTGGCCTGGACTTAGAGGCACCCCAGAAGAGGAACTGAACCCTTTAGTGGCCCAGCAGCAGAGCTGAGGCCTGAAAGACCCAGAGAGGGCGAAGACATTGCCTCCAGGAGGGAAGCCATGGAGTACGGCTCGATACTAGGACTGAGACCACTGATAGACTACAGGACTAATTGAGAACCTAAGCTACAGGAGTGCTACAGGGAGTGAAAGTGGAGGCTCACACACACTTGACCAGGGGTCACTCATGAGAGATGAGTACACTCTATCAGAGGTGGTAAACAGAGAATGTCAATTTCCAGGCTGGTCACTCTTGTACCTTTCTCCAGCTGCTTTAAAAGACTGATGGGAATAATTAACAGAAGTATTTGGTTTGCAGGCACAAGTTGCATTTCACGATGCAAAGCAACTACTTCTTTCATAGAAGGAGTTAGATGGGGGATTTGATGCTTCATTTCCCCTTTTATATCCTACAATATTGCTGATGTAATATCAAGAAAATACATTTTAAAAAGTCACCAATTAGGCTTGGGAATCCCTACAAGTGCATTCTACAGTTTTAGGGGATATTGTATCTGAAGGGAAGGTGGAGGTAGGAGATCTCTGAAATAGATATTTTGATCCTTTATAAATCAGAGGCTCTGAAACCGTGGTTCATTGCCATCTGGGGAGAAGTGGCTGATCACATGGTGTTTTCAATTGAGAGAAATTGGGCAGATGGGGAAGAGCAAAAGTAGACAGTGGGTAAAATTTTCAAAAGCGCCTAAGTGCCTTAGAAGTCCCCTCTGAGAAGGGACTTAGGCTGTGAAATTACTAAAAATGCTTTTGAAAATGTTATCCAATGTGATTAACATTTTTCATAAAGAGCAAGACACCTATTGCACTAAAGACAGATTTTGCCTCTGGAGGTTAGGGAGTCACAGATGGGAGGGGAGGTTATTCACAAAATAATCTCTCCACTAAAATATGAACCACACTGTGGAACAATTTCAGAACTCACGTAAGGTTGTTCCAAAGCCCCAAGAGCCTGAAGCTTTTATGAAAATGTATTATCATCCATAAACTGGATGCACTGTATTTGTTGTAGATAATATTGGGTACAACTGTCCGGAAGATACATTTTATTTTTCAATCAAATGTTAGGTAGACTTTTTTTAAGGAATGGAGTTCTGGACTGGGAAATAGGAGACATAGGTTCTAGTTCTGACTCTGGCCTGCTGTGTGTCATTTCATTGCACTGTGCCTCAGTTTCCCCATCTGTAAAATAGGGATAATGATAGTAACCTCCTTTGTAAAGTGCTCTGAGCTCTACTCATTGAAAGTGCTATATAAGAGCTAGGTATTATTGATCATGTAATTTTGAGTAACTTTTGAAAACAGTAAAAATACCCATGGTGCCCTTGGGTAATAAAGCAGTTATGTGTGCCCACAGATGTGTATTCCTGACAAGGTCAAACCAGACTTTCTTGTAAGATTCTTTGCTTTGAACTTGGTGATATAAAACACTGATGTTACTTGATCCAGCTAGGGCAGAGTTGGAAGAGCTTCCCTTTGTATCTACTGTGTTTTTTCTCTTTGCTTTTAAGGTATTTTTTAGCATGACACAGAGCATAAAAGACGACCCACTATAAAAATGTAGATTGTTTGTTTACCAATGCTATATATGGTATTGGTGTAAATAAATGTGTCAAATGCCTTAAAATGTCTTATCACAGAAATCCACCATTTAACTTAGTTAAATCCATTACAATGGGGTAAATTAATAGGTAGAAATGTTCAGTTGTCTTGAAAAAATAAAAAATAGGACACTATGCATGTTCCCCAATGAATACACCTATCTCATTTATCAAATGGTTTTATTAGGTAGTAGCCTGCTATTTTGTCTTAAAGAAAAAGTAATGTGACAGAGATGCTAAGTGGTGCATATACACTATCTGAATGGGTAAACAAAGCCATTTTGTTTCTATACAGAGAGCCTCGGAAAGTCATCCTTCACAAAGGCTCCACAGGACTTGGTTTTAACATTGTGGGAGGAGAAGATGGGGAAGGCATTTTCATATCCTTCATCCTAGCAGGTGGTCCAGCGGATCTCAGTGGAGAGCTACAGAGAGGAGATCAACTTTTATCTGTAAGTATCTGTCATTTTTGCTGGCCAATTACTAGTTCTTGTTGGTTGTCTTTTCATGTGTTGGGAAAACATAATCTTGGCTTTTCATTCAATGTTTCACCCATAGAAGAAAAGGCTGGACCCCCTTCCCAGCCCCAAATAGTACCTGGAAGGGATTAAAATGTTTGGAAGATTATGTTTCATTCAGTAGACCACATGACATACCTCACCATGTATTGTGAACAGCGTATGTTGTAAAAGATTTAGTAGCATTTCTTTGGGAAGGCCTGCATAACACACTCAGGACTTTGCCACAATAGAGTCATGTAGTCATTCCAAATTCACGCTGTAAAGCTTTAGATTACATTGTGCTTGTGCACGTGTGAACGTATATCCATCTTTATATAACATAGTATATAAAACTAATAACCCTGCGGTCCCATGGATTGGGAAGATGATAGACATGAGTGGACAGGATTTTCAAACCAGTCCAATGCCCCTTTAGACACCCAGGCTTTGTCTACATTACAAGCTAGGGGTGTGATTCCATTGCTTGGTGTACACACACTTGTTCCAGCTTTCATCAAGCTAGCATGAGTATAAATAGCAGTTTAGCCACAGCAGCATCGGTATTGGCAGCAAAGACATGGGTTAGCTGTCCAGACTACAAACCATCCCGTACCCCATGACTTGACACGGCTAAGCTGTGCCTCCATTGCCATTACCTGTGCCACAACGGCTATGCTGCTATTTCTACTCATGCTAGCTTGTTGTGAGTGTATGTATATGGAGTAGGGGAAATCACACCCCTAGCTCACAGTTTAGATGTAGTCTCAAATAAGGGCCCAACTTTCAAAAGCTTTCAAAAGCTCATTGTGACACTTATGGCCAGATGTTCAAATAAAGCTCAGCGTATTAAGGTGCAAAGTTGTTCTGAAAATCTATCCAAGCGTGTAAAATGAGCTGCTGGGTGCTGGGCACGTTTGGAAGCCTGGCCCTTATTTAGGTTCTAAAATAGAACTGAGCTCTTTTGAAAACCTGCCCACTTATTCTGAAATTCTGGCCGCAGTTGTGGGTGTTGAACACTCTGTGTAGCCATTTATAGTTTGCTCATCTCTGCTGCTTGAACTGGGATTGCCACACCAAGGGCTTAAAATTGCATGTTTGTTTGTGACAATATAATATAGTCTTATAGAATATTATGTTGTCACTTTGTGAACATTTTAGGTAAAATTTTTGAAAGTGTTGAAGAGATTTGGGACCCTAAATCTTACTGGTGATCAATGGGACTCAGTTCCTAAGTCACTTAGGTCCTTTAACCTTTTTTAACCAATAGCCAATAATACAATTTTTATTTTATGATTTATACAGTGGGTCAAATTTGCCTTCAGATAGGTGTGTGCATCTTTTTCAGAGGGTAGGCTCTCACCTGGTATATTTTAGTACTATGCTGTGGCTGTTTTTCTAAAGTTGTGAGTGGCATCCTACAAAGGCACTTTTCATCCTTCATTGTTTGAATGAGCAATGAGGTAATGTGCAGTTGCCTGTGAGTGCTCAGAGTGGGAAAAAAGAGAGGGTACCTTGTAACATACTTCTGTTCCTTGCAAGCTACAAAGACAACTTTCGTTATTCACAATTTAACACTGTGTCTGGTTGATTAACAGCACTTTATTATACACTGTCTGTTTTTTGGCCAGCTCAGCTCCATGAGTACAGATCAGCATCTTCTCAGAAAAGATCGCTTGGCTAGCAGTGTCCTTTTCCTTCCCTGTTGTTCCACTCTTTAACATGCTCATGTGAGTGCAACTATAGAAAGGCCTAGTAATCAAATCTTTTACATTGAGTATCATAATGTGCTTTCTTTCTCCTTCATGCACTTCTTCCAAACAGGATAGAGGCAGAGAGAGCTTCTATCTGTTCTTTTTCCTCCTTTGAGGGAAGAAGTATTGGGATTTGGCAGTCTAGACTACGTGCGCCATCTAGTGTATGTTGAGCTAATTAGCAAATTTCCAATATAAGAAAAGGTTCAGCTACATCTTGTTCATTATTTCTGTGCTGTAATGAATTCGAGGTAGCTCTGCAATTCATTTTCAGTTTTTTAATGGATAAAAGATTTTGTAGCCTTAGGCTATATTTTGTATACATAGTCTCATTAGCATCTTTATAGTTCTCTTTCATGTATATATTGATAGTGTGCAATTAAGAAATAGAGGGTTTATGTTTCAAGGTGTGCACAATAATTGAACATATGATTGGAGTGTTCTGCACAAAGAGGATTTTAAATCACAGTCAAACTTTCCATTAAGTATCCTCCTAGAATAGTTGATCATATGGTATAATGAAGATATACTGTGCAATCCCAGGGCCTGATTTTATGTAAATCTAAAATTTTATTTGGCCCTCATCACTGTGGTGAGCCTGTAAGGGTGATTGATCTATCTCACATCCTTTATACAGCCTCATTACAGTAGTACCTGAGTATGGTACTTTATCGTCTTAAATTTAAACTCGCAGTACCCCTGTGAGGGAGGGAAGTGCTATTATCCCCATTTTACACATGAAGAACTGAGGCACAGACAAAGTGACTAGCCCAAGATCACCCAAGAAGCCGGTAGCAGAGTGGGGAATTTAACTCAGGTCTCTAGAGTTCCAGGCTAGCTCCCTAATCACTGAATCATCTTTCCTCTCAGTTTTGTCAGTGCGATTTTTCTGGACTTCAGTGGGAATACCATGCAAACCATTCTAGTAAAATCTAGTTAGAGCTAGCAGGTATAGGAATCTTTGTTCCTTTATTACTTGTGTGAATTTGTAATAGATGATAAAAAGGAGCAGGGCCAGCCTTTGTGGGAGCTGACATATCCTGTTGGTACCAGGCAAATGAATTTTGAACAATTAAAGGGAGATCATCTTGAACATACCATGATTATGATTTATAGGCAGATAGTGCTTGTTGTACAGAAGGATCCCAAATGCTTTGCAAATTATTATATAATGTCATGTTGTGTATAAATGAAGACTGTTTTATCCAGTTGGAACTAACGGAGGATTTAAATAGTCAAAATGTAATTATCCAACTTGGAACTAGGCCAGGGTGTGATATTCTGCAGGGTGAGGACAGTGGAAGCTATTTGATTGTTTATTGACCTGAAGTGGTCATAGCGTTACGCTTCATCATCGCATCCATTGAAAAAATGTAACCTTCTTTCAGTAAGTAGGTTGATTTTTGGTTCCTTAGGGTTTTTTCAGTGTCTCTTTTTTTCTTTTGGATCTCTTATCTGTTCATGTTGTCTAAACATCTCTGTATGCTCCCTTTTCTGTTTTCTTTGGGGCTTTGGGGAAAATGGTGTGTTCTTCCCTCAAGTTAGCTAGCATGTAGAAAGTAACATGAGGTGAAATCCCAGTGAAGACAGGGCAGTTTGTAGTTTAACACAATTTAGCAGGTCAAGGTAATGGCAATGGGGAAGGCTAGGATTTTACCTTGTGTTATTTACCATGTCTTAGCTAACATCATAAACAAACCCATTCAGTATCTGTTACAGATTCCCACGGGTGTATATTCTGTCCACCAGGAGTCAAGTTCCTGCTACATAATGTATCTTAAAGTTACATTCAGAAGGGAGTTTCAAATACCATATGGTGTTCACAGAACAGAACTGGAATTCAGAAGATGACACAGACATCCCCTCCAGCCTGTCACAGGGGATAATAGCACTTCCCTACCTTGTGAGGATAAATGCATTAAAGACTGTGAGATAGGGGCCATATAAGTATCCAAGGTAGATATGTTGTAGTTTTACAAGCAGTCCTGTTACTGTCAGAAAGACCTAAACCAACTGAAAAAGTATAAAGAAGAAATATTGTTTCTCTAATCTGTTTCAGTGACAATCATTTTACTTGTATCAAGAGCAGGTGAAAACTTTTAGGCAGATGTGCGAGTGCGTTGACTTTACAATTTGGAAGACATCCGGCTCTCAATGTAGCTGAGTTTTGCACATGTTGAAAGATTCATGCAAATTGATAATGATTTCCAGCCTACCGCTCTTTTAGTTTAATGATGCTGGCAAACCCTGGATACATTTATTTAACCTTCACAAAATTTGCATGTATTTAACAGCACTTTGCCATTGAGATTCAGGCTTATTCGTTAGTCATATCTCAACTGGATCATTGTCACAGTTTCTTGGTTGCCCTTCCTGGTTCATCTGTCATGGGTTTCCAGTCTATTTAAATTTTCATGGCACATTTGTTCCATAGCTCTGTATTATCTTGTCACCCTTTGCTGTAATTGCATTGGCTCTCCATGCATCTAAGGATCAGATTTAAATTATTGGTATTAGCTTTTACAGTACTTAACACTTCAGTCCTCTTACATTTACATAGCTTAATTCAAATATGAAAGCAAATAAAACTCATGGTGGGAATATGTAGCTGGATCTCGTTACTAAGATCCTGTTCCAACCATGCTTGCTGCTTCCTTGGCCATATGAGACAAACAGAACTCCTGTAGCATAAGCAACACAAGGTCACAAGTAGGGATTTTAGTCCTCACTGGCTTTAAAAAAAACTGCCATAAACATTTAAATGTTAGTTAGATGTATTTTCTGTTTGGTTAGCTATATTATCTGGGAGCCTTTCCCAGTATGGTCTGTTCACAACTTCTGCATATCGGACACAACTCAGAAAAGTATCTTTGACATTTATATTTATTTTTAAATAGACTTAAATAATAGGCTGTGATGCTGCAGCAGTGGAATTTTTAAATTTGATTTGTGTGTGTTTCACAGCAACCTTGCTCAGAAGCGCCTGTTAAACATATCACCATTGCTTTGGCATTTACTTGGCATACAAGTAGTTGATTTGTTCATTCAGCAGCATGGGATGGAAATTATTACCAAATTAGACTTAATGTATTTCCCCAGGCAATCATAAAGCAAGGCACCGCTGAGTGACTTAGTCTCAAACATAGCTATTATAAATCCATTCCTCCGTACTCAAACCAAGAAAAGTTCTTGCCGAACTGGATAAGCCACTTCCAGAGGAGACTGATATTAGACCATTGGCTGATGCAGGATCCCCCTTTACCAGTATTTAGTTATCACATACACCCCCCTCACAAACACCCTTCCCTATCTGAAGAGGAAAGAAAAATGATTTAAACTAAACGTAACAACCCTGATTTACCGAATGACTGACTAAGTTTGGTTGGCATTTCCTTCAGAGAGGAATGGTGGCCTGCTGAATAGGGCCCTAGCCTGGGACTTCTGAAACCTGGGTTCAAGTCTGCCATAGACTTCAGAATGACTTTAGGCGAGACTCGTAGCCTTGCTGTGCCCCATTTCCCCTTCTGCAGGTTGGGGGGTAATAGAGAAGTGCTATCTCACAAATGTGTTGGGAAGGTAAATACATTAAAGATTGTGAGGTGCTCTGATACTGTGGTGATGGGGGCTGTATGAGTACGTAAAGGCTGGTCTACACTGAAAACTTACATCAACATAGCTATGTCTCTCTCAGGAGCGTGAGGTTGTAGCTTTACTGACCTAACCCCCGGGGTAGACAGTGCTAGGTCAATGGAAGAATTCTTCCCGTTGACTTAGCTACTGCTTGTCAGGGAGATGGATTACCTACAGCAAGAACAGAACCTGAAAGATAAACTCCTGAGGCGAGCCAGTACTCCACATGTGAAAATCTGTGGCCTTTGCAGACGGGAGCTGATTTTAAGAGGTGCCTACTTTCATGATTTTCTAAGGTGGTCCTGTCTGCAAAGCTGACTGGCATCCTCTGTGCTGTATACCAGGGTGGGTAGAGCACCTTGGAGTGCAGCCTTTGCAACAGACCCTGACCCTGAACCGACACTATTATTTTACACAATCTCAGCTTAAATGTATATGGTGTGGTGATGGTGGGGAGAGGGGATTATACTGTAACATTTTACAGATGGAGGGCCAAATTCTGCTCTCACATACACTGGTGAAATCCCATTCACAGGGGATGGATGGGGTGCAAATTATACAGAGGGTTCACTTCTGAAATGAAGCCACCTCGGAGTTAAAGCCTGGCTGTTGTTTACAGTGCAGAACATCTCAACAGTTTAGGACTAGAAATGAATATGCCTTTATTTGTTTAAAAATGACGAGGAAATTAAGGAGATAGATTGTAACTATTTTAGTTGGGATTTGGCCAGGAAAATGGGAATTAATGCCCCTACTACTGCAGAAAATGCTGTTGGATATAGCAAGAGTGCAGGAGGATTAGGAAAGAGAAACTCAGTGAGTCTCTTATTATGATGGACCAGTAGACGAGAGGTTCCAACAGGTGCTTGAGGGTGGAGGTGGGTCAGGGTGGATAAATATTAATGATTTTTTTTAAATGGGATTTTTTATTTATATCAAATTTCTTCAGTTAAATACAGATTTTTTTTAACTATGTAAAATTAAATTTGAATTTGATATCCTATGTTGACATATAAACTTAATTAAATAAAAAGTAATGTGAAGCAAGTAAACATTTGCTGACGAAGTTTTAAAAAAAATCAAAGCACTGAACTGCTGGAAGCCACTGGCTAAGCTCTTGGAGTCAGAGTTTGCGGAAGTGCTACACCTGTTTTTGACAGCAGGTGCAGAGAGAATGTTGTCTTAATTTCAGTTTATTCAGCTAGTTCAGTTCAGTGACTAGTTCATTCAAATTTAAGAAACCAATTGAGAGATGAAAAAGCTGGAAAGCATGTTTTCCTTCTCCAATCTATGAACAAAAATATGACCATAACTGATTTTAATAGTGTAACGTATTGAGAGGATGAGATCTACTAGTTCTAAAATCTTGAAGGATGCAGTCGAGAAACAATCGGTTCAATTCACCACCTACAACTAATAGTTCCTTTGTTTAATAAATGTTAGCTTTAAATATAAAACATGGTTTGATAAAGTTTTTTTTTCTTATGTATCCAGCACATTTAATCCAAAATAAATAATGTGGTTTTGTGCGTTTTTAATGGAATTTGAATTTCCATGCAAATAGAGCTTCACACAAATTGCATGTAAAAATTATTAATTTTTACATAAGAAATGCATCATTCACCATTTTCTAACATAATAAAAAATTACATTTATTTAGAATCTTAATTTTTAAGTTAAGATATGTAATTGCTTAAACAAATGTGTGTATGTATATAGTGTATTCACCTGGTTATCAAAACAAAGCATCAAATTTACTGTAAAGGCTACATGGTTACCAACCAATGAGATTCCATTTCTTTAGGAAAATAAAGTACAAATGAAAAACATGATTAAAATTAGTAATTTAAATTGAGGTTTCCTGTTGGCTGATTAAAATCATGAGGAGAATTGGTGATATAAATCAGTCCACCCTGCTGGGTCGGAGTGGAGGGAAGTGATCACCCAGTCCTTCCCTTATTGCTAAATGGGAGGGTGTATCCTCACGATATGGAAAGGCAGGGAGAGGGTCTAAGCAAGGAATGAGTTTGAGAACTCCTGCTCCATGTGGGTGGGAGCGGGATTTGGCCCCCAGGATTCCCAGATCACTGAGACCAACCAGAGGCTGTGGTTCTCCCCACCATTGTCAGCACCACTTTGGTGAAGCTGTAAATACTTTAGTCTCCATCAAAACTTTGCATTGCCCCCTCCACTGAAGTATGGCCACCGGCCATCCCATGCTGCTCCTTCCCTGTCACCCATGCAAATGCCAGAGACATTAAAGAGGAATGAAAATGGATGCTAGTACATCTCCCCCTTCCTTTTCTCTTCCCCCACCTACGCAGCACAATCTTTCTTTCCTGTTGTCTCTCTCGCCCAGCACCAGGTACTGCTTCCATTTACTACTCCACAGCCATGGGATGGATCTTCAAGGTCACATCCAATATATCAGCTCCCCACCATCCAAGGCAATTGTTCTTCTTGTGACAACAGCAGCTGCAAGGCTGGCTAGTGTGTCCCCAGATGCAGCAGGTGCTGCAGGGAGAGGATTTAACATCTGCAAACACAGATGTAAGCTCCATCCGTGCAGTACTTAGGGGCCCTGTATATTAGGAGCCACTTAGCAACTGCTGTCACAGGAGAGAAGCAGAACTGCTGCCTCGAAGAAGGGGAGTGTAGCTCCTTATCTACAGCCTGGAGCTGAGCCCACCAACCTGCTGCACATTTGAAGAGCTTCTGCTTGGGTGGAGAGATCAGGTGCTGGGTAAAGGAAGGAAAAGGGTATGTCTTGTTCTACTCCATAAGTCCTCTTCTAGATGAGTTGGGGTGGTGGCTGTTGTATTAATTTAGAGGGAATAAAGGGATCCAAAAAGTCAAAGGTGTTAAACCAGTCACTGTCTAACCTTAAATAGTTTTAAACAAGGTTCGTGGTTTGGGATACAGAGACCGCAGCTTTCTTAGTTCCATGGTGAATGCCATTAAAATCTGTATACAGAAAAGAAGGAAAAACAGTGAAAGCATTTGAAATGTAAAGTATTAAATAAGGCTTTCATTTTAGCTATATCCCATTCCTTTTCCTTTAGCTGGAGAGAATTTTTGCAAGGAAAAATCTCCTTGTTTGCCTTTTAGAAGACATTAGATATGATAATAATTGTCCTTTTTGGGGAAAAGAGAAAAAGGTAGCTGAGATGGGCTTGTGCTGTAGTTAAAGTCTGATCCCATTTCCTAAGAAGACAAACACACTAAAGGGGAGAGAAAAGAACAGCAAAGATAGAAAAATGCAGCTTCTGTCTCTGGCGCTGACTCTCACTTGCAACCTCACTTCTGGAAAAACACAGGTACAACGTGCAGTCTTATCAGCTACTCCACGATCTGGCAAGCTTGTGAAAGTGGCAGGTCTTTTAGGTGCCTTTCTAGTCATAGGGTTTCTGCAGTGTAGCAAAATATGCAGTCTTGGCCAGCTAATCCAGACTCCTCTTAGACAGAAGGAGAGAGAGAGGAAAGAGAAGAAATAAGATGGAGAAGGAAAAAGATGCAATAGGGATGAGAAGGCACGATGACAAAAGTCTGACATCCTAGATGATATTTGGGATTTCGCCGGAAGAGGTGTCAGTAGGATCCCTCTCTCTAATCCAGTATGGTCAGGATCCAGGTGACAAAGGAGAAGGTGGAGGAAGCAGCTATGATGGTAAAGTTCACTCCAGTAGCCAATTTGTCTTCCACAATCTTTCGTTAAGAACCCCAAAAGGGAGTGCCGGGTGGAACAGCCCATTCCCTCAGTATTTTGTCCACTAATTAGATCTAATTTGACACATCAATTTCCATTAACTGATGTATAGTTCTACATTTTTCTTGTTACTCATGAGGGAATTCTGTGCCAAAAAATTACAAATTCTGTGCACAATATTTTAAAATTCTGCTAAATTCTGCATATTTTATTGGTCAGTATAATCAAACCAGTTTCAATTATTTTTGGTCATTTATTTCAAAATATCTGTCAGCAGGTGTGTCTGTAACAATACAGACAACAGAAAAGATTCAGGAAATGTTTTTTGACAAAGAGATTCCTTACTGGGCATATTAATACAGAACTGTGTGTAATAATTCATTTAAACTACAATACATGACTATATTTCCCGCACCTCTCAGAAGCAGGGCAAAGGCTTGGGGAAGTGAGGGGTAACGGAGGAGCTGAGGGAGAGGGAAGTAATTGCTGGCAAGGAGCCTGGGTGTGAACTTGGAGGGTTGTTGGGTATGGGTCGGAAAAGTATGGAACACGTTTTTGGGGGGGCCGGGGAGGGATCATTAGGGAGCTTCCCCCATGCAGACCCTGGCTGACCCCTAGCCTCTCCCATTCAGTCAGGCACATCTGTCCCGTCCCCATGTGTGACACTGCACCCTCTGTTCACATGTGTCCCTCCACACCCACTCTGACACCCACTCCTGCATCCCATGTGGCCTTGCACCCCCTCTCCTCTCCCCATGTGTCTCTGTGCCCCCACTCAGCCACCCCCTGTCCCTACATGGCCCTGCACATCCCTCCCCCCTGTGGCCCTGCACCTCCACTCCCATTCAGCCCCTGACCCGGTCTGTCGTTCCCCACTAGCTCTTATGAGCCCCTGTCCTACCCCTCAGCAGCCCCACACTGTCTGTCTCCCAAAGCTCCTGTCTCCTGACCTGGTCCAACAGGCACTGTGATGAAGGCACTACAGGCTCTTTCTCTTGTCTAGCTGGCCGGGAGCTGCTGCTCTGGTCTATTGCCACAGTGCCCTCTGGTGGGCAAAAGTGAAACTGCAGCAACTTTCCAGCAGAAGCTTTTTTTCTGTGCAAAGAATTAAAAGTATGCATGGCTCATGAATTATGTGCACGTGCAGTGGTGCAGATTTCCCCAAGGAGTATCTTGGTGGCTAAGGCATGATCTCAACATAGACTTTGAGTTATATCAATAGGACTGTGGTTTGGATTTATTTAGTCTTTCTGCCTTGCTTTTTTGCTTGTTTTTCCATCCACATTTGCTGTTATAAGTTATTGTAACATTTTATAAACTTTCACTCACTTTTCCAGTTGAAATCATAATTAGGATAAATCTGTAGGCCCAGTTATCACAACAGAGCTCTGGCAGAATGAGAGAGTGTGGGTAAAGAGGGCTGAATTCAGAGTTAAATTAGGACTTTTCTCAGCTTGTTATGGCTTCATTCATGCTCTTTAAAATGTGACCTGGTGGGTGAAGCACTGGACTTGAGACGCAGGAGACCTGTGTTCTAGTTGCAGCTCTGCCACTAGCCTGCTGGGTGACCTTGGGCAAGTCACTTTGCCGCTCTGCCTCAGTTTCCTCATCTGTAAAAAGGATAATGGTACTTACCTCCTTTGTAAAGCGCTTTGAGATCTATTAATGAAATGTGCTTTGTAAGAGAGAGGTATTAAACCTGAACTAGTTTCACTAGGCATGTTCACAGTGTGTGGTAGAAGAAAATGTTATTGTGCACCTTAGTTTTGTGTAGTGTTAAGCTAGGTAAGTTGTGCCACCAAGTTTCTATTTTAAGTAATGTTGATTTAGTTGGTAGAGAAGGTCACAAAAATTCAGGTGAAAGTTTTTTGCTGGAATTTGCTGATTTGCTGGAATGGGAATGTTTGCGGAGACTGTTCAGTTTTGCCAAATTTCCTCCGAAGTTCTGACGGAACCAAATGCTCATGGCAGATTTTGGAACCCTGCCTGGTTGCCCAGCTGGCACCTCAACAGCCTACCTGGGGGGCTGTTGGGTAGCCTGGGCTTCCATGGTCCGCAACTCCAGGACATATCGTAATGGGGACTGCCTTTCAGTTGGGGAGCCAACAGTGTCCAGGGTCTAGGGCAGCCTGCCAGGCAACGTGCCCCAGAGCCAGACCTCCATCCTCTTTCATTAAGAATGTCAAATGTTTTGGTTTTGATCTGAATCAGAACCCAACCACCTTTTGCAATATTGAAATCCTCTGTGGGGAAAAAAATACCTCCTCTCTACCCCAGTTCTATTTGCCTGGTTGGCTCTCACTTTTCCTGTGATCCACCAGATGGCAGCAGAGGATCGCTGTTCTGCACCAGCTGGTACAAAATGACACAATTCGTCTTCTGTTAATGGAATAAGTTACACTATTAAAACCAGTGATGGCCATATTTTTATTTTAAAAATTAATTGAATGGAAAATGTATAATATTTATGATGCTTCTTTCCAGCTATCATTAGTCTCTTTAAATAAACTGTATGCCCAAAAACCATGTAATAAAAATCATTGAATGCTATTCAAGAGGCTTTTGATATGTGATTCAGCTTGTCACTCCTGAAACTAGAAGCAAAAATTGAACAAAAGAGCAGTAGAAATTCTTTTATATTTCAAAGTGCAATATAGTTGAATTAAACTGTAATGCTAGAGATAAGGTAGGAGATGTTTATCACATCAGCTTATGCTGATGTTTTCTTAATAAATGATGTTTAATAGTGGAAACTATTTCTCATACTATTCATTATATTCTTGTGAATTATCACTGAACAAAAAGGTCCCCTGCTTTGCTTTGGTGCCCAAAGAATATATGAAAATATACTTCATTCAAACCATACATTCATCAGTCGAACGAAATAAATGCTTCATATGGTGTAGCTCAAATAATTACCTGTAAAATTAAACACATCAACACCAGACCTGCTATTATTATGAATAATAACTATACATTAGCATCTAGAAGCCCCAGCTGAGATCAAAGTCCCGGTGTGACAGGCTCTGTACACCGCTATAGACTGTTTTCCCCCATAAGAACTTACAGTTTGTATAGACAAGACAAGACAAGAATTATTATTCCCACTTTTACAGACATAGGAGTGAGCGGCACAGAAATTAAATGACTTTTTCAAGGTCATACGGGAAGTGAGTGACAAAAACAGGAATCAAACCACACTCCTTTGTCTTCGATCAGTGCCTGAACCACACAACCACATTTACTCTTCTCGAACCCTATCTTTCTCCATCTTCATTAGCCCCAAATGCCTGAAAAAAGCTGCACAATACTGCAGGTGAAATATATATCTTATACCTTTTTTACTCCAGTTCTGGCCCTTACAATTCCACTTGACCCATAGAAAGGAATTGCGTTTTTTAAAAACAGGAACTTAGTGGTGTTTAATGGAAATCCCCTACAGGACACAAGAAATTTTGAGAACCAGATTTATACAACATATACATTCTATATCAATTAATTTTGCTTATTTTTCTTTCTGTTACACATAGAAAAATAATAATAATAATAATACATATCTAGAATTTTTCACTTATAAGACTTATAGCACTTTACAATGGTGGGTAAACATCTTTATTTATAGGTATGGAGTAACTGAGGCAAAGAAAAGGCACATGGAAGACTCAGGACTAGAACCCTGATTAATTGTCATCAATTCTGGTGTTTAATCAAATAGGCTTCAGCCATTTCCCATATTGCTATGACCAGAATTGCTTTTCATGCACTACTGTAACTTATTACGCAAATGTATCTAGGAGTGTTGAAAAAATGCATTGAGAAATAGCATGCGATTGTACTCTGTCCATTACTTTGTCCAATTTTGGTCACCAATGTATAGAAAAGATGTAGAGAAACTGGAAAGGATTGACAGGCGAATGACAAAGATGATCAGAGGGATGGAATGTAAGTCCTATGAGCAAAGCTCTGAAGGAACTGGGTATGTTTAGTTTGGAAAAGAGAAGATTTAGGACGGGGCATGTTAGCGGTCTTCAAATACTTGAAATGCTGCCATAAAAAAAGATGTGGAAAATTTTTCGCATCTTGCCACAAAGGGCAGGACAAGATCAGGCAATGGGTTCAAACTACAGCATAGCAGATTTAGATTAAATCTCAGGAAAAACTTCCTAATGGTAAGAACAGTAGGACAGTGGAACAGATGGCCTAGGGAAGTCATGGAAGCTCCTTCACTGGAGGTTTTCAAAAAAAGGCTGGATAGCAATTAGTCTTGGACGGGAGGGATAGCTCAGTGGTTTGAGCATTGACCTTGCTAAACCCAGGGTTATGAGCTCAATCTTTGAGGGGGACACTTGGGGATCTGGGGCAAAATCAGTACTTGGTCCTGCTAGTGAAGGCAGGGAGCTGGACTCAATTACCTTTCAGGGTCCCTTCCAGTTCTGTGAGATAGGTATATCTCCATATATTATAAATCTTGCATCTTAGCAGGAGTTGGACTAGATGACCCTTGTGGTCCCTTCTAACCCTGCAGTTCTATGATTCTATCACGTAATTAAAAATGGTATTATAATAAATAGGCATAAAGGCAGAGTCAAGGCTAAACATTTTAACCTTAATTTCTGGAATTCCTAATGTTTGTGTATAGATGTGCTTGATTTCTCAACCTTAACATAAGTTCTAATTAATGTGGTGGGGGTTTTTTAACCATAGGGAATAAAAAAAATAATAGGATGTGTGAAGGATGGAAATGGAAACTGGCTGTGAAAAGGAACGAAGTATCACTCCTAGATCTTTCAGCTTAAAAGCACAAAACAAAAACACTGACTGCACCTAGCTCCAGCCAGCAAGGGAGCTGTCATTGGGATGGAGTGCGGTTGGGAGACTGAGATAGGGATAGAAACCACAGTGCACAGGAGAAGGATGGCTATGTCCTGTGGTGGGATCTGGAGCTGGTTGGATGAGATGTTTTAGGGGAGGGTTGGAAGGAGTCTCACCAGTTCCTAAGCATACCTTGAGCTTCCAACATGTTGTATGTAGCGTTATTGCTTGGCTCTTACTATGAGGGGCACAGGAGAGACAGGTAGGTGGAACTAGTACATATTGTAACTTGGAGGTAAATTGTTTCCATCTCTCTCGTTGTCTTTCCTGAATTAATTGACTAAAATAAAATTAACTGCCTTCTATAAACCCTGTTTCTTTGCCTCTTGTTCCTAGTTAGCACAGGTCTGGAATGATAGGAAGTCAAAGATGGGTGGATCCTTCCCACTTCTGCACCATCAGGATCAAACAACTGCAATTTGGGAGAAGGGGCTAGCAGGGACATACTGTAGGATTGGCTAGTAGCCTGCCTGTGGCAGTGGTAAATACCTGATTCTTGAATGCTCCCAATCCTGCACTGCTCCTGGCCTGTTGTGCATTGCTACTCCTTGTAGGGGAAGATAAATCCTTGCAGTAATCAGCTTGTGCCTTACTTCTCCTTCTGTGTATTGTCCTGCTGTCATTTGATGAGATTTTTCTTTTCCCTCTGAACAGTTTAAACACTTCTCCTCCTACACAGTGCCTTCTCACTTCTCCTCCTACACAGTGCCTGCCTACCTACCGTCTTTCCCACATCCATAACAAAAATAAAATATGCATTTTTAAAAACTGTAGCTCACTGTAATTCCTGCTGAATGATTTGTTGCATATTGAGCAAGGTAGAGTATAGATGGTTGGTGCCTATTTAAAACATAGTTATGCTTCCTTGTGCAGCAGATAGACTTGACCTTCAGCTACCTTTCCCCTGCTGTGGTGCAAAGGAGCATTCAGAGGAAAAAGCTGCATCTTGTTCATGGTCGAAGCTTTAAAACTGCTAGTGAATTTTGTTGCCTAGCCACAAAATTAAAGGGGAAAAAAGGCAAATGCCATTTGGTTTGCTTCACATAAAACATTTTCTAATTGCTACCAATACTGGAAATGTTTGAGTCACCTCTGGCCAAATCATCTCCCTTGGGCAAACCCAGAATAGATGGACTTTGTGATGGGCTGCTCTTTGGGGCAGGAAATTCGCTGGCCATGGAGCATCAGTGCTGCTGCTGCATCATTGCTAGTGTAGTGGCCTCAGGGCTGGAGTAACCTCCATGCCAGATGTTCCTCCAGCATTTCAAGCAGGACATATTTGCAGATCCATTGACTGTGCCCCTAAAATGCTTCTCTGTGCTACTGTGGATAAAGCCCTGCCTAGAAGTCTGTACTACTCTTAATTAGGGGAAACCACTCTGCTTCTGCAGCTTTATGGACTGCATGTGGCCATGCAGGTGGGGCCAAGATTTTTCCCTTATTTAAAAAAAAAAAACATTAAACATGAATACTTATCCACTAGGGAAAATGCTAATTAGCCAATGTAGGCTGTAACCATGCGAACGTGTTTTGTATTTGTCACATCAGGTGGTGTATATTGCCATTGAGAAAAACAGCAATTTATACACATAGTTGCTGTTCTCACTACGGAGAAGAGTTAGCAGCAGGGTGAATGTATGGTGAGTGATAATGGGAATTACACACATTCATCCCAGTGCAATGAGATGAGAATAAGGACTGGATGTAGTAGTCACGCCATAGAAATGGCACAGTCCTGACTGGGTCATTTCAACCTGGGCTGGCTGTACTAGAAAATCCTGCCCTGGCAGAGATGGATCAGATGATGGAGGAAAATAGGTCATTTTTAGCTCTTAATTTGTGTAGCTGATGAGCGGACTGTTTCAAATTTAGTGACAAAATGACATTTCTGTTTGTATTATATGCGAAAATAATGTTTCTTGTGAATTGTGTGCTCAAGAAAGGTTCTGGCTTGCCATCCCTGGAGCTGTAACTACTTAATATCTCCACAAAGCAGGCACAGCGATAAGCATGTGTAGTGCAAGATGCCTAGTAATGTCAATGTGGGGGTCTGTAGTGATGGGGTCAGATAAGTGCCTAGACAGATTTTCAGTGTGTCTTAATACATTGTTTCTGTGTGTTTTTATCATCCAGAGAGGAGAAAGAAGATGAGGAGTTAAGTTTGTAACAATAGCCTATATTGACATTTTTAGCAGAATTTGATGAGATATTTAAACCAAAGTCTGCAATAAAAAAGCTAAAAGTTGAGCATGATGATTCAAAAAGAGTACAAAAGGTGAGGTGCCTCTTCCCCTAGGCAAGCAACGAGGTGGGATACGTCTGTCTGACACAGGGTCATGGGCCCATGCAGCAAGGGTCCCCGGAGCATGTCAGGCAGGAGGTATAGCTAATTCCCCCAGCTGGTTAGTGTGCATGCTGTATGCTGTCAGTAGTAAATGCTGGTTTGGCAGATGGTGGGCACAGACATTGCCACTTCTCAGAGGAGCAGCAAATTTTGTTCCATGGCTCAGTGCTGTGAGCTGCCTTGCACCAATATGATTCCTTTGGCAGAGGACACACCGTGCAGCATGTCTGCTTTCCCTCGCTGTGTCACATGGGGCAGGGTTTGGCATATCCTGGGATTACAGCTATGGAAATTAATTTCCAAACAAGGTCTGTTGGCATATGTTAGTATGTGTTTATTTTCATGAGATATAAGTACTGTATTTGCCTACAAGGTGATGAGTCAAGAGCAGATTGAAAGGAGCAAGATCAGCTCACTCACTCACCCTATGCAATTAGGAAATGTTTAAAGGCACAAAGGTCAATTAGGCTCCCAGCTTCCTTTGAAAGTTAATAGCAGCCTCTGACACTGAAATATCCGACCAGCATTTCTAAGGTATGAGACACCTCTGAATTAACACCATCATCTGGGTCTTTCCATCTCTCTTCATCTGGTCTCTCTCTTTCTTTATATTGCAAGCTCTTTGGGGCAGTAAGCATTTCCTTTTGAGCACATGATTAACAGGTAATAAATAATACTAATAATCCTACATGTGTCTTACTGCCAAATAGTATTAGCTATCAAACCTGTCAGTTTTATGTCACGCAAAGCCATGACAATCTCCTTTTGCCCTACCAGAGAGGCTGGGTAGTGGAGCCATGATGAAATCCTCAGTTGCTTCCAAAACATTGACTTTGCAGTTGCTTCAGTGAGTAGAAATGATCTTTCCAATGACACATTGCTTGCTCTTCAGTTCCTAATGATCTAGGAGGAGTTCACATCCAATTTTGACAGTCTGAATTATCCAATTTTATTATAAGATTGTCAGATAGAATTATGTCACATCTGATATATTGATGTGTTTGCAGCAAGCTCTTCTCCCCTCAGTGTTCACAATCTTACTGTCCGGCTTGCAGTGAAGAGAGCATAAAAACATGAACATCAAAATTGCTGCAGAAAAGTAATAGTCAGGATGAGATGGCTGCAATTCTGGGCTTTGTTAATTATAAGACCTGCTCCAGTTTGGATTTCTGGGCCTTACTGAGACAGACTTGCTAGTTAGTTCTTATTGGCTCTAATAAGATGCATACTAATTTGCTGAACTTGAGACTGGGGAGTATGGAATTACTAGGGTAACCAGACAGCAAATGTGAAAAATTGGGACAGGGGTGGAGGGATAATAGGAGCCTATATAAGAAAAAGACCCCAAAATCAGGACTGTCCCTATAAAATCAGGACATTTGGTCACCATAGGAGTTACTCAAATCATCCATATCACATAGCCCTAACCTTTATAGCCAAAAAAAAGAATCACCTATGGTGCTTTTAGTATAAAAATTCAGCATTTATCATTATGTCTAGACTTGAACATGTGCAAGGAGATACACAAATCGGAGTGCCAAGGATTACCCCAATCAGCCTCGGTTCATAATGACACCAGCTGATGACTATCTTGCTATTGTAGTTTTTCAAAGGTCACAGCATTATGCTCTGTGTTAACATGGGAAGATGTGAGGACTATCAATTGGAGATTAGAGAGGGGAATGGGGTTGACTGGAAAACAATTCTGTTTCATGAAAAAATTGCAATTTTTAAATTTTGTTTTATTCCAAAGCAGAATGAAAATAAGACTTTTCAAAATATTTTGTGAAAAAACATGAGCGAGCGAGAAAGAGGGAGATCCACCCCAGAATAGCCAATGGTTTCTGGCTTTGGATATGTTGAGAACCACACCTCCTACTGAAGTCAGTAGGAATGACGGGCACTAGGTAACTGAATCTAGGTGACTAGGGTCAAGCATCCATAATTAAAGGCCACTTCTGAAAACGTGGCCCTCAGTGACTTGCCCAAAATCAAACAGTGAGCCACTGCCCGAGCTGGGAACAGAAGCCAGGATTCCAGAGTCGCAGCTAGAGCTGGTAGAAAAATGCTGTTTTGTTAAAAACCAAAATGCTTCATGGATATGTGTTGGTTTTGATGAAAATGTTGTAGGGGGGGTCCACGGTGGAATTTTGAGAAAGAAAGAGAGACCCCAGAATAGCCAATAGCCTAGTTGTTAGGATACTGACGTCAAGCAGGGAAAACCCAGGTGACATCTCCCCTCTGAAAATGTGGATGTTGTCCTCTCTTTTCCTCAGTTTACCTATCAGTAAGGAGGGTATAACAATGCTAGTTATATAAGCTGAGTTAGGCCAGTGCTTGAATGTGTTTGTAAACCCATCAGACAATCAGATTTTTGAGTGATTATTGAAAGCGAATAAATGATAGTGATAAAGAGCAGATATTTATATTTATTTAACACATTAGTTAATAAGTATTGACCTGTGCTATTAGCTACAGTGCTTATCATATATGCTTTTTTAAATTAGTATTTAAATTTGGTAGCAGTTGGTTTAATATAAAAATACAGCATCTAATCACTACATCTAGACATTTGCAACTAAATAAAGAACGAGGAATGTTCTTGATCACCTCATGGTCACTGGATCAAATCCATTCTAGGTTAGTAGTGATACCAGCTGATGGCTGTTTAGGTCCTGTGTTCAGGCCCGGTTCCAACAATCAAACATGCACAATTCAAATCCACCTGTAGGCTCAGGTTTGAGGCACATTGGCTGGGCATCGGGAAGCTTGCAGTGTTGCTGCTCGTGCCACAACTGTTGTGTGGATAACTAAATTACTTCAGTTTCCAAGGCTGTCAATCTGTCATCATTCACAGATGTCATATTCACGTGGAAAATAACTGGCAGCGATAAGAGGTGTTTCTCTGAAGTTTGGGAACAGGAAGAAAATATGCCTTTGCCTAAGGTTACAGGGTAGGGTGACCAGATGTCCCAATTTTATAGGCACAGTCCCGATATTTGGGGCTTTGTCTTACATAGGCACCTATTATCCCCCACCCCATGTCCTGATTTTTCACACTTGCTGTCTGGTCACTCTATTACAGGGGCAAGGGGCACTGCTTAGAATGATTTGCATCATCTGTCTGTAAGATGTAGTTAGTTGTTAAGGATGTGTGGAATTTCCCTGACTATAAAGGAAAGTTTGCAGAAATTCAGTTTTCTAATGTTATTTTATTCTGAACATTCTAGCTGCCTCTGATGCCACTAGTATTTTGGCACCACATTCAGGTGACTCAACCGCATCATAAAAGGTAGAGATGGGAAACGACCTGTTAAGTCATACAGCACCTTTCCCAGCAGTGCTTCTTGTTCCTCGGTGAGAGAAAATTCTGCATCTGGAAAGGCCAGTTCATCGGAGCATATCGAATGGCTGACTAAAGCCAGGAGCTATTACTCAAAGTAACCCAGACCTGAAAATTTCAGAAAGTCACTGAAACAAGTGGTCCGTAAAAAAAGATGGGACAGGAGCAGGGTGAAGAGAGGAGTAGGGCCAAGGATGATATTATTGTTTCTGGTAGGTCCTACAATGTGCTAGGCAGTATACAAGCCCAGAACCACACGGTCCTGATCCGAAGAAGCTTCCATCCAAAAAAAGAGGATGTGGGCACAGAGAAGAGAATTAATTAACCGGAGAAGTGAGAAAATGAGAGGGCAACAGAAAGATAACAAGGGAAGTGTGGATGAGAATGTAAGTGGAAGAAAGTGGAGTAGCAAGAAGGATCTTCCCCTCCCATGTATTCTCCCTTCTTTTTTACTGCCAAGCAGCCTTTTTCATGTAAGAGACAGAACCTTGCCTTTGTAACTCAAATAGAAGGGACACTGTAGCAGAGTGAACTTCAATGCCCCTTGGCTGTGGTGGTTCTTGCGGGTTTTTGAGCTGTCCAGGTGCTGTGCTGGCTCAATGGGTGCTGCTCTTCTATGTTTGTTTGAAGACTTTTTCAGAAAATCAGCCTGAAGATAACTGTCTTGTCATTGTTTTCCAAAAAGAGCTTTTTAATATGTAAGGCTGTTCTATCTCAGCAAAGGGCTGTGATTTGGTAGTGTGTGCGAGTTAATTAGAATTCCTGTATCTACCTCCTTCTATCAAATATAAAAAGTGTCATAGGAATACACATCATTATGTATAATCATTGTGTAACTTTCCCATGGGCAGTCTCTTCCCCTTGCACATTTAAACATAGATACAGTGAGATAGGCATCGCCCACAGCCCCAGAGGATTTATGCTGCATGCTCCCCTCTCTGTGAGCAGCTATGTCTGCTGGCCGTGTGACTGGGGTGGGGAAGGAACATGACCCTGAGGGAAGCAATTACCATAGGGGTGCTAGGAAGAACTGCAGTTGTGTTTAGTGGGGCTGCAAGAGGAGATGGGCAGTGCCCTCCTTTGGTGTATAGAGTGGGGCTTCTGGCCCTGCGAGTTGAGTTTTGTTCCAGGTTGTCTTGTCTCATCTTCTGGCACTCAAACTAATTTTTTCACAAGTTCAGCAAACCGAAGAACCACAATTTGCAAAATTTGCTCTGTTGTCCAGCACGAAAGTGTGCAGTTTCCTTACCATTTGATTATCCCAGTAAAAAGCATGCGGCAGTGTTACTGACAGCTGAAAGAAGAAACAGAAAGCAGGCTTTTGTTTTCCCTTCGGAGAAGGCAGCATGTTTCTCTTTTCCTTTACAGCTTACCCAGGGACTCCGAGTGTTCATTTAATTGCTGTACAACCCAAAATAAAAGTAGCTTTGATACCATAGATTACTCTGTTGGTCTTTGAATTTGAATGACCTACATACGAATCAGGCTTAGGCTAGCACAAGAAGAAAAGACAGCCAAAGACTTTAATTTGTACAGTTCAGAGTTGAGCATACTAATACATGCTATTCGATTAAATATTTTGGGAAAAAATGTAAAATTATATGGTCTGTCCAAGTCTAATGATTTTACCTTCCTGTGTATTAATACCAGAACTGTTCAGGCATGATCCAGTGGTCACTGAAGTTAGGAAAGGGCTCACGTAAATATGGTTTGCATTGGTCCTTAAAGAGGAGTGCCTACAATTCCAGCTACTGTGTTTAATTTGTATAATTTGCAACAGGGCTAGGTGTGTAGCTAAGAAAAAAATAGGTTGCGCAAAATCAGGAGGCGTTTTATGCCAGTTTGCCAATCTCCGATGAAGTTTTGTTCCTGGATTTTTGAATCATAATCTTTCATTACACTGTTGTCTTTTTCGGTTGTCTTTCTACTCTCCTTTCGCCACAGCACGCAGACGAGAGAGACAGCTGTATAAGCTGCAGGCTTTTCTGATTTCCATTATGTCAAATTCATTTTGGAATTAGGCATCAGAAATTGTGCAGTCAAACTCATTCTGCAGTGGGGCATCAGGATTGTGCAGTCAAGCTCGGGGCAACAGTGCTTTTTTTTGTAAGAAGCAGTCCTGTGTTATAAAAGAAAACAAGCAAGTGCCTTAAACTTTCTCTGCACTCACCCACAATCACACCCATATACTTTTATATACGTGACTAGTGCTCAGTTTGTTTGTGTATTGCTCATACCTGGCATAGCATTCTTGGTTCTTAACAGCTAAGTATTTAAACAAATGTAAATTGGAAATTGAAAATAGATTTCACAATTTGCAATTAAAAAATGGTGCCATGCAAAAACGTTGCCATACACAATTGTCTTAATAAGATCACATGGATCAAGAGGCGGGGCACGCATAAGTGGCAGGGGCAAAGGGCATGAGCTCTTACGCCCTCATGATATTTTTACGCCCTCATGATGTCAAACCAAAATATCCTGTTCTTTCTGACCTAGTAGGGTGAGATGTTAAATGGAAGTGGTGTACTCATCATCGCTTAGCGTCTTTAATCACGATTGGTTGCTCTCGTTCAGTCACAGGTTATTGGGCATGTTAGAGTTCACTTGCATAATAGGAAAGAATATTTCCCTCCACTGCATTAATTGAGTGGAATTCTACAGCCCATATTATGCATTATGAGGTCAGACTAGATGATCATAAAGGTCTGTTCTGACTTTAAAATCTATGAATCTGTATGAGATTTCAGCAGCTCAGAAAAAAAAAATTAAGACCCAGTGCATTTAGTACTTTAAATGTCAAAAATAAAACCTTGGAATCATTCTGTACACCCATAGGCAGCTAGTGCAGAGAGCAAATCAGTGTGTATACAGAATCCATTCCACCCACCTTGATAACAAATGCATGACTGCATTCTGCACCAGCTGATCTGTGGGGGATAGATCGGCTTTTTGGTTAGCCCAATGTAAAGTAATCCATTGCAGCAGTTCAATGTATCTCTCTTAATTTGTCTAATCCTGCCTAATCTAGTCTGTCTCCTGGGTTGCTTGCCTATCATTGTAATATTTAGAGGCTACAAAAATAGACTTACGTATAGTTTAGCCCATAATATACCTGCTCTTGTTATCCTGAAGCCACCCACTTAACCTGGCATATCTAACTCTTTTCATTCTCCATAATGTAAATGCAGGAAATGCATGTCCGATGCACAGCTACAAATCGGGGAATAACAAATGCACAACTACAAAATGGGGAATAACTGTCTAAGTGGTAGCACTGCTCTAAAGGATGTGAGGGTTATAGTGGACCACAAACTGAACATGAGTCATCAATGTAATGCAGCTGCAAAAAAAAGCTAATATGATTCTGTAGTATTGTCAAGGCTGAATCCCAACTCTGTCACTCTGAGTGCAGAAGTGGGGCCCGCAAGGATTTTAAAAATTAATACTTGCCCCTCCAGGCTTATATTAAACTCCCACGGTTACAGCTTTTCTCTGACCTTGGCTTGGTAAATGCTGCCACCACCCAAATGCAAAAAAAAACAACAACCCTTTGAACCCAGGAACGAGCACTTGGGAATTCTTCCCTGTGGGGTACCCTCAAACCCTTTCACCCTCCTCCCCTCACCCCCCTCTTCCCGGGGGGAAGAGCTGAGAAAGAAAACAAAGGAAATTAGCTGTTGCCACCAGCTAATTAAACAACATGCACAAAACTCTTCGCACACCAAAAATCTGATCCTGTTCTTCAAAAATGTAAATTTTATTAAAACCAAAAAGAATGAAAATACATCTGGAACTTAGGCTTTTGCTAGATTTTCAAAGAGTAATTCCAAAAAACAAGCACACAAACTAGGTTACAAGCAAACAAAAGCATCTTGGGTTAGCACAGAGGAGTCCACAAGCCAATAAGAAATAAAAGGAATAACCGTAATCGTGTCTAGCTAAACATTCTGAGTAAGTCACATTTGCAGTTCAGATAAGGAGTTCGAGGCATGAGCTGATGATTTTTTTATCATACTTGGCTTAGCTGCTTATAGCATGGCTGCTCTTTCCCCCCAGCCCAGAGAACAACAGACAAAGGGAAAGTTTCTTTATCAATTGTAAAAAGTTCTACCTTCCCATTGGCTCTTTTGGTCAGGTGCCCACTTTTTTTTCTTTACCTGGGAGACTTTTTAACCCTTTACAGGTAAAGCAGGTAAAGAACAGCTAACAAGAGGGATTTTACAGCTAACTGGCTGGCTGAGTGTCCATCAATGGGAGCTATCCCCCCACTTTATTTATCACAAGTATATTAACAGGAGCCATGAATGGAAAACACAGGAGTAACTGTCTCACTCTATTCAGCAACGGTGAAGCCCCAGCTGGAGTACTGTGTCCAGTTCTGGGCACCACAATTTAGGAAAGATGTGAAAAAATTGGAAGGAGTCCAGAGGAGAGCACCAAAAATGATAAAGCATTTAGAAAACCTGACCTATGAGGAAAGGCTGAAAAAACTGAACATGTTTAGTCTTGAGAAAAGAAGATGGAGGCGTGACCTGATAATCTTCCAATACGTTAAGGGCTGTTATAAAGCAGATGGTGATCAATTGTTCTCCATGTTCCTTGCTGCAGAGTATACCTTCAGTGAAGATTTACGTTGGATATTAGAAAAAACTTTCTAATTGTAAGGGTAGTGAAGATCTGGAATAAGCTTCCAAGGCAGGTCATGAAATCCCCATAATTGGAAATGTTTAAAAACAAGTTGAGGTGTCTAGGGATGGTCTAGGTTTACTTGGTCCTGCCACAGCACAGGGGGCTGGATTTGATGATCTTCCTTCCCTATATTCTATGAAAGCTTCTGCATATAGGTAGGTTTGCATCTGTGGGTTCACTCTGTTGTACTCTGATAGGAGGCTCGACAGACAAGTATTCAATCTTACCCAGTTGTGGGCATCCTATCCTGAGTTTTAAAAATATCCTCTGAAGCTTGACATAATCATAGAATCATAGAATATCAGGGTTGGAAGGGACCTCAGGAGGTCATCTAGTTCAACCTCCTGCTCAAAGCAGGACCAATTCCCAACTAAATCATCCCAGCCAGGGCTTTGTCAAGCCTGATTTTAAAAACCTCTAAGGAAGGAGATTCCACCACCTCCCTAGGTAACACATTCCAGTGCTTCACCACTCTCTGAGTGAAAAAGTTTTTCCTAATATCCAATCTAAACCTCCCCCACTGCAATTTGAGACCATTACTCCTTGTTTTGTCATCTGCTACCACTGAGAACAGTCTAGATCCATCCTCTTTGGAACCCCCTTTCAGGTAGTTGAAAGCAGCTATCAAATCCCCCTTCATTCTTCTCTTCTGCAGACTAAACAATCCCAGTTCCCTCAGCCTCTCCTCATAAGTCATGTGCTCCAGCCCCCTAATCATTTTTGTTGCCCTCCACTGGACTCTTTTCAATTTTTCCACATCCTTCTTGTAGGAGTGAAAACTGGACACAGTACTCCAGATGAGGCCTCACCAATGTGGAATAGAGGGGAATGATCACATCCCTCGATCTGCTGGCAATGCCCCTACTTCTACAGCCCAAAATGCCATTAGCCTTCTTGGCAACAAGGGCACACTGTTGACTCATATCCAGATTCTCGTCTGGATTCTAGGTCCTTTTCTGCAGAACTGCTTCCTAGCCATTCGGTCCCTAGTCTGTAAAAGTGAATGGGATTCTTCTGTCCTAAGTGCAGGATTCTGCACTTGTCTTTGTTGAACCTCATCAGGTTTCTTTTGGCCCAATTGTCTAATTTGTCTAGGTCCCTCTGTATCCTATCCCTACCCTCCAGCGTATCTACCACTCCTCCAAGTTTAGTGTCATCTGCAAACTTGCTGAGAGTGCAGTCCATGCCATCTCAGTGACACTCCCTAGACTCTTCAGGGTGATATTATATATAATGATTGGAACTGAGTGGGATGTATAATTATTTTACAGGCTCACATCAAAATGCCAAAATCAAGTCTGCCAAGTCTGTCCTGGATATGCCAAGGACTGTATGGTGAAAAAAGAACAGTGACACTGAGCAGAAGTCTGAGTCCAAGGGAGTCTGTCTTCTTCTTTTTCACAGTCAGCACAAAGTTGCTTTTCAACAGCTGTTCACCCTTCTCCCATATTGTCCGTGAGCTGGCACTTACTCGGCTCATCTTCCTATGTCTGCTTGCCCCAAGAGCACCCAATACATTTTAGAGTCATAGACTTTAAGGTCAGAAGGGACCATTATGATCGTCATGTCTGACCTCCTGCACAATGCAGGCCACAGAATCTCACCCCATAATAAACCCCTAACCTATGTCTGAGCTATTGAAGTCCTCAAATCATGGTTTAAAGACTTCAAGGTGCAGAGAATCCTCCAGCAAGTGACCTGTGCCCCACGCTGCAGAGGAAGGTGAAAAACTCCCAGGGCCTCTGCCAATCTGCCCTGGAGGAAAATCCTTCCCGACCCCAAATATGGCGATCAGCTAAACCCTGAGCATGTGGGCAAGACTCACCAGCCAGATACCCAGGAAAGAATTCTCTGTAGTAGCTCAGATCCCACCCCATCACAGGCCATTGGGCATATTTACCACTAATAGTCAAAGATCAATTAATTGCCAAAATTAGGCTATTCCCATCATACCATCCCCTCCATAAATTTATCAAGCTTAGTCTTGAAGCCAGATATGTCTTTTGCCCCCACTGCTCCCCTTGGAAGGCTGTTCCAGAACTTCACTCCTCTGATGGTTAGAAACCTTCATCTAATTTCAAGTCTAAACTTCCTGATGGCCAGTTTATATCCATTTGTTCTTGTGTCCACATTGGTACTGAGCTTAAATAATTCCTCTCCCTCCCAGGTATTTATCCCTCTGATATATTTATAGAGAGCAATCATCTCTCCCCTCAGCCTTCTTTTGCTTACGCTAAATAAGCCAAGCTCTTTGAGTCTCTTTTCATAAGACAGGTTTTCCATTCCTCGGATCATCTTTGTAGCCCTTCTCTGTACCTGTTCCAGTTTGAATTCATCCTTCTTAAACATGAGAGACCAGAATGGTACACAGTACTCCAGACGAGGTCTTACCAGTGCCTTGTATAACGGTACTAACACCTCGCCTGATGCATCCCAAGACCGCATTAGCTTTTTTCACAGCCATATCACATTGGCGGCTCATAGTCATCCTGTGATCAATCAATACTCCGAGGTCCTTCTCCTCCTCTGTTACTTCCAACTGATGAGTCCTCAGCTTATAACAAAAATTCTTGTTATTAATCCCTAAATGCATGATCTTGCATTTTCACTATTAAATTTCATCCTGTTACTGTTACTCCAGTTTACAAGGTCATCCAGGTCTTCCTGTATGATATCCCGGTTCTTCTCTGTATTGGCAATACCTCCCAGCTTTGTGTCATCCGCAAACGTTATTAGCACACTCCAACTTTTTGTGCCATTTGTCTGACTTCCTCATGATAACTGCTGACAAAGCGTGTATCACCAACTAGCTCTCTACGTGAAACAGATTTTGAAATGTCCACAAACCTTTAGAGCTGGATTCTCTGATCGGCTAAGTTCGTGTTACACTGCTTATGCAACCCAAAGTGAAGTTAAATGAATGGAGAAACCCCCGAGGAAAATCTCCCGTCTGTAAAGCTGGCAGAGGTGGCTAGGCTGCCTCCTGTGCCTATGCTACCACCTCCCTCCTGCACCTGAACTGCCCAGCGCAAGATGGGGAGGAGGCATGCTGGGAACAGGAAGCAGGCATTCAGGGCTGGTGTATGTTAGAGCGAGGCTCCACTACAGCAGATGCTTTGCTGATAGAATGTCTCCCATCAGCGGAGCAAATTGAAGCTGTCCCCTGCAGGTTAGGGTTATATCAGGGTTGCAAGAGCAAGATCAATGTGTCCCAGCTGGGTTCCTGTCAGGACTCCCTCTCCACGGTGCTCAGGCACAACAGAGAATTGAACTTTCAAACCCTATAAAGTCAAGTTAAAATCAGTCAAGATTTTAAACAAAAAGGTTTAGAACAATGTGAATTTAAGAGAGCAGAAAACAAGATAGGCAGCTATCTCCGGTGAATATAATGCAGATCAGTGTGTTAAAACACAATATACAGTAGTCTGATCCAGTGGCAAAGGATCTTGGTCAATCATAAGTAGCTTCATATGAGTCTATTATAATTTGTCTTTGTTCTTGAACATTGGTGACATGAGTTCCACCCCCCACCCCCTGTGCCCTTTCCCAAGTATTAAAGCAGGTTCTCCATGGCTTTCCATCCATTATGAAGCAAGTTCAGATGGTTGTTTTTTGTTTTCATTTCTCCTGCAGGTGAATGGCATTGATCTTCGCGGTGCTACCCATGAGCAGGCTGCAGCTGCACTGAAAGGAGCAGGGCAGATAGTAACAATCGTAGCACAATACCAGCCG
The DNA here is from genome assembly GCF_020497125.1 of Mauremys mutica. Taxonomy (NCBI): domain Eukaryota; kingdom Metazoa; phylum Chordata; order Testudines; family Geoemydidae; genus Mauremys; species Mauremys mutica. The sequence continues at coordinate 344,221,437 of NC_059072.1, forward strand.
GAAGGTAAGTCTATGAACTAATTTACTGTCCAATTAAGAAGTGCTGTTGGGATTCATCTGATGCTCTTTGGCTGGAAGAATAATGTCATCTACCTTGCAAGACTTCAAGAATAGGAAAAGCAATAAAATTGGGAAAAAGTGGAGATAAGAATCATGCAGAATAAAACGGTGGTGGTTTGGCACCCTGTGTGTGATGACTTATGTGGTCTTATTCCACTGCCTGGTGGATGAAGAGGTGTCCTCCTCACACTAACTGTCATCAGATGTGGCATTCATGGGACCTCTTGCTGATAATCTCAAGGATATCAAGGGCTGAATAGACATAGAGAGTGAAGTGCCTTTTCACCCTTAGAAAGTGGTCCCTCCATGTGAGAACTGAGACACACTGGTGGGCCAGTTGTACTTCCGTGCTGTACCTTTTCAGTGGCTAAACTGAGGACTTCAGTCACCAGGCTTTGTCAAGCTGCCACTTTTCATAAATAATAAATTCTCACTCACTCCCTTTCTCATGTTCTGACTCAGACTCTCCCCCCCAACCCCCAGTTAAAATTAAAACAGAAAACGTGCAATTAAGACAGATACTACGGAAAGAGATGAGGTAAGGAGAAAAAGAGAGGAGAATTAGAAGCAAACAAAATTTCAAATATACTTCATTACATACATGAAATAATTGTTTTAGTGTGTGATACACACACATATAGATAAATTTCAGATCAAGGAAGAAGGGGTAAAAATAATTGTATTACAGAAAGTTCTTGACAGAGATTTTGAATGAAACCTTAGTCCAATGTATTCTTGGTTCCCATTAGTTGCTGCAGTCTTGTTTATCTTTTACAGTTTAATAGGAACATAAATATCAATTTAGACTGTTATTACAGAAAGTCACAAGTAAAATTGCAGCTCTTGATTTTTTGGATGGTAAACAATAATGCATAATGTGCCAGCTTTCTGAGCAGCCAGCTGATGATTGGCAATTAAAATGGAGGAAAGAGTTAATGCTTCAATAAGTTACTATTCTATAGTAACTATAAGTAAAGAAATATACTTTGCTCTCTCTCTCTATATATACTATATCTATACTATAAGTAAAGAAAAGAGCATAAAATACATAGCTGTTGCGATATTATAAACTGACTCTCTAACCTACAGTTGCAGTGCAAAGGAAAAGAGGAGGTAATAGTCGTGAATGGGTTCAGAGTTTATCTGAACCTTATATGAACTCCGAAGCATTTTTGAGTATGTAGAGTTGCCTGGAAATCTTGTGTAAGTGGGTTCTGTTGTAAGATTTCTAGAGCTTGCCATCAGGCTGAATAGCTTTTCTCTTGTTGTTAGGGCATTTTCACGTCTCAGCTTGCCTGGAACTAGGAAATGCAGAGGCAAGCAAAAATAAAACATGTTTTGGTGGATAAACAGGAGAGCATTCCCTTTCCTCAACCCTTTTTCTTTCTTGGTCTTTCTTTTACACCCACGCCTTTTTTTATTTCCCTTACCTCTCTGAGACAGAAATAGACAAATTGGTATGGGACAAAGTTATGAAAGACGAAAGATAAAAGCGGAGTGGGGAGGGAAGACGACGAAAAGTGAGGACAGAATTGGAACTAAAAATACAAGAAATAAAAAGGTGAGGTGGGCCATCTAGAACTGGGTGACATTTTTGGATCAATGGTTTATTTGCTAAAAAATGCAATTACGGTCAACCCAAAGCTATCGCAAATTTGACCTGAGAAACCATCCAGTCTTCCAGATCAGATGCTGCCCTTGGGAATGCAGTCTTGTTTCAGTCTTGGACTCGGCTCTGAAGACTCCTCCTCCAGCTGCAGGTACTGCTTAGTAGTCACCTGAAGTGGAGCACTCATGGGAGCACAACTTGAAGAAGGAGAGGTTACTCACCTTGTGCAGTAACTGGAGTTCTCTGAGGTGTGTCTCCCTATGGATGCTCCAGTATCCCCTCTCCTTCCCCTCTGCTTCCAGTTTCCCCCGTGGGACTTTGCAGAGGAGAAGGAACTGAGGACAGGTCACCTGCCCGACCCTATATAGCCTTGGTGTGGAGCATGAGGTTGTGTAGGGCACCTGCCTGGGCCAAATGTGCACTGCTACTGAAAATCTCTAGTCAAAAATGCATGGGGTGCATGTGCACCTGAAGTGGAGAACCTGCAGGGAGAGACATCTCAAAGAACTGCAGTTACTGTACAAGATAGTAACATCTCCTTCATGTCCACTGAAGGTAGGATAAGAAGTAATAGGCTTAATCCACAGCAAGAGAAGTTTAAGTTAGATGTTACGTAAAACTTTCCAACTATAAGGGTAGTTGAGCTCTGGGCTAGGCTTCCAAGGGAGGTTGAGGAATCCCCATCATTGGAGGGTTTTAAGAACAGGTTGAAGAAACACCTTTCAGGGATGGTCTAGGTTTACTTGATCCGCCAGTGTAGGGGCTGGACTTGATGTCTTCCTGAGGTCCCTTCCAGCCTTACATCTAAGATTCTATGATCCATAATGATTACTGCAGCTCCAGTTCAGCTGGATATTTCAACACCTGCCTAGCATTAAGCACAAGAGCAGTCCCATTGACTTCAATGACACTACTCGTGTACTCAACTGCTAGTTGAAGGTAAAGAAACAAATACAAGCGATTAAAAACTTGTCGATCAAAAAGACGAGGGGGCCCACTTACTCCTATTTTAGCCATGCTTTCACACTGATAACCATACTCATGGAAACATTTTTGCTTGCCCTAACTTTTTTCCTGAATAGCAATCTTTTCAAACTCCTTTTAAAGCCAGTTAGTGCCTTTGTAAAAATGCACAGCCAGCAAGGAGCCATTCACCCTCTTCTGCAGCATGGACTTGCTTGGTATGTCCTGAGTAGCTATTGTAAGATGAGGCACATCTTAAAAGGGCATGGCCATGTGCGTGTTCAGTGGCTCTCTAAGAAGTCAGCATTCACCCACAGTTGTCCTACTGGGAGTAAAGAAAATATCTTCAGCATTTCAAATTCCATTGGATAGTATGTATTCCCATTTTAGTGGTGATGGTCGTGCTGAAGTACAGTAAGGAAGGAGTTACGGTAAAATTCTGTGGTCAGTGTAACTGATCCAGTTTGAAAGGAAGGGGACCTGTGCTTTAAATATAGACAACTCATCCTTAGTGGAGGAGATGTGGGGGAGGAAAATATTGGCCTCTAGGTTGGGAACGCTAAGGGTATGTCCACACAGCAACTAGACACCCGCAGCTGGCCCATGCCAGCTGACTCAGGCTTGCAGGGCTCAGGCTGTGGGGCTGTTTCATTGCTCTGTAGTCTTATGGGCGTGGGCTGGAGCCTGAGCTCTGGGGCCCTCTCACCTTGCAGGATCCAAGAGCCCAAGCCTGTAAATCTTCACAGCAGTGAAACAGCCCGAGCGTCGCGTGCCTGAGTCAGCTGGCACAGGCCAGCCGCGCCTGTCGAGGAGTTGTGCAGACATCCCCTATGAGATAAATTCCACATTCTACTCTCAGCTGCACCCATTCATCCCCAGTACAGGGCTGTAAACAAAATTTAGTCCTCAGATTTTTGCAAAATATTCAGTGTCAGTAGTCTGGAAACTGTGCTGTGCTGCATTGCAGTATCTCTGCAGCTGTTCCCTCACAGCAATCCCTGGGAAAACCATTAAGCCAGTCAGCTGCTCTGTGTGCTATAAATCTTTAAAGCAAATCAATCAACACCTTACTGTAACAGCATGTATGAAGGGAAGACATTCATTAATTACAACTTGATTAGACCAATTGACGCCAAAGGGGCCAAAAAGTTGTTGTTATGAGTACGTTTGCACTCTAGCCCTGTTTGCATTGTTAGCTGCTTGCTGGCACAAATACAGCACTATACATTTTTGAGGAAAGCTGAGTATGTTGGGTAGTAATTGACTATCAGAGTTTTGGTGAGAACGGGAATCTCAGAGACAGCTATCCTCTCTAATACACTTGTATCTTTATTTGCTGATGTTAGCAATGGTCGTTATTAGAGCTATAATTGTAGTTAAAAGCATCTTAAAATAGTGAAGCAGATAATTCTTGTTTGTGGTTCCTTTTTCTCTGAAGTTTGGAGTTCAAGTTACATATTATTACAGACACCACTTTTTTGCCTGTTCACATGTGACCCGCGTCAGCGTTTACAGGAGTCCCTTCTCTGTCTTACATCTGTGTCTGAATTGTAGGTGGGGAGGGAGAAATCTTAGGTTTTTAAAATACTAGGCTACACTTTCTAAGCACCACTGTTGTACTTTCCTTACGGAATGACTTCTGGGTTACTTCTTATCCCCCACTATTACCGCCTACTTGCTACCTCAAAAATGTAAACGCATGTCTTGATGAGTCTAATGTTTTGGTATAATGTTAATGCATATGCATGATTCACACGTCTAGCCCTTCTGGATGCTACAGAAATAAGGTAGATATAAAATACGCTGCAAATGTAAATGGCTTGATCAATACATCTGTGGCAAGCTGTCTTGATGTACATTTAAATATACATACAGACGTACTCAGGGCCTTTTCTATAGTTGATATAAATTGGTGTAGCTCCATTGACTTTGATGGAGTTACACTAATTTATGCCGCTGAGGATCTGGGCCCTCAGCATCTTGGTGCCTCTGTGTGTGCATGTCTGCTCAGAGAATCCAGAGTACAAAGACTGTGTGTCACGCATACACTTTTAAAGTGTATTTTATATGTGTGTGTGGGAAAAGAGTATATATGAACACATTTATATGGGGAAGGGGGCATAAACACTCCCTCTTCATCCTCGGTGTTCATCTGGCTGGCTGGAGAATGCCAGCATTGTAAAGTCAGTAACAGTAAAACCGTTTAGGATCATTTTTAACTGATTGCCTGGCTCCTGGAGCTGAGTGGGAGATTTCATTGGCTGAAAAATCCAATGTATTTTTGATTAGGAGAATAATTTAGAAAGAAGAGATGATACAGATGAGACAAACAGGTTCCATGCATCGTAATGGGACATTGGTGCATATATTGAGTGACCAAGAGGTTCTGAATTAAAGATGAATTCCTATTCTATTGAGGCTTTCCCGCAGAAATGCTCTTGAATCTGTAGTGTAATAAAAAAAATCAGAAACATGCACTTCAGATCTTCTCTGCAAGTCTAGGACACATTGCTGTAGTAAGAAATAGACTTATTCATGGGGTAATTTAATGGGCTATTCACCCAAAAATAGCTACAGATATTTTACAAAATGCAAAGAAAGCAACTACAGTGAGAGCTGAGGACCGTGATATTAAAGGATTTGATGAGGGGGACTCCAGAAAACAGTAGTTATTCTCCAGGGCTGGGGAATTCTGACACTGAGGAAATTCCAAGGCAAGTTAAGTATTAAGGAGCGTGACAGGTGCCAAGCTAAGCTTATTACCTAGCAAAGGAGACATTGTGCATTGTCAAAGCCCAGTGCTGGTTTGAATGTGCTGCTCCCAGTGAAGTCAGTACAAGTGCTGCACTCAGCTTTTCAAAACTTGTAAGCTATTTAAGATGTTAGTGCAGTGGTGGGCAATCTGCGGCCTGCGGTCTGCACGCAGCCCATCAGTGTACTCCACTGGCAGGCCACAAGACAATTTGTTTACATTGACCGTCCAGGAATCTGCGGGTGGCTGTGCCTGTGGACGGCGTGAAGATCCACACCCCTAAGGTCAGGGCAGCATGGGCTATCGGTCAGGGGTCCATAAAGGAGCCCTTCAGTGCAGGGCAGCATGGTCTAGTGGCCGGAGTCTATAGCGCCACCCTTCGGTGCAGGGCAGCGCAGCCTAGCGACCAGAGTCTATAGCGCCACCCTTCGGTACAGGGCAGCGCGGCCTAATGGCCGTAGTCCATAAAGCAGCCTTTTGGTGCAGGGCAGTGTGGTCTAGTGGCCATGGTCTATAGCATTGGGGTGCCCCTTATGGGGTGCAGCTGCCCTGGTAGGGTGCTCGGGCCCACTCAACTCCACCGGGCCCCAACCCAGGGCCCTAACAGTGGCGGAGTGGCTTGCCACTGACGCAGTGGTGGGGGGTGTCCTACCGAAACACACTGAGCTTCCCCAGGCGGGAGGTACCACTCTGTCACCCTCCCTGGGTCACTTCCTACCAGAGTCTGTGTTGGGGTTTCCCATGAGGTGCCGGGTCCTCTGTGTTCAGGAGGGCCCGTCATCTCCAGGGTTTCCTCCAGTCACTGGGGTACAGGCGGGCCGTGGACAGCTTCTATTCCCGGTGCAGCCAGAGGCTGTTGCTGGCCCTCTGCAGGAGCTTCCCAGGCAAGTCCTTCCCCAGCGGCCTCCAGTCCAGAATGAGCTGGTCTCCCTCCCTTTATACTACTAGAGCACATGGAGCATGCCCAGTCTTGCCAGAGAGGCGGGAATTCCGCTGTCAATACCTGGGGCTTAACCCTGTCTGGGCTAGTGTGGGGTAAGCAGTCCCCAACACAACGGTCAGTGTAAACAAGCTGTCTCTTGGCCCGCCAGCGGATTACCCTGATGGGCTGCAAGTTGCCCACCACTGTGTTAGCATGATAGTATTTGACACTTATATAGCAACTTCCATCTGAGGATATTATAGAGCTTTACAAACATTAACCAAGACTCAACCAACACCAATGAGATGTACCTAGCAGTAGTAAACTGTATAGCCACTTTCCCCAGGTCAATAGGTGAGTCAGTAGAAAATCCAGGAATAGAGTCCCTGGCACCTTTCCCTTTGTTTTAGTCACTGCACTCTTCTTCCTCCCATGAATAATTCTCAACAGACGTGAGTAAAATAATTTTGATGCGGGGTGGGGGGAGGAGGGGAGAGCACCCAGCCCTCAAAATTAAATGAATTATAATGGGGGATAAAAAATAAAAATGGCTGAGATTTTCAAGGCAGGATAGGGAATGTTCTCATAGACTCTTGGTCTATTTTGGCCTTAAAGGCTATCAATGATTGTCTCATTTGACATTCTGCACATTGCAAGACACAGAACCTCTTGTACCCACTTGTGTAATAAGCCCATAACCTCAGTCTGAGTTACTGAAGTTCTTAAATCTTGAGCTAAAGACTTCATTACAGAGAATCCACCATTTACTCTAGTTCAAATCAGCAAGTGACCTGTGCTCCATGCTGATGAGGAAGGCAAAAAGCCTCTAGGGTCTCTGCCATTATGACTTGGAGAAAATTCCTTCTTGACCCCAAATATGGTGGTCAATTAGACTCCGAACATGTGGGCAAGAGCCATGAGCCAGACATCTGGGAAAGAATTCACTGTAGTAACTCAAAGCCCTCCCCATCTAGTGTCCTATCTCCAGCCATTGGAGATACGTGGTAATAGCGGTCACAAATGGCCCATATGCCATTATAGGCAACTTCATCATATCATCCCTTCCATAAACCTATCAAGCTCAGTCTTGAAGCAAGTTAGGGTTTTTTGTTCCCACTACTCCTCTTGGAAGGCTGTTTCAGAACTTCACTTCTCCGATAGTGAGAAACTTTAATCTAATATTAAGCCTAAACTTGTTGATGGCCAGTTTATATTGATTTGTTCTTGTGCCAACATTGGCCCTTAATCTGAATGCTGTCTCCCTCACTGGTGCTCATCCCTTTGATGTATTTATTAAGAGCAATCATATCTCCCCTCACCCTTTGTTTTGTTAGACTGATCAAGCCAAACACCTTAAGTCTCCTCTCATAAGATAAGATCTTCCTTCTGATGCAGCCACAAAAAAAGACTAATGGAATCCTAGGATGCATCACATAAGTCCCCAGTTTATAGCAAATATTTTTGTTAGTCCCTAAGTGCATAACTTTGCACTATTCAATTTCATCCCATTTCCATTACTCCAGTTTTCAGGGTTATCCAAATCTTCTTGTATGATATTCTAGTCCTCTTCCATATTGGCAATACCTCTCAACTTTGTGTTATCTGCAAATTTGAATAGCACACTGCCACTTTTTGTGCCAAGGTCATTAATGAAAATGTTAAATAAGATTCATTTCAAGACGGATCCTTTAGGAACTCCATTAGTACTGTCCCTCCAGCCTGACAGTTCACCTTTTAATTCTCATATTAATCCCCATCTTCTCCACTTTAACTAATGTCGGAGAAAAACTTAGTTCTCGCTTTTTGTTTGGGTGCAGCAAAATCAAATACTTTATTATTTCTCAAGCAATTGCAATAGAGGGAGGGAGTGCCCTAGGACACAGGGTCGCCCCAGTCCCAGACAGGTCTCTCAACAGGTAAACAATTACAGCAAGCATTTATACCTTTGTTACAGACAATAATAAGCAATAATACAGACAATAATAAGCAACAGCTGCATTTTGTTTATACATAGGCCATCCTGCTATCTTATTTTTCTCACTTCTAGGAGACACCAGTCTACATATTTTGTTATCAGAGCAAGGTCGTGACAACTTCTCACACAGTACTTTCCCACTCGCCTCACACCATCCTCGCTTCTACAAGTCTCGCGTCATTAGGGTTACAGCTGGCCTAACTCTTGCTAACTGCTAGCCTGACTCTTGCTAACAGACTGTCATGCATTAAGATCCCCTACAAATCCTTGTCAATTCTTTCTCTACTTCCACACTAATAATTTCCCATGTGGAATTGTATTAAATGCTTTACTGAAATCCAGGTAGCTTAGATCTACTTCATTTCCTTTGTTTATAAAATCAGTTATCTTCTCAAAGAAATCAGGTTGGTATGGCACGGTCTACCTTTAGTAAAAACATGTCTTTTGTCCCAGTTATCTTCATCTGTATGTCTTTGTAAATGGGTCGGACTCACCCCTGCGGCGCCTCCTGCTGGTTGCTCTCCAAATTTACTCTGCTCAGCCCTGGAGCACCCTCTGCAGGCCGGTGATCCACCTGTTCTTCTGGCCCCGTGTCCCTTCCTTGACCCGGTGCCCCTTTCTCTGGGGTGCTGCCCCCTGGCAATAACCCCTTTCTTACTCTGTCTGGGTTTCCCCTTCCTTGGGAACCCCCCACCCTACTATCCCCACTTCGCCTCAGTAGTGGCTACTGCCCAGTCTCTATTTAGCCCCCCCTTCGCTGGGGCAGACTGCAGTATCCAGTACTCATCATTGGCAAAGGGGGTTTGGACCTGCTGCCTTGGCCTAACCTTAAGTTGCCCTCTGCAACCTCCCAGTACCTTCTGCCCTCTGCTAGGCCGCAGCCTGGGGCTTTCCAGGCCAGAGCTCCCCAGCTCCTTAGCCTGTCCCCAGCCCTGCTTCACCCTAGGTACCTTGTCTCGTCTACCAAGCAGCTAGGCCCATCTCTCTCTATCGCCAGAGTAAGACTGTCTGGGCTCCTGGCTTCCCTGCCTTCTATAAGGCCCTGCTCCTCAGTTTGGGGCGTGGCCCCAGCTGCAGCCACTTCCCTAATCAGCTCAGCCCTGTCAGGCCACCTTTTAAACCCCTTAAAACCCTGGAGCAGGGGTCCACCCTGCTACAGTCTTTAATTACTTTCTCTTTCAAAATTTGTTCTAAGACCTTGAATATAATTGAGGTCAAACTAATGGGCCATTAGTTTCCGTGATCATCTTATTTTTTCCTTTTCTTAAATATATGTACTCTATTTGCAACTTTCCAGTCATGGAGTATGAATTTGAGTTTACAGATTCATCAAAATCCTTGCTATTGGGCTTGCAATTTCATGTGTCAGTTCCTTTAATAATCTTGAATGGAGATTATCCAGGCACCCCGATTTGGATCCATTAGGATGTTTGACTTTGGCTTCCACCTTGGATGTGGTAATTTCTACTTCCTTATCCTTGTTCCCATTAGCCAACTTGTCACCGCCTGCAACTTTCTCATTAAAAGCTGAGGCAAAGTATTTAGCCATCTTGCCTACTCCCAGTCCCTCACCCTTCTGCATTAAGGAGACAGTTTCTGCTTTCTTCTCACTGTCTGGGCACCAGTAGTGGGAGCATTGAGAGGACAGAAAACACAGTTTCCCTGTTCTCAGTTCTGCTTGTTGCCACAGCAGCTCCTGGCTTCCAGGAGGAGCTATTGCAGGGGAAAGTTCTGCTCAGCCCTTATAGCTGTAGGAATGGAGCATGCTATTTAATTCTGGGGGGTTGGTGCATGTGCATTTTGGTTGCACATAAAGCTGAGTGGGGATGGAGCATGCTCAATTCTAAGAATTGCACTCTCCTAAGAATTTAGCTGCCAAACTCTAAAAAGTTTTTACTAATCATGTGTGAACTGACACCTAACTTGCCCAAATTGGGGAAAATTTACACAGGATCTGCAAAAGCCATGATCATGATGCAGGGCCGCTGGGGGGGGGGGAGGGCAAGTGGTACAGTTTGTCCCGGGCCCCACAGGGGCCCCATGAGCCCTGGCCCAGCAGCAGTCCGGGTCTTCGGCTGGCTTTTCGACGGCGGGGGGCCCTTTAGTGCTGTCAAAAACGCAGAGCGACTGAAGGGCACCCCGCTGTTGAAATGCCGCTGAAGACCCGGACTGCCGCCGGGTGAGTACAAGCGCTGCAGCTCCCCCGCTTTGCCCCAGACCCCCTGAATCCTCTGGGCAGCCCTGTCATGACATCAGGGTGCCACCCACTCAAATTTCAAGAGCTACCTGTGGCACCTGTAATGGCTCATCTAACAGCTGTCACATGGTACAAGTTTTGAGATTGGGCATATCTCTGGAGCATAACCATATGACTATAAAGTAGCCTCTTAAACATTGGTGTCATATTTTTGATCTGGCTATCGTCACCTAGCAAACCTATGGAAATAATAGTTACTAAAATAGCTGCTCCTAGGATGATTGCTTCTTCGTGTACCATCTTTGACTGTCATTAACTTCATTTCTTTTTAGTCTGCTAATAGCCTCTTTGGCTACTCTGACAGTTACCAGGAGAAATAAGCATAAAATTTAGGCTCAGCTGTTATTACTAACTCTTTATCAACTAAAGAATCGTTGCCAAAGTGCAATCAGTCATGTCAGCTTAAAAAAAAATCTGTTCTTTTTTTAGTGGAATAAACCTTTGCATGATGGGTCATTGCATTTACAGACCCATGATTTCTTTAGTTCCAGCTTCTTTCTCCAGCTTGAGTCACCCTGTTAATGCCGAAGATAACAATTCAGGTAAAAGCTTTGAAAAGTGTAAGTGGAATAAACAATCTAAAATAAATTTAACATTGCAGTGCTAAGAAGTGAAATTAAAGTCAGTAAAAGGTATATTATAATTGTGTATGTATAGAGTTAAACTTCTATAAATGTGATACAGAATCAGAGTCTAAGGCCAGAAGGGACAATCAGATCCACTAATCTAATTTCCTGCACATCAGAGGCCACTAAACCCCACGAGTTATCCCCCGCAATGAGCCCAATAACCTGGAGTTGACTAAAGTAGTACAGCCCTCCAGCAGCTAATCTATTGTTTGCCACAGGCAGAGAATAGGAGGGACTGAGGTACACAGATGCCTGAGACCTTTACAATGGCAGGGAAATGTTTTGGTGAGATATACCCCGAAAAACATAGCAAGTTACATTGTACAATATATTTTCTCTTAGAAGCAGGAATGTCTATTGGATGCAATTACTTTCCTCTGTGGTTGTAAGTTGAGGATGGCTCAAAAATACTAAAGTCAACAATTTCAAATCTAGATGCCTAAAGCTAAACTCCTAAATCCAGTTAAACACCTAAATAAAAATGGCCTGATTTTCAAAGCTGCCGAGCTTCAGTGGTTGATTTGTTCTTTGGAAAGTCAGATAGTTGTATTTAGATCACTAACTATGGATTTAGGTGCCTAATGTCAGAAATGCCAATCTGAAAATATTAACCTTAGACATCTGTAAGTACTTTCCCCTGAGATTTGCTAGGAAAAGTGATTTAAAAAATGATCATTATACCTCATGCTTTCTGTATACAGCACTTTTCTTTAAAAACACTTTACGTGCACAAAATAATCCTGAATGAGTTTTCTAAATATTGGTTCTAATTGTCATCTCAGTGTGGCATGCTGCATAAATATATTTAAATAATTGAATATACCATATTTAAATTTATTTACATGTCACCTGCAGCTTTGTGTAAGAGAATTGCATACGAGAATATTTAAAAGAATGAGACTTAGAGAATAAATCGGAGCATTTCCAGGTGCTAAATTGGAACACCAGATGCATTAAAAAATATGGGCAGATGCATCAGAAAATGTGGGTAGTAGAGAGAGATTAAAAAAGAAAAGGCTATCGGCAAAATTCAGGTGCATGCTCAGATTTCAAAACACTATTTCAGGTCTCTCTCAAACGGACATGACAAAGTCAAAGAGCTCATCTCCCTTTGAGCTGTTAGAAACATTTGCTGGTTAGCCAAGGAATTGTTTTTCCTTGAAAGGGCTGGATTTTCAGAAAGTGCTGGCCCACCTAGCCTGTGAAAATCAGGTCCCTTTAATATGTCTTAGGATGAGCACCCAAAAAATGAGGTTCCCAAAATCACTGGTCACTTTTTAAAATCTTATCCAGGATTAGGGAGGTTGTGTGTGTGTGCCCGTGTGTGTGTGTGAGAGAGAGAGAGAGAATCAACAAGGGCTCTGAGCCTCTTCCAACTGAAGGCAAAGCTCCTAACCACTGCAATGTGAGCCCCATTAACCCCAAAGCACACATACTTATTCTAAAATTTAGGTTGCTTACACTAATGGTAATACATTATGCCATGAATGGTATTTGACTACTAAAAATACATGTTGTTGTACAAATTGTTGAAAATCTGGCATATCCATCCTCAAGGTAGAATTAGACCGGTAGATTTGTAAACTATTTTTCTTATAGGCCTGTCTCCAAACCCTCTTTCAAAAATGGCTTCACCTATTTGTCATTCTAGTAGTGAGTTCAAGAGCAATGTAAAATTATGAGGTCTTCTGCTAGAAGATAGATAGACACAGCATAGTCAAATGGACAGAGCATGGGCCTGGGAGCAAGAAGTCCTGAGTTCTAATTGTGACTTCATCACTGACTCTGCAGGATTTTACATAATTCAGTGTAAACTCTGTTTTTGTTTCCCTTTCTATAAATGTAGCAATAATACTTGAATTCTGACCTCACAAAAGTCTGGTGAGGATTAGAGTATGTCTACACTACGGGATTATTCCGAATTTACATAAACCGGTTTAGCAAAACAGATTGTATAAAATCGAGTGCGTGCGGCCACACTAAACACATTAAATGGGTGGTGTGTGTCCACGGTCCGAGGCTAGCGTCGATTTCTGGAGCGTTGCACTGTGGGTAGCTATTCCGTAGCTATCCCATAGTTCCCGCAGCCTCCCCCGCCCCTTGGAATTTCCGGGTTGAGATCCCAGTGCCTGATGGGGCAAAAATCATTGTCATGGGTGGTTCTGGGTAAATGTCGTCAGTCACTCCTTCCTCTGGGAAAGCAACGGCAGACAAGCATTTCGCGCCTTTTTTCCCTGGATTGCCCTGGCAGACGCCATAGCATGGCAATCATGGAGCCTGTTTTGCCTTTTGTGACTGTCACCGTATGTGTACTAGATGCCGCTGACAGAGGCGATTCAGCAGCGCTACACAGCAGTATGCATTTGCTTTTCCATGACAGCAGCGATGGTTATCAGCCATACTGTACCATCTACCATGCCATAAATTGGCAATAAGATGATCATGGTTACCAGTCCTTTTGCACTGCACCATCTGCTGCTGTCATAAGTGCCCCTGGCTGAGATCAGCCGGGGGCGCAAAAGCCAAAATTGGGAATGACTCCCTGAGTCAATCCCTCCTTTTTGGTATCTAAAAATAGAATCAGTCCTGCCTAGAATATGGGGCAAGTGTACTAGAGAACCAGTGTATCATAGAACCAGAGAGCACAGCTGCTCTGTGTCAGATCCCGCAGAAATTATGAGCTGTATGCTATTCACAGGGGGTGCTCCTGCAACAACCCCACCTGTTGATTCCGTTCTCCCCCAGCCTTCCTGGGCTACCGTAGCAGTGTCCCCCTGCTTGTGTGATGAAGTAATAAAGAATGCAGGAATAAGACACAGTGACTTGTTAGTGAGAAATGAGTGGAAGGCAGCCTCCAGCTGCTATGATAGTCCAGACAGGACATTAAGCAGTGTCGGGGAGAGGAGCCCAGCATCCCGCTGCTAGTCCGGGGACAATTGAATCTTTTCTTTACACATGAAGGGCAGGGGCTGATGGAGCTCAGCCCCCTGTTGCTATGATGAAGACGGTTACCAGCCATACTGCACCATCTACCAGGAAAAATCAGGAGTTTTTTACACAGACGCCCATGGTCGACCTCACTGGATGCTAGTCAGCATGGTTACCAGTCCTTTTGCACTGCACCATGTGCCAAAAGGCTGATGATGACGGTGGATATCAGCCATATTGCACCATCAGCCACCCGTGGCGGGGGGGGAGCGAGGATGTTGGTGTTGACTGCTGCAGCATCGCATCTATCTGCAGCATTCAGTAAAGATAGGGTGACATGTAAAAGAGTCAAGAGAGGATTGTTTTCCCTTTCACTTCTGGGGGTGGGTGGTTGGGGGCGTAAATTGCCGAGCTATGCCCTGAACCACCGCGGACACTGTGTTTGACCCTAGAAGCATTTGGAGCTCAGCCAAGAATGCAAATGCTTTTCGGAGACTGCAGGAACTGTGGGATTGCTTGAGTCCTCCAGTCCCCGCTCCCTCCCTCCATGAGCGTCCATTTGATTCTTTGGCTTTCCGTTACGCTTGTCACGCAGCAGTGCGCTGAGTCCCTGCTATGGCGTCTGTCTGGAGAATTTTTAAAAATGATTTTGAATTTCGTCTTCTGTAACGGAGCGCTGATAGAACAGATTTGCCTGCCCTTACAGAGATCACATCCGCATGGTCCATGCTGGAGCTCTTTTTTTATTTTTATTTTTAACTGCATCGCCACACGTGCTGATCGGAGCTCCACGCTGGGCAAACAGGAAATATTCAAAAGTTCGCGGGGCTTTTCCTGTCTACCTGGCCACTGCATACGAGTTCAGATTGCTGTCCAGAGCGGTCAGTGGTGCACTGTGGGATACCACCCGGAGGCCAATACCATCGATCTGTGGCCACACTAACCCTAATCCGATATGGTAATTCCGATACTAGCGCTACTCCTCTCGTTAGGGAGGAGTACAGAAATTGATTTAAAGAGCCCTTTATATCGCTATAAAGGGCCTCTTAGTGTGGACGGGTGTGGCGTTAAATCGGTTTTACGCTCCTAAAACCGGTTTAAACGCGTAGTGTAGACCAGGCCTTAGTTAATGTTTGTGCTTTGAAAGTATAAAGACCAATATATGTGCCTACTATTATTTGTTATGCAGGCTTTTGAGGATGGTGTGTTCTGATGGAACACTTAGTGTTTGTGTTATCAATTTCAGTGCAAACTTCCTCACAGTTTTATAACGTCATGTTAGGAGTTAGCCTGCATGGGAATAAAGTATTGTTTCACTAATGTCATAACTTAGAGACTTTATATTTGATATTAAGTTGTAAGGCCCTAAATAGAATAGAATTACTTGTAGCGTGATGAGAAAAGCTGATTGTGAAAATCTGGGGAACCTATGTATAACTTATACATTTAGGAAATTGCTGTATTGTTGAACAGTGCAATGTGTAGTGAGTCAGTCGTAGGTCGATGAGGTCCCTGACATGTAGCATCCACCCTGTCTGGAAGAAGATACAGACTAAACAAAAGAAGCTGTCAACCTTAATGACTGTGGTCTGATAAGGCAATGGTATGCCAAGAAGAATGCCTGAGCTCGAAACCTAGTTCAGTTCCTTGTATCTGCAGGGATGGGGAGTAGAAAATCTCCAAACAGGAAAACAAAGGGACAGAAGTATCAGAGCAGGGCATTAAAACTAGGAACAAAGGCCACAGGTTTTTGGAGGGAGAAGGGTCGTTTTTGATTGTTTGACCATGCTGCAGAGAAGAAACCATGAGGAGAGAGATCAGGAGAGGGCACTTGGAATCCTTAAAAGGACATTCCAGAGCAGTGAGGAAATGGAGGCAGGGATGCCATACAGGTGTATTTTATAGTTTTACCTAGACCTGTAATATTTCTTACAGTCTCTAAAATGGAGACTGTGTTAGAAACTTATCTGAAGTCTGTGTCCATTTTTTTTCAACTATCCTGTCCCTGGAGAGGTGAACTGTAAATCCGAGTGCTCACAAGGTTGGAGGTCTGGGAAAGGGTGTGCTTAAGTACTGCAGTGTCTTGTGGGTCAGCACTGGTTCTGCGGCCCAGTGCAGTTGGATCTTGAGGTCCCATTTCCGTGAATGGGGTAACAGACAGAGTCTGTGCCCAGGACATATGCCAGAGAAGTCAAGGAAAGAGACAGTGCTGGGAATCCTATATAGGCAAAGGTAAGCTAAAGAGCAGTCCAGTGTGGAGAGACCCAATCATAGCAGCCTGGTGAGTGTCCCACAGGGGAGCTTGAGTAGGGCTGTGAGACTGGTGCAGAGGAACTTGCCAGCTATTTAGGGCATGCCAACTGCGTTGCACTAATAAATATTTATTATCAATATTTTATTTGAACAACATTAGACAAATCTATATGAATTAAGAGAGTAGTATAAATGACTTTATGAAATGAGGTAATAAGCAATGTGACTATAATACTAACATCTATGTAGGGCAAGAGTGTTGCTTGTCTGTGAAGAGGAATATGGGTCTGTAAGGCCTGTGTGTCTAAGTGGGTGTATAGAGGCTGGACTTGGCAGAATCTTGACTCCACCCTTCCGTGTACTGGCCAGTGCAGCTGAGGGTGAAGTCAGCTGGAGGACTGGTCAAAATTTTTATGTCAAAACTAATTTTCAATGGAAAAAATGGTTCTTGTATGTGAATATTAACTCCAGTAATTTAATAGGACCGGGGATATCAGATTCGCTTTACTTTCAGAGGGTTTTCCCACAACTGTCCACTTAAATCCCCACTGTTTTACTCGAAGAGGGATGTAGTCAGCTCTTTTTGAAGCCTTTCAAAGAAGTTCCTGGGTCAGCCAGAAGAAGTCACTGAAAAATAATAAGGTGCTTCTCAGCTTCCCTCTCCCCTTCTAGAATTGAGCATACTGCCCATTGTAGCATTTCAAGCTCCTGCTAACCAAGGGATACCTGAGAGATTGAGTTAATGGAGATATCCTATCTCCTGGAACCAGAAGGGACCTTGAAAGATCATTGAGTCCAGCCCCCTGCCTTCACTAGCAGGACCAAGTACTGATTTTTACCCCAGATTCCTAAGTGGCCCCCTCAAGGATTGAACTCACAAGCCTGGGTTTAGCAGGCCAATGCTCAAATCACTGAGCTATCCCTCCCCCCTTTGAAGCCCTAATGATAATTCATTTAGCTGCAGTTAGTCCACAAAGTTGGTTTAGTATGTGTTGACAATAATTGTAATGAAGGTAGAAACAATGGCTACTGATTGATGTGTATAATTACAGTTTATTCTTCCTCAAGCCTTCTTAAATTGTTTCCTAATTTGCAGGCTCGCTATTGTTTAAATCATTTATAGCAAGTACAGTAAATAACATTGCAATTACTGAACAATCCACTTTCTAAAATATAAAATGATTTATGGGTGCAAAGGCAGATGTATTAAAATTCTGGGTGTGAGATTAAAGCTCTAAGACAGGGGAAACCAAAAATGAGCTCCAACAGAATTACAGACTTTACAATTAATTTCTTGTTGACAACAAGAAAATCATGGATACTGTAAAAGAAGCCAGATAATTTCTATTTTTCTGTTGATTAAATTTAACTTTCTTATTAGATTAGATTCCTAATTTGTACAGAAAAGGATAATGTTCAATTTCCTGTACATCTATCTGGTGCTGAAAATATATCATGGCTGTTTAACTAAGGCCACAATCCTGAGAACACTAACACATATGAACCACTTTATATTGAGTTCAGTATGGACTACTCATATACATAAGTGATGTAATCCTCTAACCTGATTCTTATTGGAAAGAAGAATTCTGCATGGATTTTTTTCAAGTCCTAGGAGATTTGCTCTCATATTTTCCTTTATTTCCTACCAGAAGAATTTTCAATAACAATATTGTCTGTGCTGGCAGTATCAACAGGAGAGAGATAGTTTATCTTGTGGTTCAAGCAGGTGATTAGCCAACATGTATAATGGGTTCTGTTCCTAACTCTGCTGTTTACTTTTGCACTTCTTATCTTACCATCTTTTCTTGTCTGTTTCCTTTAGATTCTTATACTGTCATCTCAGCAGCACTTCAGATTTCTGTATCAGTTTTGTCTGTAAAATGGAGTCTGATGATATTTTCCTACCTCATAGGAGCATTATGAGGGTTAATTAGTGTCCTGTTCAGCATTTCTTACTCACCAAAGACCATACTGCATTCTTTGTGAGTTAAAGTCAAAGGGTGCTTTGATGAGTAAGATACAGAACAGGCTCTTTATTAATGGCTTACTCCTGAGATACAGTCTCCTAACCCTGAAATGCATGTGACTTCAGTGAGGGCAGTGCACACAGAACAAATGTCAGTAATGTTTGAAAAGCGTAGGCAGTCTTCTGCGGATAGGCAGCTGTGAGCCTGATCTTGAAAATACTCATGACCAAGTTTAGTGCTTGCTACTACCACAAGCACTCTGGTTTTACTTCTAGCTAGGGGATATAGGGAATGGTTGTAAGCATTCCATGGTAATATGTGTCTGCAGGATAGGACCCTGTATAAGTGCAATTAAAATAAATATTAAACCAATTTTTAATTATTTATTGCTTTTAAAGTTTCTTTATACTTTCAAGAATTTAGATAATTGGGGGAAAAATGGATAAAATATTCAAAAATGTCTAACTGACTTTGGCTCCTAAGTCCCTAATAAGTCTCTTTGGACACTGGATGTAGACTCCTAAGTTACTTAGGTGCTTTTGAATTTTTTTTACCCATTGATAAGTACATTCTGTAGGCAATAATAATCAAATTATGGCAGCACCTGACATGGCTCTAAAGTTAAGGCTGAATTGAATTTTCCACTTAAGTCAGGGATTCTATCTCTTCTATGAAAGAAGAGAATGGTATATCCTGCTCAAAATTACAGCACTTAGTGTTGAGTAATGAATTAATTTTCAGAGAATTTACAAGTAAGTGTATTCTTTTGTGTTAAATTAAATGCATTTTCTAAGAAATTTAGCACGTGATGTCAGTTCTTTTGATTTTTTTTTAATTTCTTCATGAGAGGCCACTATGTTATCTTCTCCTTCAGAGCATTCCACTCTTTCAAACTGTCTTATCCTATTGTTTTCAATGGGACTGAGATCACAGGCTGCCCTCAGTTAAGATGCCCCTTTCCAAATGGCCACCATCTCCCATTGCTCTCAATAGAGCTGCCATTGCCATTTTTGCATTTCAAAACCTTAACATGTTTTGCTTTCTTTTGTTTGATTAAGAGACCATTCTCTCTTCACCAGGGGTGAAAGTAACTTAAGGGACTTACTGGTACACAGGGCAGGGGCCCTGCGCAAGGTTGGGAGGGAGCTCGGTCAGAAGTGGTGGGGCCTCGGTCACAAGGGGCAGGGCCTTTAAATCCCCAGGGCCCTTTAAATCGCAGCTGGAGCCTGAGGGCTCCTGGCTGCTGCCACTACCCCAGGGCTCTGGAGACAACTTAAAGGGCCCAGGGCTCTGGCTGCGGTAGCGGCAGCCAGGAACCCTGGGCCCTTTAAATCACTGCCGGAGTCCCATGGTGGTAGTGGCAGCCAGGAGCCCTGAGGCTCTGGTGGTGATTTAAAGGGCCAGCGGCTCTGACTCCTGCTGGAAGCCCAGGGCCCTTTTAAATTGTTCGGTCTGGGGAAGCTGCCCCCTGCCAGTATGGTTGACTGTATACCGGCTCTTGCCGGTACGCCGGGCTGGACCAGAACGGCTTACTTTCATCTCTGCTCTTCACTCAAAGCCCACTTGTGGACTCATGTCTTCCATGATGCACACAAAAAATGAGGTGATATTAACAACAGAATGTATTACACCCCCCCACACACACACCCACCTCTTTATGGGGGGAGGGATAGCTCAGTGGTTTGAGCATTGGCCTGCTAAACCCAGGGTTATGAGTTCAATCCTTGAGGAGGCCACTTAGGGATCTGGGGCAAAAATTGGTCCTGCTAGTGAAGGCAGGGGGTTGGACTCCATGACCTTTCAAGGTCCCTTCCAGTTCTAGGAGATTGGTATATCTCCAATTATTACCTTTTTTCCTTCACCGTGCATCCTGTCTCCTTGCTAGTGCTCTAGATTTGTAAACTATTTGGGACAAGAACTTTAGTTTTGTGTCTAGTTCTATGCCAGCACATTGGAATTTAACAATTAATAGGCAAGGTTTCCATTGTAGCGTAAGAAGTTCACACTGAAGACTAACCCTTTGATTCTGTAACTAATGACAACTTTAAATTGAACCAAATGTGCCCGTGAGTTACTATGAGGCCTTGTTTCCGTAACCCTTCTCACCTCATCCCTTCCATACTGTTTAACAGTGCCACTTGTTGCATCATATATATCATAAGGGCTCCATACTACTTGATGTGGACAAACCCCGTGCCCATGCTAAACCCTGGTGTAGTCAGTAGTTTGCTGAATCCGGATTTTAGATTAGAAGACTTGTCCTGATAGTGAACATATCTTTGTCTGTGCTGCAAACTACCTATTGTTTTAGACACAGGAAAAATCAATTAATATTAATAAAATTGTCAACATATTTTGAGCATTAAATACAATCATAAATATTAGTTATTAGTACACAAGAATTAAGCCAAAACTATATTTTCTTAGTCAGTCAAATTAGAATGACAAATTAGACAGTAAAATTAGTTAAGTCCAAAACCAAAAGGTTTAAAACTGAGAACCGTTAACAATATGGTAAATAAACAGAAACTTGTTTCTCGCTGTATTGTATAGTTTTAACATATAATTACCAATAAGGAATCAAAACTGTTTGTCATATTCATCATATTTGCAACAACAAAGCCTACAGCATTAGTAATCAACAGGAGCCTGATAAGTAAACACAAGCTTATTACTTCCTACATCACAAAATGTTAATGCAAAAGAGCAGGAGAAAATTATTATATCTGTTTTTTGTATCAGTTAGTTAGATTTCAGCTAATTTAATCCAGATGATTCAACAAAGCAGCCTACAAGAATAGTCAGTTGACATAATGGTAAGCAAATACTAAGATGATACTTTCAAGACCTTGGTTCAATTAAAAAAAAAAACAAGCACAGAAATAAAAATTCTTTCATTCAGATTTTGGTGGGATGGAGCAAAGTAACTAACTGGAGTCTTCTGAGTCATTCAGCTTTTCATCCATGGGCTCATTTTCCTTCTCTTTAACTTTGATTTTACTCGTCTAAAAGTTCACAGCTTTTTTAGAATCATGAGAGTTTGGCAGAAAAAGGAACGGACGAAACAAATCCTAGTGAGGAAAATGTTTCAACCACACAGAACTTTTTTTTCTTCCTTCTATTGTCAGCCACATATGGAAAAGAAGTATAGCATTTAATTGAGGTTAAATCATTAAGTGTTTGATATCCATTTATGGTGATTCTATAGAAATTATTCTGAAAGCCTATACAATTTAAAAGAAATCAATACTTTTTTATATCATTTGTTTTTTTAAAAAACTCTAGAACTCTATTGAAGTGATGTAATGGTTCCAAACAGTATACAGCTGTATAGAGTGTTTCCCAGGATGATGAGCATATATATGTCAGGGAAAGCATGGATTTGCTTAATATTATTTTTAAAATATCTTTCTTTATTATCTCCAGTCATATTTGATTGTTACTATGATTTAATTACCCTATTGTATTTGTTCAGTGGAAAAGGAATACAACCCTCCAGTAAGTCAGGACTTCAGTGTTCAGTCTGTGCAAATTCATTCACTTCCCTTTATGCTATTGAAAAAAATCTGATAGGAGTTATAAATAACCTGCTGTAAGAAAGGGCTGCAGCTGTGCACTCTAGACAGTGAGTCTCCAGTCCCAGTGCCTTAAGAGAAGTCTTTTGGTATCAGATGTAAGATGCAACTCAGCAGTAAGTTTTTAGATCTTTCCGCATTCCAGCAGAATGCCTTGGCCAGGAGAAATTAGTGTAATTATACATCACGTGAGTGTTTGATCTGAATCTCTGGTCACAGTAATCATAGGATGTCTTTAAGGAAGCATTTTCTTTAACAGAACAGATTAAAGCAAACAGAAACTTGTTACTGTGATGCAAGCAAACAATAAGAATACAAGTCTTTATGAAAATCATCATTAATGAAAACGGAGTAGAGATCAAATGGGACATGTATATTATTTTGTCAGTTAAAATTAATTACAGCTAAATAGGAAGCTTTGCTTCAGTTCTACTCAATCCAGAGAAAAAAGTGTTTAACAGCTCTCATTCACCTATCTCCCAGGGAAAGTAACAAAAAAGGGGTGTCAAGTATCAGAGGGGTAGCCGTGTTAGTCTGGTTCTGTAGAAGCAGCAAAGAATCCTGTGGCACCTTATAGACTAACAGACGTTTTGCAGCATGAGCTTTCGTGGGTGAATACCCACTTCTTCAGATGCAAGTCAAGTCACTTCTTCGGACTTGCATCCGAAGAAGTGGATATTCACCCACGAAAGCTCATGCTGCAAAACGTCTGTTAGTCTATAAGGTGCCGAAAAAAGGGGTGGAATTTTGTATGCTTGAGATTTGTGCTTAGTTAAATCAGATGACAGCAAGGTTCTTCCAGAAAGGCCTCACCTTCACTGAACTACTGGTAAAGTACGGAGAGGGAGTTGTTAGGATTTGGGACCATATCCTTCTAGGCCAGAGGTCCCCAAACTGTGGGGCATGCAGGGGGTGCGCAGCAGGGCCTGAGCCAGCCCCCATGGGGGGTAAGGGAGGGAGCACCATCCAGCCCCACTATGACCCCAGCCGCAGCGCCACACTACACCCAGCCTCAGCTCTGCCCCCAACCCAGCTCCACTCTGCCCCCTGCTCTGCCCCTAGCCCAGTTCTAGCCCCAGCTGCCGCTCCACTCTGCCCCCTGCTCCACTCCCAGCCCGGCTCTGCCTCCATTCCTTCTCCATCCCCAACCCAGCTCCACTCTGCCCCCTGCTCTGCCCCTAGCCTAGTTCTAGCCCCAGCTGCAGCTCCACTCTGCCCTCCGCTCCGTTCCCAGCCCGGCTCTGCCTTCATTCCCTCTCCACCCCCAAGCCAGCTCCACCTCTAGTCCCAGCTCCTATCCCATTCCCAGTTCTACCCTGAGGTCTGCCTTCAGCCCAAGCTCTTCTTCTGAACCAACTGTGGAGTAATGGAGGAGGGGGTGCGGACAGATTACAGTACTGGTAAGGGGGGGCGTGGCAGGAAAAGTTTGGGCACCACTGGTCTAGGCACTCAGCACCTTGCAGGATTGGATCCAGAATTCTTTCTGGTTCATTGTGGATGATGAAGATATAAAATGTGGGCACTGTGACAGCTACATTGGTTGACCAGACCGTTTTGGAGAACAAAATCCTTCCTTATACTTTTTTCCCCAGGAAAAGGTATCACCATAGATTTTGAATTGGGTCCTCTAGTATCATTCCAGTTTTCTTCACATTTTAATATTGCAGCCAGCTATTAATCAGTAAAGTTGCAATTTACTGTATTTGGTTTCTACACATCATCTTTATCCATAACAGAAGTAGATTTTTATCAGTATTATGGTTATGGGGGACCTGTCTTATGAACCCTTACTCAATGAGTCATCCTTACATATGCAAGTCATTCCATTGACTTCAGTTGGATCACTAAGTCACTCATGCTTTGCATGACTCAGTGTGACTGTAATCTTTTCTAATAACAGGATAATACTGTGGTTTATGATTAGGGGTTTGGATTTTAGATTTAAACTATTATTTATCTGCTATGGGAGGGAGGAACCGTAGGGTGACTGGTAACAAAAAAAACAAAAAAAACCCTGTCTTCTGAGACTATTTTTACCTCACATCTATTTCTTTTTCTCTGATTTTTATCTATACCCTCTTCTTTCACTAAATTGCTCTTGTTATTTCTCAGTCTCTGATAAGTAAGTTACTGACCAATTAATGGGTTTTTTAAAATAATTTTTATTTCTAGAACTATTTCTTCCGACAGAGGGTGGCATACATGAAAGAAAAAAATCAGATTAAAATCATATTTAGACTGTTTAAGCTAAAATAATTTAAAAAATTATTTTTTTCAGTATTTCATACCTTTTTGTTTTCCTCTGAAAGTGAACATTGAGTATATTGTTTTAACTCTTAGTTAGTTTTTAGTCAATTTCACTGTCTGTTACTCATGCTTCAGCAAAATTTGGTAATGTTTGGATTGCAGACATACAGGGAATGTTTATTTGTATATAATTTTTCTACTGGCCTTGGTTTCAGAACACACTAAATTTCAGAACAGACTTGACTTGAAGACTTTTTATTAAAAAAGAGGGGGCATTTATTTACTTGTATCAATGTCTGCTTGCAACAATAATAATTGTAGGAAAAGGAAAATATCAACTTATCAAGATAAAATCAATATTTCAGTATGATAGATGTTTCATTTTAATGTAAGCCTACACAGATCATCATGATCATTATTGCTTTATATTCTGGTAGCTCCTAGGAGCCCCAGTCGTAGATCAGGATCCCATTGTGCTAGGTGTGGTGTTCCGTTTGCAAACACATCACCAAAAAACAATTCCTGCTCCACAAGGTTTACAATCTAATTACGCTCTTACTCACTTGTGCTGTTTTCACTCTTGTCCTTTATTTTTGTCATCACTAGTTTCTTGTCAGTAGTCAAAATTTTGCCAGCATTTTCAAACTCCTTATCGAAGTCAATGGCAGCTTTGCTATTGACTTCATTAGAGCCATGATTTTCAGCCTTTTTCCCCAAATTAGGGAAAGAAACATTGGCCTGTATGGTATGAAACATACAAGCTGAGATTACTCAGTTAGGGCAAATTGCAAAGAATGGGTCAGAAAATCCCTGGAAGTGGTACTTAGATTCACGAAGCCAGCAACAACACAGCCAATAATGCAGTTCCCTTAAAGCAACTCAGCCTTGGCTTCCACCCAGACAGCCAAGTCACGTATGATGAGGATTACTGAAAATCTTGTTCATTATCTAAAAAGTTCTACTAATCCCAAAGGATTGGACACATTACCCTTCAGGTTAATGAATATTTCAGATCTTACCCAAATACACACAGCCAATTCTTATTAACTAAACTAAAATTTATTTAAAAAGAAAAGAGAGAAAGTGAGTATTGATTAAAAGATCATTATACATACGGACATGAATAGAGTTCTTAGGTCCGTTTCAGATGTGAGCTTTAGAGTTGCAAAGAGTCTAGCCTATAGGTTCAGTCCAATGTCCAATACCAGGGTGATCCAGAATGGAACTGGAGACCTCGATCTTGTGGCTCAGGCTTTCCCTGATGAAGCATACGCAGATTTGAGATAAAAAGGATCAAGTCCCAAGAGTTTTTATAGAGATTACTGGCAGGCAGTGATCACCTCTTGACAGGATGCCATCCTTGGTGAACAATAGGCTTTTGAAGTAACCTATTTCCTAAGCATCACCAGTAATTAGCTACAAGGATTAACATAAGGCAATTGCTTATCTCCCGCCATTTGCAGGTGATTCACCACAAACTTCAAAGAGATGTTAACATCTTCTTTTGATCTCTGAATTAACAGAATACCGCGATAAATAGGAACTGTTTGGTTACATTTTTAACCTCTAACAATATATACGTAAACACACAAAAACACAAACATTATCTTCTAATATGCCTGGGAAGGTTGAATCTGAGGGCTTGGCTACACTTGCAAGTTGCAGCGCTGGTAGAGGCTTTCCAGCGCTGCAATTAGTAACTGTCCACACCTGCAAGGCACATCCAGCGCTGCAACTCCCTGGCTGCAGCGCTGGCTGTACACCTGGCCAGGTTGGGGTGTAGCGATTGCAGCGCTGGTGATCCAGCGCTGCTCATCAAGTGTGGACACACACCAGCGCTTTTATTGGCCTCCAGGGAATAAGGAGATATCCCAGAATGCTTTAAACTAAATTACTCCCTTTGTTTTGTTATGCAGCCTCTCTTTGTTTTGTTGTGAACCTCCGGAGCTCCCCGTTTCTACCGGAGCTGCTTATCAGCTCCTGTTTGCTGTGATCAATCTGTGAACAATCAAATGAGATCCTCCTCCCTGTTGTGAACAGCTCTGTGGAGCTCCTCCGTTGCTGCTGCTATCTAAAAAACAAACACAGCTCCTGTTTGCTGTGATCATCTGTACCTGGCTGTAAACAATCAAATGAGAGGCAGGCAGGGAAACAGCGGGGAGTCGTGTTGCCTGCATGCTGTTTGCAATTAAGAGTTAAGACTAAGGGGTCGGAAAAATGTTCTGATTTTTCAATGCAGGAAGCTAAACACAGTGTTGGCTCCAAAAATCCACTCTCTCTTTCCCCCCGCTCCCTGTCACACTAGACCCCACTCCACCCCCCCTCTTTTGAAAAGCACGTTGGTGCACTTGAATGCTGGGATAGCTGCCCATAATGCATCACTCCCAACAGCGCTGGAAATGCTGCAAATGTGGCCACACACCAGCGCTGGTAGCTGTGAGTGTGGCCACACACCAGCGCTGCTCCTACACAGCTGGATGACCAGCGCTGCAAACTACCAGCGCTGCAAACTGTAAGTGTAGCCAAGCCCTTAGTCAATTAGCCTGCTAGTTGTGTAACCCTTTCTGGCCCCATGTCACAGCTGGAATCAAAATATCTGTGGGCTCCTTGGCAACCTGCAGTAAGTTTGGAAACCAGGGCTGTTGGAATCTCAAGCTCCTTAGCTGCCCAGCTGCATCCTCTGTACCCCTTCATATACCTGCGCTTCCAGGCCTGGTGGGTGGCCTTTCAGCCTGGGCGTCCAGTCAGCAGCCCAGGGAGCAAGCTGAAAAATCACTTTTGGATTTCCCAAAAAGGGCATTTCTACATAAAAAAACTTCAAATTTTTGTTTGGAACTCTTTTTTTTTTCCCTTAAAAAATGTAATATTTTTGTGGGAGGGAAATTCTGCTTTCCTGCCAGCTACATGAGACAGAAAATCATTACTTTAGCTATATAACCTTCACATATACTTCTATATCTCAGCTATAACAATTTTTTCCACCTAGGCATTAGTTCCAACAGAGTCCCCAGGCTCTCAATGACCTAATCCTACCTTTCCAGTCTTTCCAATTTCCTCGCTTTCAGTATTTAGCCTATGCATATTTGGCGTGCTTTGATATCCCCTACTCCAAGATATATCTGTTGGCATGCATTTTTACTTCCATTATTTTCTCTTAAATGGGTCCTGCATCCAAGTATATCACAAGGCTTTACCCTGAGTGATCTTAATTTTAGCTCAGTTCTCTATTTTCTGTTTCTATCCAATTAACATGATATTTTTTTTATCAACCTCATTGTTGTAACTAGTGTAGAGTGTCCCACATGCAGTGCTTAATTTGTACCAGAGCTTGCCAGAGCTGAGCCCTGGCACCTCTAGGCTTGGCAGTTCATAGCCACCGCACCTCTGCATTTGTTGCATCAATTATGAATGTAAAAAAATTGCTTGAGCCCTGGCACCTTTACAAATTAAGCACTGCCCACATGCTTTGGTATGGGCACGATAGAAACTAATGAACAAAATAAATGTTACTGTTCTGTTTCACTGCCTTGTATTTTCTCATCTCTGCCTCTTATTTAATCATTTCTGATACATTTTTTCCCCTTTTTTCCTGGCACTGTAATAGCCCTTCCCCATATGCTTGTGATTTTCCAGCTGTCTTTTAGTTTATACTCATTCCCACAGCTCTGTGTCTGTGATGCTCCTCCTGTTCGCATGTATCCCAACAGGCTGCATCTGTCCAAAAAGGACTCTTAACACCATACAAACCTGGGGATCTTCTATCTGCCTTAACAGAGGAGCGATTCATTCAAGTTAAGTCTGTTCTGGCAGGGTGGACATAGATGAGCCAATGGCCTTCCCCATCCAACTGTATCCAACTTCTATGACCCCTAATCTGTGACTGGCTTTTTTGCCTGACATTAAGAATGACACTAGAATTATTTCTGAACTCACTATTTATAAGGTCCCTTTAACGCTAACTTAATTCCTCAAACGGGAGTTGAATAGACTAAAAACTACAGCTGCTTCCTAGCTACCGCCATTTCTTGAGCTTGATGCTCTGTATTGAGAAGCCCTTAAACACTAAGTATGTCACTAAAATGCTGTCATCCATTATTACTATTTTTATCTTTTTTTTCTTATTGCAATAGTGCCTATTCACCCCAAACAGGACCCCATTGACAAACAAACAACACAAAAACAGTCCCTGCCCCAGAGAGTTCACAGTCTATTATTTAGGCAGTACGCAATATGTATTGCCTAAGAAGACAGACAGGGCAAGGGAGAGGTACAGCAACCGTGGGGATTGGTGTGTTTGTATCTTTTAGTCTGAGGTGGTTGGACCCGGTATATTAAAAAATAAATAGCTCTCCTAGCCTCCAAAACAAAACATTGTAGGTCTAAGATCATTCCTATTGGCCCTTTGTTTTCTTCTTTCCATCTCTTCAGATTGTAAGATCTGAGATTTGGGATTTGATTCACTCCTCTGAGCACAGCTGTTGGAAATGTGTAACTCACTTTTCCCACCTTGATAGCTACGACAGAGGAGATGGACTCCTCCTTGAGGGGAGGGTGGGCAGTGCCTTCTCTACCTCTTGCCCTCCTCCAGAAGTTGCACCAGCTTTAATTTATGGCAGGACTTCATAAGAGTCCTGTTGGTGGATGCTGTCTACGAAATGAGCTGAATCAGTATGTCTCATGAGTACCTTGCCTGGTATGACCCTAAGAGCACCTTAGTGCCAGTTGGCACACTGTTATGATAATTACCCATCGGGTACTACTTTAGTTTTTCAGAGTGCACTGATTTCTTCCTTCCAGGCATTAAAAAAGTGTTGCCCCATTCCTGTGATCTAGTCAATACCAGTTTCCACTGTCATTGTGAGACAGGATCTAGCAATCCAATCAGTTTTAGGTGTGGTTTGAATCAATTACAGCACTGATGTGGCATTTGCCTTTCAAAGAAGCCAAAAAAATTTGCTGTCACAATGACCATTGATTAATCACTAAGGCCCAGTTTTTCAAAGAGCTTGCTGGCAAATTTTCAGGTAATCAGCATCCCCAATTCGGGCCAGATTTTCAAGTGCTCAGAACCCACAAATGGGATGAGATTTTTCAAAAGAGCTCAAGTCTCATTTAGATACCTGACATACGGGTCTTATATTAAAAACTTCTCAGCACCTAGCAGCTCCCACTATGACACTTCCTGGCCAATTTTGAGGGGAGGGAAAAAAAACAGCACTCAAAGCACTTTTTTGAAAATCCAACCCCAACTGTCCTTTGTACCAGAGGCATCCAGAAACATGCTGTACCAAGGTTCAGTCCATAAACATGCATCTCCCGTGTGACCAGACACGCTCAGCATAGCTCGATGTTCTATCCATTGGAATGGATATCTTATTAAAGATTGTTGACAAGGGACATATTCACTGTCTGCTAGCAGTGAAACAGCTTAATAGTGTCATGAACAGAATAGGATGGGTAGTATGGACATTTTGGCTATTTTATCAGACCCGTTTTTCTAATGCGAAAGAAAATTCCTGCTAATTTAGAACATTATAAATTACAATTTTGCTTTTAAAAAACTGTGTGTGCCAGCCAGTAAGCAATAAATCTCTCGTTCATGTAACTAAGTGCATCTTCCAGGTGGAAGAAATCCTCAGTACTGAAAATATTTTCTTTCTATGTGATTTTATCCCCTGGAAAACTGACTTGCTTTACAGATGGAAAAGGCTTAGCACCGGCAACTGTGGTGCCTACTTCCCATATTCCTCTCCTCAGCCCCACCTATAGGCCAGTTTCTCAGCGTTATGGGCAGATGTGCAAAGCTATTGACGTCAGTGGGATTGCACAGGTTGTAAAGTCAATCAGAATTTGGTCCATTGTGCGTGACTCTTGTCCTAGAGAGACTAACATTATGGGTGATCTCCATGCCCAGTCCAGCCTGAATCCCTTTGCTGAGATTGCCTGTTAGTAAAAGGGTGTTTTGGTGAAAATATATGAATAAACAAGACCTCCTAAGTGCCAGATGTGGTGGTTGTTGCAATGTTATTTTCTTTGTGATGTGGACTCGGGTCCACTGAGAATTAAACTGAGATCACCAATTACATTTCACAAAGGCCAGATGAGTATCACTATGTCACAGGGTGGGGTGGCCCTTTAAGAGAGTTGGGTTTAGCTCCTAGCTGGTGAGATAGTAACTCACTTAATGCGGAGAGGTGGGTGGAGTAAGAAGGCTCCTGTAGGTACACAGAACCATATATATTTTATTTTTGGCCTTTCTCCTGGTTGGTCTCCCAGATTCTCTTCTGATCAGCCATCTTTTTCAGGCTTGCACATACCAGAAAGCTATAGTTGTATATTTTTTCTGAATAGGGTCTTTAAGGAGGAAAAATGAAATAAAGATTTAAATTGATTTTTTTAAATGCACTATTCAGGATCCCATTTTCAGTACATTTAGCCATTATCCAGCCGCTGATGAGATTGAAAGACAGCCTTGAAGCTGGATAGGTTGTAGTAATTTCTTCAGAGATTTTTCCAGCTACCATGTCAGTGAAAGAGAGAGATGATCCAGCAGCCATTTTCTATACAATAGCAAATTTTCTATTCATTACAAAACCCATACAGCCTGATTATAATTGTTACAAGCCTTAGGAGCAGGACTTTTAAAGCCTTTTAGTAAAGATTTCTCTGAGATATAGTGATCTGTCTTTTTGCTAATTGTACAGAGAACTTTCGACAGAACCCAGCAGCTGATAACTTTAAAGACCTAAACAGTCCTTAAATATAAGTGATCTTTATGTCTGTTACTAAAGCAGGGAACATTTTTCAGGTTACAGTTCCAACCAGCAGCTTCCTCACAAAATTATCTAGTGAGCACAAACACTAGATGATACTTTGATTGGAGTCTCAAGAAACAGAACAGTTTGACTGTCCATAGTAAATTTCTCCTTTCCATTTAGTGACATGGAAAGGGAACCGAAGAGAGAGAATTAAAATGATGTGATAGATTTGTGATTATAAATGAGAGATACTAATTCCAGATATGATTTGAATAAAAAAATGGCTTGGCATGAAAAACATAGGAAACTTGGGGACCCATTTTCATGCTGTGCATTTTAATTTACATTAAGAAATAGGTTTTTCGGTGATGGCTTAAAAATGGCTGGAGACTCATAAAATGTTGGCTAAATGTGAGTTGTTTCCTTTAAAATGTGCAGATAAATTGGATTTGCTGGTTTGCAGCCTGTCTTCTGTGCTGTCGTCTTTTCTGTTTTATCCTTATTTAGTCGAAGGTATGTTGACTGAATCATATTCTGCCTCTGTATCTTGACCTATAGTCTAGGGGAAACCTGTGGCTTCAGAACAAGGCATATGGCCAAAATTTCTGTATAAACAAGCATAATTCCTTTGACTTCTGTCATATTGTAGCCATTTGTGCTAATGAAGAATTTGGCCTATGGTGTTCTCTGAATGTGGAGGTTGGTGAATATGTATCAATAATTTTGACTGGCAACTCAAAAGTGGGATCTGAAAGCTAATTTGTTATACTGAACAATGTTAAGGAATGTGAAGGATCCTCGGGGAGACAAGTTGTGTCTGTTTTCCTCTAGAAATGTGAAAATAACTTCCATTTTACCATTAGCAGCATGTGACTCAAAGTGAAAATAGATGACATGATAAAGCTGGCAAATGGGTTACTAGAGATAGGAGAGAAAGATAAAAGGATGATCCACTACGTAGTGAAATTCTAACAAAATCTGACATGAAAACCCTCCCTACGCTGGAAGAGGAAAGGGAGATTGAGCATTAGAAAGAGCAGGTGGAGTGGTTGTAATCAGCATTTGGAAATATAATTTTTTTCAGTAATGCACAGTGTGCAGACCTGAACCAAAGTCATGCCTCCCGAGTACCAGTGCATGAGCCACCATGTCATTTATGGTACTGATCTTTGCAAGAGCTGGGGTGATCTGGGGAAATAAAGATAGTATATTGGGCTAATGATAGTTACCTCCCTTTGTAAAGCACTTTGAGATCCATTGATGAAAAGCCCTGTGTAAGAGGTAGGAGGTAATTCAGCAGAGAACATTTTGGAAGAATGCATGAAGTGCTATGTGGAAACAAAAGATATAAATCAGTGGAAAGAAAACACACAAGGAAATATTTATTCTGGCCTTAGAATCAATGAAAAAGTAGCATTTCCCACTGTGTAGGAAAGATAGGAAATATGGTAAGAGACCACCCTGGCTTAACCAGGAGATCTTCAATTATCTAAAAATCAAAAAAGAGTCCTACAAAAAGGGAAAACTAGGTCAAATTACAAAGGATGATTATAAACAAATAACACAAGTATGTAGGGACAAAATTAGAAAGGCCAAGGCACAAAACGAGATCAAACTAGCTAGAGATATAAAGGGTAACAAGAAAACATTCTACAAAAACATTAGAAGCAAGAGGAAGACCATGGACAGGGTAGGTGCATTACTCAATGGGGGGGGGGAGACAATAACAGAAAATGTGGAAATGACAGAGGTGCTTAATGACTTCTTTTTTCGGTTTTCACCAAGAAGGTTGGTGGCGATTGGACATCTAACATAGTGAACGCCAGTGAAAATGAGATTGGAGCAGAAGCTAAAATTGGAAAAGAACAAGTTAAAAATTACTTAGACAGGTTAGATGTCTTCAAGTCCCCAGGGCCTGATGAAATGCATCTTAGAATACTTCAGGAGCTGACTGAGGAGATATCTGAGCCATTAGTAATTATCTTTGAAAAGTCACAGAAGACAGGAGAGAATCCAGATGACTGGAAAAGGGCAGATATAATGCCAATCTATAAAAAGGGAAATAAGGACAACCCGGGAAATTACAGACCAGTCAGCTTAACTTCTGTACCCGGAAAGATAATGGAGCAAATAATTAAGCAATCAATTTGCAAACATCTAGAAGATAATAAGGTGATAGGTAACAGTCAGCATGGATTTGTCATGAACAGATCATGTCAAACCAACCTGATAGTTTTCTTTGACAGGGTAACAAGTCTTGTGGATGGGGGGGGGGCAGCAGTAGACATGATATATCTTGACTTTAGTAAAACTTTTGATACTGTCTCACATGACTTTCTCATAAACAAACTAGGTAAATGCAACCTAGATGGAGCTACTATAGGGTGGATGGAAAACCATTCCCAGAGAGTAGTTATCAGTGGTTCACAGTCATGCTTGGAAGGGCATAATGAGAGGGGTCCCACAGGGATTAGTTCTGGATCTGGTTCTGTTCAATATCTTCATCAATGATCAGGGGCAGCTCCAGGCTCCAGCACGCCAAGCGCGTGCTTGGGTCGGCATGCCGCGGGGGGCGCTCTGCCGGTCGCCGGGAGGGTGGCAGGCAGGGTGCCTTCGGTGGCATGCCTGCAGAGGGTCCGCTGGTCCCGCAGGCACTGCGGAAGGTCCACCGGAGCCGCAGGACCGGCGAGCGGCAGAGCACCCCCCACGGCATGACGCCATGCTTGGGGCGGTGAAATGTCTAGAGCCGCCCCTGTCAATGATTTAAATAATGGTATAGAGATTACACTTATGAAGTTTGCGGATGATACCAAGTTCCGGGGGGGAGGGAGGGGCGGGAGTGGTGCAAGTGCTTTGGAGGATAAGATTAAAATTCAAAATGATCTGGACAAACTGGAGAAATGGTCTGAAGTAAATAGGATGAAAATTCAATAAGGACAAGTGCAAAGTACTCCATTTAGGAAGGAACAATCAGTTGCACGTCTACAAAATGGGAAATGACTGCTTAGGAACGAGTACTGTGGAAAGGGATCTGGGTGTCATAGTGGATCATATGAGTCAACATTGTAACACTGTTGCAAAAAAAAAGAGAACATCATTCTGGGATGTATTAGCAGGACTGTTGTAAGCAAAACATGAGAAGTAATTCTTCCGCTCTACTCCGCACTGATTAGGCCTCAACTGGAGTATTGTGCCCAGTTCTGGGTGCCACATTTCAGGAAGGATGTGGACAAATTGGAGAGAGTCCAGAGGAGAGCAACAAAAATGATTAAAGGTCTAGAAAACATGACCTATGAGGGAAGATTGAAAAAATTGGGTTTATTTAGTCCGGAGAAGAGAAGACTGGGAAGGTACATGATAACACTTTTCAAGTACATAAACGGTTGTTACAATGCGGAGGGAGAAAAATTGTTCTCCTTAGACTCTGAGGATTGGACAAGTAGCAGTGGGCTTAAATTGCAACAAGGGCAGTTTAGGTTGGACATTAGGAAAAACTTCCTAACTGTCAGGGTGGTTAAACACTGGAATAAATTGCCTAGGGAGGTTATGGAATCTCCATCATTGGAGATTTTTAAGAGTACGTTAGACAAACACCTCTCAGGAATGGTCTAGATAATACTTAGTCCTGCCATGAGTGCAGGGGACTGGACTAGGTGACCTCTCAAGGTCCCTTCCAGTCCTATGATGTATGATTAGGCACGTTATTTATATAATTTCAGTGTGGGGGAAGAAAGCAGGTGGATTCTGAGGGAGAGTAAATTCAGTACCATAGAAATAAGTCTCTGTCTGCTGACTGTTGATGGTGAGACCTTTAAATAACAGGTACTTTGTGAGCACAGATCAGTGCAAAGCTCAGAGTATCAAATATAGCCAGGGGTCAACCCTATTAAAGGCTTTAAAACCAACAATATCATGTTGCAAGGTTCAACATTTCCCCCAGGCATTTGAATTTGCGGTTGTGGAGGAGAGAGGAGATAATTAGAACAGAATATGTAGGAAGTTGTTCACAGAGACGGAGATTTTATGATGGGTTATCTTAAACTGCTGCACTTAGATTGTACTTTTAAACTATCCCAGGGGCTCCTAGAGCATATAGATAAGGTGCCTCTTCTTTGTGTTTTTATAAATCTAAACAAATAAATTTTAAGTTAGATTAAATCCTCAAAGGCTTAGTCTTCAAAGAACTTCATATTTCTAAACCCACGTTCATGACAGACAATTATCCATCACTGCTGATCTCTGTGGCTCCGTTCCCCATCTGTAAAATAGGGATAATTTGCTGGGATGATTTAGTTGGGGATTGGTCCTGCTTTGAGCAGGGGGCTGGACTTGATGACCTTCTGAGGTCTCTTCCAACCCTAATCTTCTATGATTCTATAATAGCACTTCCTTATCACACTGGGATGATATAAATTCATAAAGGATTATGAGATGTTCAAATACTGTTGTAATGGGGGACATACAAGAACCTAAGGTAGAACTAGGTGTGAGTGGAACTCACTGGAAGTCTACTCCAGGTGCACCGACAATATTCTCTATCCATCAAAGCAGTGGCCATGCGCAGAGGTATCCAAAGTTACTAGAAGCCCAGCATGGTCTAAATGGACAGGCTGACTCCAATCTAAAAGCAAGCAAGAATTTGCATTTGTGACCCTGATTTGCAGAGTTTCAACTCTATAGAAACAGGCCAGTAAGAATTGCCATATCCGCAAAATGGACATTTATGTCTAATTGGGAAGTTACTTCTTTTAACCGTAGGCAGTTAGTGGTTGGTTTAGCTGCTGAAATCCTGTAGTAGGATGTTTTCCATTGGTTTAATTCTGTTTTCTTATATAGGGCATATGCAGGGAGTTTTGTGATTATGATATGCATAAAGCCACACAAAATGGGCCCTTCTTTTGGGAATTGATATGGGTTTTTTTTTTCACTTGAGCCCAATGTGACTATGAATTAAAGGGCAATGGAATATATTGGACTACTATTTTAAAGAAAAAAAAGGAAGGGGCTCTGTTTATTCCCCGCATATACCACCACCGTGATACTGGAATTAATTTAGCACTGAGCAACATAAGAATTAGGAGAATTTGTCAACTCCTCATCTATTACGTTAATTTCTCGTGACAGCCAACGGCAGATATATCTGACACTGGTTTTTCCTAGCTGTTTGTTCAGAAAATGTGGGCATTTTGTACTTTAGCTTTGCAGGCTGTTCAAAGGGGCTTGCTAAAAAGTTATGTTGGACACTGAATGTGAGATGGCCCCTGGGCTTTCTTTAGGCAATATTGTAGCAATAACAGAGGCATAAGAACAGCAGAGGAAGTAAACACATTTTTCTGACATGATTTCTCTCCAAGCTAAGTTTAAAGACAGAGGAGAAAACCACAGTTTAAAAGGTGCTGTTATGTTGCATGGCAGGTCTGGGAAAAGCTTTTAAAGGCTCTCTAGAAAATCAAATCTCTTAATGGATGTAGTGTGTGTGTATGTGTGTGGTATGTGTTCAGTGCTCCTGCCTAACACACCTCTGGAGTGTTTTTTTCCTATGACATTTTGTAGAGGCAGCAGTTATAAAACAAAAGATGTAGTGGCTCTTTTACTGACTCTGCTAAATCTTAACAGTTGGATTATAATATCTTCTACTTTAGCTAAATCGAATTTACGGCGCTGTATCAATTAGACATTTTGCTTTGTTCATTCCTGTCATACTCTAGGCTTGATATTCCATAAATAGCGGAATGGTTCTTGAGATTCAGTGGTAGCCTAGCAGCAACCCCACCTCCTCCCCAAACACACCCGATTTTGTGGATTGTGACTTCTCTATGTAAGGACTACATGTTCTGAAACTGTCGTTGACCTCTAAGCAGTATTAAAGCATCAACAGCACTTGAATCTCTTCTATTTTAATTATCTTTATTATTTAAGTAGCTGGAACAAGGTTCCCTGAAACTGGCAAGAATAATTACTTATGATATTAAACAGCTCTGGGACAGTCTCAAGAGTCTGTCCAGTGTTTCATCTGGCAGCTCCAGTTTTCATTAGGGGCAGATATTAAAGGTCTTTCAGGGACCAATAGCTTCTCATTATACCATCTGCATATTCCGACTGTTCAAAAACAGAAACAAATGAGTGTCATGCTTATTTATTTTGTTTATTGAAATGGGAGAACGCACTTATTATAATGTGTGTTTCCACAAAGAATCTTAGATGTTGCAAGTGGAACAAACCTACCAGGCTGGAAGTCCGGAGGTGTGTTGTGACTAACCTCCATTTCTTTATGATTAATTAGATGAGAGGCAGGTCCCAAGACTTTGTCTCTTGTGACATGGAGACCTAGTTAATCTCCCTACTAATGCAGGTTTTGTTTCCTACAGTATATTTTCTAGAGCTTTGTTCACTATAGTTTATAATGTCAAAGGCACAATGCTTCTACCAATATCTCTTTGGAAATGATTCCACAGCCTGAAAGATCTCACTGTTAGAATTTTTTTTTCTGGAATTCAGACTAAATTTCTATTCTTAATTTCATTCCTTGTTCCGTTCAGCTTTCATATGTGGTATCTACAGAAAGTTGTTATGATCCCTGCTTAGATGTCTCATTTGCAACTTACATATATTATCTAGCTGTTTTAATCAGGGCCGCCCAGAGGATTCCGGGGGCCCGGGGTCTTCGGCGGTGGGGGGCCCTTCCGTTCCGGGACCCGCCACCAAAGTGCCCCGAAGACCCGCGGCGGGAGCCCCCCGCCGCCGAATTACCGCCGAAGCGGGACCCGCCGCCGAAGCGCAGCCCGGTCTTCGGCGGTAATTCGGTGGCGGGGGGGGGTCTCCGCCGCGGGCCTTCGGGGCACTTCGGAACCCGGAACAGAAGGGGCCCCCCGCCGCCGAAGACCGGGCTGCGCTTCGGCGGCGGGTCCCGCTTCTCCCCCCCCCGCCCGGCCCCGGCCCCGGCCCCCGCTTCTCCCCCCCGCCCGGCCCCGGCCTCTTACCGAGCGCGTCGCCGGCAGGGCCTGAGCTCCGTCCCGCTCAGAGCCGCGTGGTGAGGGGGCGGGGCTGTGAGCTCCACGCCGAGCGGGGGCAGCTGCCCCGCCCCTGCCCCCTCCCCACGGCGCTCTGAGCGGGACGGAGCTCAGGCCCCGTTGGAGCTCCCAGCCCCGCCCCCTCACCACGCGGATCGGGGCGGGGCCCAGGGGCTTGGCCGGAGTCTCGGCGCTTGATGCGCCGAGACTCCAGGAGAAGGGCGGAGGCGGGAGCCTCCGCTCTTCTCTTGGGGGCCCCTGCGGAGCCTGGGGCCCGGGGCAAATTGCCCCCTTTGCCCCCCCCTCTGGGCGGCCCTGGTTTTAATCTTTCTGCAGAGGGCAATGCCTCTAATTTTCTAAATCATTCATATTGCATATATGGAGACCATTTTCAGCCAAAACTTCTCTTTTTTCTTTTTCTTTTCTTTTTTTTTGTCTGAAACAATTTTTCAAAAATTTAATACAAATTCATTAAATGCTTCGGTTGACCCAAAAAACATTTTGTCCAACCCTCTCCCCTCTACATCCACAAAATAGAAAAAGGCTAAAACATTTTGTTAGGACATTTTTTGTTAGGACATTAAATATTTCATTTCATTTTGAGTTTAACTTCCAGTTTATTTTTAAAAAGTGTTTAAAAACGATCACAAATTAAACAAAACTTTTGTTTTGGGTTGACATTTTGTTTGACCTGAAATGCTTTTATTTTTCTCTTCATTTTTACCCAAAATTTAAAAAAAAAAAGTTCTTTTCACATTGACCAGAGACAATATTTTTAACATTTTTTTAGGTTCAGCCACCAAACTAAAAAATTAATTAGTCACATATCTCCCTCCAATCTCACTGTAACTTTATAGTATTATGCGCCTAAAACTGCATACAGTGTTCCAAGTATGTGTTCAGCAGGGAAGCATTGAAAGCTCAATATGCACCTATTTGCTTGCAACCACTTCAGGGAAGGCAACTCACCTACAAGTTATTCACCAATGTTTATCTTGAGCAGAGCCGGCCCTAGACCAAACAGTGGCCCAGGCAAGGACCATCTTTGGCGCCCTTCCCTTCCATTTGTTAAACTTTTGAGTACCTTATTTCTATTGCATTTGTAGTCCATTTCATGACTTAGATGCACGATTTGAATGCATGATTTATTCCTGTCATATAAGACAATGAACTTGTATGCTAGGATCTGTAAATCTGTGTTTATTCATGCCATAAATAAGCAAATAAAAATGTTTCCTCTAAGCTTATAGAAACTTCTTAATTTTAAGAATAACTGAAATGTACTAACTAACATTAACGAGGTTCGAGGAAAATGTAGTTCTCAGGAAGTCTGGAAGGTTCCATGACATTCTCCAAAGGTCCAGAACATTCTAGGAAGTCGGTGAAAAATGAATCCACATACGGAATACCTGAAACATGTTACTTCAAGCATTTTATTTTCCCTTTTGTCACTAACCACAAAGATAGCATCCCGAGCCCAGTGCCCCTCAACTCTGCCACCCCTGGTGATTGCCCTGGTTGCCTGCCCCTAAATCTAGCCTTGAACTTGAGCACGTACAGCTTAGACATTATAACTGCAAACACCCATTTAAAAGGATGGAAATGCTCCTGACTCGCCTACTGCAAGGGGTTTGCTGTGAGATTTGTTTTCCAGAAGCTGGGAATGTGCAACAGGGGATGGATCACTTGATGGTTACCTGTTCTGTTCATTCCCTCTGAAGCACCTGGCATTGGCCACTGTTGGAAGACAGGATACTGGGCTAGATGGATCTTTGGTCTGGTCCAGTATGGCCGTTCTTATGTTCTTACATACTTAGGTTTGGTTCCCAGTGTCTCCATCCTTGTGCCTGCAGCAGTGGGTAGTACTGCAGAAGACAGATGGCTCAGCCCTCACAAGAGATAGGGAGAGTGTGCTTTGTGATGTTCAACAATGTTTCCTCAGCTGATTATGCAGCAAAGCCCTAATCCAATGAAGAAGTGCTGTGCTCAGCACATCCCCACACTGGCAGACTCCAAAGAAAGCTATTTTCAGTCTTCCCTATCCCAAAAGGTACGGGGAAGGTATAAATTAGTGCTTTCAAGGGGAAGAAGGCAAAATTTCACATTACAAATGCCTTCTCCCCCTTGAAAGCACTAATTTATACTTCCCCGTACCTCTAGGGCAAATAAATAAGGCCTACCAGCATGGCATGAAAGTCAACCAATTTGGTGTACTGTAAACCAAAGCCAGAAGCACATTCATCAGTCATGGCCCCCTTACTGAAAATGCTTTGCTGAGACAGAGCACTCACACATCAATACATAGGAGAATTAAATGTGACTGTATTTTATATAAACAAATGTTTTTCATATACCATATCCCATAGGTAGGTATGTTTCCCCTCCTCTCCCAGAGGGGCAGGAAAAATATGCCTCAGCTGCAGTAAGAAGAACACTTCACTAAAACATCAGCTGAAGCAGGAAATTCCACCTGGTTGAAACTCCATTTATATGCTTCAGCATCTCCTGGGACAACAGAAATGTGTGCAAGACCATGGAAGCAAACAGGAATTAAGCAAAACAAATGTACTGACTTCAACTCACTGAAGTCTGAAAGCTAGATTTTTTTTCTTTACCCAGAGGTTATAGGTCATATAGCAGGGGGAGCCAGAATTAATTTATTATTACACATTTTATGAGCTTCTAAATAGTCTCTCGCCATCAGGGTCCCTGGTTTAAGAACCTCACCTTGTCTAGAGAAGACACTGCTTTACCTTTCCGCACAGAAAATATCATAATGCCACTATACAAATCCATGGTACGCTCACAACTTGAATACTGTATGCAGTTCTGGTCACCACATCTCAAAGAATCTTTTTAAGAGATATATTAGAATTGGAAAAGCTACAGAGAAGGGCAACAAAAATGATTAAGAGTATGGAACAGC
Source organism: Mauremys mutica (assembly GCF_020497125.1). Classification (NCBI taxonomy): domain Eukaryota; kingdom Metazoa; phylum Chordata; order Testudines; family Geoemydidae; genus Mauremys; species Mauremys mutica. The sequence continues at coordinate 344,262,271 of NC_059072.1, forward strand.
TTCCATATGATGAGAAATTAAAAAGACGGGAACTTTTCGGTTTGGAAAGGGGGTAACGATAGAGGTCTATAAAATCCCAAATGGTGTGGAGAAAGTGAATAAGGCAGTATTGTTTACTCCTTCACATAATACAAGAACCAGGGGTCACACAATGAAGTTCATAAGCATCAGGTTTAAAACAAACAAAAGGAAGTACGTCTTCACACAATGCACAGTCAACCTGTGGAACTTGTTGCTTGGGATGTTGTGAATGCCTAAAAGTATAACTGGGTTCAAAACAGAATTTGATAAGTTCACGGAGAATTGATCCATCAATGAATATTAGCCAGGGTTGGCAGGGCTATGACCCCATGCTCTGGGTGTCCCTAGCCTCTGACTGCCAGAAGCTGGGAGTGGACGACAGGAAATGGATCACTCGATGATTACCTGTTCTGTTCATTCCCTCTGAATCACCTGGCATTGGCCACTGTTGGAAGACAAGATACTGGGCTAGATGGACTATAGGTCTGACCCAAAATGCCCATTCTTTTGTTCTTGCAAGCTATCATGTTGATGTATTCTGTAGAGGCTACAGCTTCAACGTTGCAGTTGGCAAACGGAAAACCATAACCCCAGCATAATGCTATGGTCCATCCTCAGAACAGACAGGCACCATGTATGATATAGACAGATTAAACTAGAGATTGCCCTCTTTACATATCAAGTATCAGAGGGGTAGCTGTGTTAGTCTGGATCTGTAAAAGCAGCAAAGAGTCCTGTGGCACCTTATAGACTAACAGACGTATTGGAGCATGAGCTTTTGTGGGTGAATACCCACATGCATCCGACGAAGTGGGTATTCACCCACGAAAGCTCATTCTCCAATACATCTCTTAGTCTATAAGGTGCCACAGGACTCTTTGCCTCTTTACATAGTTTTTTGTTTTAATATGTTTATACTGCATTGTGTTGGTCATTCAGATTCATTCACACAGTTACTTATATAAATCAAGTTTCTGTGGCGTTGGGACCAGGGCCTTTATATCTACCACATTCCAAGTCCAAGCTGTTTTTGAGTTATAAGTGAAAAAGAATTGCCATATTTTTTATTGCGCGAAAAGTGCATTTTTTGTCTTATTCCCTCAGAATTAAAACAGGCTGAAGGAATTTTCTTCATACTTTCAAAAACAAATAAATTTTGATGTAGGGATTAATACAAAATGGTGACTTTTTCAGAAACTTATGTGCGTGTGAAATTATTTAACAACTGCAACAACTCTGCCAAAGGAAATCTGTGGGATCTTAGATATGCTAGGTAGACATTTATTAAGTAATACTCTCATTAAACTGACTTTTAAGTTTATTTTAGGAATTCTGACCGTTTCGTCACCTTAATAATTATGAATTATATTGTTATTTCCTATGAGAGCTGATAGTGTACTGAAACTTCCCAGGAGGAGTTCCAGACAGATTATGTTAATTGATACACAAGGAATATAGCTCACCATTTGACTAAGCAGAAGATTTTCAAGGACAAATTTTTAGGCATTGGTGACTACATTTCAGCTGAAGAAAACTGTGTACAAATGAACATATTGTGCACAAAGGGGTAACTGTGTTCAGAGGTGTGTGTGTGTGAGAGAGAGAGAGAGAGTGTTCTTCACTAGTATCAGTGACCCTGTATCTGTGCATGTGAGAAAGTAGCATATTACTAGCAGTCAGAATGATGCCATAACACTAGACATAGCTTGTTTTTCTTAATGTTTCACTCTTTGGAATTAAATGAAATTGGAACTAATTAGTCAATGTGTTTGTAAAGCACTTTGAGTATGAAAATCACAATAGAAGTGCTAGTTATAATTAGATGTGGCAGTAAAAAAATTTATATTATGATTCAGTCTTTTAATTATCTATAGTTTTCAAAATATTTTTAAAAATGTTAGATTGTATTAGATCCTTTGTATTCAAGGCTAGGTTAGCCAGCCTTCTTGTGAAGGGAAGAGCATCTTCGCAAGCAGGCTGGCTAATCTAGTGAGGAGGGCTTTAAACTAGGTTCACCAGGGAAAGGAGACCAAAGCCCTGAGGTACGTGGGGAAATGGGATACCAGGAGGAAGCACAAGCAGGAGAGCACAAGAGGGGAGGACTCCTGCCTCAAACTGAGAAAGCAGGACAATCAGCGAGTTATCTTAAGTGCTTATACACAAATGCAAGAAGCCTGGGAGACAAGCAGAGAGAACTGGAAGTCCTGGCACAGTCAAGGAATTATGATGTGATTGGAATAACAGAGACTTGGTGAGAGAACTCACATGACTGGAGTACTGAGATGGATGGATATAAACTGTTCAGGAAGGACAGGCAGGCAGAAAAGGTCGGGGAGTTGCATTGTATGTAAGACAGCAGTATGACTGCTTAGAACTCCAGTATGAAACTGCAGAAAAACCAGAGAGTCTCTGGATTAAATTTAAAAGTGTGAGCAACAGGGGTGATGTCATGGTGGGAGTCTGCTATAGACTAGCAGACCGGTGAGATGAGGTGGACGAGGCTTTCTTCAGGCAACTAACAGAAGTTACTAGATCACAGGCCCTGGTTCTCATGTGGGGACTTCAATCACCCTGATATCTGCTGGGAGAGCAATACAGCAGTGCATAGACAGTCCAGGAAGTTTTTGGAAAGTGTAGGGGACAATTTCCTGGTGCAAGTGCTGGAGGAACCAACTAGGGGCAAAGCTCTTCTTGACCTGCTGCTCACAAACTGGGAAGAATTAGTAGGGGAAGCAAAAGTGGATGGGAAGCTGGGAGGCAGTGACCATGAGATGGTAGAGTTCAGGATCCTGACACAAGGAAGAAAGGAGAGCAGCAGAATATGAACCCTGGACTTCAGAAAAGCAGACTTTGACTCCCTCAGGGAACTGATGGGCAAAATCCCCTGGGAGAATAACATGATGGGGAAAGGAGTCCAGGAGAGTTTGCTGTATTTTAAAGAATCCTTACTGAGATTGCAGGAACAAACCATCCCAATGTGTAGAAAGAATAGTAAATATGGCAGGCGACCAGCTTGGCTTAACAGTGAAATCCTTGCTGATCTTAAACACAAAAAAGAAGCTTACAAGAAGTGGAAGACTGGACAAATGACCAGGGAAGAGTATAAAAATATTGCTCAGGCATGCAGGAGTGAAATCAGGAAAGCCAAATTACACTTGGAGTTGCAGCTAGCAAAGGATGTTAAGAGTAACAAGAAGGGTTTCTTCAGGTATGTTAACAACAAGAAGACAACCAAGGAAAGTGTGGGTCCCTTACTGAATGAGGAAGGCAACCTAGTGACAGAGGATGTGGAAAAAGCTAATATACTCAATGCTTTTTTTGCTCTCTTCACAAATAAGGTCAGCTCCCAGACTACTGCACTGGGCAGCACAGTATGGGGAGGAGGTGACCAGCCCTCTGTGGAGAAAGAAGTGGTTCAGGACTATTTAGAAAAGCTGGATGAGCATAAGTCCATGGGGCTGGAAGCGCTGCATCCGAAGGTGCTAACGAAGTTGGCAGATGTGATTGCAGAGCCATTGGCCATTATCTTTGAAAACTCATGGCGATCAGGGTAGGTCCAGGATGACTGGAAAAAGACTAATGTAGTGCCCATCTTTAAAAAAGTGAAGGAGGAGGATCTGGGGAACTAGAAGCCAGTCAGCCTCACATCAGTCCCTGGAAAAATCATGGAGCAGGTCCTCAAGGAATCAATTCTGAAGCACTTAGAGGAGAGGAAAGTGATCAGGAACAGTCAGCATGGATTCACCAAGGTCAAGTTATGCCTGACTAATCTAATTGCCTTCTATGACGAGATAACATGCTCTGTGGATGAGCTGAAAGTAGTGGACGCGTTATTCCTTGTCTTTAGCAAAGCTTTTGATACGGTCTCCACAGTATTCTTGCCAGCAAGTTAAAGAAGTATGGGCTGGATGAATGGACTATAATGTGGATAGAAAGCTGGCTAGATCATCAGGCTCAACGGGTAGTGATCAATGGTCTAGTTGGCAGCCGGTATCAAGCAAGTGCTCCAAGGGTCAGTCCTTGGGACGGTTTTGTTCAATATCTTCATTAATGATCTGGATGATGAGATGAATTGCACCCTCAGCAAGTTTGCAGATGACACTAAACTGGGAGGAGTGGGAGATATGCTGGAGGGTAGGGATAGGCTACAGAGGGACCTAGACAAATTAGAAGATTGGGGCCAAAAGGAATCTGATGAGGTTCAACAAGGACAAGTGCAGAGTCCTGCATTTAGGAAGGAAGAATCCCATGCACTGCTACAGACTAGGGACCAAGTGGCTAGGCAGCAGTTCTACAGAAAAGGACCTAGGGGTTACAGTGAAAGAGAAGCAGGATATGAGTCAACAGTGTGCCCTTGTTGCCGAGAAGGCTAACGGCATTTTGGGCTGTAAAAGTAGGAGCATTGCCAGCAGATCGAGGGATGTGATCATTCCCCTCTATTCGGCATTGGCGAGGCCTCATCTGGAGTACTGTGTCCAGTTTTGGGCCCCACACTACAAGAAGGATGTGGAAAAAATGGAAAGAGTCCAGCTGAGGGCAACAAAAATGATTAGGGGGCTGGAGTACATGACTTACGAGGAGAGGTTGAGGGAACTGGGATTGTTTAGTCTGCAGAAGAGAAGAATGAAGGGGGATTTGATAGCTGCTTTCAACTACCTGAAAGGGGGTTCCAAAGCAGATGGATCTAGACTGTTCTCAGTGGTACCAGATGATAGAACAAGGAGTAATGGTCTCAAGTTGCAGTGCGGGAGGTTTAGGTTGGATATTAGGAAATACTTTTTCACTAGTAGGGTGGTGAAGCACTGGAATGGGTTACCTAGGGAGGTGGTGGAATCTCCTTCCTTAGAGGTTTTTAAGGTCAGGCTTGACAAAGCCCTGGCTGGGATGATTTAGTTGGGGATTGGTCCTGCTTTGAGCAGGGGGTTGGACTAGGTGCCCTCCTGAGGTCCCTTCCAACCCTGATATTCTATGACTCAACCAGCAAACCTACTGTACCATTAAGTACTTTCAAAAGCCAACCCCAGCATTGATTAAGCCTCCATTTTTTCTAGCTACAAGATATTTTGGATGTATTTTTCAAATAGGAATGGACTTTACTGAACTATGGCAGTAAAACTGATTATAACCAGTGCAAGTGGAACTGAATGTAAACCAGGTGATAAATTGGTTCAAAATCATTCAATCACTTCCCTTCTTCCTCAGTGCCCTATGTTTCTCTTGATTGGAGACACACTTATTCATTAGCTGACTACTGCAGTTTTTCTTTTATTTTTCTTTTTTTCTCTTTCATTTGAAAAAGCCTTACCCTGTGTTTTTACAGTATTATTCTGTAAATCAGTGTTTAATTTAAATCACAGAATGTTTTGAAAGGAAAATATTTGAACTGTAATCAGTTGTGAATGCTATTGAACTGATGTTTTATTTTGCTCTTGGTTATGGTTTTAAATGAATAGGAAAGCTCAGCATTTTTATTCATATGTTTAGGAGTTGCTATCAGAATTTGCCCACTTTAATATGCACGGTGAACTGCGACCACATGATAAGTGTACAGAGAATGGTAAAAATTAAGATAAGAGCAGTATAATAAACTCTCTTAAATTAAACATATATAGGCAAGTGCTCTTTGTTTACAAAGTAAAATTCCTTATGAAACAAGATGGTAATATTCCCCAGTCTTAACCCCTCTTTGCCTTCTATAGAAATGGTAAAAATCATTATTATTAATAATTTACATGCATTAAATCCTGTTAGAGTAACACTGATAGCTTTAAAAAAATCTTTGAAAAGTCAGTTGTACATAAAATATTAGAGAAAAAGAGATAAAGAAAAAGAGTTAATTGACCCTATTGTAATTATTCCTTCCAAATTCATAAGTGCAATTTTAGTACAAAAAAATCATTTTTAAAAGGTAACAAAATATAACAAAACAAACTTGTGAACCCAAAATATACAGAAAAATATGAAATTTATAAAAAATTAGGGGTATAAGAACTCTTCCTAAAGTCATCTAAAAGTCAGATCCACCTCCACAAGTCAATTAGGAGTCTTCCATTTACTTCAGTTGTTGTTGGATCAGACCCTAATTCAGTCAGTATCAGCTCAGTGTGAGCCTATGAATGGTGAAGAAAAACGAATTTAGATGTTAAAAAGTTCTTTGCTTCATCATAATTAATACCTTCTGTCATCTAATCCAGAATTTAACTGGAGAATATAAAGATATTGTAGCTTCAATTATGGTAAATTCTTTCTTTTAAAAGGTAAAATCTCTATTCCCTGTCCTGTGTCTCCCTTGCTAGATCATAAAACATGATTTGATTTTCATGGGAAACGATTTTTTTTAATATGATTTAAAATTTTACCTTGAATACAAACAAGAGAGTTCAAAATATCTTTTTAAGGCCTCGGTCCTGCAACAGGATCCATGCAAGGAGACCTCCACTAACTTTAATGGGAGTTGTGTTGGCAAAAGAGCCTATTTATGCAGATTCCATTGTAGAATCTGGGCCTAGTCTAGCAGTTTTGAAGTCACTCTACTAAAATAAATGAAATGGCGTGTCTATTTAATTTTTTCTGTACCTGTATTATACTTTCCTCCCCTGACCCTGTGAGATCCAGCTCCTGTGAGGTTCTAAGCACCCTCAACCTCTTTGGGGTATGATCCTGCAAACTGCCATTCTCATAGCATAGTCACTCCTATAAAGGTTCCCACTGATTCTGAAATGCTCCATCTTCATGTCTCCTCCTACTTTTCTGCCAGTGCTTCTTTCTCCATCCTTGGTTACTTGTGCTTCACAAATATAGTTATGTCATTTAGTTTGTTAGAATGCCATGTAGGGTAGCTAGTAATTAAATAGTCTGGTCAGATGGGCTGGAATAGCTAAACCATATTTGTGCTGAATCCTACCTCTCTCTTGACTTACAAGGAGGTTGGCATGAAATTGGATGGAAATGTGGTTGTTTATATTAATCCAGTTAAAGCATGGGTTATACTTCAAAGTACATACAGGAATTCATATGAAAACAATCTATTGTAATGTCTCTAATGATCATAAATTTAAATGATGAGAGACTGTCTTGAAAATGAGGATAACAGATGTGCTGCAGTCTAAAATCACAGTAGACAGAGGGTGGGATAGTACAGGTGAAATTGCCTAGTCAATCCTATAAATCCTTTCTTTTAATTAATACTACATTCATGTTTTAACTATTTGAGGGCTATGTATTAAACATGCCTGCTCCAGATATCGGGTACACCCATCTGAAATGCTGTGGCATAGGTTGGCAGTGGAGAACAGCAACATAAGAGTTTAAAAATTACCTTTCTGCATGTACAGACTTGTGAGATTCTCCAGGAAATCTGCATCACAATACTGGAGGCCCCATCACAGATCTTTTCTTTTCTTTTAAATTTTAATGAATAAACAGTGATTATTTTAATCCAACAATTGGAAAACACCTGTAGTGATAACTATCACATTTCTATATTTGTAGGAAGCTCACAATTCATAAATACTGAAATGCCCACTTATCACTTAAATGTGTTGGGTTTTTAGACAAATATAGAAACTCACTGGTTATCATTTGAAAGATTTGTTGACATTCAAATATAGCTGCATAGCTAGCATGAAAGGAATTTATTCAGTATGATGCGAAATATAAAAATATCTACATATCACCCTTTTGAAGAACATTGTCTATTATTTCTCTTAGAGAAAGATCTTGTATGAATTCTCACAGGGGAAAACTGGCTGGCTGGCAAGCAAGAATTCACTTTTGCAAAAAATGTCAAGGTTTCACCATTTGTTTTTGTTCTGCATCAGAATGAAACTGAGAGCTTTCTAATTTTTCAAACATAAGTATACATAAGTATACAAAGCCTGCAAGAGCCCATGCAATAGCTACTGCTGTATTCATTCTCACATGCCCAAAGAAGTTAGAGAGTCTGGAGGTTCTCTCCAGAGGTGACCATTGATAGAGGGTGGTTCCTACTGGTGCCTTCCCAATGAGGTCCTCCCTCAGGGTCTTCCCACTCCATTCCTACCAGGGATCCCCTTGTATCTTGTTCTGACCACGCCTAACACCATATGCATGTGCATGATGGTTCAAACCCTCCTTTTCCTTATGTGTTCTTCTACATCCCATACATTTTGGGGTTCCCCACTTTTCATAGATTTTTTTCTTAGTTCCCCTTATCATTAGCATCTTAAGAACGTTCTTGTAAACATGGTCTATGATAAGCTCTGGTCAGAGCAGAACTTTCCATGATGTTATAATCATAGAATCATAGTATATTGGGGTTGGAAGAGGGTGCAATTCATCCCATCATCCAGATCATTAATAAAGAGGTTGATCAAAACCGGCCCCAGGACCGACCCCTGGGGTACTCCGCTTGATACCAGCTGCCAATTGGACATCAAGCCATTGATCACTACCTGTTGAGCCTGACAATATAGCCAGCTTTCTATCCACCTTATAGTCTATTCATCCAATCCATACTTCTTTAACTTGCTTTAATCAGGCACCTTGTGGTCTAGACAAGTACATTGTACAATACTTTTCCAGGACATCACCTCTTGGCACATTCTTTACTGGCACACGGGCATTCCTGGGTCATCCATTCATGTCAAGCCTCCTTAAGCCTAGTACAGCCTAGTACCTAGCCTAGTACCTAGCCTTGTGTGGCTAAGCTGACGTCTTACAGGCCTGAGCATTACTTGCATTGCTGCCTCACCTTACTTATGTACTTGATATGTACTTGTTACTCCTAAATAATTGTCAATCTTATACTCCTATGATCTTATTCTACATATACCTTCACCTACAACTTTAAATCTATTCATCACACATTGTTTAATGCATGGTATTCCATATGTAATCAATGACACAATTAAATGATAAAATGAACTAAATGGCTGCGCTACCTAGATTGACCTGGAAACACTTCTTTATATGTATTTGTACAGTCCTCAACACAATGAGCCTTGATGCTGACTGGGGGCATTTGGGTCATATTTCAATACAAATATAAACATTATTAATAATGTATAAGGCCCTACTTAATTTGCAATATTGCAGAAATTGAAGATCCCGCAATATTAGGCTTTGACAGCGATTTAGATTTTAATTTAATTAATTATCTTACTTTGCACAATCCATACATTTTGAGGTTTGCAACACACTTTTTTCCACATTAGTACAGTAGAACCCCGTTTATCTGACTGTCAGCCCCGGGCAACTGGGGCTCCCGCTGTCAGCCCCACCATTCGTGGGGCTGACATTGCCGCTGTCAGCTCCATTGTTGCAGCAAAATGTCTGATTATTCCCCCCCCCCCCCAAAAAAAAATTAGCAGGCATAACATAATACTGGAGTGTTTATATTGTTCCAGCAAATTTTTCTTAAACAAATAGGTCTTCTCTGGCTTTTCCAAATGACCATAATTAAAGGTCCATTATTACTTTTCTGTGATCTGTCCATGTCTTGTCTGGAACTCAACCACAATTATTTGACAATCGTTCCACAGTTCAAGTAGGACCTTAATAATGAGTCATTTTAGTCTAGTGCATTAGGATTATGCTAATGTCTTAGAACATTAAATCACAATACACCATTTCTGTCTTCCAACCTAGCTACTATTGTATCCTTACTGCAAATAGGCACCCTACAGCCATACCATTGAGAGCTGTCAGATCTTATAAGCTAAGCAGAGTCAGCATTTGGATAGGCTTGGAGATGTTGCCAAGGAAAATCTGGTCCTGCACAAAACAGAGCTGATGATTCACTGTGTAGCAGACCTCTCTGAACCAATAATCCACCATGTTGCTGTCCAGAGCACTTTGAGTACAGAAGGTGGGGGCCTGCAAGGATTTTAAAAATTAATACTTGCCACTCCAGGCTTGTATTAAGTTCCCAAGATTACAGCTTTTCTCTGATCTTGGCTTGGTAAACGCTGCCACTACCCAAATGCAAAAAAAAACAAAAAACACCCTTGGACCCAGGAAGGAGCACTTGGGAATTCTTCCCTTTGGGGTACCCTCAAGCCCTTTCACCCCCACTCCAGGGAAGAGCTGAGAAAGAAAACAAAGGAAATTAGCTGTGGCTGCCAGCTAATCAAACAACACGCACAAACCTCTTAGGATGCCAAAAATCCAATCCTTTTCTTAAAAAAGGTAAATTTTATTAAAACAAAAAGGAAGAAAATACATCTGGAACTTAGGCTTTTGCTAGATTTTAAAAGAGCAATTCCAAAAATTAAGCACCCAAAATAGCTTTCTTGGGGGATAGCTTAAAAGTTACAAGCAAACAAAAGCATCTCGGGTTAGCACAGAGGAGTCCACAAGCCTTAAAAAATAAACAGAAATAAACCTAATCACGTCTTCCTAAATATTCCTAATTTACTTACATATTTGGGTTGTTAAAAGTAGTTCTAGATATCTAATTGTTTTCATATCTGGTTCAACTTTACACAGCATTCCTGCTGCCCCATCTCTTCAGCCCAGAGAGAACAACAGACAACAGGAAAGTTTCTTTCCCAATTTAAAAAAGTTCTAGCCTTCCTACTGGCTTTTTTGGTCAGGTGTCCACCTTTTTTTTTCTTTACCTGGGGGGGGGGGGACTTTTTAACCCTTTACAGATAGAGCAAGTAGAGAACAGCTACCAAGAGGGATTTTACAGCTAACTGGCTGTCTGGGTGTCAATCAAAGGAAGTTACCCCACACGCACTTCATTTATCACACTTGTGTAAAATACTGTTTTTGTAGTTCGTTTCATGTTCTAAACTCTTGTATGATGCTTTATATGAGGATGCTGTATTGCAACTTATTTTTATACAGTGCCATAAGAGTTTATGGTGCTCTACAGACATCTAGGGAGAAGGGCTTGTCTACACAGTGCATTACTGTGCACTATTAGGGGTGTAAATTCCAGTGCCCACCAGTGTGTTGCACACTAACTGGCTCGTGTGGAACCTGCTGGTGTGCACTGAAAGTTCCCTAGTGTGCGTCAAAGTAGTCCCATTTCAGACAGAACTATGTAGATGTGCGCTGGAGAACCTTTAGTGCACACCAGCAATGTTAGCAATGTAACAGGAAGTCTGGCCCATGTGCAGTCAGTGCAAGCAGTAGAACTGATACCCCAGCTAGTACACAGTAATACGCTGCATAGACAAAGCCCTCCGTTAAATTAGGAGTATATTGGTTATAGCATAGATCTTGAAGCCAGAACATATGCCACGATCCGCTGTCTGAGGTAGGACAACACACTTATTACCTGCTCCTGCTCCCATTAAAATAAATAGCAAAACTTCCATTGTCCAACTTCTTGCAATAGTGCAAGACCTTACCCGTTCTGTGCATCAGTCTTTATATACATCTTACCCACCTCGCCTGGGTAGTGTTAGGCTCACCTAATTTATCTTTGTAAAGATCTTTGAATTCCTCAGAAGGATGGTGCTATTGAAATGCAAAATATTGTTCTTTTACTAGATTAAATTGTAAGAACACACGTAAAAGGAGGAAGGGGATCATACCTACTAAAATGAAACAATCCTGTTGTATAAGTGATATATCCATTAAAACCCCTGAATTTTTCACTTGTTAAATATATGTACCAGTGTCGTTAGCTCTTGGATATTACATTTTCAGATTAGGCCGCCCAAACAGCATACAGTACCTTCACGCTCAGATCAGTTACTTAACCAAGGAGATAAAATCAACTGGGAAGTTGAAAATATTTGTTAGCAGGTGGCAAATAACTGTAATATTTGGTCATTTTATGGCCACAGGCAAAGAAATGAGTTTGTAAGAACAAAAACTTCAAGCTTCCTTCACTGGTCTCAAAGTTAGAGTAGACATCCCCAGTGCATCTTAGCTGCTAAAATAACTTGCTTTCACAAAAAAAGCCTTCCAGTTTTTGTTCTTAATGCTACAACAGATATCTGCATTAAGCAGAGAGCCACAGAAAATCTAAAAATAGCAGCTGAAATTATTTAATTCTCTGCATACATCAGCCAGGAGCCATTTGTCAGTGAAATATTTTATTATTCTCTCCAAGCCATTCATGAACTATGCACAGAGCAACACCAGTAAATCTCTCAAACCCACAGCCTTGCACTCCAGAAATATACTGTCTTATACTGCTCAAAACCTTCTCTTGAACAGTGCAAGCTCATTAATTAGTTTGCCACTTCGTCAAAGGAAAGTGGATGTGCACCAACCTCTGTAATCCGTGTGGATTCCCCAAGCATTTTAGACAAACTAACCAGTAAGGATAAAACATTAAAATAAGTTTAACAACTACAGAAAGATAGATTTTAAGTGATTATAAGTGGTAGGCATAAAGATCAGAGATAGTTACCTTAATAAAATAGAAAGTAAACATGATTCTAAATCCTAAACTTTTAGACTAAGCAAGAGTTGACTCAAACAGCTTTTCTCACCCCACCGGATGTTGCAAGTAGTTTACAGCTCTTAATACGCAGGCTGAATGTCCTTCTCTGCCTAGGACCAGTCTCCTCAGTTCAAAGTCTTGTTGCCTTCAGCATAGGTAGGGGAGCAAAGAGGTGGTCTCATGATCCCACTCTCCCTTATTTTATATTCTTAATCCATGTCCCTGGATAGATAGTGCCCCAGGCATGACTTGGTGGTCCTTGCTGAGTCACAGAGTGGAGCAATCCTCATTGTGTGGTGACAGAATAGTAAATCTCTTGTTTATAATTCCACTGCTAATCAATGGCCGTTTAACGCCCGCCTGGATGTGGGTCACCATGCTTTTAATCACTGGAGAGCTAGCAGTGGATGTGTGCAAAACTCACAACCTATTTCAATAACACCATATAGCAAAATCTTATAGTGTGCTATATAATAATATACATATTTTGACAGAATGATGAGTTTCAGCAGATCATGACCTTCCATATCCTTGCAAGGCATGCATTGCATGAAATATCACAAACATATAACAATTATGAATATGGGGATTACAGGGTGCTACTTTGATGTACAGCATGTCACAATCTCCTTAATAGCAGGCTCTCTTTTGGGGGCTTTTATAGGTTCATATAAAAAATAGAAATAAATACATTTGGATAGTGAGAGAGAAGCAGGGATTGAAAAAAAAATCCTAGCATTTATAGTCTTAAGCAAATAATGAACAAGTCCTGAAGTCAGGGTTCCACTGAAGCTTTCAGCCTATTCTGATTCGTTGCATCCGACGAAGTGGGTATTCACCCACAAAAGCTCATGCTCCCAAACGTCTGTTAGTCTATAAGGTGCCACAAGACTCTTTGCTGCGTTTACAGATCCAGACTAACACGGCTACCCCTCTGATACTTGACAGCCTATTCTGGTAATTTTATAAGATATTCAGTGCCACTGTAGTTTGCATGTTTGTTTCATTAACTTCTATCACACCTGCCGGAAAGATTGAAGAAAAGGTCAAATGGTAAGTTTTTTATTATCTGGGTTTGTGAAAACGCAGGAGGTTTTGTTTTGTTTTGTTTGTTTTTAAAAAGAGAAAAAAATGAATCACAAGGGGTTTTGTTGCTTGGGAAGGGAAGATGAAGAGGGGTTTGGGAGTATTAGAGGGAAGAGGGGGTGGGCAGTTTATCAAATTTTCTGTGTTTGCTTGTTTTCCCTTTCACTTTCTCATTAAAGGTTTTAAATTAACATAACAGCTTTTCTGATACCGGAAACATTAGGCTTTAATTTAAATCTGTGAATGAAAACTGATTTCAAAAGTTAAAAGGGAAGTAAAGAGAATGTCAGGGTTCTCATTTGGCCTATTAGGAAACAATAAGAAAGATAAAAAGCTAGATAGAGCCTAAAGGAGAAGGTGACTATATAGAGAGGAGTATCTTGAGTCGGTTGATACAACTGTGGTTGGATTTTTGAATACAGCTGTTTGTGTGTACTGGTGGAGTCTTGGTTTGCTAGAGCCTAGAAATGCCTGGAAAATAGGCAGTGTGAGTAATAAGGTGCTTCTATATCAATGCTGGCCTTCTCAGTCTTCTCAGCACTGAATTCATTAATTGGTGGTATCTCATTCTCATTCTAGTAAATGTGAAAGCTGCTGGTCAGTACTGCAAATTGGTAATTAATGTTTAGTGATTGCCATTCATCATGATCATGAATTTATCTGACTCTGCATACCTATATTGAAGGAAATGGTAGGAAACAATCCTTTAAATAGCCTGAAATCGTGGTAACAAACAACTTCTAAGATAAAATGTAAACAATTTCAAGAGTTATTAAGTAGCAGACAGATTCATGCTCACCTCGAAAAGTGTTAAAATTGCTTTCTTCTGATTCTTCAAAATCAAATGTACCCTTGAATAAAATTTTATCTACTGAAGTGAAAGAGCAGAATATTGATGAACATGATGATCCTGAAATGGAGATATTTCTCATGCCATTGTCATCTTCAAAGGTTGCCTTTTTAATGTAAACAAGGTTGCCTTCAATATACTACAAAATGAGCAATTTAAAGAAATAATTGTAGCAGTTCACCCTGGATATACACATCTAGCAGATATAAACTTGCAAGCTTACTAACTAGATTATGCAAGTGAAGAAGTAGAGGAATATATTAAAGAAAGAACCAAAAGACTCAACATTGACATTAATGTAATATGGATGTCTAGTTGAACATAAGAAATGGCTATAAGCATCCATACAGGGAAAACTAATGTTTCTGCCCAAATCTGTGTTTGAAAAGGAAGTTATAGTTCAGTGCACCAAAGGATAGAAAAATATGGAATTAAAATCAGAAAAGACAGGATAGTTACATTCAAAATGTGGCCGAAATTTTGGTGCCTGTTCATCCCACCACTGTTGGTTTGACTTGGCTTGTATGAAACTTCATAATAAACTAGTTGCTGGAGAAGCAAATAGGTGGATGAAAGTGTATCACTATCTAAGGGAAGATCCAAAATAGTAGGAGAACTAACTAGCTAATAAGCTGGGGACTTAATTATTGCATTATTGTGTCTTACTTAAATATGTCCAACTTTTCAATGTGGACATTATGGGAACCTTTTTATAAACATGCCTACAAAATGAATCTCAGTCTGTATTACGTGTTTCACTTCATAAACCCTTTGTGGATAGTTCACTAATTTGTAGGTATTTTTTTATCAGGATGGGGAAAAATCACAGCAACCCTGGTTATTTTCAAGGGCATGAGGTTTGGCGATACCCCTTTAACTGGGTTGTAGCTGGTGAGATCAAATACTGAATATTATATACACGTGAAAATAAATCAAGTATTTTTAAATGAGAAAGATGTATTCTGCAGCACTTACTGCATTCTAATAATAGAATCTATTTCTCCCCTGGTTTGAAAGAAAATATTTTCCAATCTAAACTGTGCTGATGGACCCTGTACTTGTCTATGATAATCCAGGTTGTTTCATAAAAAGAAATTTCGGATATTTACTGAAAAGCAGTCCAAAGGTCAGAGTTTAAAGAAAAGAAATACTTTATTATTTTGCTTAACTTTGGACTCCTGAATGGATCATATGCTCTTTGAAGTTAGGTGACTGAAGAAAATCTGTGGAGGGCATTTTGTTTCCCATATAAATTTAAATGTCAGACATTTAGGAAGGCAACTGCGAATAGTAAAATGCCTCTGCAAAGCACTGATTTTTAACTGCGGTAAAATTGCTTTAAAGGCCGAGTGAATCTGACCTTTTTTGTACTTTGTTGGATTTATCTTTGTCACTCATAAGTGGCTGTAGACAAAAAAATTGTATGCTGCTTAATCTGCCTGAGACCTATGTGGAAGGATGAGATAAGGATTCCACCTTGAGGATCATGTTGTGTTTCTATGGCAAATGCAAAATATCAGTAGGCTCCGAAAGTAGATGTGAGATAGATAGCCAAAATAACATCATCTGGCTTTATTTCATCCAGCCACAGAAGCTCAAGACAGATATTTCAGTAGCATTTGTAGCTGCAGGCACATGAAAGCGCAAAGGACTTCCCAAGTCATGCAGCTGCTCCCCCTTCCATATGTAACCCACATACCTCCTGGGTGTGGTGTTCTGTCCCATCTGGGGCGGGGCGGGGCGGGGCGGGAAAGTGGGAAGAGAGAGATTAATGAGTTTGCTCTACAGCCTTAGGTAACAGCTATATGGCTTTTAGCTCCTGCAGTAGAGGCTCATGCATTAAGCTCCCGAAGTCCCAGGTTTGATTCCACCTGCTGATAACTGGGGTCTGTCAGTGTGTTACTAGTGGGGGCTCATCCAGGATATCAAGTGGGAAGTCTTTGAAACTTGGGACACGCTTCCTAAGCTAGGGGGAGTATGTAACCCACATACCTCCTGGGTGTGGTGTTCTGTCCCATCTAGTGGCACTGAGACCACTTAGAGAGATTATGAGTCTGCTCTACAGCCTTAGCTAACTGCCAGTTGGCTTTTAGCTCATGCGGTAGAGGCTCATGTATTTAGCTCCAGATGTTCCAGGTTCTATCCCGCCCACCGACGACCGGGGTCTGTCAGTGTTACATAAAGATGTTCTTCCCTCTTAGGAGTAGCTGCCTAATGGCTGCTCAGACATTATGTGGCCTCCTCTGACCACTCATTTCTGCAGGAGTTAGAATGGAACTCCACCATCCCACTGAAAATCAGTCTCAGAGGATGCTGATAGTCAGTCATCCAGGGAAAGTTTGTAAAGGGCATATGGCCTTAAGTCATTTACTCATCCTGGCATCACAGCTGCATTCTGTTCCTCAGCCAAAGAGAAGAGGAGGTCAAAGATGATATTCTGTGGTGATTAAGAGCAACAAGGCCTTTGCTACTCCTAGTCAATGATTGGAGGCAATTGGCCTCCACAACCACTTTCTATCTCTCTTTGAGCCAGGTCTGGTAGTGGAATGTGTGAGGTGATTTAAAATAATTTTTTTTATTTATTTCTGAGGCATGTAACAAATACGCATAATGTGTACATGCAAGTCTGCAAAGGCAGCCATCCCTCCACTGTCCATCCACTTTAATGAAGCTGCAGGGGCTGCTGCTTCCAAGTTTGCTGATGAAATGCTCAGGATGCCCTTTCAGAGTTAATAATCCTCTGCTAAGATCTGCAGACCGAATTCCTTATATCTCTTATGCTATGGTACATTAAGAGTAACTCTGCTAAAGATAGAGACACTGGTGTAAATCTGAAATAAATGAGATTACAGTCAGGCCCAGCATTTCTAACAAGCGCTTTAAAATATATTAGAGGATGGATTTTTCCTTTTTGAGGGCCCTCAGTTATCCCAAGGAGATAACATGGGCCATATTTTGAAAAGTGCTGTCTAGTTTTGTGTGTCCATCTTTACAAACTTAAGGCTTAATGTGCACCTTACCACGTGCAACTCTCATTGAATTGAGCTGAATGTGGGTGTTCAAGACTTATGAAAATCAGACCTGAATTTTCCAAAGATGGACACCCAAAAATGAGGCATCCAGAATTGGAGGCTGCTTTTAAAAATCTGGGCCTTTGTGTCTTCACTTTCCAAATCTTCTGCCTGGCTTCTAAGTTAGCAATTTCAGGTCAGAAGAGTTTTCCATTACCGTGAGTCCATCTTCAGAGACTGACAGGTGATTGTCAACCTCATTTAGACTTCAGTTTAAATGGATGAATTTGGCCTTTAAATTGTCTGTATCATTGCAGCATCCGAAGGCAATATTCTGTTGCCTTCAGATCTCCCGCGACAGGGGCTGGCTGCCCTAATTACCTCAACAAATGCATTGGCAATGAAATGCTCATTCAGACCAAGCGCTGACTTGGAGCAAGTACCTTCGCAACATCATTTAGTATTCTATTTGCATGCTTTTTCACTTAATTCAATCACATTTCCACTATTGTCTATCCCTGTGGTCCCCAACCTTTTCATCTGGCGGGCGCCGTGGCGGCGGTGGAGCATTCGCCGAAAAGCCGCCGAATTTCTGCGGCGTTTCGACGGCGATGCCTCTCGATGATGTCGCTTGTCAGAGGCAAGTGACATCATTGAGAGGCGTCGCCGCCGAAATGCCACAGAAATTTGGCAGCATTTCAGTGGATGCTCCACTGTCGGCCAGGATGGGGCGCATTTAGAGCACCGCATTGGGGACCCCTGGTCTATCCCAAGCATTCAAAATTCATGAGTCAGACCCAAAAATTCATGAGATTGGCTTAAAAATGATGAAATTAATTAAATAATAAATTTGGGGTGTTTGAGCTTTTATGGTAATTTTTCTAGCTTTTCTCTGCAAAGATGAGGGCTAGAAACTTGTCTGTGGGTGTTGTTTCTTTTAATGAAAGCTGAGATTATCACATAATCAATTGAATCTAGGTGCTGGGGCTTCAAGAAACACATCAAATATTGCAAAACTCATGATAAAGTTGTGAAAGTTACCAACACTGCATTTTTATTGGCCTGTCTGTTTCTCTGTACAGTAAAACATTGATTTGCTGGACCAACTGCCTAATTCAGTGGCAATTCCTGTGTTCCTCAAGTCACTATTAAACTGTCTCTTTTGAATCACTGATGGGACAAAGTACATAGACATGTTCTGAGTTCAGAGCTGCTGGATTTCAAAGATTGTGCGACATCTTTGTTGATCACTTTCAGGGATTGTTGGACAAAGGCCGTAACTTAGATATTGGGGTGTTTGACATGGGTGTTTCTAGGAGAATATTTTGCTTTATTTATCTATAGCCAAGTTCCATTAGTGGCTCAGGAAATATTTGATAAACCAAAGACTAACAGAGAAAACATCTAAAATGGAAAATAAGTCAGTATCAACTGCTCAGAAGTAATGAGGATAAAAAAAGATATCTACACTTTGCTAACTTGTGTGATTAAGGACTATAAATCAAATTACATAAACTCTATTCTGAAGTACTTTTTTAACAGGGTTTTCTTGAGTAATTTTGGAATTATGGTAAAATTAAAGAGCTTGGTAGGACGGATAAGATTAATAGTTTTGATAATAACAATACTTTTCGGAAGTATTAGTAATATAGCTAATACGTTAAATATAGCCAGTACATACTTTCACACTGTATTCTCAACTGACGATAGAAATGAGCCTCATTTAATTTATCAGTCTGAAATTTTGTACCTTGACCTTTATGGAATGTTCATCTTATTAAGAGATCTGAGTCCTGATCCCTCACTCCTTAATGAGACACATTTCCAGCTGAACTCAATGGGAGTTTTGCCTGAGTAAGAAATACAAGATCAGTCCGTTGAATGTTTCATTAAAAAAGCAATTTGATTTATATTCAGCAGTTGTGATAACTTTCTATATCCAATTATTTCTGCAACATTTCTTACATCTATGGGCCTGATTTACAGTTTCACTTGCACTATACCAGCTTCAATGCATCTTTACACTGGCAGAGTGATATAAAGGAACTGATTCTCACTTACACTATGATTACAATTATGGCTTTTTCAACCACAGCTCAAAGTAAGGTTGGAATCCTGAGGAAACACAAGTGTACAATGATAGCTCCCAGAGGAAACATTGTGACTTGCTTACACGTGGGAGATTATGCATGTTCCCACCACATGCTTCTGACTGGTAAAAAAGGAGTGTGGTTGTTGGCACACAGAAACTGGGCTTGTGACTATCCCTGTTCAGGATCGCACGGGCAGGGATACATGAACCTTCTTTCTTCCCTCTATGCATCCATTCAGGAGCAACCAGTATCTGTCTAATCTGTCATTACCCTACAGAGAGGAAAATAGCAAAAACTATTCCTATACACAAAGGTGGTTACTGTAATACTGTGCATCAATTCCACTGACATGTCTGTGGGTTAAAATGCTTGGCCACTTAGCTTAGAGGCATAAAACTTAGCAGTTAGGGCAGAGTAATTTCCTCACTGTCAACATAATTTTCAGTCAGAATATTCTTGTTACACAGCTTGCGCACATGAATCACAATTTTTAAATAAGTGAGATATCTCTGAGGCACTTGATTGGCTTTCCCAAAAGAATTAATAGCAAAATTATAAATGCGTAACATTATTGGTAACAACAGAAATTGTTTTCACTGCTGTTTGTTTTGTCATTTTGGTGAGCATAATTGTATGCTTCTGAAATCCTTGTTCTAAACATGCTAACATCCCTTCTGGTATTCTTCACAGATCAGTCTTCTGTCTCTTGTTCTACCAACTCTGTGTCAGGAGAGGCTGGGGTAGTCAGAAGTTGCAACTTGCAGGCAGAAATTGACAGAAGCAGGAATAAACCCCTGATCTCCTCACTCGTGTGGTCCTTTCAAAAGCTCCCCAGGCTACACCATCATCCTTCTCCCTTTCTGCTCCCTACCCTCACTTACCTGTGTAAGTACCTGGGGCAGCCTGGCCTGAGCTATCAAATATTGCAATAGATGCACTTGAGGGAAACTCAAATCTTCACGGTTCTTTTCAAAACCATGCATTTCAATGTTCCCAGGCGATTTGAGAATTATGTAAAACTAAAAAAATTAATGTTGGTACTGAATGATAAATCACCACCCATTCGGTAGGGGCAGGAGGATGATTTGTGGATGAAACAGAGAGTAGGTAGTGTAGCAGAGGAAGAATGTCCCAGTGGTTATGGCACTAACTTGAGAAATGGAAATCAATTCCTGGCTTTGCCATAGGCTTCCTATGTGAGCTTGGACAAATCTCTGTGCCTCTGTTTCCCATAATAGGGATATTAGCATTTCCCTACCTCATAGTGGTGTTGTGAGGATAAATACATGAAAGATGGTGAGATGCTTGGATCCTGTGGTAAAGGGGACTTTATGAGTACATATAATGGATAAATAGAGAACAACAGATAAATATAGACAGGATAGTGCAGCCTGCATGCTGTCTCTGTGCCCTGAGGAACACAGGGAGGGATTGCTTGTTCCCTCCCTGAGTTTTACTTGGGGATACCATAGATCTGCCCCACCCTGAGTACAAGGTACCATACAGACGTTTAGCATGTTTAAGTCTCAATATTGGTATCTTTCCTTCAGGTTGTGTTTGTTATGAAATAGGAAGCAGAACATCCCACAACCCGTCTTACTACATTTTGGCCAATGGAAGTAATCAGGGTGATACTCTTGGAGCCAGATTTTCACGGGCTCAGCACCCACAATTGGGGATCTGTTTTCAAAGGCATTCAGTACTCATTAAAGCACCTAAACGAGAGTCAGATTTTCAGAAATGTTGAGCAGCTAGCGCAGCAGCAGCAGCACCCAGCAGCTTCTGGCCAGATTTTAAGGATCTCTCAGTGCTCCAGAAGCTGAGTTCTTTTGAAAACCTATCGCCGAATCTGGGTGCTGAGCTGCTTTGAAATTTTGACTCTAAGCATTACTGCAGCAAATGCTTAAAAAACGCCTAACAATCAGCAATTTAAAGTTAAACAAAATGAGAAATGACTTTGGCCTTTGTTAGAATACACAGTAATTGTAACAGGGCTTGAAATCTGTTTACAGTTTTAAAATGCTTGTCATGGTGCACAATCTACATTACACAATCTACATTATTACATATCTTGTATTCATAGACCCATGGGAGGAAGAAAACAAAGGAAGAATTTGTATTTATCAAATCCTATATTTTTTTTAAAAATCAGTCACCATGAAGATCAGATTTCCAGAGCAATGCACAGTGTCATTCTGTTTCACTAAGAGCCTGTTCTGGCCAGATGCTGAGTGTCTTCATTTCCCATTGTTTGTAACAGAGGTTGAAGACCACTTTACAATTCTGTGCCCCTTGTGTTCTTTGCATTCGTAACAATGAAACTGTACTCTCCGATAACTGCTATCTGATAAGATAAATACGTTAACCCTGCAAAGGCTTAACTCATGTTCTTCAACAAACTGTGAGTGGAGGGCACAGAAGGAGAAAGTAGGCTGTGAAAGGGACTTTTCTCCATTGGATGTTCACACTGGCAGGCAGGGAAACTGAGGCACTGGACTATGGCCAAAGATACTGTGGGGTTGGGTGTTTTACTTTTATAGACGTCTTGGTGTGTTTTCCTAAATTAATGCTGTGCTCCTGTCTTCCTCTTAATAAGGTTGTCCCTTGTTTTATACACAGGCTCAGTTTGTGCATGAGAGGAGGTGTTGCCTGTTAGGGGTGCCATGGGGAGTCACTCAGTTTTTCTCAGGTTTCTGGGTGAGAAGTCCAGCTGGTGGTGTTTGTTAATTGAAAGAGGATCCCCTAGACTTTTGAACCTGGCCCCTTTTGCTGCCAATAACAAGTGGCTGAACGTTTACACAAACAAAGTGGCTGAACGTTTACACAAACAGTAAATACCAGAAGGGTAAAAACAGGCCAAACTTGAAAACTCGTAATTGGCATCCTGTTTGTGAGCAGGATTTTCCACTGTTTGACTAGCCCTACTTGTCACTTTGTTTTTATTTATACATTTCCAACAGTCTTTGTTTGCCTCACACAAGGTAATGATAACTAAAGAACTAATTTATTTCTTTGATTCTAGATGTTGTTGTTGGCTTTCCAATGTGCTTTTATCCATTTAATTGCACTAGGAGATTCAATTCTTGTGGTTTTATTTGAATTAATACAATAATCTTCGTGTGTGTGTGTGTGTGTGTGTGTGTGTGTGTGTGTGTGTGTGTGTGTGTGTGTGTGTGTGTGTGTGTGTGTGTGTGTGTGTGTGTGTGTGATCTGAAGTTGCACCACCCACGGTGTCCCAAACTTTGCCATGGACAGATGCTCAGTAAATTGAACACCTCCATCTGTGGAGATCTAATTAGCCAGAATCAGGTTGAAATTTGGATTTACTTCATTGTATTCTGATGCAGTCTGAAACTGTTATCATCCCTGCAAACTGTTGTTGGCTTGCATGTGTGTTCTCTGTGTGCTGCACTGACTCTGGCTGTGAACTGCCCAAGAACATCACAGACTCGCTTAAATAGCAAAGACACTCGGCCAGGTTTGTGGTCAACGAAGCATGGTCCTAGTATCCTGTAGGCTCTATGGGTTACCTAGGGAGGTGGTGGAATCTCCTTCCTTAGAGATTTTTAAGGTCAGGCTTGACAAAGCCCTGGCTGGGATGATTTAGTTGGGAATTGGTCCTGCTTTGAGCACGGGGTTGAGCTAGATACCTCCTGAGGTCCCTTCCAACTCTGATATTCTATGATTCTATGACCACTAATACATATATGCCCATTACAATGGACCAGCTCAGTGAACAGTGGGACTTTCCATTCCCCCTTGGCCAGACAAAGACACCCCCTCTGCGATCCCTCTTTTATACACTGATACAAACAAGTTAGGTATTACTCTTCTGACTTGGTTAGTTAGCAGCCCTACACCTTGTACCTGCTGGTTCAAACACAACATTTTCATCCATCATAAGAACATAAGAATGGCCGTACCGGGTCAGACCAAAGGTCCATCTAGCCCAGTATCTGTCTACTGACAGTGGGCAATGCCAGGTGCCCCAGAGGGAGTGAACCTAACAGGCAATGATCAAGTGATCTCTCTCCTGCCATCCATCTCCATCCTCTGACGAACAGAGGCTAGGGACACCATTCTTACCCATCCTAGCTAATAGCCATCATTTTATCCTGTCCTCCCGTCCATGTTTCACTTGGGGTTGGTGTGTTCCTGTTCCATCTCCCAGTATTGTGTTTTTGCAATGCAAGCCTTGTTCTTGCCAAGTTCATGTATCAAACAGTGAACCTACAAGCAGGCATCTGCTTTGTAACGGGGCCTGACTTTTGCTCATAGCCTGACTCTTGTGAACTTTGCTTTATAGCTGCAGGGTTTACTTTAGTTCAGGCCTTAGCCCTTACACCAGGCCCTTTATACGAGGCCTCGTGTCTCAGGCTCTCTCTTTCTACTACACAAACCATAGTCTCAACAAAAATTAGTCTTCTGACAGATTGAATATCATCTGCTCTTCAGGGCAAGCATTTTTTTTTTAAAACTGAGGAAGAAGCAAATCACATTTTAAATAGCAGCCTTGATGTGAAAGCCCAGAGGTTTAAAATTCAAATATTTTGACAGAAATTGAATGTGTACATCTACTACATGTATATCTTATGAGTGTATTTTTATTATACGTGTGCTAAAAGCTTACAAATAATATAACTAATATACATTATATTAACTGTGAAATATATTAACAGAAAGCAAATGTGTGGGTGTTTCATGTAATAATAATACTTAGAACTTCAGTAGCAGATTTCATCTGAAGATTTCAAAGTCCTTTACAGCCATGGATTAATAAAGTCTCCCAACAAGCCTGGGAGATGAGGTATATTATCTATTTTGCAGATTAGAGTAAACTGAGGCAAAAAGAGATTGATTTGTCCAAAGTCAGCAGCAGTGTTAGGAATAGAAATCCGGAGTCCTGACTCTGTCTTGCTATAACCATTCAATCCCACTGGTGCAAGAAAACACAAATGCTAAACTCTTTAGTTTCATTTTAAAGAAAAATGGTCAAGTATTGCACAATGTTGCTTATTAGACTGGGGTGCAAAGCACCATAAAAAAGCAACAGACTTTTAAGGACAATGCACCTAAGTTTATTTGGTTATATCGTTCTTTTTGCTATTATGTTTCCCTGGGCCAGATGGAGGCATTAAAAACAACCTCCCAAATGTGTGGCGACATACTGGCATTTTACACCGGGTACAGATTGAAACTCACAGGGTGGGAAGGAACCCGTTTGGCTGTCTGGGGAACGCTACAGATTCTAATGTGTTTACTACTACATCTAGCTTAGTCCCATCAAAGCACTGGTATATATTAGGCAGGAAAAGTTCAAGCCACACTCTGCTCATAGTAAGGCTGCTACACTTGCTGCCTTTTGTTGCTACTGCCATTGCCCCTTCGTGAGCAATAGCCATGGGGCCCATTGTCAGTCTTCCTCAATCAGAGGGGGAAAAGAAACCGTTTTTTTGCAAGCAGGGGCGGCTCCAGGCACCAGCGCACCAAGCGCGTGCCTGGGGCAGCAAGCCGTGGGTGGGGGGGGCCTGCCGGTCGCCATGAGCATGCCGCTGAATCCATGTTACCAGAGGACCTCCCACAGGCGCGCCGCCGAAAGCCACCTGACTCCCATGCTTGGGGCGGCAAAATACATAGCGCCGCCCCTGTTTGCAAGAGATGAAACTGGTTGCACAGAAGACTACTAAATACTGCCAACTTCTATACCGCAATCGAGTGGCACTATGGTGAGCAGGCGTAGAAGGACTTCACTATAAATGGGCGGTAGGAATCTGTGTGCCTAATCATTGAAAATCTGCCTGATCTTAACCCACAGAATGGAACATCCTCAGTTTTGGCAAGCAGTTAAAATCCAGGTTTTAATCCACTTGGCATCTCTTCAAATAATCTAAAACAAAATATCCACTTCATACATCTCTTTACATAGGAGGTTTGTAATCCAGGTCTGAATTTGATGGTCTAGGCTCATCTCTGTTGACCATAACTAGGGCCCTACCAAATTCACGTAGATGAAAAACACATCACGGACCGTGAAATCAGACCTCCCCTGTGAAATCTAGCTATTAGAGGGGCTGGGCTGGGAGTGCCCCAGCCAGGGGCTCCAGCTGCTAATCAGTCAGACTGGGGAGGAATGAAATTTCCTCTTCCCCTGCATGGCCACTCTTGTGGGGAGATCAGACCCACCTCCAGGTACCTCCCCCAGCTGCAGAAAGCTCCGTGGCTGCTGCCAGTTCTGAAGGCTCCCAGCACCATGGGGAGATCAGATCCACCTCCACCTCCAGGAATCTCCACTGGCTGCAGGAAGCTCCGCAGCTGCTGCTTTCAGAGCGGTAGTGTACTTGTAACCTCAGCATTTGTATACAGTCTGATGAAGTGGGTTCTAGCCCACGAAAGCTTATGCCAAATAAATTTGTTAGTCTCTAAGGTGCCACAAGGACTCCTCGTTGTTTTCGCTGATACAGATTAACACGGCTACCACTCTGAAATCTGACTTTGTTTCCTAAATAACAATGACATCATTTTATTTATGTAGTGTTGTTGAAGCCTTGTCAGTTCCAGGCTATTAGAGGTGGGTGAGGCGGGGGGCGTAGCCACGGATGGGCAGCCCACCCACTTAGGGTCCAGGCCTACCCAAATCAGGGCCTCAAATCCACAGGCTGTGAGGGGGTGAGTTGTCCCAGGTGGAGTGTGCCTAGTGGGAGCAGGTCTGGGAGGGGCTAGTGCTGTGGCCGGAAGCCGGGGCAGCAGCATGCGACACCAGCAGGAGAGGGACGCGAGTGGACAGACACCGAGCCGGGGTCGAGAGGAGGGGGCAGAGCTTGAGCCACAGTGGGGCCTCCCTCCATCCCACAGGCATGCCCCGCAGCCTGTGTGCCCCAGGCAATCTCATCTTCTGGTGCCTGCTGAGTGGTAAGGGGTGGCTGGAGGAGGTGTGGGGAGGTGGGTCCCCCCTCCCTTCTGCCCCTCTCATTGCCTGCCCACCCGAAAATCGGGACCCACCCAGTTTTCCTGTCCTAGCTACACCACTGGGGTCAGGTACTCTCACCCACAGAAGTTGGTCCAATAAAAGATATCACTTCACCCACCTGATCTGTCTAACTACATCGTTTTGGCAGTTGCCGTGCAATGTGTGCAGTAGATTTCTTCAAATCCTTAATTAAACATGTTTTAAACAGGTCATCTGTTCATTAAAAGCTATTAAAAATCTGTTATGAAGTAGTGTTCTTCAGATAGGTTGCAATTATAAAGTCAACAAATTGCTTTTTGGTCTGCAATACTATTTTCAGCCCTGTGTGCGCCATTTAATTGCCTATTGCACAGTTCATTATTAGTAGCTAAGAAGAATAGTACATTTTAATAAAGTTTTGATGTGCATGTGATGACAGTTAGATTGTCAGGTTTTCTAGTGCCTGCTGCAGACTACAGTTTTTCAGATACTTTCTGTATATTTTGCAGATGCTACCATTCAGCTTGCAACATGTTATGAAAAATCTCATATTTCAGGCTGTAAGATGCTTGGCAGGGAATACAAAGAATGTGTCCTTTTATGTACAGCATTGTGAAGTTAGCATAATGCATTATGAAGTTTCTATGTTAGGAGTGGGGGAATAGGGGAATTTCATAGAATCATAGAATCTCAGGGTTGGAAGGGACCTCAGGAGGTCATCTAGTCCAACCCCCTGCTCAAAGCAGGACCAAACCCAACTAAATCATCCCAGCCAGGGCTTTGTCAAGCCTGACCTTAAAAACCTCTAAGGAAGGAGATTCCACTACTTCCCTAGGTAACCCATTCCAGTTCTTCACCACCCTACTAGTGAAAAAGTTTTTCCTAATATCCAGCCTAAACCTCCCCCTCTGCAACTTGAGACCATTACTCCTTGTTCTGTCATCTTCTACCACTGAGAACAGTCTAGATCCATCCTCTTTGGAACCCCCTTTCAGGTAGTTGAAAGCAGCTATCAAATCCCCCTTCATTCTTCTCTTCTGCAGACTAAGCAATCCCAGTTCCCTCAGCCTCTCCTCATAAGTCATGTGCTCCAGCCCCCTAATCATTTTTGTTGCCCTCCGCTGGACTCTCTTCAATTTATCCACATCCTTCTTGTAGTGTGGGGCCCAAAACTGGACACAGTACTCCAAATGAGGCCTCACCAGTGCTGAGTAGAGGGGAATGATCACATCCCTCGATCTGCTGGAAATGCCCCTACTTATGCAACCCAAAATGCCATTAGCCTTCTTGGCAACAAGGGCACACTTTTGACTCATATTCAGCTTTTCGTCCACCGTAACCCCTAGGTCCTTTTCTGCAGAACTGCTGCCCAGCCATTCGGTCCCTAGTCTGTAGCAGTGCATGGGATTCTTCCGTCCTAAGTGCAGGACTCTGCACTTGTCCTTGTTGAACCTCATCATATTTCTTTTGGCCCAATCCTCTAATTTGTCTAGGTCCCTCTGTATCCTAGCCCTACCCTCCAGCGTATCAACCACTCCTCCCAGTTTAGTGTCATCTGCAAACTTGCTAAGGGTGCAGTCCACACCATCCTCCAGATCGTTAATGAAGATATTGAATAAAACCGGCCCCAGCACCGACCCTGGGGGCACTCCACTTGATACCGGTTGCCAACTAGACATGGAACCATTGCTCACTACCCGTTGAGCCCGACCATCTAGCCAGTTTTCTATCCACCTTACTGTCCATTCATCCAGCCCATACTTCTTTAACATGCTGGCAAGAATACTGTGGGAGACTGTATCAAAAGCTTTGCTAAAGTCCAGAAATAGTACATCCACTGCTTTCCCCTCATCCACAGAGCCGGTTATCTTGTCATAGAAGGCAATTAGGTTAGTCAGGCATGACTTGCCCTTGGTGAATCCATGCTGACTGTTCCTGATCACTTTCCCTTCCTTTAAGTGGTTCAGGATTGATTCTTTGAGGACCTGTTCCATGATTTTTCCAGGGACTGAGGTGCGACTGACTGGCCTGTAGTTCCCTGGATCTTCCTTCTTCCCTTTTTTAAAGATGGGCACTACATTAGCTTTTTTCCAGTCATCCGGGACCTCCCCCGATCGCCATGATTTTTCAAAGATAATGGCCAATGGCTCTGCAATCTCATCGGCCAACTCCTTTAGCACCCTCGGATCCGGCCCCATGGACTTGTGCTCGTCCAGCTTTCCTAAATAGCCCCGAACTGCTTCTTTCTCCACAGAGAGCTGGTCACCTCCTCCCCATACCGTGCTGCAGAGTGCAGCTGTCTGGGAGCTGACCTTGTCTGTGAAGACAGAGGCAAAAAAAGCATTGAGTACACTAGCTTTCTCCACATCCTCTGTCACTAGGTTCCCTCCCTCATTCAGCAAGGGGCCCACACTTTCCTTGACTTTCTTCCTGTTGCTAACATACCTAAAGAAACCCGTCTTGTTACTTTCTGTGCTGTGAAGTTCTCTGCCAGCTATTGTTAAAGATAGGATACTGGACTTAATTAGCCAATGTTCTGATCTGGTATCACCAATCCATTGTTCCTAATTACTCAATTTTATTATATTTTATTTACTTATTATTTTAGCATGAACATGAGCCACATGTTTCAGTTACAATTGAAGTCTAGCTTCCATTTTCACCTTCCCTGTTTTTTAATTGCTTATGACTTTCCCCCGATACTATCCTTTGAGGCTAAAATTTTCCCTACTTGGTCTTCAACCCAGAGGTGAATATTTTTGGAAAGTTTGAATAAAATTAATGGAGCAATTTTTTTCAGCGCGTCGAGTTTGTTCCACACCACATGCTTTTCCCCTAGGGTTCTGCTCAGATAACTCCAAAACTGCTTAAGGTACAAATTTCTGTCTTGACTGGTTTTGTTGATCTTATTGAGATCTAAGCTTCAGTTTGAAGAAAATTGGTTCAGCTAAGATAACGTAAGTTCAAAACATAGCTCAGAAAGAGACACCATTAAACTGAACGCTGAATTGAGTGGCACTCTTGTGTGAAGCAGATAAGTGGTATATAACTTTTAGAAGCTCTGGGAAAGATCAGTCTATATCTTTATATGATAGCAGAAGTACTATCCTGTAAGCTGCTGAATGCCCTCAGCAACCATGAATGAGACTCCTATTCCCCCATCTCCTATCACCACCACATGGAATGACAGGGAGAAGTGGGAGCAACCGCTGAGATCATGTAAGGCACTGGTGAGCAACCTGCGACACACGGGGCACATGCGGGCCATCAGGGTAATCCGCTGGCAGTGTTTATATTGACAGTGTTTATATTGACCATCCGCAGACAGTGTTTATATTGACCATCCGTAGGCACTGTCACCCGCAGCTCCCAGTGGCTGCAGTTTGCCGTTCCCGGCCAATGGGAGCTGTGGGAAGCGGCGCGAGCCGCAGGTTGCCCATCACTGGTCTAGGGTACGGGCAATGAGACAAGATGATAGAGATTCCCAAGCACTAGCTTTGGTATTGACTTGCTCTGGGATGTTGAGCAAGCCACTTAACCGCTATGTCAGCTTTCTCATCTGTAAAATAGGGATAAATAATATCTATCCACCCAAAACAGGTGGTGTCCAAACTTTTTTTTTTAATATTTGTACAGCTTCTTTATGACACATTTGTACTTTGTTACAATTAGTACATCATTATGTGTTGTCCGTGATTTTCAGAATTTAGGAAAGTGATCATTTTTATCCCTATTTTATTATTCCTGTCAAGTTTACTCAGGGACACACAGGAAACCCTTATCTGAGCATGAGACAATTTAGAAGGAGGTGTCATATCTGATCATCTATTTATTTGTTGATAAGGTAGGCTTTTCTAGGAATTCAGTTCTTTTGTCCCCATAAATTATTACCATTTTTGGATTCCAGCTTGCAGTTGCCTTGTACAACAGAGTTATCTGCTGTTAGTCTATCAAATTAAATGTTGTGATTACCATGGCAATATCCCACTCACTTTCCTTGTTATTTCACTTCTCAATCTGCTGAGGTGCAGTCTTAAGGCCTGATCCTGTGAGATGCTGAATATTTTCAACTCCATTTACTTCAATTAGGAAGAGAGAGTGCTCAGAATCCCACGGAAGCAGCTCAGTGCCTCATACTGAGAACAATTCTGGGCTTCTTTGTATTCAGATGCATTCACTCAAGTTCAACAAGGGTGATCTGCATGGGCTAGAAATCCTTTAGATACATAGGCTGTTTCTTTATTCATTATTATTTAGCACTTGGAAGCCCCACTCATGTTCAGGGTCTTATTGCATTAGGTGCTGTACATACACACAGTGGTCTTACCTCTGTAGAAGAGATTTAAGTGCTTTTGTCTGCTTTTAGAGAGGTTGTTCAGTCAGCCTGAAAAGGATTGTCTTCTAAAGCTGTAACTTAATGGTGATGCGTCTAAAATTTTTTAGACGCTATGCTTCAGTTAAGTCTCTGCAAACAAATTTAATTCATCTAATCTTAAATTAGCTGCTGTTCTATTTAGAATGAGCTAATTTAGAGCTTCATATTGATTCTGCTCACAAATATCAAGAAGATTTTAGTAATAAGCTAATGATTAACCTCAGTATTGATTAAAGACAATGTAATATTACATAAAAAATTAGAGAATCTGGAATTTTTTGTAAAATCATATAGTTTTATTTTGGCTGTTCCTGACAATATGAATGGAACTGAACAAACTGTTAACAATTTCTGGTCTTCTGAATTCACTTAGGGCTAGATCATGCTTTTAGAATGGAGCTGTCAGCCATCACATCTCCTGGGGTTCCCTGATTGCACTGGAAATGCAGGAATTATGTACTACACCTTTTTAAAGAGTGTAGTATAGTCCTCTCACCAAACATGGCCTAGAAACACCACTAGCTGACATGGGGGTGGGTGGAGCCAGGACTACTCCTTGCCCCTTTTCTGCCAAGTTGAGTCCAGATGCAGCCCTTGTACTCCCCCAAATACCGAGACTGTAATTGCAGTCTTTGTCCCTCATCTGATGCTGATTGGCCATTTTCACATTCCTATTCAAAACTCTTTGCATTCCCATTCAAATACTCCTGCTCTCAGTTCCATGCTCTCAATATCAATGGTCTTGTTATATTTTTTTTTAGATTCCACAACTGATTGTGAATGAGTTCTGAATCAGGTTTCGAAAACCAAAAGCAGAATAGGTGTTGTTTTTTTAAATAAGAAAGTGCACATCTTTCCTGGCGTGAATAAAATGACTCAGTCAAGAAGGAAGAAATTTCTGACTCAAGAGCTGAATGTCAGACCTTAGATTCCCATACATCTATTACATCTCTGGCTAAATTTAGACTAGTTACAGATAACAAGAAATTCTTGCTGTATTATCATTTTTATCAGGTAAGGCTTGCTTGTCATCTCACTTACACAAAGGGAAGGTCTTGCCCCTAACAAGAAGAAAACAAGGAAATATTAGAAACTTTGGTCTAACAGGAATATGACTGACGGTACTAAGGCTTTACTCACACTTCCTTTTATTTTCTTGTCATCACTATTTTTCTTTTATAGTTAGATACAAATTGCTCGGCAGACCTGGATGTTATGGGAAGAATTAGAATTTGAAGGGAGGATTTGGAAGTGATGGTGGCTGAGTAGCTTATAAGAGAGTGAGGACACTTCTGATGGACAATGTGGGAAGAGGCACAGCTGTTATTGAAACTTCAAGGGCCGCAGGGGCAGGAAGGAACTGAAAGGAAGCTGTGTTTGTGAAACATTGGGCAATAATGGGGAATGGTAAGCAATGAGACGTAGGCAGGGCTGAAGCTATTGTAACCCACACACCTTCTGGGTGTGGTGTTCTGTCCCATCCAATGGCACTGAGACCACTTGGAGAGCAATTAATGAGTCTGCTCTATAGCCTTAGCTAACAGGCAACTGACTTTTAGCTCATGCTGTAGAGTCTCATGCATTAAGCTCCAGAGATCTCTGGCTCGATCCCGCCCGCCAACGACTGGGATCTGTCGGCGTTACACTATGGCAAGCCGTTCTTTAGTATTAGCGCTGAACAATAGGCAAAGGGGCCAGCAGAAGGTTGATCCTTATTTTAGGTGTAGACACTATAATCAGCTCCTGTAATCACTGTAATCAATGAGTCAGTTTCCGGCTTTCTGATTGTATTTCTCCATATGGATAATTTTAGCATTCATTTTCCCCACTCTGTTTGCTCAGAGGCTGCTACCACTCAAAACATTAAATGAATCTGCTTTGCTCTTCCTGAGTTCCCACTCTCTGGCACGTGGACGCTCTGCTAGTGTTACAGTAGCCAATAATCCCAGAACGTGTGAGAATTTAATTTAGCAATTTATTCTACCCCTTCATTCACTTTTCTGTTATTTTTCAAAATTAACCATATCGAGCTATAGGAGGATATTGCTAATTGTTGTGCTTCCAATTAACTTCAATTCCTGTTTTAACCTGCTCTCAGAAACCAAGTAGTTATTTTCAAAACAGCCACTCACTAAAGTAAAAGAATCATCATTTCCCCTTAGAAACTTTGCTGGTCATAAGAATCTGATCCTGCCAGTACTGTGAAGTATAAAGATCAACATCTATTGAATTTTGGCAAATCTACTGTGGAATTTTAAATAATTGTAATCCAAGAACAAAAATATTGAAAAAATATAATAAATGAGAGGACTTAAATCAAGTTTAAATATAGGTGATTTGAAATACCATTTTGCTTTTGTTTTCCCACTTCAAATCCAGTATGACTCTAGCAAGCAATATTCTCAAACTCCTAGACTTCAGTATTAATAATGCTCTATACCACTTGAAAGCTATTGGTACAATCTTCCTGATGGAATTCAGCTTTGGTTCTGTCTCTAACGGGTTTCAAGATAATGGCCATTAAAATAAAGTCAGACCTGAAGCACAGGCAGAACATGATTGTTTATACAGTACCATGAGTGTTCATGGTGCTTTAGAGCAGTGCTTCTCAAAGTCGGTCCGCGAGCCATCGGCTGCTGGTCTGCGGCAAGTTTCCTCATAAGAGCGTTGAATAGGATAATAATATAGCACCGGTCCCTGGCACACTGGAAAAAAAATTGCTGGTCCCCCACATCAGATAGCTTGAGAAGCACTGCTTTAGAGCACACATAAGCATGATACCTGCCCCAAAGAGCTTAGAATTTCTGTCTAGACATGCATCTGACGAAGTGGGTATTCACCCACGAAAGCTCATGCTCCAGTACTTCTGTTAGTCTATAGGGTGCCACAGGACTCTTTGCTGCTTTTACAGATCCAGACTAACACGGCTACCCCTCTGATACTTGTCTAGACATACTGCAACAATGGCTAGTAACAAAGACTTGGGGAAGGGTGGAGCACCAAAGGGGGAGGGGAGGGACGAGTATTGCCACAATTAGATCAAGTAGTTGCTTTGGTTTATTTAAAAAAAAAAAAAAAAAAGGTCTTTGTAGGCTTTCCCTTCCTGGGGTGGGGAAGACCAAGCAAGACTGTTGCAGAGAATTGTCAGCCTGGTGTTATAAGTCGCAGAGCAGCTGCTGGCTATATAAGGACCTTTAGAGAAAGGAAGCTAATTCACGTGAGCTTCTCTACTGGGCCTCCACGAATCCTGATCTCATTCTCACTGATGCCAGTGGAGCCTGAGGCTATATCTACATTCTGGCTCAGGCTGCAGCCCAAGCTCTGGGACCTTCCCTTCTCACAGGGTCCTAGGGCTTGGCCTCCAGTCCGAGCCTGAACAGCTACCCTGCAGTTAAACAGCTCTGTTGCCCAAGCTCTGCAAGCCTAAGTCAGCTTGCACTGGCTAGCTGCATGTTTTTTAATTGCAGTGTGGACATACCCTGAGAGGCTACAACTGCCTGGGACTCAGTGTGCCCATCCCAGTGGCAGTGCTTCTGGGAAGGGGGCTCAAAGAGGTCTCACGAAGCCTGTGCTTCCCTGTTTTCTCTGCCCAAAAATCTTCGAACCTGATGTGTCCCTTTGCTGCCTTACTGCTCTATTATTGCCTGACTCCAGTGCTGATAGGACAAAGAGGGGCCCCTTGGCCACCTCACAGTTTCTACTGCTGGGACCTGGTGAGATCACATACTGTTCCCTAGAGAGATTTTGTGGAAGGTGCCACTTCCTCCTGGCAGACGTTTTGGGTACTTGAAATGGTGATTACAGCAAAGTAACCCAGTTGCTCAATTCCAACATGTTCCCACTGTAGTGCCACTGAATGCACTGAAATGTCTCTCAGAATTCTCATGCAATTGGAATTGGCTCGAAGGTGCTACCTTCCCTGCATCCCAGATCAGAGGGGCCTTGGTTATATTTTTTTTCAGTGGGAATAGAATATAACAAGAGACCACCCTTTATAAACTGATGTGCCCTTTCTTAACCACAAACTTAGGGCAACAATTTATAAGACATGGCAAAGCATTACCCTCCTTTGGGATTTATGATAATCAGATTAATCATGATTAATTATTTTGGTATTCATGTGGCAGTCAGTTTTGCAAAAGCTGTTTTTCCTGCCTTCCAGGGGCTATTTCAGTCAAGTGCAGGTCAATGAGCTTTAATAGCAATTGCAGCAAACATACAAATGCAAACTCTTCATATAAAGAGGTAGAAAAAAATATTCTCAATATTCATTGAGAAGGATGGGTAAGTGAGGATAGATGAAAATGTATTTTATATATTCCATGCATCATAACTAATATAGCTAGTTATATATCTAGTATAGATTGTCATAACTGATATATTTGCATTAGTTAATGATGCCATGGATCAGAGTATTTTCCCCAAAAGATGTGGAATGAATGATTGATAGTTTTTTTTCTATCTTAAGATCTACTTGGAAGACATCCGCTGTTAATGATGACTCACTGAAGCTAGTGCTTAATGTAGCTTACCAAGACCCAGAGATTTTATTGTTGTATTAAATATGCTTCCAGTCTTTGAAAACAAAACATTTATAACATTGAAATTTGCACTAGAGAGAATTTACAGTAAGAAAACATTTGAAATGTGAGATGTGATGTCAACAGGAGATGATGTACTGACCCTGAGATCAGTGAGATTTTTACTGCTTTAGTCCAATTCCTTCACTCTTAAAATGGAAAAATTAACTGCAGATACGTATTCGTCATCGTCACAAAGTTTTCTACGTCACTGTGAGAAAGCATAGAGATCCTTCCAAATATAAGAAATAACCACCATTTCTCCACCTCATGGCTCATATAACCCAGCCTGTCCTGCAGAAGTTTGTGCAGTTTCTATTGTTTGAAATGTTCATCTCCATAATGTCTATATTTTGTTCTGAATAATCCTGTTGGGTGTGGTCCCTTGGTCTATACAGGGAAGCGCAGGCCCTTTGGGGGGGTTGGGGAGTGGCACCCAAATAGTCTGTTTATCCACAAACTCTTGGCTCGGGTAGGCAGCAAGTACCTATCTATAGGGGGCCTCTAGCTTTTGAGGCAGGCTAAAACACAGTCTTTAGCCCACAGCCTCCTGGCTGGGGCAGACAGTAAGTAACAGTCTATAATTCACTGTCTATAAGGGTGCTCTGGCCTGCTGGGCAGAGCAGAGCACAAACAATCTTTAGCCCACAGCTGCCTGGCTGGGGCATACAGCAATTAATAGTGTATGGCTCCACAGGCTTCTAGCTGGGGTGAGACAACACAGCCCAGGCCTTCTGGCCAAAACGGGGGGAGCGGGGAGGGGAGGGGAGGGGAGAGGAGGGTGTCAGGAGTAAGAGGGTAGGGGGACCTGGGCCCACCCAACAACAACAGGTCCCAGCCCAGGCCCCAAACAGTGGTGGGGAATCCCACCAGTGGGTCAGCGGGGATCCTACTGAAACATGCTGATTCACTCTCCGGCAGCAAGACCAGACTTAAGTCTGGTTCCCCTGGGCTACTTCCTACCACAGTCTGGGTGTAGGGCTCTGCAGTCCAAAAGGTCCACTGTCTCCTTTGGGCACTCGGCAGCCAGCAGTCTCCACAGCTCCTCGAGGCATTTGCCTGCCTCCTCTGACTGCAGGGCACGTCTCCACTCGGGGCATAGTCCGGGATCCTATCAAGAGCTGCCTGGAAAAGACATTTGCTCCTTCCAGTGCTTCAGTACTAACTGGGACTTCCAGTGAGGGGGGCAGGGTGAATTTAGCTCGGCCCACCAGGGGGAATGTAGTGGTCCCTCACTCTCCAGTTCAGAGGGAGGCCACTCCACCTTACTACATACACACACGCGCAGGTCCATCTCCTGGAAACTGGGATGATTAAGTTTCCTTCTCCCAATCAGGAGAAGAAATCGGTGTTGGTATGGTCTTTACCGTCCTGATGGTGCACTGTGAAAGCATAGGACTGCAAGGTGAGGTACATCACATCAGTTGGGGGGTTGTTTCCTTGACTGTTTTAGCCACTTCAGGTGAGCATGTTTGGTCACAAGCATGAAGGGGGCCCCCAGTAGGTAGTATCTTAAGGCGTCCACAGCCCACTTGATCACAAGTGCCTTTTTCTCCACAACTGAGTAGTTCCACTCTCAGGTGAACTACTCAAGCGTTAAAGCTTGTGTTCCCCTGAAACCTTGAGCCAGAAGCTCTGTTATTTGATGAATGTGTAACCCATTTTTCCCTATACTTCCCATGCTGTTACAAAGGAGGAATATTGAAATAACTCATAGATTTGCAAATGTGTTTGATTATTTTATTCATATTGCATGAAGTTTACACTTTTGGTGTACTGTACATCATCTAAGAAATTGTTAATATTATTGAGTTCAGTGGTTCAATATATTTATATTCTGCACTGAACAGAAAATTCAATATTGAAATAATCAAAAATATTACGGCCATATTTTCAGGTCTTTACTCTCAGCACATAGTTGAGCAAACTCCCATTGACGTCAGTGACTGTGGATTGAATAAGGAATTCTAGTTTTGGCCTTTAGATTGTTTTGTCTTCCAGACAGTAATCTGTCTTTTAAATTGAAGGTAAGCATGTGCTTAAATGCTGCCCTGAAGAGGGATGCTTTGCTGAATTAGGGCCAAAATTACAAAAAACAAAATACATTTGTCCAAAGAATCAGGAATAGATTACTGACTTTCATCAAGTGCAGGATTATCTGTCCGCTTGCTTCCACTTAGTTTTACTACAAATATCAGCATATACAGTGTCTTCATTTTAC
Source organism: Mauremys mutica (assembly GCF_020497125.1). NCBI lineage: Eukaryota > Metazoa > Chordata > Testudines > Geoemydidae > Mauremys > Mauremys mutica. The sequence goes on from NC_059072.1 coordinate 344,299,839, forward strand.
TGGTTTGCAAATGAGTCTCTCACTGGATATTCTCTCTTTTCCTGGTACTTCCATTTGCTTAAAGTCTTTTCCGTTGTCTTTATTTTTTGCGTCTCTTGCTAATTTGTCTGAGTTGTTTCAAGTCAATCATGCTGTGTTGTATATCCCTTATTAGAGTCACCTAAATCTTATAACTTGTTCCTTGCTGTTTTTGTTTATGTTAGACCAAGTCTTTTGTACCTGGAGGTATGTTGGCACTGCAATAAAAGACCTGCATCATGGCCGTGGCTGGCCTGGGTCAGCTGCTTTGGGCTCACAGGGCTTGGGCTGCAGGTCTGTAAAATTGCAGTGTACATGTTTGGGCTCAGGCTGGAGCCCAGGCTTTAAGACTCTGCAAAGCGGGGAGGGTCTTAGAGACTAGCTGCAGATCAAGCCAGAATGTCTACACTGCTATTTTTAGCTCAGTCTGCAACCCAAGTCCCGCCAGCCAGTCAGCAGATCTGGGCTCTGAGACTCAATGCTGTGGGTTTTTCTCACAGTGTGACATACCGTGAATTTTTAACTCTTGGGTGTTTCCTCTTTTGTATGAACAAAGAATAAAGGAATATTTCTTGCGTGCTCAACAGCAAGTGGTTTCCATTAGCCATCTGAGCATTGTACAAGAACAGAGTCTTGCACATTCAAATTAGGAAGCACTTTCTCAGATAATACATAATGCAGCCTTTGGTATTGTCTGCCTGCTTCTGTTTGATTGCAGATCCCTAATTGGGTCTTAAATACTTCTCTTTTTAATAGTTGTTTTGAACACAATGCTTTGGATTTATGTTTCTTTTCTCTCAGCATCTGAAATAGGGGGTCACATTCGTCAGTATTCCAAAATATCAACATATTTCTAATTTATCCTCAATTTCACACTCTCCAATCCGTCTTTTATTATCTGCTAATGCACATCATTGACTTTTGAATTCAGTGCAGGTAAATCATGACTGGTATTACTCCTGTTTTTACTTCAGTTATATAACACTTATACATAATTTTGTTGGTTTAGTGTTGGAACAATAAAACTTATGTCTCTCTGCCATTCATGAGTACTTAGAAAGCTGTTTGTCTCCTGGTCACCTGTGTAGATTCATCTAGATTACTTGTAAGATTATGGTTCCTTTTTCTCCTATATCTTTTTAATTTAATCATATTATTACTGTCTGGCCAAAATCACATGTATTTGACTGCATCTCATTCCCAATAGTATTCTTCATCTTCACACTCTCATTAAATGCATCTATCCCTTCCCTGCATTTCTATGCCCCTACTCAGTTCAGCAAAGTGGTTCCTATGGTAACACATTTTCCATATATGCGTTATGTTGTGCTCTAGCATGTGAATGACTATATTAAGGGCCTCTATTTAATGAACAGGGTTTTTTTCCTTCATATCCAACATTACCTGGATCAGCTTACTTCAGGTTTTTTATCAAAATCCATTTGTTCTGAGGGTTTTTCACTTGCAAATGTGTATTTCCAAAGTTTGTTTATTTATTTGTACTTTTCAAACATTTTTTATTAACCTATAAAACATTGAGTGAACGTGATCCTTTTCTCTGGCTTCTGCTGCAACCCGTGTGTGTTGGTGCTGTTTATCTGTGTTCTTTGAAAAGCTGTCATTCCAGTAATGTAAGCACACCAAAGCAAACAAATCAGCTTTGTGAGACCATGTGGCATGTGCATTTGCATCACATACCTGCAGCACAGAAGTAGCTAGCAGGTCTTACTTCACAATCACTAGAGTTCACTTCAGTAGGGTAATCTGCATAGAGAGAGAAATTGTGCCGGAAAAAAATCATCACTTTCTATGAGCACTCAAAATTCGTCAACAAGTCTATCACAGACAATATCTCCAAGATGTTCCTGTTCACAGATTTTTGGATACTCATCACACAGTCTGCTACAAACTGCTCAAATGTTTTATTCGCTGTGCTGCTTTGCAAGTGTTGAACACGTTGCTTTCCAATGTGATGTTTTTCTTAGGACTGAAATTATCTTTAAATATTTTCATCAAAATATTTGATTATGTCCACTTTTTTTGAGTTAGAAACAAGTGCATAAAAATTGCCTTTTCCCATAATTAAAAAATCTTGCAATTTTTTTTACACCTTTCCAGTCACAAGGGCTGGAAGCTGAAAGATATTATTATTTATGTATTACTGCAGCACATACGTGTCCTAGTCCTGGACCAGGACTCCACTGTGCTAGGTGCTGTACAAATGCAGTGCAAAGACAGTCCCTGCCCCTAAAGGACTTACAATCTAAGTGTAAGACTATCTCTATCATTAGGCATCTAAATACCTTTACAAATCTGCCCTATATGAGCCTAAATGTCAATGTAAGTCAATGGGATTTAGGCTACTATGAGCTAAATCACTTTTGAAAATGGCACTTAAGCTCGTAAATCACATAGGTGCTTTTGAAATTTCTATCCAAAGTCTCATAAAAATACAGCTGGGCAACATTATTTGGGCAAATAGTTTATTGATGAAAAATGCAGTTTTGATTGACCTCAGACTATTTGTGAACTTGGCACAAATAGATTCAGCCATTCACAAAACAGCCAGAAGAGAACGAGGTGATAGTGGTGATGATGAGGGGCAAGTAGTGGACATGTTAGTCCTTGACTTTAGCAAAGCTTTTGATACGGTCTCCCAGCAAGTTAAAGAAGTAGGGGCTGGATGAATGGACTATAAGGTGGATAGAAAGCTGGCTAGATTGTCAGGCTCAGCAGGTAGTGATCAATGGCTCCATGTGTAGTTGGCAGCTGGTATCAACCGAGTGCCTCAAGGGTCAGTCCTGGGGCCGGTTTTGTTCAATATCTTCATTAATGGTCTGGAGGATGGCATGGGTTGCACCCTCTGCAAGTTTGCAGATGACACTAAACTGGGAGGAGTGGTAGATACGCTGAAGGGTAGGGATAGGATACAGAGGGACCTAGACAAATTAGAAGATTGGGCCAAAAGAAATCTGATGAGGTTCAACAAGGACAAGTGCAGAGTCCTGCATTTAGAAAGGAAGAATCCCATGCACTGCTACAGACTAGGGACCGAGTGGTTAGGCAGCAGTTCTGCAGAAAAGGACCTAGGGGTTACAGTGGACAAGAAGCTGGATATGAGTAAACAGTGTGCCCTTGTTGCCAAGAAAGCTAACAGCATTTTGGGCTGTAGAAGTAGGGGCATTGCCAGCAGATCGAGGGATGTGATCATTCCCCTCTATTCGGCCTCATCTGGAGTGCTGTGTCCAGTTTTGAGCCCCACACTACAAGAAGGATGTGGAAAAATTGAAGAGAGTCCAGCGGAGGGCAACAAAAATGATTAGGAGTCTGGAGCACATAACCTATGAGGAGAGGCTGAGGGAACTGGGATTGTTTAATCTGCAGAAGAGAAGAATGGGGTGGGGGGGATTTGATAGCTGCTTTCAACTACCTGAAAGGGGGTGCCAAAGAGGATGGGTCAAGACTTTTCTCAGTAGTAGCAGATAACAGAACAAGGAATAATAGTCTCAAGTTGCAGTGTGGGAGGTTTAGGTTGGATATTAGGAAAATCTTTTTCACTAGGAGGGTGGTGAAACACTGGAATGGGTTACCTAGGGAGGTGGTGGAATCTCCTTCCTTAGAGGTTTTTAAGGTCAGGCTTGACAAAGCCCTGGCTGGGATGATTTAGTTGGGGAATAGGTATAGGTCCTGCTTTGAGCAGGGGGTTGGACTAGATGACCTCCTGAGGTCCCTTCCAACTCTGATATTCTATGATTCTGTTCTATGATACTGCCATACCCCACCAGCTTTCTGTGTATAACTGGTAGCCCAGTGGTTACCATATGCCCCTAGTATGTGGTAGACTTAGGTTTGAATCCCTGCTCTGGTACACACACAAAACAGGTTTGTTTCCCAGTGCACCAAAAACACTGGAAAATTGCAGGTTTGGTTTACACAGCTAAAATCTCACCTAGGCTTTCATCCATCTCATGTCTTCATTACAGCAACATCTTTCTCACTGGACTTGAGTCACTTTTGAAAATGACAAATTCTCAAGTCACTTTGGTGCTATTGGTAATTTTATCCAATCCTACAAAGACTTATGTGTGTGCTTCATTTTTAGGCACTGTGAGTGATCTTACTGAAGTCAATTAGATGATTTATTCCCAGATCTTCAGAGGCATTTAGGTACCTAACCCCTGTTCAAATCAAGCCTTTGAGGTTGTATGCCTTAGGGTTAGATTCACAAAGGGACTTAGGCATTGTGATGCAGTGTCACAACACCTAACTTTTAGAAAATGTGGAAACAACACTGTGATTCACAAAGCCAGAATTTGGTGCTTGGGCTCTGTATACAATGAATGAGGAAACATAGATGCCTAAGAATGTGATTAACAACAGGTGGCATGCTAAGCGGGGAGCTGCCTAAGGTAGGCAACAGAGATGCCAATGAGAGGGGGATAGTGTTGATGGAGGGGGGTGCTAAGCCCCGCCCCATCACAGAGATAGACTCTTAGGTGCCTCACAACCTGGATTTATCTCTTGGAGCCCTTGGCATTGCTGTTCACTTTCTAACTTTTAGCCCAGTGATTAGAGCACTCTCCTGAGAGGTGGGAGCCCCTTTCCCCCCTCAAACAGGGCAATTGAACCTGGTCTGCCACATGCCAGGTGAGTGCTGTAATTACTAGGCTAAAAGTTATAAGGTGGGCATGCACGCACGCATGCGCACGCACACAGATTTTGAATGGGATCTGATCTGGTAGGGGCCTCTGAACATACCTACCAGATCAGGCCCTGCAGACGAGATAGGGAGGCAAACACCTATCTTCCCTGGTTTGTGAATTGCACTACGGCTTAAGTGGGAGACAGGTGTTTGGAAGTCTAGAGTGAGGCAGCAGTGCTCAGAGACAGAAACTTAGGCACCTAGAGAACTGTTACTCTGTGCCTACATTTTCAGGGTTAGTTTAGGCACCTACAAGGTTTGGCAAGAGTTTTGTAAATCACAGTGGAACCTAAAACTGGGTCTTAGATGCCTAAATGTAGACTGGACACTTGCAAGAAGTGAGTTAATTCAAAATAAAATAATTAGTAGTTTAATGGAACTCTTGAGACATACTCATGGCCAAACAGATGGCTGAGTAATCCTGTTGCATTAGCGCTTGTCTTCCATTACCTTATCCTTGCCTGTGGGTCACTCTCATTTCTGTCATGTCAAAAAAGACTGCAAGGCCTTCAAGGCAAGGACTTTGGTGTCTTCTTTGGGCACTGTAATATATATATAATTTATTCCTGTGCTCTGTTGGGGCTCAATCCTACAAGCTCTTACCACTCAGCAGTAACATTAGTGGATCTACACACAGTAAATAAACACTGTGCTCAGAGGTGTTTGTATAACACTACCTAAGAATGGCTTTGCCTCGTGGCCAATCACTCTTTCTTGTGGGTGAGAGTTGAGACTTAGTCCTAGGGGAAGGACCAAATTAAGACTCCAACCCTGGAAAGACATAGTTGCTTAACTTGAAGCAACTACTAGGACTGCTCACATGCATAAAGTTAAGAAATGGATGAGTTTTAACAGAACCAGGGACTAAATCCTTGTCAGAATGTTGTCTACTGTTAGCATAACCTGCTCCCATTAGCATTAATTTCACAATGTTCATCCACAAGGCAAGCAAAGCAGATGATTTTTCAAAAGTGGCCGCTGATATTGAGGTAATGGTATATAGTTTCTTATATTGCAATCATCACTGTTGTGTTGGAGGACCTTACAGCAGTGCATTAAATGATGTGACTACATGGCAGCATTGTGATGATTCTCTCATCCTCTCCCCAAGAGGAGAAGCACTTCCACGGGAAGGTGGGGAGGTTTGTGATGGCCCTTAGATCTTGGGGGAGTTCATTTCACAGTTTTGGGCCAGCCCTTGATTCAATTTTTAGGTGCTCAACTTGAGACACCTTGGATGAAATCATGGTTCCATTGAAGTCAATGGAAAAATTCCTGCTGACTTCAGTGGAGCCAGGATTCCCCCCCCTCCCCCGCCACACACACCTTGCAGATGATTTACAGAGTTTCTGAGCAATCACAACCATTGTCTCTAGTGAGAAGTGCAAGTGCTCGGTGCTATTGGAAATCAGGCCCAAATGTCTCAGTTGAAGCATCGAAATCAGTGGTCACGTTGTAAAATGCTGGTCTTGATGTTCCCATAATGCAATGCTGCAAATAATGTAGTGAAAGGTAGGAGCTTAGTCTGAGACATTTGATGGTAGATTATGTAAAGACTGTAGCAGGCAAAGTGAGACTTTTGAGACCTATGACCAATAAGTTTGAACCTTAGGTCATAACAATGTGTGAAAAGTCTTCAGTGTGGGTGGTACAGCATTGGCAGCTGCTATCTTGATTTCATAAATGTGGGGGTGTAACATGAAGAAGAGTTTCATTTACTTCTCTTCAGGGTTAGTGGATCCTGAAAATGTGCTAATACAGAGTTGTTTCCTTATGTCTTATAATAAATACAGGGTAGACTTTACATGAAATTCTAAATCAGTTAAAAAAACTTGCATACTTTATATAAAGTCAAATTAAAAAATAGTGTGCCTTAGAGTAGCAAAGAATTCACCATTTACACTCTAGTTCAGTCTCATCTTTCTGAAAGTTTCTGGGAGATTTAATATAGACTTTTATTATAGCAATAATAATGTGCTAATGTATGCCTTTTTTCTTGTTACAAAATTGAAAAAAGAAAATAAATCTCTCAGGTTACAGCCCAGACTAACTGAATAGACTTTTTGGTTCTCAAGAGAGCAGCAAGACAAAAGAAGAGAGAAAAAAGACTGGGGAGGAGTAAGGAAAGGAGAATGACAGCAGTCTTTTCTGCAGCCCTGTGAATTCTGTAGCCTAGTTCAGCCAAGGGTCTCAAAGTGCCTAATGGACACTTTTAATAACTGAACCTCACAAAAGCTTTTTGAGTTAAGGGCTAGAAAGATCACTTCCTGCACAACTGATTTAAAGCCACCTCTGGGGTAAAATATTAGCAGACATTAAACAGCTCACAGCAACTTCACACAGAGTTTGTCTTGACTAGGTTTTAAGTGTGCCGTTAATAGATATCAGCTAACACCTTCTAACTAAAGGTGTGCTAACCCATGTTAGCTAACTCAGGTGAAAATAGTAGTGAGGACAAAGCAACAAGGCTCTTAATGCAGGTTAGCAGCTCAAGGTGAGCCTCCCAGTATAGGTGGACAGACTTGTGCTAGTAGGATTTAAGTTAGTGCCCTAAAAATAGCAGTGAGGATGTTGCCACAGCTCGGGCTATCAAGCCCACCCAGCCTCCTGGCTCTGAGCTTTGGTAGCTAGCCCAAGTCTCTGCCAGGTGTACAGAATCCACACTGCTATATATTGCAAGCTAGCTCATGCCCCACTAGCACAAGTCTGTCTACCTACACTGGGATGCTCGCTCCAAACTGGGGTCAAACTAAATATGCTAACCCAAGTTAAAAGCCATTTTGTTGTGTCCTCACTGCTATTTTCACCTGAGTTAGAATTTGGGTTAGCTAACCCATGTTAAGAACAATTTTTTATTTTTGCAGTGTAGACATAACCCAAGCCATTCTCAAACTACTTTAACACATGTTAAGGTAGAGTTAAAGCCTAGGGGGCAGCTTACACTTCAACTCAACTATCTTAACACATGGGCCAAACTCTACTCAAGTAATTAAATTTTACTTTAATGCTACCTCCTATCTTTCTTTACTTGTAGTAAATCACTTTTGGTTTATCTTGATGAGGATTTTAAAACATATAATTAGAAGGTGTTGGCTAGCATGTTCTAAAACTAGTATAGGCAAGACATTGACAATTTTAATGTGTGCTGAAATGGTTGAGTGGAAGCCTAGCCTGTGTGGCATCCAAGTAAACAGATTTTAATTACCTGACTGGAGTGTGGCCTTAACACCAGGGTTGACATTCTGAAGTGTACCCAGGTCAACATTCACCGTGTTTATTGTTCATTACACAGGAATTAACATACTAGATCAGACCAAATTGAAGTGAAAAGGGCAATGAAAAGAGGCAGGACAGACACAGAATAGGGAGCTAACTTATGTGAGGAATTTTTATTTGGTGTGAAATGCAAAGGGAGCCAGTGAGAGGAAGGACCTAACCGATCCGATTGTCCAGGTTGGGTGGGTCCTATGGCACTCTCTTGTTATGATATCACAGTTGGGTGCTACGGACATTATTAATATTACTAGCAGAGAATTCTTCCTTCAGAGGAAGGATGACCCAAAGAGATACCAGCTGCTTCTTTTCAAAAGCTAAGGGTATGTCTACACCTAACACTATGGTGGCACAGCTGCGCCATTGTAGCTCTTCAGCATAGACACTACCTATGCTGACGGGAGGGATTCTTCCATCCGCATAGGGAATCCACTTCCCTGAGTGGTGGTAGCTAGGTTGACAAAAGAATTCTTCTGTTGACCTAGCACTTTCTACCCAGGGACTTGTGTCGGCTTAACTACACCAGTCTGAGGCGTGGATTTTTCACACTCCTGAACAACATATTTATGCCAGCCTAATTTTCTAGGGTAACCCAGGTCTAAGAGAAAGAGAAGTAGAATTATCAGAGTTCCACCCACTCATTGCATGTTTTATTAGCTGAAGAAGGGTAGGATTTCCAGAAGTGCTCAGCATTGACTTAACTGTGATCCCACTGAAGTCAGTGGTCTGTACATAGCTACAGCGCGGGACTACAAGATAGACTAGGTAAAAGGAAGGCAAAGACTGGAATACAGTATCGCTATTGGTGAATATTTAACGTGCTTTTCCCACACAGGAGTAAGCCTGCCAGTTTACATTTATTCCAAAGCCCTGGAGCTCTGACATGAATTATGACCTATTGGAGATGACAGAAGAGATGCGCATTGCTAGGTTACAAGAGTACATCTTTGTTCTGTGTGACTGCTTCTTTTATTATTGCCATTGTTGTGGCAAAGTAAAACAGCCCTGTTCTGATCTACTTTTCTCCTTACTATATTTAAAGTATTATTAATTATCATATCTGTACTTCTACAGTGTCTTTCAGTTCAAAACCCCACTGTGCTTTTTAGAGCATTACGGACTCAATTGGTCCCCTGTGGTGCGGGTGTGCAAGGGGAGGGCACAAGGAGACATGTAGATACCATAGCAACCATTGCTGTTGGTGAGCTCCTGTGGTGTCACTAATGTATTGTAAGGGGGAAAGGAGGTGAAACTGTGATGGTCCCTACCCCTCCCTTCTGTATTGGCTTCTCAAGGCATTGTGTCTGAGGTGTAATTCTTGCAAGAACTCCCACTGGGGCAGCACTGCTCCTTGTGGACTCTATTGCAATTTAACATTTGATCCCTAATATGCTAAGCCTTAGAACACTCCTGTGAGGTAGGGAAGTATTATTATTCCCATTTTATAGATAGGGAGACTGAGGTAGAGACAGGTAAAGTGACTTGCCCAAAATAACACCAATGTAAGCAGCAGAGACCGGATTAGAATTCAATAGCTCTTACTTCTCATCCCCTGGTTTAACACTCAAGGCCACCTTCCCTCCCTAACATTCATGCTTATTGCTTCCTTCAGTATGTGCCACTTACAGTTTGTATACAACAGAGGCTCTCATATTTGTACTGAGAGTCCATTACCTTTTCTGTTATAAGCTCCTATTTCTAGGAGGTTTTTACCTCAGTTGCCTAAAACTGCCTACAGATTACATGTGTCATACTTACTGCTTTGGATCTGAAGTAGATTTTGAGGGATTTTTATTTTATTTTATTTATTTTTTTACTAACATGGCCATTTTTGAGTCCCAGGAATAATAACTGTGAATAATTTAAACGTTGTCATCTTTTAAATAAAATCCACACTTAGAAAACAATTAAGCAGTCATAAAGACTAGTCACTTTGGCTACATAGAAAGTGAGGTTTCCTAATATCCCAATATTATTGTCCAGAGATGTGCGCCATAGTTGTTGGCAAGATTTTCAGATGTTCTTGGTTCAGATGACAGGTTATTCAATAGGAAATCCAGTGATGTATAGTGAGATTCATCAGGTGAAACTAGCAGTTGTAAGAAAACTGAAAGCGTGATAGGCCAGCTGGAGTGGTGGTGCAAAAAAAGGGCCCTCACCTGACAGGTTTTAGTTCAAGAATAACACATGAAGGGCGGGGGGACTTCCTGATACTTAAAAACACCCCCAAAAAGGAAAGAAATCTTCCTACAGCCAAAAAACAAAGCTGGCATATGACAATGCAAATCACCTATCACTCCTCTTGCATCAAAATGCCTGAGTTGATTCTCTACTGCTGCTAATACTTGACCTGGGGACCAACTACATGCTGCCTAGTGAGTCTTGTTGCTAACTAGTTCATCTTGGGTAGCAAATCACTTGCACTATCCAGTATTTCTATTTCTCAACCACAGCTTCAGTCCAAGCAACATTTGCAGAATAGGTCAAAAGTTTTAACTCCTTTCTTTCCAGACAAAGCATGGGGGTCCATCCAGCTTGTATTTCCAGTTCATTTGGAAATGGCTCCCAAACTCTGGGAACTTTTCAGAAGATATCACTTTGTATTTACAGGTGATGTCCGACATACAAGATGATGGTTTCCAGGTTGCTTTCTGTTGGAAACAAATGGGAAACTTAAGTTCTTAATTTGACTGCAGAGTGCTTTCTTTTTTCATTCCTGAAACTTCAGTGTGATTCATTCTATGTTGAATGGCAGAAGAACGTCATTCAGAATGGCTGATATTCAGTGACGAAAAATCTCACGCTGTAGATTTAATGACAAAAAGTAGAGAACAAAGCTTAGAAATTAACTTCATTATTATGACTAATAGCTCAGCAATGCAAGGCACCCATCAAAAATCATATTTCACTCCTCCGTCTGCCCATAGAACTTAGCTATTCTTTCTGTGATAGTTAAGTTTAAATCTGCCAATACTTTTAGCAGATTGTGCTTAATGTTGTAACAATTGTTGTTCTACGTTAGATTTTCTGCTCCTGCTTCTCAGCTCTGGAAATCAAAAGGAGGTGTGGATGATGGGCAGTCTGAGGATATATATATTTGTATATTATTTTTTTATAGTAATAAATCTACCAACACACACATTTTAGCTACCCTTTTAATCCCCTGATACCTACATTGTACACTCACATCCATATGAACAAGTATTTGAGCTAATTTCCTAATACACACATACATACATATACACACACACACACAGAGCATACACATGGCTCTTTTATTTTGGGCATGAATTCAACTGCCATGATTGTCACCGGGAGTTACGTGCCTACATTGAAGAGGAGAACAGGGTATATAAGCTAAATTTTGAAAACTAAGCCTTCTATTCCCCCCCAATCTCCTTACCTGAGTTTGTGGGTAAAAATGATTGCAGGAGCAGTTTTGTACCCACAATTATTTGCAGGTGTAATTGGTGTCATTTAGTTATTTAAAATGTCTGTGTTGATGGACACAATCAGATATTTAGACATCCTGCCATCATCATCTGCACCCATAAAACAGCAGGCACAGACAAGGAGACAGGTGGAAGACCTGATTACAAATCAGCCCCTATAGCTGGGGAAACAAAAAGGCCAATCAATGATAGTATTAAAATAAAGAATAAAATCTCATTGTAGCTAAAAGTGGGTTAGCTTCTTTTCAGTTGCTTAACCAGAAGCAAATTGAAATGCTTATACGCACACATAAAGTGCTTTGTAAAGTAATATAATATTGTTTTGTATAGTGCATACTTTTCCCCAAATTAAGCAAGCCATACACAAGGATAGAAAGCAGAATTCTCTTCTCAGCAGCACAGAGTAGATCTTGATTGCAAAATTCGCCTCTTCCTGCATGGTGGGAAGTCTTGGTCTTGTATTCCATGTAAAAGCCCTGGAGCATGAGTGCATTCTAAGTGAAAATTGTATTGTTATTTATTTGGAGAGCAGAAGATCAACGAAATGTTGCCCAAAGGCTTTGAACAGGTATAGTAATTATATATTTTTTTAATTTTTCAAGCAGTCTCCCAATACTCCCCAAAGCAGTTGAGACAATGAGCAATAATAGTACAATAAACTGTCATTAATCCATCCTCATAAAACTGTGGTGGGGGAAATTAAATCTTTGGTTACAAGCATGCCTGTGTGCAAAGAAGGGTGGCCCAGGGAGTCTAAAGGAGGGAAAAAATAGTGGGAGAAACTCATAGGGCCTGATTTAGGGGAGCATCCCTATTAAGGGCAGCTCGTAAGCATGTGTTTGACTTTAAATTTGTGCTTAAGTCCCGTTGAAGTCTGTGGAACACAAGTTTAAGTATCTGCCTAAATAGGGATAGACTGTGAATAGGGATAGAAAGTAAAATTGCTAGAAACAAAAGTTAAACTGACATCTGTTTTCAGTGTCAGAGCTGAAAGAACTGCAAAATATGAACAAACAGCATAACAGTTAAAAAGTAAATGAGACTTCCCCCCCACCACCTCAAATTCTAACAGTCTAAGGTGTTATAATATAATTAGTAAGTACCCAATTTCAAAAATAGATGGGGCTGGATTCTGCCATCTGTCACACCTCTACAGGCCATGGTAATGTCCCTTTAACAACCTTTGCAGCCCTGGATGCTGAATTGGCAGCCTGCCAGGAATTTGAGGGTCACCCCTAATTCATGTATTAATTTATTATTATTTGCTGAGCTTTGTTAGTATGCCCAATTTGCATATATTTACATAGGGTTTTATATGTGAGATTAATACATATGGTTATTACTGTTACGTATTGGTCAGTCCTGGAGGATTGAATTAGGGGAAGGAAATATGGCATGACCTAAAATCCACCTTATCCTTCTAACACTGTTGGTGGTTCTGTGAAAGCTACCCACCTTCCCTACCTGCTCCTGCATGACACAGCCAGTTCCACAGGAGCAGCTCAGAGGCTACTAACTGCAGGCGCAGGCTATCTGTGTAGCCAGCCTGAATTACTCCTCTCTGGTAAGAGAATAGGGCAGAAAAGAACCTGAGAGAAGGAAGCAGAAATTGGATGTGGGGGAGAAAAGAGAACGGTGGCAACTGTGCTGGGTTCATGACACAAAGGAACATGGGGTGCAGACGGCACGCATCCACCAAATCCTAATGAGGTGAGAGCACGCTTGGGAGCCACTGGGGTAAGTGAACACATTGTTTAACAAAACACCCCCTCAAAGATTATTGAGGGCACGCTTGGGAGCCACTGGGGTAAGTGAACACATTGTTTAACAAAACACCCCCTCAAAGAGTATTGAGGGCTTCAGGGGTCGATGGGAAAACTGGTGCTGCTTTCCTGAACCCAGATTCTTGACATTCAGCTTGATAGGCAGCTCTGTGCATTATGAAACAGAGGGAAGAGTCTGTTGGACAACGGCAGTGTTTAGATGTGTTCACAAATATAAGTACTTCTGCAGAGATTTGCACAAAGAGCAGCCTGCTGATGTGACTCTGGATCTGTTGCTCAGCAGGCATTTGTAAACATTCAGCCAGTTCCTTTCATGAATCCTGAAGTAAACTGAACTTTTTTCCTCAGCTTCTGCCGCAAATAGAGCTGCAAACAACTTAAAAAATGGTTTCCCCCTTTGAAAGTCTCTGAAGTGTTGCTGTAACAAATCTGGAAACATCCTTCAGTGCTGGGATCACTGTCTCACACACGTTTCTTGAGTTTTTTGTTGGCAAGTGGGAAAGGTCAGCCTAATGAATGCAGGATTATAGTCTGATAACATTGTTTAACTAATTTACTCTTAACCTTTGGCTGGAAATGCCAGCTGTGACATAGACCTTTTAACAAAAACATATTTATGATTCGATCAAATAAATACAGTTTATAATTAAGCAGTGCATTCTATGACATAGTTCAAAGTACACTGAAAGGCTGAAGGTTATGTAAATATTTCTTATGTGCTAGGCTTCAAAATGTGCATGAGAGGCTGTCATTTCCCAGGCTTTAATGTACACGTTAGAAAACAAATATAAATGTACTATCTACATGATTCCAATTAGTTAGGCATCGACTTTTCACCTCTGGACACAGTCAAGACTTAACCAGGATAGTAGTATTCTTGAAAGCCTGGTCTCCACTTTAGTCTGGAAAGGGAAAAGGTGACTTCTTTCTCATTATATTTGTTGTTTGTGGTCACATCTGGGCTGAGCGCAGGCTAGATCCACTTAAAGACAACTGCATGGGTTAAGTATGAATGAGAATGCATTGAATATATTAATGTCTGCATTGCTTAAGTGTACATGAGATGTGTGTGAATGGGGTGGAGGTTTGCAGGAATTGTGTCTACATTAAAATGGGTTTTCAGTACAACTGCATGAATATTTACAGTTGTTCCTACAGGAGAATGCTACCATAGCAAAGGCGATAAGGAAATGAATGTTGTTGAATTATATTATTTTATCATATAAACATTTGATATGAAATTCTCTGCAAAGGGTTAAAACTAAGAGTGCCTTGAGAAAAGTACCTCCCAGTCTTTCACCTGAGCAGAGGTGTTAGAGATATGTGGGTGGATATAGGGCACTCTGCTCTGAATGAAGAATGCCAGACAAGCTAGCTACAGTTGTGGGCTATGACTGAACCCTGCTAGGGTGTTCCTTTGTATAGCAGAGCAACCCGACGAAGGGTTAAGTGGCTAATACCCAAGTCCCAATTAATTCCTGCTCAGTACTGAGACTAAAAGGGGTCTGAGAGGAGATGTGGCTCTGGGGATTGGCATTCCCAGCACAGGGTGATGGGGCCACAAATGCTGCAAGCAGAACAATCAGACTGGAAAGTGCTGGCATACAGATGTTCAAAGTTCCCAGACTCATTCAAACTGTGAACCACATCTTGAGAGAGGAGGCCTGCCTTCCATTCTAATTCACGCACCAGCTCTCTCTTGTGAAGCTTTGTTATAGTGTTAAACAGGACTTGTGCAGATATTGTGACTAAAACAGTCTGAGGAACTATCCTGAGTCTCAGCATGATAGATATCTTTCCCAATGAAAAGGGACTCCCAAGTATTAAACACCACTCAGCAGAAGGGAAAATGTTATTATCCATAATATGGAATGTATAATGTACCAAACCACCATAATATGATGGAAAGATTGAATCAGTATGGAGAGCAAACTGTATATTTGGTAATTTCCCCCCATAAGAGTTACAGTTCATTGGTGAAATATGGAATAACTTACAAGCAACTGGTTATTCTTTGCTAGCAGAGAGACATATTTTCCTTTTTAGTTTCCCCTTGGTTCTTACAATATCCATATTCTAAAACAGAAATAGAATAGCTTAAAGGGCAAGTTAAAATAGATGAAAGGTCAACCACAGGGCCTCTTTCATGCTATGTAAGTAGTAAAACAAAATACACTGAGAATCTTGGAGGAGCTGCTTTTTCTAAGATAGGAAATAGTGTACATTTTGCATGCTATCGCTAGAGTAATATTGTCAGTCATTGTTTGTCATTTTATTAAAAACTATAAAGAAATGAGTTCATTATCATAGATATACAGATTGTATAGCTATCTAGGAATTTATATGTCCTTCATCATCATAGTATCTAAGGGTACGTCTACACTACGGGATTATTCCGAATTTGCATAAACCGGTTTTGTAAAACAGAATTTATAAAATCGGGTGGAGCGCGGCCATACTAAGCACATTAAATCGGTGGTGTGCGTCCATGGTCCGTGGCTAGCGTCGATTTCTGGAGCGTTGCACTGTGGGTAGCTATTCCCTAGCTATCCCATAGTTCCCGCAGCCTCCCCCGCCCCTTGGAACTTCCGGGTTGAGATCCCAGTGCCTGATGGGGCAAAAATCATTGTCGCGGGTGGTTCTGGGTAAATGTCGTCAGTCACTCCTTCGTCTGGGAAAGCAACGGCAGACAAGCATTTCGCGCCTTTTTCCCCTGGATTGCCCTGGCAGATGCCATAGCATGGCAATCATGGAGCTTTTTTTGCCGTTTGTGACTCTCACCGTATGTGTACTAGATGCCGCTCACAGAGGCGATTCAGCAGCGCTACACAGAAGCATGCTTTTGCTTTTGCATGACAGCAGAGATGGTTACTAGCCATATTGCACCATCCAAACCCTTCCATAAATTGGAACTGAGGATGATCATGGCTACCAGTCCTTTTGTACCATTTGCTGCTAGTGCCCCTGGTCAATCAGCCAGGGGCGCAAAAGCCAAGAGTGGTTACTAGCCATATTGCACCTTCCATCGTTTTGTACCATTGGCTGCTGTCATAAGTGCCCCTGGCCGATCAGCCAGGGGCGCAAAAGCAAAAATTGGGAATGACTCCCTGAGTCAATCCCTCCTTTTTGGTATCTAAAAATAGAATCAGTGCTGCCTAATATAGGCAAGTGTGCTAGAGAACCACCTGCTCTGTGTCAGAGCCCGCAGAAATTATTATCTGTATGCTATTCACAGGGGGTGCTCCTGTAACAACCCCACCTGTTGATTCCGTTCTTCCCCCAGCCTTTCTTGGCTACCGTAGCATTGTCCCCCCACTTGTGTGATGAATTAATAAAGAATGCAGGAATAAGACACACTGACTTGTTAGTGAGAAATGAGTGGAAGGCAGCCTCCAGCTGCTATGATAGTCCAGACAGGACATTAAGCAGTGTGTAGGAGAGAAGCCCAGCATCCCACTGCTAGTCCAGGGGCAACTGAATCTTTTCTTTACACATGAAGGGTGGGGGCTGATGGAGCTCAGCCCCCTGTTGCTATGATGAGGATGGTTACCAGCCATATTGCACCATCCATCCACCAGAAAAAATTAGGGCCAATAGGCTGATGACGAGGACGGTTACCAGTCCTTTTGTACCATCAGCTGAGGCTGATGATGAGGATGGATTTCCATCTTTTTGTACGATCAGCTTATGCTGATGATGAGAATGGATTTCCATCCTTTTGTACCATCAGCCGCCCATGGCGGGGGGGGGGAGCAAGGATGTTGGTGTTGAGTGCTGCACTATCGCGTCTATCTGCAGCATTCAGTAAAGATAGGGTGACATGTAAAAGAGTCAGAGGATTGTTTTACCTTTCGCTTCTGGGGGTGGGTGGGGGGTGGGTGGAGGGTGGGTGAGTAGATTGCCAAGCTATGCCCTGACCCGCGGACACTGTGTTTGACCCTAGAAGCATTTGGAGCTCAGCCAAGAATGCAAATAATTTTAGGAGGCTGCAGGAACTGTGGGATAGCTTCAGTCCTCCAGTCCATGCGCATCCATTTGATTCTTTGGCTTTCCGTTACGCTTGTCACGCTGCAGTGCGCTGAGTCCCTGCTATGGCGTCTGTCTGGAGATTTTTAAAAAAGGATTCTGAATTTCATCTTCTGTAACGGAGCGCTGATAGAACGGATAGAACGGATTTGCCTGCCCTTACAGCGATCACATCCGCATGGTCCATGCGGGAGCTCTTTTTTTTATTTTGATTTCGGACTGCATCGCCACCCGTGCTGATCGGAGCTCCACGCTGGGCAAACAGGAAATATTCAAAAGTTCGCGGGGCTTTTCCTGTTTACCTGACCACTGCATCCGAGTTCAGATTGCGGTCCAGAGCGGTCACTGGTGCACTGTGGGATAGCTCCCGGAGGCCAATACCGTCGATCAGCGTCCACACTAACCCTAATCCGATATGTTAATACCGATACTAGCGTTACTCCTCTCGTTAGGGAGGAGTACAGAAACCGGTTTAAAGAGCCATTAAAATCGATATAAGGTGCCTCCTAGTGTGGACGGTTTTGGCGTTAAATCGGTTTTACGCTCCTAAAACCGATTTAAACGCCTAGTGTAGACCAGGCTTAAGTGGCTGGAAACCCCAGGGTTTGCAGCTCCACAGCGCTGCAGCAGTCAGCTAGGCCAACTGCTTCAGAGCTGGGGCTCCATTCCCTTTCACAGAAGAAACAGAAATTTTTGGTTTTCAATCTTAATTGGATCAGGCCGCCCAGAGGGGGGAGCAAGTGCGGCAATTTGCCCCGGGCCCGGAGGGGCCCCCATGAGAATATAGTATTCTATAGTATTGCAACTTTTTTTTTATGGAAGGGGCTCCCGAAAGTGCTTTTCCCCAGGCCCCCTGAGTCCTCTGGGCAGCCCTGTAATTGGAATGAAACCCAATCCTGAAATATTGAACTCCTTCATGAAACAGAACAATCCTTCTCCAGCCAGCTCTGCTTCCTATCGTTATGCGCACGCTCCTGTGTACACATGCACACACCGATTAGTTCTGAAAAAATGTGAGAAACGTGTCAAAATGTAAAATAACCCATTGCTACATTCTGACTAAAATCAAAGACCTCTGGATATAAAGGATTGGACAAACTATATTACTAACAGTGAATACATTTGTCATTTGCTCCTTTCATATGGCAGAATGAAGCTTTAAAGATATACAAGCTTCTGGCAAGATTAAGTTCATGAGTCTTTCACTGGATTTCACGTAGCCTTAGCAAGTGATGTACACAATTATCCTTGCCCTACTAATGCTCATGCCCTGATGTAGTAGGTTGCCTCTCAACTGTAATTAAAGAAACAGTTATAAAACAAAGAAAAAATGAATTTTTCTGACTACTATCGAAACTGTAACTGCTGACCATGTAGATCAAATAATTCTTTGGTGTCAGTTAGCATAAGACATGTTCACTTGTAAACATAGTAGCCCTATGTCAGAAAATTGGCATCCCATACAAATATTTTCCCAGTTGTAAAGCATGCTAGCAATTCTGTCGATGATGATTATATGTTTTGTAAGGGCATTTTTTACTTCAATAGTAAAGACCAATTGGAGCCTGTCATAGCTTGCCGCCTTGTCATCTCTCGCTGTGACATGTGTAACTAAAATGTTCAGAACAGGGAATGTGTCTTTTACTGAAATTGCATAAGAAGAAAGGAGGTCTGTCAGGTAGGCAGGAAGTTAATGGCTGTTGTAGATTTAATCCAACACCTTACGCTTCATTTGGAAATCACTTGGCCACAAATCACAGAGGATATAAAGTGAGTTCTACATTATCATCATGCTCAGTATTAATATGAAAAGTGAATAACACCAAGAAAAATGTGACTGTATTTCTTGTAGTGCATCATTCTCTGTTTCATAGGCTTTTAGGAATAGCTGGGCAAATACTTCTATAACCTTTTCTGGGACTGTCCATTTGACTAAGTGACTGTCCTTGATTCATTTGTGTTTGCACCCCACTTGTTTAGTTGCCATGTACATTCTAGCAAATGAGTATACTGGCAGTAATGTTTGCGGAAATACCGTATTTTAAATGAATATTTGCACAAGAAATCTGATTCTAAGAGCTACACTCCTCTAGTCAGGGATCACAAACAGTAGCACATAACCTGTGCAGTCATTTAGAACTACCCAACGCTTCTCAGATTTTAAACATCAAATGCTAACAAACTTCTCATAAACAATCTGTAGACAAAGAATTAATATAGGGATTATTCCGTTATTATTTGAAACAATGAATAAATTCAGGAAAACCATGAACCACTCATGAACAATTTGCAAACAGAAAAGGAGGATAAATTCACTCCAGATTATTTGCTCAGCTTCGGTTGGTCACATTGCAGCAGAACATTATTAAATATCTAAACTCTTCTTTGGCATTATACAATACAAAATAATACAATATTTGCATTTTTTCTATGCTTTCTGGGTTTCCAATGAGATTCCAATGGCAAAAAAAATAATTATGTACAGCAATCCACTGTGCTACCCACTAAGGAGATAAATCAGACAAACTGCAGTGGTAAAAATCCAGACATGCTCCCTTTGCTCATTTAAGGCACTTTGGGGTACTTTCAAAATGCATAAATGCAACTAAAATAGTAGTGATCATTATCTTTTGTGTGCCCAGACATGGACTGTATATGTGGGTGTCTTTGGTTTTGATGATGATATAATGGAATACCACGATATCCACGGGGCCCTGTAGGTGCCCCTTCCCATGACATGTGCTGTATGTATTAAGGTATGCAATTGGTTAAAATCACAGTATAGAGCTATGTTCTTTATTGCATCCAACCCTCTCTGTCCAGCTGTAGAGTGCATTCTTCATCTGAGGGATCATATTGTTTTTCATGAAAGCAATCCAGTTTCTTCATATTATTACATTTTTATGCATTATTGTTATCAAATACCCTTTTAGGGATGGATAGAGACAAAATAGCATGGGTAATTCATTACCCACTTTATACATGTTCACCTCACAGTCACTTTATTATTTTATTGTTCTCATTCCAATGTGACATTTCCAATTATTTCCAAAAGGAGTTATTTTTAAAAGGACTATAAGTGTGTGCTTTTGGGGATGAAGCTAAAACAAGTGACGTTAATATGCACCCATTCTTGGCAGAAGTGTTATTTTTTTCTGCGTCCTCATGTGTCCTTTAGAATGGCATGTATTATTTGGGATGCCATTTTTTAAGAGTCTAATTTTTTTCTAATTATGGGAAAAAGAAGAGTGAGATGGTTTAAGAAAATCACTGCCTTATTTGAAAGGCAGGAAGGATCATGTACCTGTACCAAACTAGTTGGTTTTAGGGTATTATTAGGTCTATGTAAGAGTGCAGACTCACCCCTGCGGCGCCTCCTGCTGGTGGTCTCTGGGAATTAGCTCTTCAGCCACTGGAGCGCTCTCTGCAGGCCGGTGTCCTGCTACCGCTTGGCCCCCATGTCCCTCCTGGAGCCGGTGCTCTGTTATCTGGGGTGCTGCCCGCTGGTAGTAACCCCTCAGTCTTAGGGTCTCCCCTCCCCAGGGAACCTCCACCCACTATCCCCACCTCGCCTCAGTATACAGGTCCTGCCAGTCATTGTCTAGCCCCCGTGCCCTGTGGCAGACTGTAGTATCAGCCTACTCGTCACTGGCAAGGTTGGGTTTGGACCTGCTGCCTTTGCCTACCCCTGGGCTGCCCTCTGCAACCCCCAGTACCTATTAGCCCAATGCTAGGCCGCAGCCTGGGGCTTTCCAGGCTGGAGCTCCCCAGCTCCTCTGCCTTTCCTCAGCCCTGCTCCACTCAGGTACCCTGTGTCTAGCTCCCTGTAGTCAGGCCTGTCTCCCTCTATAGCCAGAGAGAGACTGTCTGCTTGAGTTCCTGTCTCAAGCCTTTAGAGGGCCAGCTGGGCCCTAATTGGGGCATGGCCCCAGCTGAGCCCGCTTCCCACTCAGCCAGGGCTGTCTTTAAACCGCTCAGGGCAGGAGCGGGTGGCCACCTCACTACAGTCTATCTAAGGTACTTACATGGCCCCTGTCCCTGTAGTGTCTGAACGCCTCACAATCTTTGAGAGAGACAAGATCCAGTAAAAGATATTATCTCACCCACCTTGTCTCTCTAGTATCCTGGGACCAACACCTCTACCCCTATACTATATATCACAGTCTTTAATGTATTTATCCTCACAACACCTATCCCCATTTTGCAGATAGGGAACTGAGGCACAAAGAGACTAGCCTAAGGAAGCATACAGTAGAGCAGGGATTTGAACACAGAGTGCCCCAATTCTAGGTGAGTGCTTTAACCGTGAGCCTATCTTTCAGTTAGTCCCAATTTGGGGCTCTGTTTTAGAAATCAGGGGATGGTTTCTAGCAGCAGCGAGGGTGGAATAGTTTCAGATTTTTACCTGAAGAGAATTATCCTCATCTTTCCTAATGTCTAAACCTTTCTATTGTCCCTGGCCTGCATTCCCCATGTGACTTGTCTCTCCACTACTGATCTGCAACTCAGATATAGGCCAAAAACCACCACTGGAGAGACAGTTTGGACAGGAGAGCTCTTCCAGAACATGCACTAGAGGGCCAGTTTGCAGAGTGGCAGGACCAGTAAAGCGCTGCGTAGGGCTACACAATTGCCTGAATGTTATCAGGATGTGTTAGTTTTAAAACATGCAGACCCTATCTATTCATTTCCTGGTAAGCCTTGTGGTATTAATTAATGATGATCAATCAAATCACTCCTGTTTTGTTATCTCATTGATAATAGCAATAATAAGCATTAATATATAACTTTTAAGTGACAGGATACCAAAGTACTTTGCCAATTCTAATTAAGCCTCAAGCCATAGGTGACATTAGTGTCTATAGAAGCTAATTGCTAGGTATTTAAAAATAACTGAAAGTGTGATGTGATTAATGTGTCCTTCCTCATTTGCAGTCACACACACAGGATGTTCCCCAGCCTGAGGCTGGAGTATTTTGAGTTAAAAATTGCCATTCATGTCTGCTGAGTGCCACATAAACACAGTGAATAACTTGGACATGAAAGTGCACCAGAAGCAAGCTCACTAGTGTGTCACCAGGTATAATTAACAAAAATGACTTCAGTAGTAGCTACATTAATTAACCTGCTTTAGAGCCAAGACTGTAACTTTCTACAGTTTCAGAAGCCATATGAAGTATGCAAGACTCCAGATAATTCTTGTTGAGTTGAGCTCCACGGCAGTTCTGTGAGACAGAAGAGGGAGAGTTTGACATATCCCAACAGAGTAGTTATTTCTTCCTTTCTTTTCTGAATAATTCCTCACTTTGATGGTCTTACAAATACCTTGATGGAGTGATTAAAGAATAATGGAAAACAAAAGACATGTGACCTTCAGAGATTTAGTGAGGGGAAAGCTGGGCTGTGTATTATTTGCTCTCATTCTCTGTTTTCATGCCTCAGTCATTTGGGCCCATTTCTTCCTTCCTGAAGGAAAAAACAAAGTGGGGGAAAACTTACTCTAAAAGTACTTACCAATTTTCTATGCTACCACAGCAAGTTGTCCTGTTAGGGGGAAAGGTTGGGCTGCCTATACCATGATGCATGGGAAACTCAGGCTTAAACTCTGTGGATCTCTGAGTGAGAACTAAAGATAGTCCTATATGACCTCCATGCACCCCTTTCCACTGATAGCACAGCCAGTTCCTTAACAGGGCTGCCATTAACTCCTTCTTCATAGCTATCCCAGTCTGTACTATGCAGATTCTTATACTCTGCCTCTCACCTTGGTGCCTATACTCCTGCTACTTCCTCTGTGGGGAAATAATTATTGATCCAAAAGCATTAGAATCCCTGGCAATCTGACAGACTGTTATTCTCAAGTGGAGTATACCATGTAGCTCTTCCTTGCTCCACTCTGTCCCCAATCTGGCTACACACCCTGGCCCACAGAGCCCACTCTGTAGTATACATATGGAGGAGCTACTCTACTATTTCCTTCCATGTAAACATACCCCTTGCATGTTAGCTTCCTTTACCCTGTTTATGAGGAACAGAGGGCTGGTACCTCCATTTGTTAACGTGAATACAGGCCAGGATAGCTGTGTGTTGGGTAATTGAATGTAATCTTTTGGTTAATGTGGCATGGATTTTTGGATACTGTTCCAGCTCATGGCTATAGTTAGTCCAGCATAATTGTCATTTAGCTTGCTTTGCTTTGTGCCCCCTGTCTGGTTTTAAATGGAACAACATAATGAAAACAACGGGAAACAAGGAGTTAAAGGACACATGAAAGAATATTTTTTAAAAACTAACCCTGAACCATATCTGCCAAGTTCCCAATTCTTTTAAATAATTAAGTTGATATAAATTATGTAGAAGAAAGATAGTAGTGAAAAGGCCCAGATTGCTATTGGATTGATAGAACATTCAAGGCTCATGGGGCCATAGTTCAGGAGATATCATAAATGACTTTTCCAATCACATTGAGGGAGCCTTTTCAAATGGCCAGTCTCTAGGGAGCATAGCTCTGTCATCTGTCCTTCCTGCCTCTTCTCAGCTCTTCTTTATTCCTAATCGAGCAGTTCATATTCTTGAGATACGATGCAGCCATCAAGAGATTACTGCCTTTTTCACCAGTAAAGTAGGCTCTTCTTTCTTGTTGTGTTGACCTTGATCAGCTGGAGTCACACTCTTGGGAGTCTGTTCATTTAGGTATTATTGACTGTCCCACCTCATTCACTTATCCTGGCAATATCTCCGAACTTGTATTAGGAAGGTGGACTTGCTGTACAAAGTCATCATTTGAGATGAGGGCTTGAGATCTTTTGGCATTGTGCAAAAGGGGATGTTACATGGGAGAAGAAAAATATTGTAACACAAAATATTATAATAGAAATAGCATTTATACAGTGCTTTACCTATATATCTCATAGAACTGGAAGGGACCCTGAAAGGTCATTGAGTCCAGCCCCCTGCCTTCACTAGCAGGACCAAGTACTGATTTTGCCCCAGATCCCTAAGTGGCCCCTTTAAGGATTAAACTCACAATCCTGGGTTTAGCAGGCCAATCCTCAAGCCACTGAGTTATCCCTCCCCCCATCTTCAAAAAGCACTGTGCAGACTAGATTACTAATTAATCTAAATATGCAGTTGTATTCATTTGTACTCATCAGGATTAATCCTTTAAAAAAAATGAAACTTATATTTGAAAATTATTCTTAAAGGGAATCATAAGTAGGTTGCACAGAGAGGAAATGAATTGCTCTCTATCCTTAATGTGGCAATTACATTTATTTACATTATAACTACTGCTTATTTTTGCAAAGCATCGGGTAGCTTATAGCAATGAAGTCTGGCATCTGCATTTAAGATAATAGTTTTTTTTCTTACCGGTTCTGGAGGACAAAATTCTCTTCCATATTCAGACTGCAGATTTCCAAAATTTGAAATTTATTATGCCTTTGAGGGGCTAAAAGCAGCCTGCAGAATTATGTTTGTTCATTTGCAGAACTGTAATTGATCTCAACTGGAATGCAATGCTTTAGGGAGTTCTGCACACCCATTGTGCAACAGTACACTTTGATTTCATATTATCCTATTGTCCTCTGGAAAGCATGCATCCTGAAATTCTGTGTGAACATAGCTGCCCTCTACTGGATAGAATGCAAGACCCTTACTAGTGTGTATCCCATAATGCATCAGCCATATCTTTTACATCCGATACGTATCAGACTACTAATATATTGATATGCATTTCTGGGATGTGTTCAGCTTAGACTTCAAGGTCAGAAGGGACCATCATGATCATCTAGTCCAGGGGTCGGCAACCTTTCAGCAGCAGTGTGCTGAGTCTTCATCTATACACTCCAAATTAAGGCTTTGCGTGCCTGTAATACATTTTAATGTTTTTTAGAAGGTCTCTCTATAAGTCTATAATATATAACAAAACTACTATTATATCTTAAGTAAATAAGATTTTTAAAATGTTTCAGAAGCATTATTTAAAATTAAATTAAAATGCAGATCTTATTAGTTTAGTGTGATCCTTGCCCTTGCTGAGTTTTCCAATGTCTGGTGGCACCTATTTAGATACTTTAAGCTGCACACAGGCTTCTGAGTTATAAGTTGATAACCGGCTGGCAGGAGGTCAGCGGCTGGAACCCCAGATCGGCAGCTGAGGTGAGTGGAGCTGGCGGCTGGTAGGGCTGAGCAGGGCCGGAAGCCTGGACCCTGTCTGGCAGGGGGCCTGCGCTGGAAGCAAGGTGA
Organism: Mauremys mutica; assembly: GCF_020497125.1. Taxonomy (NCBI): domain Eukaryota; kingdom Metazoa; phylum Chordata; order Testudines; family Geoemydidae; genus Mauremys; species Mauremys mutica. The sequence continues at coordinate 344,325,341 of NC_059072.1, forward strand.
GTGGGGCTGCGGTGGGGACCCCAGCTGCTAAGGGTCCAGCAGCGGGAACCCCAGAGCGGCAGCGGGCTGAGCGGCTCAGCCCGCCCTGCGTGCCGTCAAAAATAAGCTCACGTGCCACCTTTGGCACACATGCCGTAGGTTGCCGACCCCTGATCTAGTCTGATCTCCTGCACATTGCAGGACACGGAACCTCACCCACTCACTCCTATAACAGACCCTTAGCCTCTGGTTGAGTTACTGAAATCCTCAAATCATGATTTAAAAACTTCAAGTTACAGAGAATCCACCATTTACACTAGTTTAAACCTGCAAATGACGCATGCCCCATGCTGCAGAGGAAGGCAAGAGGGTCTTTGCCAATCTGATCTGGGGGAAATTTCCTTCCCAGCCCCAAATATGGTGATCAGTTAGACCCCAAGCCTGTGCGCAAGACCCACCAGCCGGACACTTGGGAAAGAATTCTCTGTATTAACTCAGAGCCTCCCCATCTAGTGTCCCATCACTGGCTGTTAGAGATAATTGCTGCTAGCAGTCGCCAAGGGGGCACATGCCATTGTAGGAAGTGTCATCATACCATCCCCTCCATAAATGTATCAAGCTCAGTCTTGAAAGCAGTTAGGTATTTTGCCTCCACTCAGGGGCGGCTCAATGTATTTTGCTACCCCAAGCACGGCAGGCAGGCGGCTTTCAGTGGCACGCCTGCGGGAGGTCTGCTGGTCCTGCCTCTTCAGCGTCCCCGCAGGCGCGCCACCGAAGGCAGCCTGACTGTCGCCCTCATGGCGACCATCAGGCCGCCCCAGGCACGCGCTGGTGCCTGGATCCGCCCCTGCCCCCACTGCTCCCCTTGGAAGTCTGTTGCAGAACTTCATTCTTCTGATAGTTAGAAACCTTGGTCTAATTTCAAACCTAAATTTATTGATGGCCAGTTTATATCCATTTTTTTTTGTGTCCACACTAGCACTTAACTTAAATAACTCCTCTCCCTCCTTGATATTTATCCCTCTGATATATTTATAGAGAGCAATCATATCTCCCCGTAGCCTTCTTTTGGTTAGACTAAACCTTAGATTGTGCATTAATCTTCAAGCTTCTAGTTCTAGTTCTGCTTTTGTCATAGTGAACAAGATCTGGACTTGTCAAACAGAGCTAAAATATAGACCTAGAATATTAAATAAGAAAGCACAGGAATATAGGAATTGCCATTCTGGATTAGACCAGTTCTCCATCTAGTTCAGTAGCTGGTCTCCAACTCTGGCCAATACAAGGTACTTCAGACAAAAGGCCAAGAAACCCTGCACTAGTCAGTTATATAACTTGATCAGCAAGGGAAATTATTTCCTAACCCTGATTAGTGCTGGGTCTATATTCTGAAGTATGAGATTTTAAAGCCCTTCCAAAACATTTTTGGTGTAACAGGGTTCAAGAAAGAACTAGATAAATTCCTGGAGGATAGGTCCATTGATGGCTATTAGCCAGGATGGGCAGGGATGGTGTCCCTAGCTTCTGTTTGCCAGAAGCTGGGTATGAGTGACAGGGAATGGATCACTTGATGATTACCTGTTGTCATGAGTCTACCCTCACTTGAAACTGGGCGGTTTCAAAGTGAGGACCCGCATGTCTTCCCCCCACCCCAAAATCCTAGGGTAGGTCTCCCCTTCGGCTGCCACCACCCGGTCAATTCCGTGGGCCGGGACACCCCTGTTTCCCCCCTTGGGAACACAGATCAATTCACAGAGGAGGAACCTCCCCCCTCTTCCCTCTCTCCAGCCTGCTCTGGAGACAGAGTTGCCTGGATTCAAACGCCTTGAATCTCTACACATAGGGAAGCAGCCCACTTCCCCCTCCCCTTCCCCTGAATTTCCCCAAGGGAAGGAATTAACCAAGTCCAAAGAAAAGAAAGAATTTATTAAGAGAACAAAAGAAAATACAGAATCTCTATGAATCCAAGCTGGGCACTCATAGGGTATAACCTTGCTAAGTTCTGGAGAGAATCCTCTCTCTTTCTCAGTACAACCAGCACAAGCAGAATTAAGAATAATCAATAACAAACACACAGAATTTCAAACATAGGATTATTAGATAAGGACACAAAGTATCTTTCTAATACTCACTATCTTGACTAGAAGAAATTAGTTCAGAAAGGTGGAACTTGTAGGGACTTGATTAACTCGTCTGGTCTCTTGAACTCCAAACGGCCAAAGACAAAGACCCCCCCAAACAGAGGGAAAAGTTCCCTCCTAGGAGTTTCAAATTCTCTTCCCTGATTGGTCCTCAGGTCAGATGCCCACCAGGTACTATGCTTTAACCCTTTACTAACTATTCATGACACCTGTTCATTCCCTCTAGGGCACCTGCCATTGGCTATTGTCAGAAGACAGGATACTGGGCTAGATGGACCTTTGGTCTGACCCAGTATGGCCGTTCTTACGTTCTTAATTTAATCTTTACTATTGTAACTGTAATTCTCTGCAGATTCTTGTTATCCATATGAATGTCCAATCCATTTCAGAATCCTGCTAAACCCTTGGCCTCAATCATATCTTGTGGCAATGAGTTCCTCAGGTTTATGGTGTGGAAAATGTATTTCCTTTTACCAGTTTGAAGTTTGTTGCCATATCACTTGAAGAAGTAAGGAACTTAACTGTTAAGTGTGAGTGGGGATTTCTTCTTCAGTTGTATGATTTTTTTTCTTAATGTACAAATATGTATCATGAACCCTTGTAAGATAACTTAGCTCCAGGGGCAGAGGCCAATATTTCTGTACTGAAAAAAATATATATTCTAGTCCTACTTACAACTGAACTCGATGGCAGCAAAGGTATGAGGTGTAGCACCTATCCATGCCATCCTGGATGGCCTGGAAATCATTTCAGTTGGTACCCATTTGTTTTATTTGGACTCCTGTAATCTCCAGACACTTGAGAGCAAGCTTTGCCTAACTGAAGTATCTACTATACTAGTTGATATGTGATCTTTTGTTGGATGAAATCAATGTATCTCAAGTAATGGATGAATTTCTCCTTCAGCTGATATGGTAAAAACTTACATTGTTTGAGCAGAATACCCTGGATTCTTCCTCTGATGATGCATGAATGCACTTAAGAGCATCCTCATTTGCAGCCATCATTTGCAGCCAAATAGTCATTATAATCTGCTTGTCTTTAATGTTTATAATGGCACATAATCTGCAAAAGGTCCTGCCTTGGAAACAACTGGGAATTTCTTCTTTCTCTTTTTCATTATTAAGCCATTCCTAATCTGCATTCTGAAGAAGGCAGCTTTGGAGCCAATTTAGAGTTTGTATGTTAAAAGTAATTTTGAAGAAATAAGTTACACTCCTGAGCCTCCTCAGATGTACAGCCAATAGAACACGGCCTGGCAGCCACACATGGTTTTCACACATCTTTCAGCAAAGCCAGAGTGTTTGAATGTGCAATCTAACATTCCGAAACAAAATGTGTATTGTGACACTGCCTTGGGAACTCTGGATTCCGAAATCAATGCAGGTAATTGATCAAGAAAGTCTTTGTGAATGACAAAATATTAGCCTTCATTTTGCTCATCTTTTACAGAGTATCATTCTCTTAGACACTGTGGCAATGCAGGCTATAGCAATACCTCAGTAGAAAGATAGGGCAAGTCAGCATAATGCAATAGAAATTGCCTTTAAGGGGTGGGGTTTCAGCATTTCTTGGCATGTGACATATCCCCCATTGAAGGGAAAGTATGTTACACCACAATCTTTACACTGTGCATTCCACCTACATTGTGGCCTTGAAATGCAGTTACATGGTACACTGAATAGAGGTCTGGTTCATTGTATTAAAATACTATAGCTATTTTGTGATAGTAAGAGCCATATTGGTCAATAAAATATTTTAATAGAGAGAGAATGTTTGGGTCTTTGGGGTAAAGGTAATATTTGGAGATATACCAATCTCCTAGAACTGGAAGGGACCTTGAAAGGTCATCGAGTCCAGCCCTGTGCCTTCACTAGCAGGACCAATTTTTGCCCCAGATCCCTAAGTGTCCCCCTCAAAGATTGAACTCACAAACCTGGGTTTAGCAGGCCAATGCTCAAACTGCTGAGCTATCCTTCCCCCCTAAGTTACCCAACCAGTTATGGTTGGGTAACTGGGTTCTGTTCTTTCAACCAAACATAACTCCTATAACTTCTATAACTCCATGCACAGTTACTATAATGGTCTGTATTTGGTCTGGTGAAATGATTAGGAAGCTTGATCAGAATTGGATGGTCAAAACAAGACACATAGGAAACACATAAATAGGTTATAGGGGCATACTGATAAATGACCATTGTGTTTGGTGAATTACAAAGCAAGGAACCCACTGGGCTGCTGCACAAAGAACCACCGTAATTTGCAAGTTAAATATGTTGATCAGTAGAGTAGAATGTAGCTCCATGAGTCTAAATCCAATGGCACAGATCCCCCAACTGCCTTGTCATAAAGCCAGTGATTGTCATTTAGAATCTTCTTCTGCCCATACTGGAGGATCCACTGTTTAGTACCATTGGGGAATTCAGGTATTGATGTTCAGTTGTCTGTCTCCTTCTGGGACAGAAAGAAAAGCTGCTGCACTGCTGAAGTATCCTTCTCCTTCATCTCCCCCATCCAGTGATGCACAGCTTTCTCTGCAGGGAAGTCTTTATTGTAACAGCCAGTACTTTATGGAGAAATATGCCTGTGGCTCTGGCATGGAGTGGATTATCCCTGCCAGACTGAAGAGGCTGAGGAGCAGCAAATGAAGAGAGGGGAATAGGCAGCTGTGGAGGGGAGAGAAGGAATAAATATAGAGGTGCTTGATTTCACTATGCATGAAATGAGATGCCACGTTCCCACTGCATGTCACACATTAGTTGTTACAGATGGCGAGAGGAAGGAATGGGTTTCTGGTTCGAGTTGCCACCCACAGAGTGCATTTACATTCCATAGCCCAGTTGTTCATGGAATAACATCCCAATGATGACCAAAACTATCTGATGCATCTTAATTTGTATGGTTAAGTCTTATCACTGTCACTCAACCATACAAGGAACTGTGCACTAGCTATTTTGCTTACCTTTGAAACCAGAACCGCTCAGCCTGGCGCCAAATGTTGGAGCAGTTCTACAATATATGAAACAATCTGGATCAGATTTCCAATGAGTCATCCTGGTCCCTACATGCCCTGATGGGCATCACCACCTGTGGAAAGCAGAAATAGAAATTCATCCTCGTTAAAATTCATTGGCACATACTCACCACTCCCATAAATAGCTTTAGCATGAATATGGGTATAGAAAGCCAGTGTTTGGTTCAAATGTGTAATACATCCAAATAATCTGTAATTCAGCTAAAATGGTGACAATATTGTCAATTTAAAAGTTAAGGCCCCAATCCTGCCTTGGGATCCAATAACAGAGACCTCTAGGCCTATATGGACCCTGCTGAAATAAATGGGCTAAAGGTGCAGGGGTCCATGGTGTCAGTTCTCAATGCAAGATCAGGGTCTACAGTAAATGGTTAACGGTGTTAAACTTTTAAATCTCACATACACGTTAAGGAAGCACCCAAACAAATGTTAATTGCCCTATGTCTCATAACTGGATTTTTTTTGAATACTAAGATCTAAAGAACCATAAAGATCTCAAAAATAGATTAAATAGTCCTTTCCCCATGTACCTCTCTCTAACAAACAGCTAATCAATTTTTCTCCTCTCCCATCAATAAGGACTTTTCATACCTAAAACGTAAGTGACTAGTTGCTTACTGGGTATTATCAATATCATAACCCATTTTTCTTGATAACAGTTAACTATAAATGTTAATTTGTACCATATACAATGATTAACAACGTATTCGTTTTTTGCTATACTTAGTCCTGTCTGGTATTGTTTAGTTTATTAGTATTTCTCAAGTTTTGTTTGTCTATTTATTTTTAAAAAATTAATGCAAAGACTCTTCGGAACAGAAGACAGTTAAGACAGAATAGCTGAGAACATTGTAAATATTTACTGTCAAAATGTGAAGGCTATTAATAAAGTTTACTAATATTTTATAAGAACTGTCTGAAATTTACACATAGTACCACCCAATAATTAAGTTATTGTTAATTTTGAGTCTATGTGGGCTGATATTTTGAAGTCTGTTCTCCCCTGAATATCAAGGGAGTCTAGATATGTAATTGTCATTCATGCTAATAGAAGCTATGGATGTTGGGTTTATCAGTCATAGTAAAGGAACTGTATCTTTAAGAAAAGAACACAAAGTTTTTGGGGGTTTTTTAAAAAAGGAGCTAGAAAAGTATGCCTGTCAATTATTAGAGATACATTTAATATTAAACCGTGCAGATTGTTTTAAGGAATGTTAGGTTATTAAAGTATTTGCATAAATTATCAGATTTTCCTCCAAATTTTGAAACCACATGCCAACCCTGAACTGTGGCTGATGATTCCACCTTAACAAGGTGCGAAGATTGACAGGTGGAGATGTTGCATAGAGCTGAGGGAGGGAGTGTATTCTATTGGTTTGTGCTTGTACATCCTGAGCACCAATTACTGTCATTTCTGCCAGCACTGATGTGTTTATCAGGATGAGTTATAACAATATATGTACACAGGCAGTGTGTGTGCTGGATGACCACCCCCTGTGATGTAAAATATGAGAGTCTGGGAGCTACTGTTTTATAATTCATTCAGCAATTGAATGTTGTTGGTTTGCTTAGTTATAAAGGCAAGTGTGAACTGAACAGCAGACAGGAGAATCTTGCATTAAGAATCTTGAGAAGCTGCATTTGGTGCCTGGTCTCTCTGCTTTTGTTCAAGCAAATTCTGTCTTCGGTGAGTGATGTGGCTTCAGCTGAGCTAACCCAGTTATTAGATAAACTCGGTAAAACTGCGTAGTAGTTTTAATATGTGTTTTGCTTTCAGAAGTAGTCCTATGTGGTTTTCAGGTGGGGGTTACAGTAATTTCAATTGTTTAGTCTAGTGGCACAGTCTGAGATGAAAAGAAAAATGCAACAATGAATTATTTAATATAATGCTGTGAGTAATTGTTCATAGCTAAAGTTTCCTTCTTTCTGTTTTTGTCAGTGTTGTGAGTTCAAAGAGGCTATGAACAAGCTTTTATTAGCAGTTAAAAAGAACAAGTGCTGTACCTTTTGTAGCAGGAGGGGAAAAATTTATGCTAAAATGAGAAGCATTTACTAATGCTTTTTCAGAGACTCTAGTACATGTGTAATTTCAGATTCAGCCATAAATCTTTTGTATGCAGCAAGGGGCTGCAAATGATTTATACTGTAGAGATAATTAATTGGTAATCAGTGAAATGGTAGCCTCTCTGTTTTGTGATAATATGCTCAGGATCATGTTAAAATGAATGATTCCCCATCTTGCATAACAACAGTGCTGAAATATATCAGAGATGCAAAAGCATACTTTGAAAGCAAACTGCTAAAGCATTGTATTACAGTAGCCGTACAGAAAAAGCTTAAGGTATATTTCCAGTAAATTATTCATTACCTTGTGAATATTTCACTAGCTTAAAATCCTTTGCTTTAATTATTGCGTTGTTTCATATTGACCCTTATATTTTGTAAAGCCAGATCCTTTAATATTTATTCACATCATCCCTCCTATAACCATTAAAGATCAGTAAACTAGGGATGGACATTTTTATTTTAATCAGGAAAGAACTGAAAAGCACAGTTTACCAAAAGTAAGACCTCACATTGCTTTGCTGTATCGATATACCTCTCACCACAACTGCTGGTCATTAATGGCAATTTTACTTTTCCCTGTTCATATAGCAGAATTATTATAGGCAACAGTAGTCTCTCTCTCTTTAGTCTCTGTCTTTCTCTTTCTCTCAGTAGGAGAAACAATCTTGTTTTCTCAAAATATTAAGGGGACTTGGCAGAACAGCACCTGTTGTCTTATTGCTTTTATTATCGGCAACCTGAGAGACTTGGTCTTTTTGAGAGCTGTCATCTTTTATCTGTTCAAACTGTTTACTGTGTAGAGATTTAAACATGTATTACTATCTCCCACTTGGAGAAATTATCTACTCCAACAATTATATGCTGATCACCCAGGGTGGGGGAATGATATTGTTTTCTTTGATAAAGTGCCTCGGGTTTAGCACCCCTTTTTGTATGGAAAGAAAGGCTTTTATACAAAAAGGCTTTTGTCAGTGATTTGCTATGTAACAGATGTTTGCAGTTGTTCATTTACAGTACTGGGTATCCTTTAAATATTGTCAGAAAGATCATTCCTGAGAAGTCTGACAAACTAGAGAACTTTTCAAATTCTGCTATAAACGACTATATTTCTATATAATTCTGTGCTTGTTTTATGAATATTTGGGTCCATTTGAGCATTCTCATTGATTGGCAGGGATTCTTGTGATATCAAAATGCATTTTCTTGAGTTGTAAGTTCTCATACTTCTAGGAGTCTGATATCAGATCCATCTGTCTAGATCACTATATTGCATCCATCACCATAGTATCATCTCAGCAATGAGAATACTAACTATAAAGCTATATGTACTGTAATTTGAGATGCAAAGGTGGGAAAATCAGACAAAACCATACGAGGTGGAAGTAATTATAAGTGGAGCTGAATATTGTGGACCAGTGTTTAGTCAGACTGTGTTGCTGGAGTCTCCAGCTTCTGTTAGAGGTTTAGATAGCAGTGATGACTAGGAAAGCTTTTTTCAATCCTCTGGGACCAGGGGAGTGCATTTGTTTCATTTGGATAGGGACCTTGCTACCATAACCCATGCCTTTGTGACTTCAACACTGGGCTACTGGAGGGCTATATCTTAAACCAATCTGGGAACTGAAGCTGTCATAGAAGGCAGAAGTCCGTATTTAAGAGGTGTGTATCAGTGGGAGCAAGACATCACCATTACAGGATCTGTGCTGGCTGCCTGTTGGTTTCTGGGTGGAATTTAAAGTTGAGGGTTTGATTTATAAATCCCTAAATGTCCTGGGACCACCTGTCTACACAAGAAGTGTGCATCTTTGCCCAGCTGCTGGAGTTGAGATCAACAAAGGCCTCTGAGTTTGAGTTATTCTAAGTGTAAAAGAGAGGGGACTGCTGACAGGACATTCTTTTTAGGGGCCTTTAACTTTGGGATTTATTTATCACCCTTTGAAATACCCCGGATCTGTTGACCTTCTGGGCTTGCTGCAAGACCCATCTGTTTAACCAGACTTTTGGAGGGGCCTGGTAAGCGTTAATCTTAGTTTGGTTATTGTTTGGTTTGAGTTGAGGACATCTGATGAGGTTTTATTTGTGATTGTGCTTTTTTAATGTAGGGCAGAGGTGAGTAGAGCTTGAGACTGGTGTGTGTGTCTGTGTGTTTGTATGTACATACAAACCCATACATATATTTGTGCATGCGCAAACACACACACACACACACTTACTTTAAAATAAATGGTTAGTTGGCTCCATGTGTACAGTTGAGCTGAGTTTCATACTTTAATATGGAATACTTTGCTGCAAAGTATTGAAAAGGGTATGTCATTCTTGACTTGCATCTTATTGAATGCTCGTACTAATAACTAGAAATTGTGTGTTGTGATGGGTTATGTTTTACAGCATTATCCAAATTCTTTTTCAGTATTATATATTATGGCATGTATACAACAGAACCATTCAGCCATAATAATCTAAATAAATTTGTTTCCTCCTCAGTGAGTGATATTTCAGGACAAAAAATTGGTTATAAATATAGGCAAAACATGGTCTCTTTTATTAGGATTGTAAACACCTGGCCTTCTTCCAGGCACCCTCGGTGGCCTTGGGGCAGCCCTGCAAGTGGCCCCTCGTCTCAGTTTTCTTTTTGAGTCTCCAGTAACTTCTTGGAAGCTTATCCTCCAGTCCATCTGTCAAGGCTGAATCCCCACTATGTCACTCCGAGTGCAGAAGTGTGGAATGCAAGGATTTTAAAAATTAATACTGGCCACTCCAGGCTTGTATTAAACTCCCAAGGTTACAGCTTTTCTCTGACCTTGGCTTGGTAAATGCTGCCACCACCTAAATGCAAAAAAAAACCCCTTTGAACCCTGGAAGGAGCACTTGGGAATTTCTCCCTGTGGGGTACCCTCAAGCCATTTCACCCCTTGCCCTCCTTTTCCCCCCAGAAAGAGCTGAGAAAGAAAACAAAGGAAATTAGCTGTGGCTACCAGCTAATCAAACAACACGCACAAAACTCTTAGGACACCAAAAATCCAATCCTGTTCTTAAAAAAAGATACATTTTATTAAAAACAAAAAGAAAGAAAATACATCTGGAACTTAGGCTTGTTGCTAGATCTTAAAAGAAACAATTACAAAAATTAAGCACCCAAAATATCTTTCTTGGGGGTTCAGCTAAAGGTTACAAGCAAACAAAAGCATCTGAGGTTAGCACAGAGGAGATCCACAAGCCAAAATAAAGAAAATAAAAGAAATAACCCTAATCACATCTTTTTAGACATTCCCTAATTTTACTTACATATCTGAGGCTCCAGATAAGTAGGGTCGAGATATGATTTGATAATCTATAATCATATCTGGCTTAAAAGCTGGTTACAGCATTACTGCCCGTGTCTCTGCAGCCCAGAGAACAACAGACAAAGGGAAAGTTTCTTTCCCAATTTAAAAAAGTTCTACCTTCCCATTGGCTCTTTTGGTCGGGTGCCCACTTTTTTTTCCTTTACCTGGGGGACTTTTTAACTCTTTACAGGTAAAGCAAGTAAAGAACAGCTACCAAGAGGGATTTTACCAAGAGGGATTTTACAGCTAACTGGCTGGTTGGGTGTCCGTCAAAGGGAGCTATCCCCCCCTCCCCTTTATTTATCACACCATCAACACAGTTTATTCACAAAACGTAGTGTAAAAGTCCCAAAGCATAGTCCCTATCACCCCAGTGCAAGTAATATTCCGATGTCTTCTGCTACATCTGGACTCTTGATCTCTCCTCCTGTCTGTCTGCTAGGACAGTGACCTTTCCTTCCGGGGTGCAACCCTGCTCTTCTCAACAGGAACTCCCACATCCTCTGTGCTGAGAGCATCTTTGCCAGGGGAGCATCCCTCACTCCTCCCATTCCTCTTGCAGTACCTCTCGGTCCACTCTCTGTCCCTGGAGTTGTCAGCAGGCATCTCCCTTTGCTGCTCCTCCTGCCTTCAGCCCTCCAGCCTTGGGTCTGTGGCTTGGGGACTCCAGACCGTTAACCCCTCTTGCTGATTTCCTATCTTCAGCCTTCTCCCACGAACCAACTTCTCTCTCTAGCAGCTATCTTCTCCTGCCCTTCTCCTGTCTGGCTCCTGGTGGATCTTTTAGGTCCCCAGCAGACACACCAAACCCGCAAAAAAAAAAATGTAGAAATTGGGCTTGTTTTTGGCTTAACGGGCTTGTGAGTTGCTTGTTGGCTGGTTTTTGGCTCTTAGCTTGTTGTTGGTTTGGCTTGTAGCTTGTTGCTTGCAGGGGCAAGGGGGGGCAAGCAAGGGCAAGGGGCAGGCAGGGGTAAGGGGAGGAGAGAGTCGGGGTGCACAGTCCCAGACTGCATGGTTGGGGGATCTAGTCACATAGAGTGTTGGGGTTCTTAGGGATTGGCTTGTTTTGGCCTTGTTTTGAAATGGGATTAGTTTGATTTTTGGCTTATTGTGAAAGTCAGGGTGCTTATTTACCGCGTGAAAGTTGGCAGCTGTGGTCCCCAGGTGCTGTCCTGTTCTCTTAATTGGTCCAGCTGGGAGTGCCTGGACTGGAACAGGAAAACTGAGCCCAGTTTCATTTAATGAACCAGCTACCCTGTTTCAGGGATCGTAGCCGAAGTAAATTTTTATGCAGTGCGAAGGGGGAAATTTAACAGTAAAAGATTATGATCTGCCAATAAATAAGAAAAACCTTATTAATACAACTGCTGATAGGTCTGAATTTATTTTTAGAACTACTGCATACCTCTTTTGCTGTGTTTTTTCTTGCCACTTGGAAGGAATAGATTTGACAAATAGGACAGGGAGTCAGTAAAATGTTACACTTATAAACATGATATCATCTTCTATATTGGGCTACACATTCTATTGGGTGCACAACAGAGGCAAAGACCAAAACCTGCCAAGAGAGATGCAGCCTGCACAAACACCAAACCAGATTGCAGGTTAGAAGTGCACTGGGAAATTCAGTACTAAATGAAATAAATCTTCAGGATGTTAAATTTAATCTAGTTATAAGCGTGATTGATTGACTTTGTAATGGTGTATGCAGTTTTGGCATCTGGATGATTTACACTGGTAATAATAATGAATAAATAATAATGAAAATCCTAACTTTCAAGTACTTTTTTTTTCTTCCACCACCACCCCCCAAAAAAATCCATACACAAACCTTGTTGCTGGAAGTGGGTTAAACCCCTATCAAGCAGATATGTCTTAAACGTGGCCTGAGAATGTTTAAAATCAGAAGAGTGCATTCCACAGAGACGGCCCCTCCCACTGGCTCTTGACACTTCGGTCCCAGAAACCAGCAGGCAGAACTAGCCAGTGGATTGTGGCTTCTGCAGCGAGATACAGGGAAAGAAATTATCTGGATTCCACACTATACCTGAGGCATTGTAGGTAACCAGAAATATGAATTATACCCAGAAGTAGATAGGTAGCAAATTCTGAGCACAGAGTACAGTGTCCTGTCCCTCTCAAAACGTAAGTTTCTGCGTTTTGCACTAGCTGAAGCCCCTTAGTGAGCACACTGCGGTCATCTACAGTTGAAGTTACAGAGCTGTAGCTCCTACAGCTGGGTCTGCATCAACAGAGAATGGACACAGCCTCCACATAAGTTGTACACGAAAAAGAGGATTATGTGCCAATGTGTCACCTGGGAATCCAAGACCAGCAGGGGATCATCCAAGAGGACCCCAAAACTCTGAGCCATACTAACAAATATTGGGCCTAGATTGTGACAATCAGGGTCCAGACATCCCATAGGCAAAACAGGGGTCTGAACCCCGAAGAACAAGCAACTGAATCAACTGATTGGATGCCTCTTGTGACAGGGTCCGTGAATTTTGAGTGTATGTAAGGGGAGCAGAAAAATATTTGACTTGTACATCATTTGGGAGATTAAACATGTCAGGTGTTCAACCCGGACCAGTGAAGAGTTGTGTCACCATCTGCCCTGCAACTCTGGGTGCCTTCAATGCTGTGTTGCTATGACTCATAGACCTGACACCAACTGCCTGCATACAAGCTCGTAGGTCACAGCCTGGCTTCCACTGCCCAGTTACTTTTTGCTGAGTGACCCCAATACCCTGCCAGTCCCAAATTCCCTCAGAACTGTCTGCCTGGTGACAGTCTGCTGGGATTCCCAGCAGTGTGAGTTACTGCATTACCGTTCAGCCTCAGCAGGAGAGAGTTTTGCTACTGCTAAGCTGACACACCAGCTTGTCTGCACTGCCGGAAAACTCTTCAGGACCCTGCCAGTCCAGCCCTTGTCTTGCAGGTAACAACAGTGAACCCCGATTCCCGAGTTCCCCAGAGAGGTCTCCCTGCAGAGTTCAGCCCTTTCCTGGAACATGCAGAGTGTTGCTCCTTTAAAGGGGCAATACACTGCAGCCCATTAATTTAACTGGGGTTTGACCAACACTCTTATTTCAATCAAAGCACTGAATTGGTTTATAGTAAAAGAGGTTTATTTAACATGACTAAAACTTAATTTTAGCGAGTTACAATCTTTGCCTTAGCCGGTTTGCCCCTCTAAACTTAGTTCCCAAAGACTTCAACCGCCTTGGTTAAAGGAGCCAACTTTCTGTGATTTCAAGAGCTTTGGCCCTTTTAATCCTCCAAATGATGGATAACTCCAGTGTCTTTTTGTTCCCCCTATATTACCGCAGAGTTAATTGACCATGTCATGAGGGCAGGAAGGCTTCTTGCTGTTCTTCCCTTCCTGTGGACTTCCCACCTCCCTGCCAATTCATATGTAAATAGGGCTTCCATTGCTTTGATTCTACACTGCTTAATGTAATTGGACACAAGTGGACAGCTGCCTTCCCTTCTGTTTGGGAGAGAGCCTGTTTCTCCCCTTCGTTTGGTCACAGTCTTTAAACCATAATGCCAATTAGTATCCATAATTCCTCATATAGTGTTAATACCTACATTTCACAATGATATTAGACACCAGTGTGTCACCTGCTTTCATAAGAAACATTACTCAATACGGTTCTAGTACAGTGATATTGTATACAATCAGTTGATTCAGTTGCTTCTTTTGAGGGGTTCAGACCCTCTGTTTTCCCTGTTGGGGGTCTGAACCCTGATTGTCACATAAATCTCCTGTAGAACTAGGGTTGCCAGGGGTCCGGTTTTCAAACAGAATGCCCAGTCAAAAAAGGACCCTGGCAGCTTCGGTAAGTACTGCTGACCAGGCTGTTAAAAGTCCGGTCAGCGGCACAGTGGGGCTAAGGCAGGCTCCGCGTGGCTCCTGGAAGCAGTGGCATGTCCCCGCTGGCTCCTAGAATAGGGACAGCCAGGGGGCTCTGTGCGCTGCCCTCTCCCCAAGCACCCGCTCTGCAGCTCCTATTGACCAGGAACTGCAGCTAATGGGAGCTGTGGGGGCAGGGCCTGCAGATGGGGCAGCGCACAGAGCTGCTTGGCCCTGCCACCACGTAGGAGCTGGAGAGGGGGGACATGCTGCTGCTGCTGCTGCTGCTTCCAGGAGCTGCTTGATGTAAGTGCCGCCCAGAGCCTGCACCCCTGACCCCCTCCTGTGCCCCAACCCCCTGCTTCAGCCCTGATCCCCTCCTGCTCTCTGAACCCCTCGATCCCAGCCCTGAGCACCCTCCTGCATCCCAAACCCCTCGTCCTGGGCCCCATCCCAGAGCCTGCACTCCCTCCAGCCCCCCAACCCCTGAGCCAGCCCGGTGAAAATGAGCAAATGAGTGAGGGTGGGGAGAGCGAACGACAGAGGGGGGGATGGAGTGAACTGGGGTGGGGCCTCAGAGAAGGGGTGGGGCAGTGGCAGGGCTTCGGGTGAGGGGCGAAGTAGGGCAAGGGTGTTTGGTTTTGTGTGAGTAGAAAGTTGGCAACCCTGTGTAGAACTTGCATACAAAGCTGCAGAACATAACTCTAGATTAGCAGTTTTAAATATCGCACCATGTTACAAGAGAAAAAGGTTTTGGGACCCTCCCTCCCGTATAGCTATAAAGAAAGGTTGAGAACATCTGTTTCGAGATGTACCCCTTTCCCTCCTGTCTGGCATCTCACATTTCTATAGTGCAAAACACATGCCACATGACTTAGCAATATATAACAAGTACTGGTATCTCCCTGTATTTGAATTGGATGTATTCATTGATTCACTGAGAGTGCATTGAGTTCTATCCAAAGTAGATTTTAAGTGATCAGTTGGTGACTTCAGTAGCATATCTGCATCCAGCTCTTATTTTGTATTTTGTGGATAATGTAATGGGATCATCATTTTTAACGTGATTATTGCCACCCAGTCCTTCAAAGCTTAAACTGGTTTAATTTAAAGCCCTTCAGGTTTCATCCCCAGACCATTTTTTAAATATGGTTGAAACTGTCCTATAATTTTAATGAGTCAGGAGTGTAATGTGGGTTGACGACAGTTTTAAAACCCTGAAAGTACACTTCATCTCTGGATCACATTGGACAGTATGTTGAATTCGAAGGAGCCGCATACTGACAGAATAGTGCATGGTTTGTCTCTTCTAATTCACTATGGTACTTCAGATGAAAATGGTTCTTATTTGAAAGACTGCGGTTGGACAACATTAAAAAGGCAAGCTTGATATACAATGCCATTTGTGCTAGGGTTTTTAAGAAAGCAATTAATGCACCAAAGTCTGAGGTTGAACAAATGCTAATTTAAGAACCTGCTATTATCCCCTTTTTTCTGTTGTGGTAATAACCTTTATAATTATGAAATAATAAGGAACTGATTGAAGTGGGTTTTGTGCAGCTACATGCCGAAACACTGCCATGAAAGCATGCATTAGGCATGCAGACTGTAATCAGTTGTATTGTATTTTTTCTTCCATAGTTATTTATTTCTCCATTTTAAGTAAATTGCTGCTCTCAGAAGTGTTTCCACTATGTTCAGTACTGTGTACAAGAGGTATCAAAACTACACAGAGCAACTAGAAATACCGAGATGCAAATCTTTCCAATTAGCATTAGCCTGGAGTTCATAACATAACAAAAGATATTACATAACAAAAAAAATCCTATTTTTCTTCCAATAAATGACATTTCAAACTATTTTAAGAAGATTATCGATGTAATCTTGATAATAATCTTGTAATTATTCATTATCATGTAAATATAAACAGTATCGGCTCACAGGATGGGTTGACATTTAACCTCTTGTTTACATTTTATTTTTATTCTGGTTGTGTTTACTTACAATACTATTATTAAGCAAGTATTCTCCCCATTTTACAGATGGGGAACTTCAGCACAGAGAGAATAAGTGACTTATCCATGATCACAA
The DNA here is from genome assembly GCF_020497125.1 of Mauremys mutica. Taxonomy (NCBI): domain Eukaryota; kingdom Metazoa; phylum Chordata; order Testudines; family Geoemydidae; genus Mauremys; species Mauremys mutica. The sequence goes on from NC_059072.1 coordinate 344,341,838, forward strand.
GGGCCATCCTTCCTCCCTTATCTCCTCTCTGATCACTGATAAATATTACCAAGAGCAAATAACATAAGGGACTTCAGAGTGCCCAGGCTCTTGGAGATCTTCATATGGAAAATGCTGCAGAAATGCAAACTAACATTATTAATAACTTGCAAACATGCAAAATTAGAGGTTGTTGAGATTGGATATCAGAGGTAGCCTTTCTTGCCTTCTTTCTTTTTCTTTCATTTGTAAACTGCAAATAACAAGAGAGTTGACAGATCACATACGGTACCTGAGCAAGTCTGACAACATTGGTCCATATAACACAAGGCAGTGTTTGAGATGAGAAATCCACACATGCAAAACTTGTGTGGTGTTAAGAACAGGTACAAATTAGCAATGCATTTTGGCCACCATTGGAAGAGACATTAAATAAAAATAAAGGAGAGTGAGCGGATAGAAATTTTTGTATCTGAAGTCCTACTTCACTATCTTAGATATGCTATTTGTAGATTTTTAAGGCCAGAAGATATCATTATGATTTATTCTGAGTTGAATCCACCACATGCTAAGTCACTCGTTCCAATAGTTAATTACCTTCACTGTTAAAAATTTGTGGTTTTATTTCCAGTCTGAATTTGTCTAGCTTCAGCCTTTGTCTAGTAGATTAAAGAGTCCTCTACCATCAGATTATCTTCTTCCCATGTAGGTACATATAAACTCAGATAAGCTCACCTCTGACCCTTCTCTTTGTTAAGCTAAATACCTTTAGCTTCTTAAGTCTGTCACTATAATCATTCTTGTAGCTCTCTTTTGAACCCTTTCAACATTTTTTATCAATATGTGCTAGATGCATTTTTGAACTTCACCAATTGTTCAGGACTGCTAAAAGGAATATAAATATGTCTCTAGGCCCCTTTGGTTTTATTCTACTGGAGTCTCAATTCAAGTACTAGCACTACTTAGTGGATGGCAAGTTTTGAGTTACTATGGTCATCTAGTTTGGTGAGATTCTTAAAGAAAAGGTTGACGAGTAACTAGAATATTTTAAGGGCAATCAGTAAATATTGGCTAATGTAAGATTAAATTGACCATGAATATTCTGCATACAAACACCTAAATTATTTATATTTTTTCTTTAGTTTTGTACTTCATTTCTTTATATTGATGTCTGAGTGTTTTCAGATTTGTGGCACCATTCTAGTTTTGTTTTATTTATCATGTTTTGATGCTGGAGAATGAATGGGAGTAATGAAAAAAATGACAGAGTAAATGGGCTGGTGGGGATGGTGCTGGGGAGGGAGGACTGAAGTGGATTGTGCATTCACTTATTTTATTACACATTTCTTAGCGGAAATTATGATGAACTGAGAGTACAGCTTGTTATGCAAAGATTAACCTGACAATCATAAATTATATTCTGGTTTTAGCTCCGGATGAGATGCACAAAGGGAATTTCAAATTAGTTCATACCATTTGTAAACCTTCATATCTACTGCCTTGGGCCTGGTTGGCATTTGTTTTAAGCAGGAGGCAAGAGACGATTTTTATAACAAAGTATTAGAAGGCATGTTAACTAGCTTACACAACAATATCTGACCCCAGATTTCATTATCTGTATTTAACATAGGGGTTTTTAATATAGTTTTGAGATACAGGAGCAAAATTTTCAAGACAGTTATTTGTTTTACCTAAAAATGTCTGGCTATCAGACCTTATTAGGTGTGGTTTGCTGGACCTATCATAAAGCTATCATTTTCATTTCAACTCTCTCTCTCCCTAATGTGATGTTACTTTATGTACTTCCTAATGTTTTGTGCATATAGACGTTATTTTAAAAGTGCAGTGTAAAGGCAGAAAGCATAATGGGCCTTAACTTACTTCCAAGACAATGATGGAAACAATATCAGGTCCAGGCCTATGAAACCTTTATTTTTTTCTATTGCTTGATGACACTTTTAGAACATTAGTAGAAACACCTGTAGAAGAGAGAGGCCAATATAAACATAAAATTAAGCAAAGCAACTTGGATGGAAATAGAGTTACAGGTACAGCTGATTGGAAAAAGGTTTTTGCTTCCACTAAATGTCTTTAAACTTTGTGGCAAAAACTGGTAATTTTTCAGTTTTCAACAACCGAAAATTGAAAAATTCTGACCAAAAAGTTTTGGCCAAAATATCTTAATTTGGGTAATTTTTAAAATATTTGTTTTTGGCTAATTTCATTTCAGTTTTTGGAAAAACGTAAAACATTTTGGAAATTTTGGAAAACCCGGAAAAAACAGATATTTCTGGTGGAAATTTGTTTTTTGATGAAAAGATCATTTTCTCCATTTTGAATGAAAATTTTTGACCTGCCACAGTTAGTTTTGATTTTAATCTACAATTCAAGTGTCCTTTTCCAGCCACTTTTCACACAATTAAATCCATGGAGGTATAAGCATCGGGATTGAAACAGCTATGGCTTAATTCTGTTCTAATTTACAGTGGGGTAAATGCAGAGTAACTCAGCTGAAGTCAATGGAGTTACAAAGCCAACGTAAGTGGGATTAGAAGCAGCTCTGTAGCACAGATTCAAATTCTGGAAGGATTGACTCAGACCTTCATATTCCAAGGGAGATACATAGACTGTGATGCACTTTACTGAATGTGAGTCTTTTGAAGAATCTGTAGGTCTTTTAGATGACTCTGTAAAGGCCAAAACTATGTTTTATCTCTATGGATGTTAAGACTGAGTGGCACTTTCCGTAAGAGTAGGTGTTTTCAGTGTTCTCGGCCACTGTTCTATGGCTTCCTTTGTACCAGTTGTTTGAAAGACTGACACCCTTGCAATCCACAGATGATATATGTACTGCATTAAGCTTGTGAGGATCCTTTATGGTGAAAGGCAATATAAATAGATCAGCCATTTTTCGGAGACCCTTTCACTAGTTATACTTGGAATTTTTTTTCTTTTCTTTTTTCTTTTTTCTTTTTTCTTTTTTTTTAAGTACGATGCTTAGAATCATGTAAGTTGCTAGGTGCCCTCATTTTCCACTGACAACTAGATACTATCGTGATTGGGCCATAAAATTACCTACTTATATTGACATTGAGGTATCCTGCACCTTGCAGTATCAATCGCCAAATATCTTTGTTGTAGTTTAACTTTCTCTCTGTTTAATACATAATTAGTACAAAAAAGAGAGTCTCGACAAAATGCCAACTGAATAGTACCTGAATTTAATAACAGTGCCGAGTTTAACCATTCATATGGCACCTTTCATCACAAAGGATGCCCGAGTGAATTGCCAAAGAACTTTCTAAACGTTGAAATGCAGCCAGTTTACATGGTAGAAGGACAGAAAGTTAACTGCCACACAGTACATTGTACTGTGTGCAGGGCAAAACCCCGTTCTCCCACCAAGTATCATAAGATCATTTTAATGTCCAGGTAGAGCAGACAGGTCTTGATTGTTAAGCTCTTATCCAAAAGATTCACTTACTAAGCTTTTATTTACCTTAGAAAGATGTAGAGGGATTTAAACCTGGGTTCCAGAATGTGCAGGTGTTTCAAAGATGATGTGTAGACTATTAGCCACCATCTCCGATGCTAAAGACCAACAGTTATACAAACTAGTTGACCTGTTCATTTACTAAATAATTTATGTGGATGTTTTAAAGTTCTGAAAATGCTGACACTCTTACTTAGTCATGATAGTTCTAATGGACTATAATGAAGAAACTTGATATTAAATATAGCCAGATATTAAAACCCTATATTGCTTTACCCAGTTGCTCTGCAGCAGTGTGACCAGTGGAAATAATGTGAGCCAGGGGATGCTAGCTCAGCTAAATGGTAATACTTTTATTTATTTTTTTCTAATGACCTCTCCATTGTGTAGGACATAAGTTGTTAAATATGCATTAGTTTGCCACTGTGGTTTATCATCTTTGTAGCAGAGCAAAAAAGATGTTTCCTAGTATATTACAATAATAACTGGGTATAATTATAGAAAAAAGCTCCAGAACCACCAGTTTCAATCCGTAGCATGTAAAGGTCTTCAAGTGTTGATGAAAAATGCCCACTTTTGACCAAACCACACCCTATTCTGTAGATTCCAAATGTGGAATCAAAATATTTATGAGGAACTACACTTCTATGATGATATTAATGTTTCCATGGCTCCTTGAAGATGTAATGCATTAAATATTGCTAAGTATTATTATTGTTGTTGTTGTTATGCAGGATTTAGCATAAACCGCATATCTTTTGCCCAAGACTCCCTTCTCTTTGTGCAGATATGCCAACACACACATCGAATACATGTTGACCTAGAAATTCTGGCATGTAGCAATATTATCTCTGAGAGAGCAAATTGTTTCCTTCCCTTGTCTGGGGCCTGGAACCTGTCTGCCACAAATCAAAGCAGAATCTTATTCAAAAGAAAAGGAAACCTTCCTTTATTGAGAGGCTTTCACATTTATTGTTTAGGGCTCAAAAACAAGAACAAACTCTCCACATGTCAGAACCTAGAGGCCAGCTCTAGTTTGGTGGGTTGGTTAATCTCAAATAAGCACATATGGACTATTTGCAGTGGCCTGACTCACCAGCTATGTACCCCGTTCTCATGTGAGTTTGTGAATGGGTCCCTAGCAGCCTTCCTACTCCAGAGACTTCTCTGTCTCTTTTTTCCCTAGCCAACTTCAGAGAATGTTTGTATTTTCCTTAATTACAAGCCAACAAGGTCCAACTGCTTTAAGTTACTCTCAAATGTTTTTAAGGCTAGAAGGGACATCTGTGATCATATATTCTGATCTCTTGCACAGCACAAGCTATGGGATTCCTCCCAGACCAGAATCTGCTGCTTTGAGCCTAATAACTTGACTCAAGTTTAGGTAGGACCCAACTGTCCTCTTTCAGCTTCTCTAAATTGAGAACTTCCCTGAATTTAAGCTTCTCTTGGGCTGCAGATGGCCTGTCACTCCTCTTTGGGTTCCTGAAGTCTCCTGTGTCATTGTCTGGCTCTGTGGTTGCTTCCCTTCATAGTGAAATTGTGAAGGAGAATGTAAAAGTCTAGAGGATCTGAAATCACCCCAGTGCCCTATGCAGCCATTTGTTTCAGTCTCCCCTCCCCCCAGCAGAGTCATCACAAATTCAAGCCAAACTCTACCTTTAGATCAGCACCACCTGACTGAAATTTGTAGTAATTCAAGGGTAAGATGCTAAGAGTAACCTCCTGGCACTGAAGTTACAATCTGACAGCACTATGCCATCTACCAGAAAGTGCAGCATTTCGGATCCAGATACCCTCAGTGTTTGTAATGACAGATTCCAAAAAATGGCATGATCTGGCCCAGGATAAGCAGAGAAGCAAAACAAAGAAAAAGTTTATTAGGCATGTACCACTATTTGAAACAGTGATAGCTGGTGCAATTTAAATGCAGTTTAATATGTTTCATCTGATTTCAATTTATGTCTTGATCCTCATCAGATCTGTAGCCAGCTGGCAGCTGTCTGGCTACATGGGACTTTTACATGTCTTTCAACTAAATCATGTATCAAAATCTCCAGATAGATCTGCATTGCAGATGGGATGGCAGATCTGCCAAAAGGATTTGGTGAAAGTGAAGACTTTATGCCCCCAACTATCTTTGTGTCCTGCTTTCCATCTGAAAGAAGTAGATCTGGAGATCATTTCAGATGAAACGTCAATTCCTACCTTACTAATATATGCATATGTGACTACTTAGAGATATAGGGCCTAATTTTCAGAGGTGCAGACAGCGGTGAAAGCAGCAAAGAGTCATGTGGCACCTTATAGACTAACAGACGTATTGGAGCATAAGCTTTCGTGGGTGAATACCCACTTCATACACACCTCATGCATCCGACGAAGTGGGTATTCTCCCACGAAAGCTCATGCTCCAATACGTCTGTTAGTCTATAAGGTGCCACAGGATTCTTTGCTGCTTTTACAGATCCAGACTAACACGGCTACCCCTCTGGTACTTGACAGTGGTGAAAGTAACTTAAAGGACTTACATGTATGCTGGAGTCCTGAGCAAGGGGCCTCAACCAGAAGGGGCGTGGCCTCAACCGGAAGGAGTGGGGCCCTTAGAGCCCCAGGCCCTTCCCGCAGCAGGGCTCTGGTGGCAGTTTAAAGGGCCCGGAGTGGTAGCGACAGCCAGCGTCCCGGGCTATTTAAATCACCGCCCGAGCTCCTCTGCCAGAGCCAGCAGAGATTTAAAGGGCCCAGAGCAGTAGCGGTGGCCGGAGCCACAGGCCCTTTAAGTTGCCACCAGAGCCGGTGGAGATTTAAAGGGCCAGGGGCTCCCAGCCGTCGCTACTGCAGCGGGGCCCCGGGTCCTTTAAATTGCTACCGGATCCCCAGGATCCCAGCCACCTCCGCTGCCACTAATGCAAGCTCCAGGCCCTTTAAATTGCCGCCTGGGGAAGCTGGTCCAGTACGCTGTACCGGCTCTTGCCAGTACACCATACCGGGGCGTACTGGCTTACTTTCACCTCTGTGTGCAGAGCACCTACAATTATCAGGGACTTCAGCTGGATTCCCAGTCTTTCTGAAAATCAAGCCCATAGCCAGTAAGAAGCTATGTGTGGGTGTTAGGTGCACAAACAGTGAACTGATTACATGCTTGAGAAGCATGACTGTGTGTGTGTGAATTTATATAAGGTTCATTATATAATGTACAATAATATGAAAAATGGGACAAAATGGGATATAATGGGTCTGAGTGGGATTTCTCACCAGATTTGCACTAGTGTAACTGCACTGATTTCAGTGATTTAAAGTGGTATATGTGAGAACAGAAAATGACTGATGTGCTTAAACTGAAAGGGGGAATTGAGATTAAATATTAATAACAACTCTGTAAATATGAGAAAAGTTGACAGCTACTGTACTGGTACCAAGGATAGTTGTAAAACTACCTTATGTGGACATTTTGGGGCTCAGATGCTTCAGTAATGGGAGCCCTAGAAACATCATAAAGACAGGCAGACATGTTGAAGGTCACACTTGATACCCATTTATCAATTCTATATAGAATGGAGATGTGAAAATGAGCCTTTGTCTACAAAAAGTTTACTGACATTTTCCTAAGAATTCAACATGATTTTAATTCCATTTTTATTCATTTACCCTTTGGAATGGAATTGCTGCCATTTAAAGGTAATATGCAAACTCTTTCTTTTCTGTCTGCATCGATGAAAACCAGCTGAAGATGTGACATTAAAAGTCATATAAGTGATGTCTAGTGGGGGGAATAGGAGAAGAGTTAATTATTTTCTTAATTCACAAGCAGAAAGGGTGTTTCTTTGTGCACTGTTTGCCACTAGAGGGGCCTGGATTCTCAGGGGACTTAACACCAACTTTATCTAATAGATACTGAAGGTAGTTCTGAACATAGTCTGTATTTTACAGGAGATCAGACTACATGATCTAACTCTGCATACTGGCATTAAAATCTATGAATCAACTATCTAGACAGTCCATGGAAAGATACTGATATTGGCTTTGATGGTAGTCACTAGGGCTATCTGAGCCCTTCAAGGTTGGTTTCACAAAAGTACTCATAAATTTAATGCCAAAATGCACTTCACAAGAGTTGGAAGAAAACTGTCTCCAGTTAAAAAGGGACTGGATAAATTCATGGTGGCTAAGTCCATAAATGGCTATTAGCCAGGATGGGTAAGAATGGTGTCCCTAGCCTCTGTTCGTCAGAGGATGGAGATGGATGGCAGGAGAGAGATCACTTGATCATTGCCTGTTAGGTTCACTCCCTCTGGGGCAGCTGGCATTGGCCACTGTCGGTAGACAGATACTGGGCTAGATGGACCTTTGGTCTGACCCGGTACGGCCTTTCTTATGTTCTTATGTTCTTAGAAAATCTGTGGGTTGTTGTTGTTGTTTTGGAAGATCAAATTCATTCAACTTGCCTGAGAAAATTCTTAACAGCTGCCACTCCTCAACTATTTCTTCTCTCCAACAAGCTTCTTACCACAGATGTCTTCATGCTGATATTTCTGGTTTGGTTGGAGGAGTGGATGTCAACATGGAAAGGATGTTTGCCAGTTTTCATCAGGATGATCAGCTTAGCCCGTGTTCACAGCTTTCAGAAGAAAATTATCTTGAATGCTTATGGATCAGTGTCTTGGCAGATAAAGCACAAGATGGGGAATTAGTTGGTGTCTGCTACCGACTATCAAACCACATGAAGGAATAGGATGGCTGGCTCCTTACGCATGTACCTATAATGTGTAAGGAAAAAAGCTGTGTGGTCATGGGGGATTTCAGTTTAAGTGACATATGCTGGAGGTCTCATGGTGACAGTATTTCAACATCCTTGGAATTCTAGATATTATAGATGACAATGTCCTAACTCAAAAAGTGTTGCATTCAATAAGGAGAAATTCTGAATAAGATCTCAACTGACAGATAAAGAGGAACTGATCACAGAACAAAAATTAATGGTAACTTAGGTACAGGTGATAGTAATGAATATAAATCAGAAGTTAGGAATTGTAGAAAATTGACAAGAAAAGCTAAGGGCCGTAAGGAGAAATCTATAGTTAGCAGGAGTTCTTTAGCATATTAGGGGGAAAAAATAATCCTAACAAAGGTATTTGTCCATTACTAGATAGAAATGGTAGAATTACCAATAATAATGCAGAAAAGACAGAAGTCTTCAATAAATATTTCCGTTCAGTATTTTGGGGAAAAAACAGATGTATTCATACCACGTGGTGATATTCTTTCCATTCCACTAGGATCTCAAGAGGATGTTAAACAGCAGCTACTAAAGTTAGACATTTTAAAATCAGCAGGTCTGGATAACTTGCATCCAAGAGTTTTAAAAGAGGTAGCTGAGGTACTTGCTGGTCTGTTAATGTTGATTTTCAATAAGTCTTGGAACACCAGGGAAGTTCCATAAGACTGTAAGAAAGCTAATGTTGTGTCAATATTTTATAAGGGTAAACAGGATGATCGGATAACTTTAGGCATGTCAGTCTGACATAGATCCTGGGCAAGATAATAAAGTGACTGATATGGGATTTGATTAAGAAAGAATTAAAGGAGCGTAATATAATTAATGCCAATTAACATGGATTTATGGGAAATAGATCCTGTCACATTAACTTCTAATCTCATCAAAAAGAGATTTCTGGTTTGGCTGAATAGGGTAATGGTGTTGATGTAATATACTTAGACTTCTGTAAGATGTTTGACTTACCATTGCATGACATTTTGATGAAAAAAACTAGAAAGATGTAAAATTAACATGGCACACATTAAATGGATTAAAAACTGGATAACAGAGAGGTCTCAAAATGTAATTGTGAACAGGGAATCATCATAGAACTGGTGTGTTTTTACTGAGGCCCCATAGGGATTGGTTCTTGGCCCTACACTATTTAACATTTTTATTTATGACCTGGAAGAAAACATAAAATCATCCCTGATAAAGTTTGCAGATGACACAAAAATTGGGTGAGTGGTAAATAACAAAGAGAACAGGTCTCTGATACAGAGCCATATGTCAGCTGCACGCAAGCAAATAATGTGTTTTAATATGGTTAAATGTAAATGTACACATCTAGGTACAAAAAATGCAGGCCATATTTAAAGGATGAAGGACCCTATCCTGGGAAGCAGTGGCTCTGAAAAAGATTTGGGAGGTATGGGGGAGGAATAATCAGCTTAACATGAGCTCCCAGTGCTGTGGCCAAAAGGAATAATTCAGTCCTTGGATGCATAAACAGGGGAATCTTGAGTGGTACCTGAAAGGTATTTTAACCTCTGCATGTGGCACTGGAATAATGTGTCCGCTTCTGGTGTCTGCAATTCAGGTAGGATGTTGATACATTGGAGAGGGTTCAGAGCAGCATCACAAGAATGATTAAAGGATTAGAAAACCTGCCTTATCATGATAGACTTGAGGAGCTCAATCTGTTTATCTTAATTGAGAGACGGTTAAGGAGTGACTTGATTATAGTCTATAAATATTTACGTGGGCAACAAATATTTTATAATGGGCTATTCAGATTAGCAGAGAAAATATAACATGATGGAATGGCTGGAAGTTGAAGCTAGAAAATTTCAGACTGGAAATAAGGCATACATTTTTGACAGTAAGAATAGTTATCCATTGGAACAACTTATCCATAGTCATGGTGGATTCTCCATCATTGACAATTTTTGAATCAAGATGTACTCTAGGAATTATTTGAGGAAGTTCTATGGCCTGAGTTACGCAGGCAGTCTGGTGCGATGATCACAATGTTCCCTGCTGGCTTTGGAATTGAAAACGTGTCCTACTCATTTTGGCACTCGCTGCTGTTAGCATTGCGGTTGTCTCAGCAAGCTTGGGTTTCAGCCCCCCAGAGGGAAACAAGAGCAAGACTAAAGGTCATGATAACTGAAATGAAAGAAATACTTTAAAACAGTACCCAAGTGCAATGTATTGTGGGCAACGGTATGCAAATCAAAATGTAAATAAGGTTGACAGGCCTTCCAGCCTTAAAAGTTGCCAAAGGGCTTCTTTCATTCTGTAGTCCTTTCTGCCCTTCATAAGTGTGGTACAGCTGTTCCCTCCGCCGGCAATGACACTGACCTCTCGGGGGAAGGGCAGACACGAAAGTCACAGGGATTCTTAGCAGCTGTCACTTCTGTAATGGCTTCTTTTAGTTTTATTTCTTAATGATATTTTTTGAAAAAAAAATTTGTTGATGTATGTCTTTATTGTGGTAGAGAAAAATCAGAATGCTGATGGAGCCACAATGATTTTTCATCACAAGTAACCAGCTACCACTCTGTTAACCCTTAGGAGACTGGCCACTTCACAGGGAGATATAACCGGAGGATGATTTATATACAAGCGTCTAGCGATGCCACTGTAGACTGCTGTGATGGGGGAAAGGGACAATCTGTGGCCCTGCCTGCACTGAGTCCTGCCTACCCCCTCTGGCTTGGAACCTCCTTTTCCCCCTAGCAATCCCTCCCACCGAGACTCCCCTTGCTGCCATGGTGTCCCTTCCCTCAGCCCAGGCAACAGCAGCAGATGGCAATGCGCGCTGGTGAATGGCAGCTTTCTGGCATGGAGTCAGAGGCTCTGGCATGGAGCAGTATGCCAGCTGCTGACACAGGTAGCTGGGAAACAGTGTGACTGGCTGCCTCTTGAGGCTTTTTCAAAGGGTGACAGTAGGGACTAAAAGAAGGCTAAGAGGGGTGAGACAAGGTCATCGTTAAGAGGAGAAGTAGTCGGGCTGTGCTGGGATAGAGCACAGGCCACAGGACAGGCAAACTTGTTCTCAGCCCCTTAGTGGGGATCCATGGGGCTGTGGGGCAGTTTAACATTGATTACTATAGCCTTGAAAAGATCTTCCCTTTTTTTCCCCCCTGTTGGTCTAATCCATTTTATTTCAATTTATGACCAAGTAAAACTCCCGGATATCCACAACCATGCAGTGAGATAAGTTTTAAAACACACCCAGGCAGAAATATAACCTGCATTCTCTAGTTCAGTAATAGAGCAGCAGTTGGAGCCGTTTAACTTCAAAGGGTGCTGGTCTCCCTTTAGTAGTGCCCTTTGTAATACTGTGGTGCCTGCTGTAACAACAGAGCCATGTGTAATGCCTCTACTACACTGACTTTTTTTGTCTCACCCTTTCCATGCAAGATCTTCATTGTCAGGTGTGGAGTTTTTAGAGCCTGAAGGAGTTAGACGTCTGAAAACAGAAATAGTTTGCTTCACTGATAATGTCTGGTAATGTGCAAAATCTCATTAAAATCCGTTCAGACATTCCTGTTCCATACCGAGTTAATAACACATGAAAGTTGCATTGGGCCTATAATTAGAATTACTTTTTAAAAATATAAATTGTGCCATGATATTCAGTTGGAAGCTAGTTTATAAAAGATTTAAGGCTGAGATGCAGTTAGATTATAACCACCTGCAATGTATCCTTTGAACAGTCTGCTCTTCCCGGGTTTCTGTTGCTCTTTAAATTAATAAAATAGTATAGTTTTATTTTCATTTACTGTCCTTTAATAAATTAATATTTAATGTTACATAAAAAATTCAACCAAGTCCACTTGATCTATCAGGCTTTCAAGCTTTCTCTTTATCCAAAAGAGAGGTTGTTTTAATAACCTTTATTCACTTTAATTCTACTGTGTTTTTACTCATGCCTTCATGTAGTCAACTGTATTAGAAGTAAATGGCCTTGTGAAAAGGAAAGTATAAAGTAATGATGGTGGAAAATTATGTCTTGAATCATCACAGTCAATCACTGATTGATGAAATACCTGAGCTGATAATGAAGATACAGTGAAACCAAATCAACCCAGTATCTGGCAGAAGTTGGGAAAATCAGAGAAACCTGCCTAGTGCTCTACAAAGGAGCAAGTATTTGGAGAGGTGAGGCAAATGGGTGAGACTGGGAAGGAGATGAAGGATTACCTACTCCCTGTACCTAGGCTGATGTGCAGGACACATCAAGATGAGCCAAGACAGCTGCAGCTGGGGAGATGAACAGCAGGTTAAAGCCAAGAAGTGGGATCTATGGCTCAGAGTTCATTGGGAGCCATGGAAATAGTGGCCTAAGATGTATTGACTTGGCATCTGTGAGCCACTGGTGAGCTGTTGTGGAACATGGTCTTGATTGCAGGATATGTAGAAGGGATGCTGGAAAATGAGATACTGCAAGGGGCTAGATCAGATTTGGAGAAGGAAGGATATTGAAGCACTAGGGAGCTACGGGGCAGGTGATGGTAACCCTTTGATGAAGGATGCTGTGCTGTAAAAATACAGAATATTATTTAGAAGTAGAATGAACTAGATGGAGCTTGTAGCTTTCTGCTGTTCCTGAGTGTTACTAGGTTTACTCCTTCTACAGACAAGAGCACTGGACAGTTACAAGACCCTCAGGTTGAAGCTGTGAAGCTTAACTCACGCTTTTGCATGAGGATTTTGTATTTGACAGGTGACTTTTGTTACTGCTTCCTAATGTTAGAGGATCAGAAATTTTCCATCTGTTGCAAGGCCAGGTTCATTACTAAAGTGATAGACATGAGAGGCATGGGAGTCAGCCGTCTTCCCTTGTCCTGGTCTGCAGCTCTATATTATCTCTGATGCTGGCCTTTAGTTCACCCACATTCTCCTTATGCCTTTCAGTTCCTGGAAGATTATCATTACTGCCTGTAGCCCAGAAGGGAAGATGTGCTCCTTCCTAAGAAGTTGCTATCTGTGTTATTTCAGAAATATGTGCACTTACAACTTCATCCGCAGCCCTTGCCTCCCTCCTCCCCTGCATGCAACAGTGGGAAGATCTTCCACTATGTGCACTGCAAGTCAAAAGTAACCTCTCTCAGAATGAATCAGTAGGTCACCCCAGAGAGCAAACTACAGTGAGCTATACCAATATACCAGTCCTTTGGTGGCAATCAGGGAACAGTGGAGACATGCTGGCCTAATGTGTTATCCCTTTAATCTCTACATCAAGAGCCAGCATATTACCTATTCATTTGGAGGTGAGTGAGCTCCACAGTTAGTTTAAGTAAGGAAGACTGAGAACTATCATACGAGTTTCATTGCAGGCGAACACTAAAATTGGTTTATATCTCAAAGGCTCAGAGCAACATGCAAGAGAACAGAGAAATACTGTTCTACGGTAAATGCCACTACAGTCTGATTGGATTGGACTTCTCTGGTCTTGGCTGGATTAGTGCAAATTAATTTCACATTAACCTGTTGAAGACCACGAATGCCCATTGGGTTCTAGGGAATTCAGTTAACTGCAATAACAATATTTTTGTGCTAGGTGCAGGAACACAAAAAAATGTTTCTATGGATATTAAAGCATTTTACAGCCTATGGCTCACAGACACTGATGATCTTCACAGACCACAGATGAAATATTGTAATTTATTTTAAGTCTAGTTTCCATGATTTTTGTCCTTTACCAAGGGCTTGAATGAATTTCACATGTAGAGCCCTCCTCATTTCATACTGCACTTCTTTTTTTGCTCATCTTAATTTTACTCACTCATGTTTTATTTTAAATATTTTTGATCTCAAAAAGTTTGTTTTACTCTCTATCATGGTTGTAGGGGTACATGTTCCCTCTTCTGATCTCTCTGAGCGCACCCACCTCAGAGAGCAGGTGTGGCCCTTATCTGTCTCTGGGTAGAATCCCATGATTTCTTCCAGTCTTAAGCAAGGACTGGGAATGCTGTCCTATGTATCATGCCGCAGGTCTGACTGAGTTTTGGGGACATGTGTTTCCTCCCTTCTGGGACCTGTGAACAGTAATGTTGACCAACAGCCTTCTTAAAACAAATTATTTCTATTTTGCAAATGGGACAAAGCGTTAGAGGAAAGACAATTTATGAACAACCTGTATGCATGTCTGTCTTGCCTAAAGTGTGAGCATCCTATGCTGGTGACTTAGGCAGACTTAACTTCTTCATTTGCCTCTCTGTAACTCAGTCTAGGACTCCAGCTGCTCATACATGAATGCCAATGTAAACCCTGTAAAAAACTCTTTGTTATCCAAGAGGCTTCTTCAAATGCTGGTGGGCTCTGGCCCCTCCTGGTTAAACAAGCTCCATAGGCTTTCTGGGGATGGAGCCAGAGTCATTGGAGCTAATACTTCTGGCAGCATCCCTTAACCACCCTTAATTAGAAGCTGTTAGCTGAGCATCTTGAGCCATCTCCTCCTTCCTGTCTGGACTATCCCAGGGGGTCACCTCCTGGGAAGCAGATATTCCTACAGAAACCACCCTGCTCCAGTTGGGCCAACATACAGTAGTAACAAAATATTAGAGTGTCCCTGTGTTTATCCCACTCTCTGAAAAGGAAAAGCCTATCTGTGGGGGGGGATGGAAGTACAAACTATGCCAGTGTCAAGCAAACCACAAGGCCAATCTGCAGATAGAAACAACAGTAGAATCTCACTCATCTGAAACTCAGAAAGCCACACTGAAAATGGATTTGGGGGTCAGCTGTTTAAGGGAGCACAGACCCCTGAGGTTGTACTGCAGTGCTGAGGGAGGGCCAGTGTGGAACAAGTCCTTGTGGCTGAATTCCCTCTCACGGCACTCAGTATTGTCTGGAAATGGGACTTCGGCAATGCTCATGCTTCTACCCACCCCTGGGACTCAGCAGTCTGCAAATGTCACAAATCCATGCTGAACCCTCCATTCTTTAGTACGGATTAGTGGTGCTCAACCTGCTGATGGAGTATTCTTTAATCCCTTCATCCCATTTCTTCACGTGTCTGCTAGACCACAAAAGTCAGTAACTTGCAGTGTTTCTCTGTGCTACCATCATGGCAATCTTTCAGTCTACAAAGAATACATGAAGGGCCAGATTCTACAGCTTTTCCATTTGTGCTCCCATTGACTTCTGTTAGTCTATAAGGTGCCACAGGATTCTTTGCTGCTTCTACAGAACCAGACTAACACGGCTACCCCTCTGATACTTGACATTGACTTCTGGACTCTTACGTTGGTGGTTCACACTGAATATCTTGTATGTAGGGGTGAAAATCCTGTTGAGTTTAGAAACTGAGAAATCACACCCAGCAGGACACATGCTAGCATGGGAGTCTTTCATTGCCCAAACATATCTAAGCAGATCAAAGCATAAAAATGAAACCCATAAATCTCAAAATGAACTTTGTACCCCTAGCATCCCAAATCAGAGTATAGTGTCAAAAGACAGACAGAGCTACATCTTCAGTGTGTGGATTTATCCACTCGGCTGTCATGATTGTTAATGGAAACCAGGGGCCCAGCACACAAATTGAAAATTAACCCAAGGGTTTATTGGCTAATAAAACAGTCTTGAAAACTGTCTGATTCCTCTCTGATGGTGGTTAAATCAGGAGTGACTCCATGGAATAGAGTTAACACAGTGACGCCAGCACAAAACCAGAATTCAACCGTGAGGAGAATCAGGCCCCTTTTATCTCCTATTTAACACACATCTTCCTTTTAAAACATTGCAATACAATAATAAACTGCAATGGAATGAAAACAAAGCATTCACTTACCCCAGAGAATGAAGTGCTGGTCCCCAGGGAAAGGTTCCAAGGTTGTCATTCCTGTTGTGTGATACTTGTCAAAATCATGACAGTATTAATTAAACCTATGCAACAAGTGGGAAGCTGTCAGCATTTCCATCTTCTCTAAAGCATGTACATCTTCCCTTTGGTCTTGTCAGTATCTCTGGCTGCATTTCAGGGAGAGAGGAGATGTCTACTGCTTAGTGTTCGATTCCTCCTGGACTTTTTAGTCTGATTTGCATGCCTGGCACTCCCAAAATTCCCATTAAAATCAATGGGAGACTGCAGGCATAGTCCCTGAATGATTTTTAGCATATTTTTCATTTTAATGATATGCACATTCCTAGAAACTTGGCACCTGTTTTTGGAGTAACGATGCATATTCAGATATCGCTGCTCTGGAAGGTCCTAATACAAAGGTGAGTTTCTGGCAAAAGGATCCGACCCCATAAAAGATGAGAGTGGAGCTCAAGTGGTTCATCAGCAGAACCCCAAAATGAAATTTGTGTGTATTCCACCAATGCTTCTTATTCTACTTTGATATAATCCCAGGCTCAGATTAATAAACACTTTGGTGCATCCATACCATAAAATACAGCCATGGCCATTAAAAAATGGCCAACTGCATTACATAGCTATCTTAGTTTTTGTGTCCTCTGTATGTGCAATATTCAGTGCATTCCTTATAGTAGATTTACAGCGGTACATATTAATTTTAGGGAGCTACAAGGGATTATGCCATGCACTGAGGCAACAGTGTGTATTGCATTACATTTGTCAAGCTTATATATAGCATCCTTTACTGTAATCTCCCCATTACATGTTTGAGTTAGTCCCTTTAATCAGGGAGCCATGGCAGAATGGTACAAATCTCTGGCTGCTTCCAATATTGGATGTAAGACCTTTTAGTTCAGAGCAGTGTATCTGTGGCAAGTTTATCTCCCATTTTTCCACCTGTTCTTCCTTTTGTGGAGGCTGCATGGGTCTTTTTCCCAGTTTTATTTTAAGACTGGATGGTTTATATTTGAGCTTTGAACCCACAGTTTGATCAAACCTTGTTTTCAGTTCTGTATGGAGTCCCAGCACTGTGATGGGAGTGGGTATTGTAAAATGTTGTTGTTTGTTAGATCATCACAGTTGACAGCAAAGAGAAGGAGAAAAAGGGAAGAACTGTTTACCAAACTGCCCTGTTATATATAATTTTGTCAGGAAGGTTTTTTGGTATATTTTGCTACTATTTCATTTTCTGCTTAGTTGATATTTCTTGAAGAGATTTATATTTTTACTGCAGGCTACAGCTTTTATGTTGGTTTATGGAATTAATGGAATCATGTCAGCATCCCCCCTCCTCATTTTCAGAAGGAACAGAATTTCCAAGTCTTTTCTAAGAGCCCCGCTCTGATCTCACACATTCTGAGCAGATCAGATTTTCACACAACACAAATGAAAGACTGACACGGTGTGAGTTAGTTGTTTAAAGCAGTGGCTCTCAACCTTTCCAGACTACTGTACCTCTTTCAGGAGTCTGACTTATCTTGCGTATCCCCAAGTTTCACTCACTTAAAAATGACTTGCTTACAAAATCAGACATAAAAATACAAAAGTGTCACAGCACACTACTACTGAAAAATTGCTGACTTTCTCATTTTTACCATATAATTATAAAATAAATCAATTGGAATATAAAGTACTTACATTTCAGTGTATAGTATATAAAGCATTGTAAACAAGTCATTGTATGAAATTTTAGTTTGCTAGTGCTTTTTCTGTAGCTGGTTGTAGAACTAGGTAAATATCTAGATGAGTTGATGTGCCCCCTGGAAGACCTCTACCTATCCACAGGGGTGCACATATCCCTGGTTGAGAACCACTGGTTTAAAACATTGGCTACTCTGAAAAGTCATTTTAGAGTTTTAGGCCCCAATTTAACACTGTTACTCCTGTTTTACACCTCTACCTTGATATAACGCTGTCCTTGGGAGCCAAAAAATCTTACCGCGTTATAGGTGAAACCGCGTTATATCGAACTTGCTTTGATCCACCAGAGTGCACAGCCCCGCCCGCACACACACACACACCCCCGGACCGCTGCTTTACCGCGTTATATCTGAATTCGTGTTATATCGGGTCGCGTTATATTGAGGTAGAGGTATACTTTGAAATTAACATAGGTAGGATTGTTCTACAGTCCCAGATTTGTTTTTGAAGAAGTCCATTGAAAGCTCTGTTGTAGTTATTAGGAATTTTCATTGCTTTTCTCTAATCATAATTGTAGTGGGTTGTTACAATGTATTAGACCTGGATTAAAACTGAAGGAAATATTTTGGGGAAATTCTATGGCCTGTGTAATACAGGTGAGACTAGATGATCACAACAGTCCCTTCTGGTCTTGGAATCTATGAATTGTTTACCTTCAAATTGGGTGTGAAAAACCAATTAGGTACCCTTTATCTTTCTCCCAACACCATCCAATACATTTGCAAGAGGAAATGAGCTTTTTGAGTGTTATAATGGCTGGACTGTGTTGGTCAAGTTATACAACCTGATGCAACCCCATAATGCTTCGGATACCTCAAAAGCTGCCACCTCCATTTCTTCTCCTGGTGCCAGTGCATAGTTTTCTGAGATACAATAAATGTATGGCTGCATCATCATTAACAAGATGATGATTATCAGCATTTTGTGCTCAACTCCCAAAGAAACAGAATTACTCTTGGAAAAGAACAATGGAGATATCGAATAATAATTATAATAAAAAGTTTCCTTTTGGCAATGGAGTTTTGAAGAGGAATTCTGAAAAGTAAATAAATGACTAAGATTCTCTATATAATATATGATATAAAATAAAGTCCTGTGTAGGGAAAATAATTCTCAAACCCTTTTTGTGATTTGAACAATCCTTCTGAAGGATATCTGGTCAGTTAAAGCCTTATTCAGCAGCTGGAAGGATTTGGAATAAATTCTCAACTGGTCAGATACAAGACCAGGCTGACAATTGGTAGGCCAAAGACAGGATGTAACAGGGGCAGTTTGAATAATGCCTCAATAGGACACAAACGCCTTGTCACTAAAGACTTGATTCATTTATAAGGTCTAAAGTCTTTGAAACTACAGCTTCCAGAGATCAATTTGGATTTGACTCATTCATTCTGACTATGAATTGGACATGACATTAGTTTTCTAAATATTCTGTGGGGGAAAATATATATTTTCAAGGGTTTTTTTTATATTCACAACTTACCAGATATGAAACCTGTATCTTAAAGAGTGGCAGATGGAAGAAGCATTACCGTAAGTAGTAAAGAAAATGAATAGAAAGTTGGCAGTGACATTTGGAATGTGATGCCAGCTTCAGAGCAAGTGTGCAAAGGCAAGGTTTGATTTGAAGATAGTTAAAGGTGTAAATACATTTGGTAGGTAGTGGATATAAGGAGGTAGGACTTGTTAAGGAACTAAGGTCCATATCCTCAAAGATACTTAGGCACCTAACTCCCATTGGTTTCAGTGGGCGTGAAGCCCCTAAATACCTTTGAGGATCTGGGCATATGTTATCAGTGAGTTTACAGGGCTGAAGTTTCATAGGCCAAAGCAATGGGTGAGCTCATAGAGTGTGCTGGCATCTTTAAAAGGGGAGGGAGATTTTTCTCTGGGTGCCTAAAAAAGAGTGTTTGTGTTAAAAATCTTAATAAATGCATTTGTTCAAAATATAGAAGGCAGTTACATATAGAGGCATCTTCCCTCCAGAGATATCAAGACCAATGTTTATCATTTTCTTTGCTTTTGGAAACGGGGGTAATCTCATTACAAATGGGACCAATGTTAGTGAGAAGTAGTAGCAACATAACTTTGGGCTGTATCGTGTACCAACTGTACAGTACAGTGGCTCTCCACTTCAGACTGGGGCCTCTGGATGCTACCGTTAACAAATACAAAATAAGTCACTCTAACAAATGGAAACATTATTCTGCTGATGGTGCCAGACGCTTGTGCAATGAATTCATTCGTGACATGTAGTGAATGTTTATACTGTGGATTTGGTGGCTATCAAGTCAAATTTACCTTCAGAATTATTAGAAC
Source organism: Mauremys mutica (assembly GCF_020497125.1). Taxonomy (NCBI): domain Eukaryota; kingdom Metazoa; phylum Chordata; order Testudines; family Geoemydidae; genus Mauremys; species Mauremys mutica. Next base: position 344,361,962 of record NC_059072.1, read on the forward strand.
ATAGGAATTGCCAGACTGGATCAGAGTCAAGGTCCATCAAGTTAAGTATCCTATCTGTGATAGTGATCAGTACCAGATGTCACAGAGGAAGGGTATTGCAGAGGGATTATCTGCATGCCACATAGGTCTTTCTCCTCCTTATTTGGGCTAACAGGCTATTCAGAGAACTCATTCTGTGCAGATTAATGATTAGTGAAAATTTTTGTAATCTGAGAAGTAAATACTTTACAGCCTCAGATTATTAAAGGTTTTTTATTATTTCAACATGTACAATAAATATATCCTTGGTGAGGAGTTAGGCTTGATGCATGGTATTAAACATGAAAGCTTAACTATGCTGTGTAGGAAACATATCAGAAGAATAAAAGTTAAAAGAGTGCATCTCATTTTTAATGTTATGATCTATTATTATTTATTTGTATTACAGGAGTTCCTAGAGGTTCTGACTGAGACTGGTGCTAGGCACTGTTAAACACATAGTAAGAGCCAGTCCAAAAGGGTGAAATCCTGGCTCGATTGACATCAGTGACATTATCTGTGGTTTAAACAGACAAGACAAAGGCTGGCAGGGAAAACAGAGGCACGAGGGGCTGAAACATCTTGCCCAAGATCACGCCGCAAGTCACTCGTGGTAGAGCCGGGAATTCATACACATTCTGAAGGCTCTTTGTACTTAAAAAAGATAAAGTGTACAGCCTGGGTTCTCAGCCTGGATGGTCACGACCCCCCTCTCTTCCTTTATAGTTACATGGCGGGAGGAACGGGATCATGGAAACTACTTTCTCTTGTAACATGAGGTTGGGGTATGGAAAAAGCTAGGGAAATTATAAAATGACTAAGAAAAGTGGGGGCATGTGAATGATCAGTGAGGATCCCAAAGCAAGCAGGTATCCAGCTCGAACAGGATAGAATTTAATGGCCTAATCACTAAGCATATCATTTTTCCATTAATGGCTTGGTTCTGCAAAGTGCCGTGCACTTTGGCCCTGATCCAGCAAATCAGTTAAGCACATGTGTAACTTTAAGCACTAGTGGGCCCAATGAACTGCACAGGAAACTGACCTGAGCACTCAGCACCTTGCAGGATCCAACTTTAAGGGCTCAATTCATTGTTGCAATTCATTAATACAGGGTGGGTGGAATTCTGATGTGGAACCCTTTTGCACTTTGCTGTGGTGTGCAGGGAAACAGTGAATTGGGATCTAAACTCCTTGGTACAAGGTAAAAATGATGAACAGAATAGGGAGGACATAGGAGCCTGACCCTGCGGTAATGAAAGGGCTGTTGTTCTTCCTGACTAGTCGAAATAAGGCCAAAGAAAGTAAGTACATCGCTTTGCATGCTGTGAACCACACTTCAGCCTGTCTCTTCTGACACATCTATTCTCTATGCCAGGGGCAGGCAAACTTTTTGGCCTGAGGGCTGCATCGGGTTTCGGAAATTGTATGGAGGGCCGGTTAGGGGAAGCTGTGCCTCCCCGAACAGCCAGGTGTGGCCCGTCCCCTGCCTCATATCCCCCCCTGCTTCTCGCCTCCTGATGGCACCCCCAAGACTCCTGCCTCATCCAACCCCCCCCGTTCCCTGATGCCCCCCCAAGACCCCTGCCCCATCCACCGTCCCTGCAACCTGTCCCCTGACCGCCCACAGAACCCCCGCCCCTGACTGCCCCCAACCACCCCATCCAACCCCTCCTCTCATTCCTGACTGCCCCCCCAGGACCCCTGCCCCATCCAACCACCCCTTCTCCTTGACCGCTCCCAGAACCCCTGCCCCTGACTGCCCCCCACCACCCCATCCAACCCCCCTCTCCTTCCTGACTGCCCCCCAGGACTCCAGCACCTATTCAACCCACCATTCCCCGCCCTCTGACCACCCCACCCCCTATCCACATCCCCATCCCCTGACCACCACCCTGAACTCCCCTGCCCTCTATCCAACCCCCCACTGCTCCCTTACCACGCTGCCTGGAGCACTGGTGGCTGGCGGCGCTACAGCCGCCCCGGCCGGCTGGAGCCAGCAGTGCTACCGCACAGCACAGCACCGGGTCAGGCCGTGGCTCTGCAGCTGCGCTTCCTGGCCACCCAGAGCATTTGCACCCGCGGGCTGTAGTTTTCCCACCTCTGCTCTACCCACACCTCGCTTGTGCCTTTATCAAAGGTAGTATCCTCCATAGCATGCAAAACCCATTTAAAACTAATGCTCCAGTGCTCTTTTGTATATTAAAATAATAAATACCAGGCTTCAGGGAAAACAGTCACAATTTCTATATCCTAGGTACTTCCCCACCCCCCTTACCGTTGTATCTGAGAACCCCACAGTCCTTAATGGATTTACCTTCATTACACTCCTGTGAGGTAGGGAGATGATATTATCCCAGTTTTACAGATGGGAAACTGAGGAGCAAAGTGATTTACCCAAAGTCAGCAGGAAGTCTGTGGCACAGCAGGGGATTAAACCTAGGTCTCCAAAGTGTCTTAACCCCTGGTCAATTCTTCCTCTCTAATCCAGGATGTACATATGCTGGATGCTTGTTGTTGTTGGTGGGAAGCCTAAGAAGTTTAAAACAAATTTATATGCCCTCACAGAAGTAACAGACAGATTAAAAAGGATCCCAACTTTGTATTTATAATAAAAAAGAAATCTTAAGCTATCCAACAAAGACAACTGCCTCATGGACTTTAAGGTCAGAACGTACCATCGTGATCATCTAATCTGATCTCCTACACATTGCAGGCCACAGAACCTCACCCACCCACTCCGGTAATAGACCCCAACCTCTGGCTGAGTTACTGAAGTCCTCAAATCATAGAATCTCAGGGTTGGAAGGGACCTCAGGAGGTCATCTAGTCCAACCCCCTGCTCAAAGCAGGATCAAACCCAACTAAATCATCCCAGCCAGGGCTTTGTCAAGCCTGACCTTAAAAACCTCTAAGGAAGGAGATTCCACCACCTCCCTAGGTAACACATTCCAGTTCTTCACCACCCTACTAGTGAAAAAGTTTTTCCTAATATCCAACCTAAACCTCCCCCTCTGCAACTTGGGACCATTACTCCTTGTTCTGTCATCTTCTACCACTGAGAACAGTCTAGATCCATCCTCTTTGGAACCCCCTTTCAGGTAGTTGAAAGCAGCTATCAAATCCCCCCTCATTCTTCTCTTCTGCAGACTAAACCATCCCAGTTCCCTCAGCCTCTCCTCATAAGTCATGTGCTCTAGCCCCCTAATCATTTTTGTTGCCCTCCGCTGGACTCTCTACAATTTATCCACATCCTTCTTGTAGTGTGGGGCCCAAAACTGGACACAGTACTCCAAATGAGGCCTCACCAGTGCTGAGTAGAGGGGAATGATCACATCCCTCGATCTGCTGGAAATGCCCCTACTTATACAACCCAAAATGCCATTAGCCTTCTTGGCAACAAGGGCACACTGTTGACTCATATTCAGCTTTTCGTCCACCGTAACCCCTAGGTCCTTTTCTGCAGAACTGCTGCCCAGCCATTCGTTCCCTAGTCTGTAGCAGTGCATGGGATTCTTCCGTCCTAAGTGCAGGACTCTGCACTTGTCCTTGTTGAAGCTCATCATATTTCTTTTGGCCCAATCCTCTAATTTGTCTAGGTCCCTCTGTATCCTAGCCCTACCCTCCAGCGTATCAACCACTCCTCCCAGTTTAGTGTCATCTGCAAACTTGCTAAGGGTGCAGTCCACACCATCCTCCAGATCGTTAATGAAGATATTGAACAAAACCGGCCCCAGCACCGACCCTTGGGGCACTCCACTTGATACCGGCTGCCAACTAGACATGGAACCATTGATCACTACCCATTGAGCCCGACCGTCTAGCCAGTTTTCTATCCACCTTACCGTCCATTCATCCAGCCCATACTTCTTTAACTTGCTGGCAAGAATACTGTGGGAAACTGTATCAAAAGCTTTGCTAAAGACCAGAAATAGCACAACCACTATTTAAAATCATGGTTTAAAGACTTAAAGTTACAGAGAATTCACCATTTACACTAGTTTGAATGTTCAAGTGACCCGTGCCCCATGTTGCAAAGGAAGGTGAAAAACTCCCAGGGTCTCAGCCAATCTGACCTGGGGGAAAATTCCTTCCTGACCCCAAATATAGTGATCAGTTAGACCCTGAGCATGTGGGCAAGACCCACCAGACAGATATCTGGGAAAGAATTCTCTGTATTAACTCGGAGCCCTCCCCATCTAGTGTCCCATCTCCAGCAGTTGGGAATTTTTGCTACTGGCAGTCGCTGATGGGCCATATGCCATTGTAGACAGTCCCATCAGAACCATCCCCTTCAGAAACTTATCAAACTCCGCCTTGAAGCCAGGTTTTTTGCCCCCACTGTCCCCCTTGGAAGGTTGTTCCAGAATTTCACTCTTATGATGGTTAGAAGCCTTCATCTAATTTCAAGCCTAAACTTATTGATGACCAAGAGTAAAGGGAGAAAAAGAATGGTTTACATAAATAGTATAAATAACTATACTACAATGATAGTACTTTGCGCCCTCAGAGAGCCAAGGCATTCAGCTGACAACTTGACACCTGAGCTGTACAATTTGTAGCCAGACAAAACCTGTTGGCTAGAGCTTCCTCTGGTGTTAAAACTGTGCCACATTTACACCAACTGAGGATCTAGCTCCATCATCCACTAGTCCTTACTTATACGAGATGGTACTGATTTGGCATGTCCTTTTTGAGCTGATATTTTGTCTTCTAATACTTTTCTACTGTTTTTTAAAAACAAATATAACATTGTAATAAACATCTTGAAAGTGGACTATTAGGATTTTACATTGCTTTTTTCCCCTTGTACAGTCTGAAAAAAGAGGGATCTTTTGCCAACCAATCACCCATGTTATTGGCAGTCACTGCTTCACAATGCACCAAACGGGGTTACAGGTGCATTATTTTTAAAATCTAATAGCAGCACTTATGAAAGCATTTATCATCTTGAAGCAAACATTGATGAACCTGCATATTACTGGAGAGCAAAATGTAATACCTGCTGACAGAAGGAATTAAGATCTCTCTAATGGTGCCAACATTAGATAAGGTCAAGCTAATGTAGGCTGGGTCTGCTAACATTCATGCATTTCAGTGGTGTCATTTCCCCTGCTATATAGTATACCAGCATTTCCATCAGAATCTGTTTTCAGATTTTGGTTGGTTTGGGTTTTTTTTACTAAAAAACTGCAACCTGTCATACAAGAGTAAGGATGGAAATAATTACATTTTAATATTACTAAGATTCTTAACTGTTTTTTCGGGGAGCTGCAAAATGCTTGTTCTTGTGTTTTCCATTGCTATGCTCTAATTTTATAACTAACAAGCAATTTCAGCAAAATTAAAATTTTCCTGCCACTAGCCTGTGCAGTGGATTTAGCCTGGTGGATATTATAGGTGACTTGGACCTCAAGCACCAAAAATGGGTTCTTGGAGTTAGTCTCCTACATGAATTTTTAGGCTCCTAATAAAGGGCCCTGACTCTTGTTATTGGAAAGCCTCTAGGCATGTCTGGCGCATATGGTAGGCTGGGGGAGGCTATGCCTCCCCAAACAGCCCAGCGTGGCCCCGCCCACGCTCTGCATGGAAGGCCCCCTCCTGCTTGTGCTTTCCCCTTGGTCTCAGCCCAGGCACACTGGCTGCTCCTCTTCAGGGAAGCATGATGGGCTGAGGCTACGGCTGGGGGGGGCTGCCAGCACTGGGGCTGCCTGCCCTGCGCTGGGGTGGGGGGCTGCGGGAGGGGATTTGGGGGGACAAGCAACGCCTGCCTGGTGCTCGGGAGCTGGGGCGGGGGCTGGCAGCTGCAGGGATGGGGGCTCTGGGCTCTGGTGGGGGAAAGGGGGAAGGAGGGGTGGGGCCAGCCCAGGACTAGCTACACTGAGCCGGTGGGTCACCCGCTGCCCATGCCTCTAGGGAGCACAGGAACTTCAGTTACCTGAACCGGTTTATGAATCACATGCCCATTTTCATGGAGATTTTGCTAAGTAAAAGCTGGCAAAGTGCAGCAGTGTATCAGACAGTGATGCGCTGTTGTTTTCTTCTTTCTTCAAAGGGCCCCAAGACAGTGAATCAGCCTTTCACTGAATGTATTTTTCCCTTTTGTCCATCTGTCACGACCTTAATTGTCTGAATTGATTTTTTCCAGAAAATGCATCACATTACTCGCTCATATTCAATTTGTGATTCACTGTATCCCCAGATCCTGCTGCTAGTCAGTTGTTCCCCATTTTGTAGTTATGCATTTGATTTTTTGCTTCCTAAGGCCTGGTCTACACTGCGGTGGGGGGACTCGATCGAAGTTACGCAACTCCAGCTATGTGAATAACATAGCTGAAGTCGACATACTTAGACCTACTGTCCACGGTGTCTTCACTGTGGTGAGTCGACTGCTGCCACTCCCTTGTCAACTCTGCCTGTGCCTCTCGTGGCGGTAGAGTACAGGAGTCGACGTGTGAGTGCTCGGGTGTTGATTTATCGCGTCTAGGCTAGACACGATAAATTGACACCCCCCCCGCTGGATCGATCACTACCCCCCGATCCGGTGGGTAGTGTAGACATACCCTAAGTATAGTACTTTGCACTTGCCTTTATTGAATTTCATCTTGTTGATTTCAGACTAATTCTCCAATTTATCAAGGTCATTTTAAATTCTCATCCTGTCCTTCAAAGTTCTTGCAACCCCATCTTGGTGTCATTACAAATTTTGTAAGCATTCTCTCCACTCCATTATCCAAGTCATTAATGAAAATATTGAGTATAACCAGACCCAGGACTGACCTCAGGGGACCCCACTAGAGATGTCTTTCCATGTTGAGAGAGAACCATTGATAACTACTTGATATGTAATTGGTTTAATAAACATCTAACTTTTTTATCTTAGTTCAATTTCAAAAAAAAAGGCCCAGCTGCTGAAATTTGCCTCCCATGTTGCAGAAGCCTCACATATACTGTTATTTTTTAAAATCAAACTGGGGCCTGAAGTTTGACTCCATGAACACCTAGCATGTAGTTAGTAAATATTTAAAAGTCATAACAAATCTTACAAATATCTTCTAGGAAAATTCAGAATAAATTTTCAATCAAATAAAACAATTTCAAGTACCCGACCTTGATGAAATGTCATCCAAAGTCAAAACAGTACAAAACACAATAAAGTCGTCTTCATCGTCTGACCATCCCATCTAAGTATCAAAGGTGCTGGTGTACAAACTGCAAGTAATTTGATGCTGTGCTATTGAGAGTCTTTTTTTGATCTTCATCACTTTTTCACTAGTAGGGTGGTGAAGCACTGGAATGGGTAACCTAGGGAGGTGGTGGAATCTTCTTCCTTAGAGGTTTTTAAGGTCAGGCTTGACAAAGCCCTGGCTGCGATGATTTAGTTGGGAACTGGTCCTGTTTTGAGCAGGGAGTGGGACTAGATGACCTCCTGAGGTCCCTTCCAACCCGGATATTCTATGTTTCTATGATTCATTTCTCACTCTACAGATTGGAGTCTAAATATAGGAATTCCTCCCACACCTCAGATGCAGTATCTGTGTGGGATTTCTTTATTAATTATTAAAGGAGAATGTTATGATTGAAGCTACTCTGGTGTAAATTATTTCTTGACCTAATCCAGTTGTAAAGCACCAAAACCTCTTGACATACACCTTGAAATATAGTTTAACAACATTGTGAGTGTATATAATGCTTGTGAAAGGGGCCACCTTGACAGCACTTGAGACTGTCTCTGTTTATCCACAGAACAGGTGGAATGTGAAGTACTCTCTGTTTATCCACAGAACAGGTGGAATGTGAAGTGCTCTCTGTTTATCCACAGAACAGGTGGAATGTGAGCAATGGAAATACAGTCTCCTTTTTTTAATTTTTTTTTTACATGTACCTTTCATAAATATCAAGCCGGTTTACCATGTAGCAAGAAGTACATAATGAGGTAGAGTAAAAATAAATAGTTGTAATAGTTGTAATAGTAATAAAAAAAAGTTAATGTAATCTTGACCAAATTGACCAAAGAGAAAATGACCTAATCTGAGTCATGTACAAATGTACAAATCCTAGATTAAGGGTAAAATTTGCAAAGCACCTAAGTCCCATTTTCAAAAGTGATTTAGGGCCAGATTTTTGAAGGTATTTAGGCGCCTAACTCCCACTGACATAAAATATCTGGCCTTAACTTCCGTTGATTTTCAATAAGACTTAAGATCCTAAGTGCTTAAATCACTTTTGAAAATGAGACTTAAGTCTTGTCTATACAGTGCTTTAGTCTGCATCAGAGGGGTTTCAATTTGAGTTAGGATTTCTGATAAAGAAAATTGGATTCAAGTGAGAAGAGGATCTGCTAAATTATGAACCTGAAGGAACAGCATGATCTGAGAACTTGCTCCAGTAGTTTGTACACAAACAAAAGCAATGGATAGGGTTGCCAACTTCCTACTCACTCAAAACCAACACCCTTGCCCTGCCCGGCCCATCATTTGAGGCCCCACCTCTGCCCCGCCCCTTCTCTGAGGGCCCTCCCCCTATTCAATCCGTGCTCCCTCCCTCTGTCACTCTCCCCATCCTCACTCACTCACTCATTTTCACCAGACTGGCTCAGGATGGTTGAGTTGAGGGAGGGGGTGAGGGCTCCAGCTGAGGGTGTGGGCTCTGGAGTGGGGCCAGGGATGAGGGGTTTGAAGTGCAGGAGGGGGCTCTGGGTTGAGGCGGGGGGTTGGGTGTGGGAGGGGTATGGGCTCTGGGCTAGGGGTGCGGGTTCCATGTGGGGCCAGAAATGAGGGGTTCAGGGTGTGGGAGGGGGCTCTGAGCTAGGGGTTGGGGTGCGAGGGGGTGAGGACTTTGGCTGGGGGTGCGGGCTCTGGTGTGGAGCAGGAGATGAGGGGTTTGGTGTGCAGGAGGGGGCTCTGGGCTGAGGCAGGGGGTTGAGGTGCAGGTGGGTGTAGACTCCCGGGGTGGGGCTGGGGATGACGGTTTTGGGGAGCAGGAGGGTGCTCTGGACTCGGATCGAGGTGTTCGAAGGGCCTTCAACATCTGAACATGGGAATAGTAATTTCTACATAATTGATAGAGGTGTTGTGAGGATTAATTAACATTTATACATTCCTTTAAACATGTAAAGCTCAGTATAAGTATTATTGATATATTTTATTCTTAAAATCAGACTTTTCTTTAGCAAGTATGTAATATTGGGTTCTGTGTTTGCCTGGCTTTCCATTGTAAGTGTTCTGTTTAATAGGAAGTCTCTGAATCACATTCCAGAAAAAAAAAATTTTAGTTTTCTTTAGCAACTCTCTCCAACTCTGGGCTGTATTATGGCTCAAAGGCAATGGAGCAGTGGAGAGAGGGAAGGAGTTAGCAGCTGGCTGTGAGTATGGTGGAGTCTGGAGGAATTATGCCTGCTTCTAAGAGCAGCAGTTGCTGCACCCAGTCCCATACTAAAGATGTAGGGTCCAATTCATTGTTGCCCTGTACCTTGACCAGTACAAAGTGGGTGTAAAATGCTACCATTCTGACCAGTAGCATTTTACAACCAGTTTGCATTTACATTGCACTAGTGTAAATAAGGTGCAGGGCAACGGTGAATCAGGTCCCCATTGTGTGCACACCCAAGCATTATCTCTCAGATAGGTGCTCCTGCCCAGGGTGTGAAGCACTGGCTGGGCCTCCAGTTTACCTACACTCTGCTGCAAGGAGTGTGCAGCATGAGAGGGCCCCTGGGTATTCAGTGCTTTCTGTAAGGGTAACTCCTCTGGGGGCAGAAGGGGTTCACTGCATGCTTTGCCCCCCACTGCACCCAGGCAGGGACACTTTTCATGCAAATTCCACAATCAGTGTGGACAAAATAGATTCCAAGGTATTTCCTTGCTAAATGAGATCGGGAGGGGTGGTTCTCCACTGCACAGTTCCACTTGAAAGAACTTTGGACACTTTCTTTATTGCTTCTTCATGTGTTTGTCCGACTGGTAATTTTACTGTACCTTGTGCTCCGTCAGCAAGGTAATTCAGTCACTGAGAAGAAGGATGGTCCAGTGGGTATGGTGCTAGCCTGGGTTCAGTTACCTGCTCTGCCACAGGCTTTCTGTGTGACCTTTGGCAAGTCAGTCTCTCTGTGCCCCAGTTCCCCATGTACAAAATAGGGATGACAGTACCTTGGTGTTACGGGTGGTGAATATATTAAAGATAGTGAAGTGCTCAGATGCTACAGTAATGGGGTTATATACACGCGTTGGATAGATAGGTCATGTGACCAAGATTCTCAGAATATGTCCTGCATTTATTAATCTTAATATTCATTTGCATTTACCGATTGTAATGCAGCTACAATAGAGGTTTGTTTGTTTTTTCCATCATCAGAGTACGCTCGATTTGAGGCAAAAATCCATGACCTACGCGAGCAGATGATGAACCACAGCATGAGTTCTGGGTCTGGCTCCCTGAGAACCAATCAGAAGCGGTCACTCTACGTCAGGTAGGCACGGAGTGTTTTTCCTGATGATACGTGTGAGCAGCTTCTCTACCAAGTGGTTTGGAGAGCTGAGGAATGGAACCGAGACATGTATCATGATGTGAGTTTATATGGTTCAAAATGTATAATGCAGTGAAATTAATATAATTGCTTGATGCGCCTATATTAGTAATGCTGTCATTCCGAGGCTATTTTTAAAGAGCAGTAGAAAGAGTTGTAGCAATGTTTTAAGGTGAAAACTTTCACCATTTGACAACCCACACAGTAGCTGAAAAAACAGACGAGCTTTTCTGTATACTGAAGGCCTCAGTTAGGTCAAATTCCATTGGACTGGGCACCATTCAAACTGCCCCTGCCACAAGGAGCTTATGATCTAAGAGGCAGGACGATAGAGGATGACAATTATATAGGATGTACACAATTCTTAGCTAGGCAGTACTAGTGATCACCGCTTTACCTTTGCCATAGTCATCCTAGTTCCATAGCCATTATTAACCAAAGGACTGGGATTCACACCTCTGATTCTAGCAAGTTTTGCTGTCAGCCCCTCATTTTGGCAATGGAAAGTGTACTGCTAAAGGTCAGCATGTGGGGTTTAATGCCAAATATTTTAATAGCACTCCTACTTTTTAGGCCTTCCACTTCTAAACTCTTTCCTCGTGCTGAGCATACCATTTGAAATTCTTGACAATCGCAAAGTCCAGGGAATCATAGAATCATAGAATCTCAGGGTTGGAAGGGACCTCAGGAGGTCATCTAGTCCAACCCCCTGCTCAAAGCAGGACCAAACCCAACTAAATCATCCCAGCCAGGGCTTTGTCAAGCCTGACCTTAAAAACCTCTAAGGAAGGAGATTCCACCACCTCCCTAGGTAACCCATTCCAGTGCTTCACCACCCTACTAGTGAAAAAGTTTTTCCTAATGTCCAGCCTAAACCTCCCCCTCTGCAACTTGAGACCATTACTCCTTGTTCTGTCAATATGTCAACCTCCAGGCAGTGACAATTATTCATGGGGGGGGAGGGGGAGGAGCTAATTGGGTGGTACCATTGCAGAGATCCAATTAAGGCTAAATCCTAGATTTTGTCACTTTGCTTTCAGCATGAGCGGAGAGGGTAGCAAAGAAGGAATTTAAGCAAGAGGGAAATACTTAAAGTAGGCGATTGGTGGTCTCATTGCAGTTCCCAGTGACAGGAACCCCAACAGGCACTAATTGGTACTTCAGTAGAGAGGTCAAGGTCTGAATGGGGATTGAGATGGAACTTCTCTCATATCCCCAGAGGTTGATCTGTCCAGACCAGGATGGAAGTATCTTGAATAGGCAGCAGGTTTAAAACAAACAAAAGGAAGTATTTCTTCACACAACGCACAGTCAACTTGTGGAACTCCTTGCCAGAAGATGTTGTGAAGGCCAAGATTATAACAGGATTCAAAAAAGAACTAGATAAATTCATGAAGGATAAGTCCATCAATGGCTATTAGCCAGGATGGGCAGGGATGGTGTCCCTAGCCAAAAGTTGGGAATGGGCAAAAGGGGATGAATTACTTGATGATTACCTGTTCTGTTTGTTCCCTCTGAAGCCCCTGGCATTGGCCACTGTCGGAAAACAGGATACTGGGCTAGATGGACCTTTGGTCTGACCCAGTATGGCTGTTCTTATGTCATGGGTACAGGTCTAGCTGCACCTCTGACCCATCTCTGGTCTCTCTCTTAATGCACAACCACTGGTATCAGGACTCCTGCCTTAACTTTTCCTTTCAGTGAAATCGTGTGATTCTCCAACACTTAGACCAGGCCCTGGTCAACAGAACCCTGTGTATCTACTATACTTACCAGTAGGTCCAACTGTGTTTGGTACTTGCAGTTCTTCTTCATGGGAAATACCGTGACCAGACAGCCTTCTTAAAACCATACCATTGTTTAATCTGCACAATTGGAATAAATCTTAACAAAAGAGAAAAAGGACTTTAAAACAATACCCAGTCTACTGCATATCTATTCTACCTAATGGCTTACCAGCCCCCATAAGCTAGAAAAGCCTAACCGCTTCAGACATGCCAGCCAGTGTCTTTGTGTGTCAGTCTGTTCCCCAACAGAAATTGTCTCTCAAATGCCCCTGCCCTAGAGAGACATGCACCTTTTATCCAGCCAGAAGTTCTTTGTCTTCTTAGGCCTGGTCTACACTGGGGGGGCGGGGGTCGATCTAAGGTACGCAACTTCAGCTACGTGAATAGCGTAGCTGAAATCGAAGTACCTTAGCTCGAATTACTTACCCATCCTCACGGCGCAGGATCGACGTCCGCGGCTCCCCCGTCGACTCCGCTACCGCCACTCGCTCCGGTGGAGTTCCAGAGTCGACGGGAGCGCGTTCGGGGTTCGATATATCGCATCTAGATGAGACGCGATATATCGAACTCCGAGAAATCGATTGCTACCTGCCGATCCGGCGGGTAGTGAAGACGTACCCTTAGTTTCCTGAATTTGGCCTGCTTTCCAAAGCAGTTTGGTGGGCTCAACAGGATGTCAAGCCAGTGTCTCTAGAGCAGGGGTCAGCAACCTCTGGCATGCGGCTCGCCAGGGTAAGCACCCTGGTGGGCTGGGCCGGTTTGTTTACCTGCCACGTTGGCTGATCGCGGCTCCCACTGGCCACGGTTCACCGCTCCAGGCCAATGGGGGGCTGCAAGAAGCAGCGCAGGCCAAGGGATGTGCTGACTGTGGCTTCCCACCACTCCCATTGGCCTGGAGCAGTGAACTGTGGTCAGTGTGAGCCGCGATCGGACGAACCTGCGGACGCAGCAGGTAAACAAACTGGCCCATCCCGCCAGGGTGCTTACCCTGGCGAGCCGCATGCCAGAGGTTGCCAACCCCTGCTCTAGAGTCATTATCCATTCCATTATCATGTGACAACCCTCAATAGTTTGTTTGTCTTATCTTGAATCATTGTTTTGAATTCCTGTTTGTTTCCCAACATCCCTGTTGATTAAACCCAATACAGCCAACAGTAAAAATCCCAATATAGTATCCATAGATTATTACAGAATAGCCCCATATCTGCCACAGGAGGCACCTTGGTGGGGCAAATGTGGGGACATTTTTGATGTCATTACCAGTACAGCACTTGTTCTGTAAATAGAGGACTTCATTCTGCTCACAATCCAGCACCTTTCACAAGCATCAACTTAATACACATTTTTTTTTAAATCAAAACTTAACTTTAAATACAAGTAGAATATTTCTACCTGGAAAGAGATTCAGAAGCCCAAGGTCCCCATTGGCAGCACTCTCAGTGTAACTGACTCCATAGCCTCTGAGTAATCTTTTCAAAAGCACCTAAGTGCCATTTTCAAATTGATTTAGACACTTAGGAGCCTAAGTCTAATTGAAAGTCAATGTGACATAGGGATCTGATGGTCAGATTTTCAAAGAAATTTAGGCACCCAAAGGCGCCTATTGGGATTTTCAATAGTACCTAAGCAGGTGAATCAATGGGAGTTAGTCACCTGATCTACTTAAATGCTTTTGAAAATCTGTCTAGGCACCTATCTGCATCTTTCGGTGTCTTTTAAAATCTGAGCCTAAGTGCGTAGATCACTTTTGAAAATGGAACATAGGCTCCTAAGTTATTTAGGCCCTTTTGAAAATATTACCCTCTGTCTTAATATACAGCTGTTGAAGTAACATCTGTTGTTTTTAAATTCACAATTGGAAACAAATAGTTTATAATTTTGTAAGATGGAGTTTGATTAAACAAAAATCTCCAGTAGTCATCATGGTGACCTCGAAGTAACCCGATACTCTTCTGATGTCTTTTAGCCATATGTCTAAATATCACTTCCCATACCACAAATACAAATCTGTTCTTTTATTTCATAACTGAGCAGAAAAGCCTCAACCATGAAACCTCAAGAACCTCAGTTCCTTTTTAGTTGCATAAATTCATGCAGTCAAAGCCAAGAAAGCTGGCTGTGTTCAGCTCTACTAAAAGTGTACTTGAGAAGCACTGTATTTTACATATTATTATTATTATTTATTTGGAATGTGGTAGAACCTAGAGGCCACAGTCGGGCATGGCCTCCATTGTGCTAGGCACTGTTGATTCAAATAATATATGGTCGTTACTAAAGTAGTTTCTGTCTTTATTAGGTACTGGGGCAGTGGGTTGGGGGTAGGGTGACCAGATGTCCCCATTTTATAGGTACAGTCCCGATTTTTGGGTCTTTTTCTTATATAGGCTTCTATTACCTCCCACCCCCTGTCCTGATTTTTCACATTTTCTGTCTGGTCACCTTAGGTGCGGGGGGAAGAATGACATGGCAAACATGCCATATTCTCTGAGGTTTTGATTTGCTGGGGACATTAAGGATAGAATCCCCTTCTCATCGAGGGACCTTTGTGAGAAGTCTGCAGCATAGGAGAATACTGTAATAATGTTCTTGAAATTCAGGCCAAGTGCATTTTAGATGATCATTTTGGTAAGCATCTGTGCAGTGTGTGAAAGGACAAGATGCTGCTAATTATCCTAAAAATGTCTACGTAGCAATTCCCAGTTATGATAGAAAGTTGATGATTCCATTTTTCTTCATTTCTTCTTTATTTAAGATGTTGCGGTTTTGCCGTTCTGCGTTGAATACGAGCTTGTGTGTGTGTGTGTGTGTATATATATATTCAGCTTGAAATGTTTTAGCGTTGGAGTTTTAATTGGGATAAATTTCATTGGTTAGGCAGTGCGTGGGTACATAAAGTAATTGCTGCGTAGATAAAATTACACTGGGAAAACCAGAAGAGAGGAAAACAAGTTTCTCTTAAATTGAGAATTATTAAAAAATAAATACAACCAGTGCACCAGCAGCAGCTGATAGGACGTGTGGGTCTTTCTTCTGCCCTTCTTGTGGAAAAGTGTGAGAGGAAAGATAAAGTCTGTGGCAGGAGCCATACAGAGTTTCCAGCAGATCCTTCCAACTGGGATTGAGTTTGCTACTTTCATCATGGAATGGGCAGTGGGTTCAAACCCTAAAACTTGCAGATTCCCTCCCCCCCCCCAAGACCTTGGGGGAACCATGGCATGCTAGGTCGCCATACCAATTCTGGAGACTCCCTGTCTACCATTGTCTCTGAAAGCATGGCTCCATCAGGCTCCTTCACCTTCTGCTGCCCCTGAAAATAGCTTCAGGAAGGGTTCTCTAGTGCAGAGGGAGGCATGCAGAAAGCTAATACAGCCTCAGGCTCTGTGAAGGTTTGTGTGGATTCCTCACAGAATCCTATTTGACCCCACCCTCTCTGAAGATTTAGGAAGGTGGCTTATTCTCTCCTCACACAGACAGGGGAATTACACATGCTGATGCTTGGCACAGTCCAACCCCCTAATAATTGGAACACATTTAGTCATTAATATTAAATGAAGTGTAAAGACTATACAGTATGAAGATAATGGGTCATAGGTGCTAGAACTGCATTTGTCTCAGCTGTTAAAATGTAGTCTTAAAAACTGTATATACTAAGTAGAAACCAGAGAGAGGGATTTTTACATAAAGAATTGTGTAGCTCTTTGAATTCCTTTGTTTAATTTTGGTGATTTGTATTCTTGCTCTTTATCTTAGTCATTTCAAAGAGCCACTGTTGCTTCATGGAAAAATTCCCCTTCAACTGTATTTCTGACTGTAAATCATATTTTCTGTGTTTTTCTTTATCTGTTCTCTTTAGTAGTGGCTTTATATAAAAATACTGTCATTGTTTCTTGAGAATTCAACTGTTCCTGCTGCCCGTGAAGCACTAATTCCCTGTTTGGGATGTTATCAGAATGTCCACAGCAACCAACTGCAGAGCCACAAAGAGTATTAGGAGACTCTAGGTGAGGATTGAAAAACAGGAGATGATTTACTCTTACTTTGCCATGTAAATCGCTTCAGTGAGAAAGAACAAGGGAAAGAAACACAGAAAATATGATGCCTGTGGAGGAACTGATGTGTAATGGGCTAAATAGTGGTTATTTATAGCTCGTTTATTGCCTGGCTAAGGTTAATGGATTTGTTTTGGATCAATTTGCTTTAATTAGAGTGCTGAGACAAGGTTCTGCTTTTCACCACTTTTATTTCTTAGCAACTCAACTGCTAGCTCACAAACCCTTTGATAGGAGGGTAGGGTGAAGACCATCAATAAAGCTAAACATTGTGCTATACACAGATGACTTTTTAGTGTTGACTACATTCTTGTCTTTTGAACTCAGAGGTTAAAACACTTGCTCTTGCAAAATCATGTATATTGGTTTAAAACAGCTGCACTGTCCACTTCCAGTTCTCCAGAGTCACTCATGGGCTGTAGAATATGACAACCTTTTGAAGGACTAAAATATTTAGGAAGTGAAGTCCCTTGGTTGAAAGGAAGCCTGCCAGTGGAATTTTAGTATTAATGGTCAAGCATTGGCGGGATCTGCTAGTGTAGACATGAAGAAACTATTCCATTAAATTAATAGATGCCTCAAATCGTTTGTGTGTGTGTGTGTATCCTAAAGTAGATCAGTGCAAGATTTTCAGGAGATATAGGTGGTCATGTCAGAACTATACATCTCACTGCAGACAGTTGAAAACTAGGTATTAGAGGAAGCATACCATGCCAAAGAACCTGCCTTCATAGGATTGTCTCTCTGATTTCTAGATGAAAAGGGTTCAGGTAAGTTTAGAATACACAACTACAGTACTTTCCAATTTTTATATATTACAAATTGAACCTCTGCAGAAAGGTCTATAACTAAATATTATTACTCTGGGGAGTTAACCCAGAATCCATCTGGCTGTTTAGAACCCTAGATTAAGTAATGGATCAAGACATTTATGGAGACTTAGGCTAGGTCTACACTGCATTTTTGTCATTAAACTGTTTGTCAGTCAGAGGTGTAAAAACACCCCCTGACGACAAAAGTTTTAACGATGAAAAGCACCGATATGGAAAGTGCTTTGTCAGTGAGAAACGCTCTCCCACCAACAAAGCTACCGTCCCTCGTTGGGGATGGTTTTATTTTGCCAGCAGGAGAGCTCTTTCCTGCGGGCAAAGAGCGGCTACACTGCGTACAGTGTTATGGCTGTAGCGGCACCGCTGTATGATACGCGGTGTAGACATAGCCTCAGATCCTTTCATCTCTAGCTTGGTGGTTTAAATCTGTCCAAGATCAGTTGTGACCAAAAGTCATTGCATCTCAAAAAGATTGTTGTCTTTTGTAAAGTGTTTAGATTGGCACGCTGCAATCCAGATTTTTTTTTCCATATCTAAACTGACTCCTTTACACCACAAGTATGAGATGAATCACCACAGTTCAAATGGGCATGGAGCCTCAACCTCTGTCAGCCCTAAACATGGTCCTCCAGGTCAGGGCTGCCCCTTGATGGGTAATGCAAGGTAGCTTGCCCTGCTACTGACCATGCTTTACCTGTTCTAAAGATACTGTACAGTAAAGAGAGTATCTCAGGCACCTCAATCCAGGGAGCATTAAATTCAGTACAAATGTTTGTTAAAAGGAAATTATTTTTGTCTTCATTTTGTTATATTTGGTGTAAGGCACTTCCAAAGCTTTGACGGATATCAAACAGAGTATTTTAAATTATTGTAAGCCTCTATGTTTTACAGACTATTATAACTCTGGACATCACACATGGTTCCATATCAGATTATTGTTTTACTGTGCCTGCCTTTATGAACCTGAGCTTAATGCTTAGTGGACTTCTAGAAGGTGGTGATGAGCATAGTATAAGAAACCTATATAGAATATAGCTATAGCCGTAAGATCATAAAAAATTATAAGAAACCTTTAAAAGAGAGAAGTTTCAGAATTGTTCACAAGGTATCTTCAATCTTTCAAATCAGCAATGAGCAGTGGGATGAGAATCAGGGAGCCCTGAGTTTTAACCTTGGCTTTGCCACCAAGTCACTGGATGACTTTCAGCAAATCTCCTCTTCACCCCTCTGCCTCAGCTTCCCCATCTCTACAGTCATGAGGATAATATTGTTTCCTTACCTCAGAGGGTTGTGAGGGATAATTAACTAATGTCAGCATGGCTCTTTGAACACTAAAAGCATTATATTTGTGTTTGTTAATTTATTTATTGAGCCACAAAGGGTAGAATGTGAACATTTGCTGTAGTAACTTATCGGGATTCCATACGGCTCAAAGGAGATATGCCTTTAGAGGACATCAGGGGCTAGGGACATTCTATTGTGTACTCTGAGCTCCAGAACAATGAATCCTCTACTTGGTGCTAGAGGCAGTGCATGCACTTACTTAACTCCTTAAAAATAGACTTGATGCCATAGTTGTACTAGCACCTGGGGAGAGCTCTGTTTTGAAAATAGTTACAACTGAAGAGTTCAGTCTCCAAAGTTTGTGAGGATTGCAAGCAGCATCCAGTTGGTTACATTTATAGAATGCCTGTTACAGCCACCATTTTATCCTACTTTCTTTCTGGAGGCTAAAGACTCCCATTGGCTTTAGTAAGCATTGGATTTGGTTTGAAAGATGGAATTCTCCTCTGAAAACCCTAAATGTGAAAAATGAACATGTAAAGATGACAAAATGGTGCCCTGAAGATCTGGGAAAAGAAGTTTCCCACTGCAAGAGAGAATCAGTGAAGATAAAACTTCACTAGATATGGGAGCAGGGGAGTTATGAAGGGGAATGGCAATTTAAAAATATAAAAAACTTCCAATACAGAAGCTGTAATAGCCTGGTCTTTATGTCCATAGAAATTACGGAGCGACTCAACACTGCAGTCTATGGCATGATCTACATATCTTAATCCATTAATTAGCAGAACAAGCCTTCAGAAGTGTGGAGCATCCTTTCCTCTCTGCACATTTCTCCTCAGACACGCAAATTTACCATAAACAAGCTGTAAAGGCAGCCGGTGCTGTATCTGCTGTTTCTATTTCAGTAACAAAGTGCTCTGCATTTTAGGTTTGCTTGTTTTGCAAATCAATACATTTCTCACATTCTTGTCGCTTGCCCCTCCTTACCCCCCCCAGTTGCTTCAAAATTCATTTGCCACTCTCAGGAATAAAATCAAGAGCTATTGATACATACACACGGGCAGCGTGTTTTTCCAGACTGCATGGTTGTATGGTCGCATCCACAGTGCCACACCTGAAATTACTTCTCTTTCATGCTGCAAAACTTTATTACAGAATTATAGCTTTGGGAGGGGAGTTCGATGAGTGAACTTGGCACCTAAATATTACTATTTTATTTTGATAATCCGCAGAGTTTACACAGCCCTGATTGTACACTGCGTGGCAAGCTAGAAACCACTACAGCTCTCTCTTTACATCAAAACATAAATGGTGTTAAGTAGGATTTTTCATAATGTTTGGTAATTTTCCTTTGATGAATCTCAAGCAACTAAATTATAGCACAGATTGAAAAAAGTGTGTTGCAAAGAATCTCTCTAAATGGAAGAATATAGAGAGAGTGATTTTAGTAAATAATTTGTTAATCTGTTTAGAAAGTGTCAGATGTGTGTATGCCTAACCTGCACTTGCAAAATAGGTCACTGAGCTTGCAAGTGCATATTAGAATTGGGAAATGGCAAATTGTGTAGGCAGTTACCCATTGGGCATATTCCACTTACGGATGCTTTTTTGAATAGTCTACCACTAGTGTTCAGCTATTGTTCTATTAATACAAGGTGTGGTCCAGTTCCCGTTGAAATCAAAGGGAGTCTTTTCATTGGTTTCAATGGGAGCTGTATCAGGCTCATAACCAGGTAAAAATCCAAGCCTGTACTTTTCTGAGGCAGAAATAAAGCACAAATAACGATCCCTCTCCAAAATGCCTCTTTTTTAAAGCAGGGCAAGATGGTCTCTTTTCAGGCTGAGCTCATTCCTTATCCCTTACTCCTTTTTTGTATTTGTATTTGGTTTTGTATTTGCTGTTTTTTGGAGCAGGAAGGCTGTCCTTATACTATCAGCTCAGTCTTCTGGTGTATGGAGCTTCAGGAGCATCTGCTTCCTGACTCTCTAACACTTCCCAATTTGGTTCCTTACTCCTGAAAAGGAAAACAGGGTTTGGGACCTTTTTGGTCCTACTTGGGTAACCCCAAGCAAGCTGCCTGGGTGCCTGTTGGGACCCACATGGGTAGTGTATCCTATACATAGATAATTTTATTATTTTGGAGCTCGGCATGGAGCTAATAGCTAGACAAAAGTACCCAGTTTACAGAACAATCCAAGACACTCTAAATGGAATAGGCCAATCAGACCAATTCATATGAAGGAACACAGATGAAAGGTTGCCTTCTGGGGTTCCAAGGTCATATGATTATTTTGTTAACATGTCTGAAACCTATTTTACTTATCATTTTTGGTAAGGGGGGTAGTCATTAGAGGATAGGAGAGACTGATTTTTAGAATTGCTGAGTACCCATGGCTCTAATTGGTGCCGCAGGTGATCAGCACCTCTGAAAATCAGGCCCATAAGTTTTCAGAGATCGTTAATTAAGGTCCCAATAATGGTGTGTGTATGCTGCGGCTGACTAGCCATTCTCTATGTAAAAGACAAGTGTGAGAACTGTTAATCTGCAGATATTCATATCTCAGTGGCTCTTAAGTTGAGACTTTAAAATTTGTTGGTGTTCTGGTGTGAAATGAACTAACGTGATATGCCAAAAGTACAGTGGTATGCCTGAGATATATTCTGGGTGTATAAAATTTGATATACCTGATATATGGTCAGGTGGGGCTATTAGCTGCCAGATGACCTGGCTAAAGATTTCTCTAACACTGTGCTTATTATCTCAGCATATTTTCCTGCTGTATTAATATTTAAATAGTTCATCATTTTTAAAAGGTAATGTTAGTTTTACGGATATTAAGAGTACTCCCTTTGGGGAGGAAAAAAGCAGGTAATGGACAGCAAAAATCAAAAGTATAACCACAAAAAGTCACAGCATTCTCATCTCAGTTTCTGACACCAACCTTAACATGCTACCTCTTATATTTACATTACAGTTGAGGCAGGACATTGTTGTCAGGGGCAGAAGAACCAATTCAGCCAAACTGAGCAAAAGGTGAAGCGTTTGTGCATCTTTGTGAGGTTCTGAATGTCATTTAACTCCTTCCCCTACCATCTGATGCTGGGAATCTCAACCCACTGCTAATGCTCTGCCTCCTTTCCCTAATAATGCCACTGGCCAGATATCTCTCTTTGTGGGAGATGATGCAGTCTTTACCTAAAAGGTTCTTGCAAGGTGGGGGTGATGGGAAAAGTCCATTTTTATCATTTTTATTTGGCCCTTCAAAGCAGTTTTTCAGGTCCTCTCCCCCAAATGTAACCAACTCCTGTCCACCGATTTGCATGAGGGTGGCCTGAAGATTTTGGGTAGGGTTAGTGAGATGATTCTGTGGAATCCCACCAAAACTCACCCATTTTCTTTTTTTAAAAGGGGGGTAATCTGTGGGCCACCCCAAAATATCCTGCTACAGAAGAGATGGAGCCTAGTGCTATGCTGGAGTCTGTGCATATTGCCATTATTTTTAAAAGCATTTCAAGGGATGATTCTCCAATTGGTGAATTTTAGCTTGTTGTGAGTCTGATCCTACAGGATGCGGAACACTTCCTGTTAGGTGTTGAACACACACAATTCCCATGGCACTCAGTACCTGGCAGAATAGGACCCTATGGAATAAACTATAGCTTACAGTAGTTTTATTGTTGTACAGGAAGACAAGCTCTGATTTAAATTCTTTATTGTACAATATATACAGTAGATTAATCCTTTAAAAAGATGTATTTTCCCACTGCATCTGAGTTCCTTATTCAGGTCATTCTGTAGAAGTCCATTTCTTTACCTTGCCAGTGGATCTTTTAAGTATCACCTGCATCTAATTTTGTGCTAAATTACTGGCTGTGCAGTGAAATCATAAATGAAATACTGAATTACGAATGCCTGCTGGAACAGATTCCCTCTTAGCAAATATGGTAGAAATAAGTGGCATACACTTCTGGCCATTTTCCTTGTTCTGTCCCATAAGATAGTTAAACAATGTCCTAGAATGGGTAATAGACTTAAGCATGTGCTAAGGAAGCAGTGCACCTTTTATTTTCATAGGAGATCCTTCAATAGCTTTTCAAGTATACATATATTCTGTTTCCCAGATCCCTATTTGCACTGCCAGTTTCATAGAGCAGTGCCTCACTCAGAGGGGAAGCATCATCTAGAATACAGTAGTTTCCTAAAGCAGAAAACAATGATGAAAAGATTTTGCCTTGTTTAAGAATATGGGAATATGATTCCTGAAAGATTTAAATAACCAAAACAGCCACTATTTCAGATGGCCTGATTTTTTAATACACATTCAGAACATGATCAATTAAGGCAGGAAAAAATGGCAACAAAGTAGATTGTCTGGAGCTTAAAATGGCTGAAAGTGAATCAGCAAAACATGCATTTAGGGCTTTTCTGCTGTGTTTGAAAATATCATGTAGTCTCTGACAAACAGCTCTTATGTTTCCATGTCAACAGCTAAGAAAGGACATTGGTTAGTTTATTGCTCGGTGAGGTGCTGGGAAAGTACAAGCCAAGCTAGAACATGGATGTAGACAAGGAAACCAATCAAGGTAAAATGCCCCCATAAATTTAGTCAAGGCGGGGGGTATACTGCAGCAAAGTACAGTACATTGTGTACAGTACAAGCAAATAAAAAATGTGAGGGTTGCTAAGTCAGCGGTAAAGTGAGAAACAAAAATAATAATGCTTAGCACCTATTA
Source organism: Mauremys mutica (assembly GCF_020497125.1). Taxonomy (NCBI): domain Eukaryota; kingdom Metazoa; phylum Chordata; order Testudines; family Geoemydidae; genus Mauremys; species Mauremys mutica. The sequence continues at coordinate 344,385,192 of NC_059072.1, forward strand.
ACGTGCCTCCCAGCTGAGGATCTCACATAAATGGATCCCAGAGGCATGGTAGAGCAGATCATTCTCTAAATCAGGGGTAGGCAACCTATGGCACGGGTGCCGAAGGCGGCATGCGAGCTGACTTTCAGTGGCACTCACACTGCCTGGGTCCTGGCCACTGGTCCGGGGGGCTCTGCATTTTAATTTAATTTTAAATGAAGCTTCTTAAACATTTTAAAAACCTTATTTACTTTACATACAACAATAGTTTAGTTACATATTATAGACTTATAGAAAGAGACCTAAAAACGTTAAAATGTATTACTGTCACGTGAAACCTTAAATTAGAGTGAATAAATGAAGACTCGGTGCACCACTTCTGAAAGGTTGCCGACCCCTGATCTAAACTAAGAATATAGATCATAAAGTCAAGATGAGCATTGTTGCAATGGAAGGTAACCCAGGAGGAGAAGAGTGAGAATTTCCTTGTGAAGGGACTTTCCAAGAAAGATAAATGAGGAGAATCTTTCCTTCACAGTGAGGAAATCCATCTGTGGAAAAGGGGACCCAGTGAGTAGGCCATGGTGATCGGTGGGCTCTACCATATCATCTTCTAATGCCTATCATCAGAAATATAGATGGCTGAGTGTACTATATAATGAGCGTACGAAGAATACAAGTAAATTGCCTACCAGAAATTAAGGTCCATACAGAGTCCAAAAGCAGCTACAACTTAAGATTCGCTGCTATCTCACTCTCTTACCAGAGAACGAAGTCCTTCAGCAGAAGGTCTGGGACCATGCTGGCTTGAGACCACTACCTAGCCCTAATACAAAGGTGGGCAAACTACGGCCCGCAGGCCTCATCCAGCCTGCAGGATCCTCCTGCCTGGCCCCTGAGATCCTGCCCTGGGAGGCTAGCCTCCGGCCCCTCCCCCGCTGTTCCCCCTTCTCTGCAGCCTCAGGTCGCTGTGCTGCTGGCGCAATGCTCTGAGCGGCGGGGCTGCAAGCTCCTGGGGCAGCGCAGCTGCAGAGCCCAGCCTGACCCGGTGCTCTGCATGGCGCAGTGGCGTGGCTGGCTCCCGCCGGGCAGCACAGCTTGCCTGTCCTGCTGCTCTGGGTGGCACAGCTGTAGCACTGCCAGCCACCAGTTCTCCAGGCAGCGTGGTAAGGGAGTGGGGGGGAGGTTGGACAGAGAGCAGGAGAGTTTGGGGTGGGGGTGGGGGTCAGGGGGTGGGGTTGTGGATAGGGGTCGGGGCGGTCAGAGGGCAGGGAACGGGGGTTGAATGGAGGTAGGGGTCCCGGGGGGGAAGTCAGGAAGGGGGTGGGGTAATAATTGGAGATATACCAATCTCCTAGAACTGGAAGGGACTTTGAAAGGTCATTGAGTCCAGCCCCCTACCTTCACTAGCAGGGCCAAGTACTGATTTTTGCCCCAGATCCCTAAGTGGCCCCCTCAAGGATTGAACTCACAACCCTGGGTTTAGCAGACCAACGCTCAAACCACTGAGCTCCCCCTCCACTGAGTTGGATGGGGTGGTGGGGGGCAGTCGGGGGAGGGGTTCTGGGTGCAGTTAGAGGACAGGGAATGGGGGCGTGGATGGGGCAGGAGTCCTGGGGGGGACTACCAGGGGGTGAGAAGCAGAGGGGGGTCGGATGGGGGCGGGGGCTGGGCCACGCCTGGCTGTTTGGGGAGGCACAGCCTCCCCTAACCGGCCCTCCATACAATTTCGGAAACCCCATGCGGCCCTTAGGCCAAAAAGTTTGCCCGCCCCTGCCCTAGTACTGTGTATCCAAATGGGTTTCATGCAGCTAGTTTCATAGACTGCTGTGGTTGTCCTGCAGCTGGTTTGTCCAGGTTCTCCATGTCCAGAATAATGTGGGTGCCGTGCAGCCAGTCTGCCTAGGACTGCAGGAGGCATGCCAATGGCTGGACAGTACATTTCGTTCTGAATCAATTTAAGTGAGGGGTCGATCAGACCTAGGAGGTTGCTGCAGCATCTCCCATGCAGTGGCGCTGGAACAGTGTTTAGAGTGGGGGCACTGAACTGTGCCCCTCCTTACCCCTGTCCATGTCCCTTACCACCCCCTATACTGGGGCTGGGAGCAGGGCCGTGGCTCCGGGAAGAGGGGATGCAGACAGGGGCAAGGCAGCCAAGGCTTGTGCCACAGCTGGGGACGGAGCCCCAGGTCAGGGCCAGGAGTGGAGCCGCGGGGCTGGCGGCTGGGACCCCGGGCTGGCAGCGGAGCCCCCGAGCGTGGGGCCGGTGGCCAGGACCACAGGCAAAACCGGGGGGTGCAGCAACTCCTGCACCTCTGAGTCCCTGGGAAGGTGGGTCTTAATTCTGCCTACATGGGCCCCTCTTGATGAGTACTGGATGGGAGCACTGTGAGGTTAAAAAAAAGCACCTGTGTATGTGTGTGCGTGTATTTATCTATATGTATAGTTGCCTTTCAGCTCTCTGTATCAGCTGTTTTATCGCCCATGAAGCTTCTTCTTATAGCTCGTGCTTCTCTCACATGCATTTATTTGCTTTATCTATAAATTCAGAAGATCAGAAATTGCTACTAGACCTAGTTAGGTAAAGTTAGTGTCAGAATGTCACTTATTAAGTGAAATTCAAACAATGAAACTAATCCGCCCACTTTCATGAATCTGGTGGTTTTTTTAAGTCCATTCTGTTGCTATTGGAGACATTCCCACTCCTTCACCCCAGACATTACGCAACTTCAATTATAGATTCACCTGCTAGTTGCTATTACGGTACAGGATGTGTATTGCTACGCATCCATTGCCTACGTGCAAGGTAATTTCACGTTGCTAACTTTGCTGCAGTTCCCAGAACTAGTTCCTGACATGGCAGGTAGCAGCCAGGAAGATCTGATTTCCTGCTTCTGAAACTTGCAGTCCCAGAAATACTGTTTTCAGGATGGAGTACTTCTGACATAAGACTACAGTACCATTTCGGAGGGAAGCAGTTACTTGGGGATGCAAGCAGGTATTTGTATTCCCATATATCTCTAAGCCTTTAAGGTTTTGCTGGGCTGCTTTGGGAATAATTTTGGCAGTAGCATGCTGAGGATGTTACCCACCCCTGTCCATTTCAAAGATGGGTCAATATTTTTATTCTTCCTGGAGGCCAGAAATTTATATAATCCTCCCTCTTAACAGCCGCTATTTCCTCTGTCACAATTTCCCCTTCATTATGACTTCGGGGCAGTTCAGAATTCAGACTGAGATTGTGGTGAATGACTGCTGTAATTACTCCTTTCTTTAGATTCTGTAAGCCAGTTTTTAAAGATAAAGATTGTCAGTTATCAATCATGAGATGAAAACCTATCCTTACAGTCATCAAGTACTATTGTGACACCTTATCGTGGATGGATCATAAATACCGTGTCAGATTTAAGTCTTGTCAACAGTTCACTTCAGTACCCAGCCAGTCTGTTTTTCAGTTTGTTTGTCAAGATTTATGCTGTGAGGAAATGTTAACTCAGGCTTTATCAGAAGTAAAATTTAACTTCGTTATTGAAAAATGCCACCAGTCTGTTAAGCCCCATCCATAAAAGGAAATTTACTCATGCCTGACAATATTTTACTCCTGAGGGAATTCTGTGCGACTGCACATGTGCATAATTCATGTCCCCCACAGATTTTTTTTTGTTTTGTTTTCCCTCAGAATAATAGATTCTGATGGGAAAGCGAAGAGAAGCCTCGAGAAGGGTCACATGCCCCTCCCTGGCAGCAGTCCCGAGTGGGTTGCGTTACTTCGGGTGTCAGGAGCAGCCAGGAGAGATGTACATCACCTCCTCGGGGAGAGGGGGAACGGGGCTTGGCATGTGTGTGACACTCTGTCCTTCTTGCTCGCTATCGTGGTGCACCTGGTGTGGAGGGGCAGGACCCCAGGGTGTTTCTGGGGCCAGCCCGGCCATTGTGCTGTGTCAGGGTTGGGTGCAGCCTCGCTGCTGAGTCCATGACCTGGGGTGGAGGCTGTAGGGTGATCCATGCATTCCCACTGGGAGACAGTCCCAGCGCATGCCCCTTGCCCCTGTTACCGTGCCTGCCCTGCAGAGATATGGGGTTGACACAAGCAGCTACGGGGAGCCTTGGCCAGGGATGCCACTTAGGGAGGGTGTTTGCAGTGAGTTTTTCACCCGATATCTGCTTGCAGTGCACACCCCAGTCCCAGGTGGAACTCTAAGCTGCAGTGCCGCACAGCCAAGTCCCCTTCTCCAGGAGCCAGGTTCTCCAACTGCAGCTCCTGCAGTCAGTTTTTTCCACTGTGCTAGGGCCTCTGGAGGTGGGGCAGGCAAGGAAGGGGTCAGTCAGGGTGGGAGGGGGGAGCATAGGGTACCCCGTGGTGGGAGTGGGTAGGGGGGAGCACAGTGGCCTCTGTGGTGGGGAGCGGAGAAGCAGAAGGTCCACAATGGTGCGGGGGAGCAGAGGATCCCTAGTGGTTGGGGGTGTCACGGACTTACAGGTCGTGCCCACTCTTGGCCCCGTGTGGGCCGTGGGAGGTTCTCCTTCAGTGAGACAGCCCTTCTTGGGGGTCCACTCTCTCTCGGGGTTAAGCCCCTTCACCTCCTGGAGCTGCACCTCTCTGAGCCTTAGCACACCTGTTTCTTGCCATGGGCCCCCCTCAGGGAGTTCACTCGCTCTGGACCCCCAGGGCCTCCACCCCCGAAGGGGATGATGCAACCCTGTTCCCTAGACTGGAGTGACTCTTAGCCAGCGTAAAACAGGAGGGTTTATTGAGACGTGAACCCAGCACAGGAAACTCTCTGGCCTCAGGCCTGGCCTCCCTCAGCACAGCACATCCCAGTCTCCCTGCACCCCGGCGGGCCCTGCCTGCTCCCCTTCTCCAGCCCAGAGCCCCCCTGCTTCCCAGCTGTGCATCTGATATCACCGGCCCCAAACCCCGCCTCTGTCCATTGTCTTCTCTCCAGGTAAACAGGGTCGCCTGGGCCTCGTCTCCTCTCTCCTCTGGCTGGAACCAGCTGGTTAGGTCACTGAGGTCCTCTCTTCGCAGTCCATTGTCCTCCCACTGGCCAGAACCGGCTGCGACTCCTGAGCTGGGTCTCTGGGTCGTCAGGTCACCAGTCGCTGGGGTATCCATCCTCCAGGCCATCGGCTGGGGTCCCAGCTTCCCTCTCTGGTCCTCTGTAACAACAAACTCCCTCTCCCCTCACCTCATTAAACCAGTAAAACCCAGGGACACTGAGTTCCACTCCCTCTGCATACATCCCATTGGTAAACACGGGGAAAAAAACAAAAACCCACTCCGTCACAGGGGGGAAGCAGAGGGAACACAGGGCCCCTAGTGGTGGGGGCTGTTGAAGCCTGGGGTGGCCAGTGTTGTGGAAAGGGGGAGTCAATCTCCTCCAGGGGAAGGGAGAGGTGAGGGCAAAGGGATGTGCCCTGAAGGAGGAGGCAGTGAGTGTGGGAGGAGCACCTGAAAGGGAACAGTTCCTGGGGCAAGGATCCTGAGAGAGGGGGAGCTGAAGAAGGGTTGGATGTTAGGAGCTGCTAAGGGGATCTTGGGGTCCATTTGCCCTCAGAGAAACAGGGAGCACCCTCACCTCTCCCTGGGAGGAGACTGGGGACAGACACCACTAAGCTAATGCATTCTCTCAACTGACTAATTTGCTCTCTGCCATCCTCCTCATCTCTCCTACTTTAGGGTAACTTACACTTTGATCCTGCAGTGAGGATCCATATGGGCACAGGGGGTTCTTTAACTCTCTACTCCTGGGGGAATCTTTTTTGTTTTCTATATTGTTACAGACATAGTTGCTGATGGGTATTTTGAAATAAATTACCAAAACAATTGAAACCAACATTATTATATTGCGTTATTTTGGCAAATAAAATATGCAGAATTTTAAAATATTGTGCACAGAATTTTTAATTTTTCTGCGCAGAATTCCTCCAGGAGTAAATATTTGTCAGTAGCCATTTCTCCGTGAAATGATCCTGAAAACTGTTTAACTGATAACGTAGAGAGGACAAAAATGTTTTTAGCACCATTACAGGGAAAATGACTGAGGCAGGGTTCCCAATCTGATGTGGAGTTCCAAGATTCAACCACTGTTTCTATAATACCATTGAAAATTATTTTGTCTTATCTATGCCAGCAGTTGAACCATTTTCAACACTGGTTCAGTGGGGACCTATGCAGCAATGAGGATATGCAAACAAGACTTTATAGCAAACAGAAAAGACACATATAAAGCACTCTTTGATCCTTGGTGGCTCTGCCCTAATCCTGCTTCCAAACAGGAAATTAAAGTTGGATTGACAGCCCATCTAGGCAGAAGTTTATTAAAATTATAGGGTCTGATTCTGATCTCTCACCTGTGTTTCTCCATAGAGGCAACACTGATTATTTTACACTAGCGTAAGCAAGATCAAAACCAGACTCATATTATTATTAGAGCTCCGTGAAACTCCCTGCTTTTAGTCTGCAGCCGTTCATGGGAGTTATATCTTTGAATTATATTCACATCAGTTTCCGTTTAGATTTTGGGCAGAAATGAACCCAGAATTTCAGAATAAAACTCACTACTGTCAACAGGTTTCACCTGGTTCCAGGTGAGAACTATGTGAAACCATGATTTCTGAGAGCCAAACTCTAAAATCTGGCCTAAATCACTAGAAAGTGAGTATAGGTTCACTTAAAATGCTCACAGCCTTCAGCAAAACTGAGCTGAATTTTAAACTTTGAGATAGAGCATCAGGAACTGCTATCAGCAAGTAATGCTTGATGAATTAACCAGGTATTACTCAGAACACACCTAAGAACATGCTGAATTGTGAGCTTCATTATCTGCATGTGTGTATGAACTTTCCTTAAAGTTGTCATGTGGGCAAGGTCATGGGGTTTTTTTTTCCCCTGATGCTTTCAGGATTTCTATACTTTTCTCATTTTGCTAGTGTATTTTGGTGTATAGTTTTTGTTGACTGTTAAGACACAGATATTGCACAATAATGAAGCAAAACATGGGTCCACTAAAAACCCTGAAATTTTTGTCACATCCTCTCTTCAATCAGTCAATTTGTCTGCTTTCGATTTAACATTACTAGAAGGTCAACTTGCCAAAACTGCCTTCTGTATTCTCATTAAGGGCTGTGTAGTTATTAGAACAAAATTCAAGCTATAGCTACAACTTTTGGCATTAGTAAGAAGTTAAATAGCTTTTGTTCAAGACAGCAAGAGACTTAGGAAAACCATACTCAAAGAAATAACAAATGATGTACATGATGTTGTTCCAGCTGAACCTGCTAACAGGGAACATAATTGAAATAATAACTTTAATGTAAGAACATTAGAAATGTCTGAACCTGGAGAGTCTGGAGACAATGAGGTGGTTTCCCCCACAATAGGTTATGAAGGAACTTGGACAATGAGTTTTAAATTACTTCTTTTGAGGAACTTTATAAAATATTAATCTATTGTGGTTGGCTTCTGAATGTTCCATATACTGAAATTCTCCACGTGCCTGAATGTATTATACTATAAGATTCTTATTCACATTTCTGCAAGGCCTTTAAGCTCTGAAGACATTCCAAAGTCACAGTGGACATGAATTTGAAATGTGTATTTGGTGAGAGCAGATTGTTGTGATGTTTGTGTTATGTACATTCAGTAACAATTTAGTCTTTGACTCCTTGACCAGGTCCTAAAGAAACAAAACAAAACCCCAAAACCAAAAAACCAACAACAATAAAGCCTGTGTTTGTTTGCATTCAGTGAAAACTAACACTAAATATGGCACTATTTATTAATCCAGTCCTAAAGAGTGTGTCTCTTTTTATTAATCCAGTCCTAAAGCATGTGCCTTCATTATCTAGGCCGGGGGTTCTCAAACTTCATTGCATCGCGACTGTCTTCTGACAACAAAAATTACTACATGACCCCAGGAGGGGGACCAAAGCCTGAGCCCACCCGAGCCCTACCACGCCAGGTGTGGGGGCCTGTAACCTGAGCCCTGTCACGCAGGCCTGAAGCCCTTGGGCTTTGGCTTTGGCTTCAGCCCCAGGCCCCAGCAAGTCTAACACCAGCCCTGGTGACCTCATTAAAAGGGGCTCGTGACCTACTTTGGGGTCCTGACTCACGGTTTGAGAACTGCTGATTTAGGCAAAAGTGCCATTAAAGTCAATGGAAATTTTATCCAAGCAGCTACTGCTAAATGAAGCCCTGCATGGTTAATGGATACAAAGAACATGGAACATATATCTGTGCTCTTCTGACTAGAAGTCAGGTTGCTATATGCCTAAGGACACTAGGTGTTCAGATTCTGCGTTGATTGGGGCCATATAAGTGCACAGAGCTGTTGTTAGATAGAAACTGATGCTGAAGAACTGTGATAAGTTGTTTATTGTAAGACTCCTGCTTGAAGCTATTGATCTGAGAGCCTTTGAGCCTTAATTCTCTGAACTTTTCAAGGTCACACTGTGATAAGAAACTTCTGAATTAGCAATATGAAAAGACATTAGGATTGATGCTAATGTATTGCCAGAACTTGTTTGCAGATCATAAAAATGAAACTGGATTTTACCTGCTTCCAAAATCAATAGAAAAGAAAAGGTAATGTGTGGTGCTTTTGAGTAGTTTTTTATGGGGTACAACGTGCCCATTTAATGTCCCAGTATTAAATACAGGTTAATGTGACCTACGCCCAGATCACACCTTCCCAGTGGAAAAGCCCACTGGAAGGCCAAAGTTTGGCCTAAATTTTGTCCTTGAGATTGCAGACATTCTGCCTCATCATACATTGGGGAAATGGTCTGTTTCTCCATACAGTAGCACTCCAGCTCCCAGATGTGCTGATATCTGTGGGAGAATACCTCATATCCAGAGGGTTTATATGGTGGTTCAGTGATTTCACTCTTCAGCTTGCACTCCATAGTACTTCCAGGAGCCATGGTGCCCCAATTCTCCAACTCAGCCAGAATCTCTTTTGTTGAGGGGATTGCACTGTGGAATGGGAATCCAAGTGATATAATGCTGACAGGGCAAGAATTATCTTACGTGAGGAAATCCCAACAGATTTTAACAGAGATGATGACCTTGAGTGTGGCCATCCCCACAACTCTGCTTCCTCCTTGACTAGTCCTATGTCTCTAAAACCGGAGATGCCCAAATTCATGGAGTTGGCACAGAGAAGCTTCTGAGGAGAGAGATTAACTCAAACCAACTCCTTTGGGGAAAACAAACAAACATTCTAGTGGGGTTTCTGAGCCTTGCATCCCTCTCTGTGGAAAGAGGCAGAAAAATGATGTAGTCAATGAATTCGAGTCTTCAGTTTGTTGATTTTTAAGATTTCTCTTAAGAGCTGCTTGTGGGAATCAGCCAACATCTGTCCAACATTAGGGACAGTTGAGCTCTCATTAGGCTTCAAACTTCCAACAGTTCTGAGTATCTTGTTGTGACGATGTATCCCATAATGCTTTATAGGAATATGACATAACTGGAGTATGTTTTATGCTACATGTGCCATGTAACTTAGCTCTGTAAAGGTTATGGGCTACTGAATCTATTCATCCTATTTGTACACATATATCATTTTTATACTTGAAGTTATGAATATTGGCTGTATACTTGCTTGATTTCTAAGTAAGCTTTGTAAGGCATTTGGTCAGCTTCTTTAGAAAGGAATTTGCAAAGTTAAGTGCCCAATCAAGAAGCACTTAAGGAACAGTGGATCTTGGAATGCTCCAATCCACATAAGAAGTCTACTTGAGGATGTTCAAGGCAGCATGTGAACCATGGCTGCTACCTGTAGTTCTGAGTCATGCATGGACATGTGACTTGCCCATGTGACTCCAAAACTCCATCTTGGAGCTAGACTTTGCATAGGAGCGAGGAGGGGGTCTCCACCCACAAGAGAAAATCTATTTAAACCTGTGGGAGACCCCTCCATTTTGTCTTCAGCTGGCTAAAGAGAGTCCCCAAGGACACCTGAAAGGAACTTGAACAAAGGACAGTAACTACAGGGGGTATGAGTGATTGCTGGACCCAGACTAGAAGGAGACTAGCCTGTAAAAGGAAGCTTACTGGGTGAGATTTTATTTGTATTCAGTTTCTTAGACATAGACTTGCATTTTCTATTTTATTTTACTTGGTAATTCACTTTGTTCTGTCTGTTACTACTTGGAACTACTTGGAACCACTTAAATCCTACTTTCTGTATTAAAAAAATCACTTTTTACTTATTAATTAACCCAAAGTATGTATTAATACCTGGTGGGCTGGGGGACAGCTGTGCATATCTCTCTATCAGTTTTATAGAGGGCAAACAATTCATGAGTTTACCCTGTATAAGCTTTATACAGGGTAAAACGGATTTATTTGGGTTTAGACCCCATTGGGAGTTGGGCATCTGAGTGAGTGTTAAAGACAAGAACACTTCTGTAAGCTGCTTTCAGTTAAGTCTGCAGCTTTGGGGCAAGTAATTCAGACGCTGGGTCTGTGTTGGAGCAGACGGGAGTGTCTGGCTCAGCAAGACAGGGTGCTGGGGTCCCAAGCTGACAGGAAAAGCAGGGGCAGAAGTAGTCTTGGCACATCAGTCTGGCAGTTCCCAAGGGGGGTTCTGTGATCTAACCTGTCACACTTGTCTTTGCAAATAGTAAACAAGGACTGCTCTTGTTGCACTCAGAACAGATTAGGGCCAAAGGATAGACATGATTTATGTGAAATGTGGCCACAGAGACAAATCGGCTCCAATCGCAGATTGTTGAATATTATACCCACTGACATTATGGGCAAATGTTTTCTGTTAATGCAGTTTGCAACTGAAAAATTGGAACCTGCATAGTTTGCACCTGGACTTGAATTGCAGGTGAAGATCTGGGTACTTACTCCTCACGACTACCTGAATGCAGGTGCAAATTTTGGAATTGAAAATTACACTTTGAAAAAGGGGAGCTGGTCCTCAGACCTTTGTAACTTTGCCCTCCTAAAATATAGGATCAGAAATCTGCTCTGATGTACACCCTAAACTTTGCCATAAATTTCAATAGAGTTTCATGAATCAACAACAACACATGAATCCACCTTTGAATGCTTTCTTGAACTGTAGATAGCTATAGAAATGATTAGATCCATCAGATCTGTTGAAGAATGTTCATATCAAAATGAAATGGCTCTTCATAGACTGGGACACTTGTTCATTAATTGAAATTATGATCTGAGACTGAAAGAGATTATTTATCATTTCTATAATTGCGTTTCTCCCAATGTACATACACATTAATCTTTTCATCTCAGATATCGGTGAGGTTTGGTTCATTATTTTTAGAATTCATGTCTTGATTTCTTAGCTTCTTTCATTGATAGCAGCAGCAGTCTAGATAAATTTGTGAAAATTTCCTTCTGCCAATATTTTGTCTGGTGTTGACATCACCTGTTAGCCAGGAAATGTTAGTTATGTGGTTAAAAGATGAATGTTTGTTTCTTGCCTGCCCATACTGTAACCTTTGAATTCGCTTTCTATTCTCATTCTTCAAAACGGGACCTGCAGCAAAACTTCAGAAGGGCCTACTCAGTTGTACCCCACTGTTACAATGAAGGAGCGAGTGCTGCAGATTTGAGACTGTATGTTTCAATGGAAAATTAATTACAGTCCTCCAAATAGTTGTGATGCCTTATTGAGCCTACATCTCACAAAGGGATAGATTGTAGGTGGCCCTTGCAAACGTGAGTACGTGATGGTACAAGGAATTTACATGCTCTGGCTCCCTCTACTCCATGCGGGGCACCATCACACTCCCTCCGCTATAGATGTGTGTCCTACATACACATCTGGATGGTCCAGTGGTTAGGGCACTAGTCTTGTGCTTGGAAGTCCATGGTTCAATTTCCCAGTTCCACCACACACTTCCTATATGACTTTGGGTAAGGTCCAGATCCACAAAAGCATTTAATTCCCCTTGATTTAAGTGGGAATTAGGTGTCTAAATACCTAATACTCTGTGCCTTAGTTGCCCCTCTGTGTAAAGGGGAAGTGGCATTTCCCTGCTTCGTAGGAGGATAAATACATTATAAGATTGTGAGGGGCTCAGATACTAGGGTAATGAGTGCCATAAAAAGTACCTAGACAGAATTTCACTAGCCTAGGAGTTCTAAACCTGGGGGTTGGGGCCCCTCAGGGGGTCACGAGGTTATTACATGGGGGGGGGGTTGCGAGCTGTCAGCCTCCATCCCAAACCCCGCTTTTCCTCCAGCATTTATAATGGTGTTAAACATATAAAAAAGTGTTTTTAATTTATAAGGGGGGGGTCACACTCAGAAGCTTGCCATGTGGAAGGGATCACCAGTACGAAAGTTTACAACTACTGCACTAGCCCAATCTTTAAGTCCTTATAAACCTGAAATCCATATTGAAGTTGTTAGGAGTTTTGACTGTCTCGGGATTAAGCTCTAAATATGCCAATTTTGGAACATGCACCCTGTTCTACATGGTGAAGCACGCGTCTTGAAAATATACTTGCTCACACAAATTGCTTTTTGCCTTAGAGTGAGAAGAAAATTAATGCAGTTCTGCTTTTCAGTGTTTGTCTCATGGGTAATATTTTGAATATGTAGCCCATTCCTTCAAATACATTTATAGTGTTGTGATCCAGTTGTGTATTTTATTTGACCTCTTCTTTGGCTGTTTCAGGCTAAATCCTGAGCAAATTTCAGAGAGAGAAGTGGGTATTCACCCACGAACGCTCATGCTCCAGTACATCTGTTAGTCTATAAGGTGCCACAGGACTCTTTGTCCCTTTTCTATCAGACTACTTTGCATTCAATTTTTGCTTGCCTTACTGCCCCTCATCAGTATGCAAATGAAATAGCCATTTTTAAAAAATGGAGCAGCATTAAGTGTGCGTTTCATTACTGCAAGAATTCTTCCCAGTTGAATACCATTGCAGTACACTTTATTATAATTAGATTACAATGTATTCTCATTCATTCAATAATGTTACCATATTCTCTACTCTCATAAGACAACAGTTAAGCCATAATAGACTATCAAGAGCTTCTTCCACGGCCAGTGTTTCTTCTCTGTGATGCAAATCACCCCCATGATTAATTAGAAAAAATGGGAAATAATTACTTGTTAATTACTTGAAAGCACATTTCTGTGCCTGACACAGACCTACAGATAATGCTGTTCCACCACCTGAGATAGTAGTAGTATTTAGCAAATGGTACAGGTCTGTCTCATCTTACGCTGGGGTTACGTTCCGCAGTCAGCGCGTAAAGTGAAAATCGCATATAGTCAAAATGACATTGAGTGCAGAATCGCCTGCACTACAGAAACAGTATTTAAATTGTTATTTTTCTCTTTTTTTGTTGTTTTTTTTCTTGTTTTTGACGATCACGTAAAGCTGAAATTGTGCATGTTAAATGCGCCTAAGATTCGACAGACCTGTATGTTCAATACACAAGCATTTGTAATAACCTCGAATACATCCCTGATCTAGGTTCCTTAAAGTCAATGGTGTTACATTAGGGATGAATTTGGTTCAGTCGGAGTACTCATGCTCTGAGATGCAATCTCTCTTCCGGTCTGCTCCAGAGATTGTGCAACAGCGTGTTGCCCCTTGTTCATGGCTTGGGAGAAAGCTGCAAGGTTAGCCTATTGTTTGTCCTTTTGTTATTTATCCAGCTCTAGTCCTAGTACAATTATATTTGCTTCTGTCTTTCATGAAGACCCACTCATTCTTGCTTTATATGGTATCACTAGCTAATGAAAACGTGTCATAAAATTATCCTTAAGATTCATGCTAACTGGAAATGAGGTATAAACATACTATAATCATTAGCAACAAAATATAACATAGTAGTTGCCATGTTACAGGTCTGTCTTATCTTACGCTGGGGTTACGTTGCGCAGTCAGTGCGTAAAGCGAAAATCGCATATAGTCAAAATTACATTGAGTGTAATGGCGGGCGGGATCGCCCACACTACAGAAACAGTATTTAAATTGTTATTTTTCTCTTCTCTTATTTTTGCCGACAGTGTAAAGCTGAAATCGCGCATGTTAAATATGCCTAAGATGTGACAGACCTGTATAGAGTTCTGATTTTTTCAAGCTCTCACATGACTATTAACAATTTAACATATACATCACTTATTCATTTCTGTCACTTCACTCTTGTCTCTTACCCTATCCTTCCACTAAATCCTAATCTTCATCTTTTCCTTACGATCTGTTGACAGAAGATAATCGCATTTTATTTAATCAACCCCCTTACTGTTGGAAGAGATGCTGTGTTAATCTCGCTTAACTGATAGGAGCGAGTGAAGGGGTGGCTGCTGTTCTAGCTACTATAAAGCAGAATAAGAGGGGTTTGAAATAATCACATTAGGTAGCCCTGTGAGAAGGGAGAGTTTGTGTGTTTTTATAAAGCTTTAATTCTTCTTTCCTGGTACTTTGGTTTCTCTAACATTCAATATTGTTGCTGATCCCTTGTCCCCTAAGGAAGAACCTATCGGAAAAAAATCCCAGTATTTTGAAAGCAATATACTGATTTAAGTTTCTTAATGTCAATGTTTAAGGTGTTAGAATGTTGTATAAGGAATTCCAAGTCTCACTACAACAACCCAGGATGCAGTCGTAGTCCCATTGATGTCATCGGCAAATGGATCAGACTCTTGCTGTCCACAGACCTCAATGAATAAACTGTTTCCCAAGTTGGTCACAGAGCAAGACTTCTTGGCCAAAACAATACATTCTTTTAAATTTGGAATTCTCCAGTAAAACCACTGTATACTTACCAGTGCTGGGCAATATTGTGGATTGTTCAGGTGCAAGCTTTTTATTTATTTTATTTTAGACAGATAAAGTAGCTTTGAGGAACCAGCAATACTCATTGCTGGGTGGGGAGATGGCAGGGACTATAGCTTGACTGACTGTAGGTACAGATGCAATGCACACAGATTTTATTGGCTACACAATAACAACCTAAAGTAACCACCTGCTGCACATTTCCACTTCATAGAGATGTAATCAGTTACCCTTTTACCAAAGCTACTTTCAGCAATCATCTGAGTGGGTAAAATCCAGGGAGAAATCCAATTCATTCCATGTAGAACCGGGTGTTAAATGGCTCTAATTTTCAGGATCAGTCAAGGCTTTCTGTATAGTGATCACCAGTAATCCATTCTGCGATTAAAAAACCCAAAATTCTCCAATAAAAAACAAAAAAACCATGAAAACCTGTCTTTTTCTGCTATTAAAATGTAATATTTAAATGTAATATGTAAAATGAACTTTTAGTTTCCTTAGCCACAATATATATAGGTATCAGCTAAATGCAATGTTTTATTGATATATTTACAATTTTTAATTAAGTTCAGAGCCTACAATCAATGTGAATTTGTCCTCCCCAAACTCAGTGACAGTTTTTAGCAGTGATTTTTAAAGTTTTGGGCTTCTTTTCATAACTTTAACTACTCATGTCTGGAGGCTGAAGTGAAATTTGAGATGTATTAAAACACGAACTCCTGTATGTTGTTGAGTACCCTCTATACACTGGAAGCAATTTATTGGAGTATGTTTAGCTATGTACATTTAAAGCGCATTCAAAAATCAACCACAAGAGGGAGAGGTTGCACACATTGAATAAGTGACACTGGTACTTTCAGTAAAATTTAGTTAATAGTTAATATATGTTTTTATTTTTCCACAAAATGTAAAAACTAAAGATTCTCTGTGAAAACACAGATTTTGCATTTTCCACATTTTTCTGTGGCAAATGGATTTCTGGGATCCCTCGAGATCACCGTGAGAATCCAAGGCATCAGTGAATCTTTCCTCATGCTGGCATGTGCTGTTGTCTTACCTTCAAACCCGTATTAAGGTTTGTTTGCTTATTCAGGAGCATATGCTTATTAGATGCTGTATGCCTGGACTATGCTACGGGTTTTCCCAGTATGGATAGTCTATGAGAGAGCCTCTGATTTATGCATAGTCCCTTTGACACAACTCGTTAATTGTATAGTTGTGGCTCTTCAAATTTCTACCAGTTGTGCAGGTGATTTCCTACCCAGGAGGATGAATTCCACTGAATAAAATTGAATTTCTGGTTAAATAATAATAACAAACGTGTCTCTAAAGGACGTGTGAAATTTTACAGGTCCAGGTTTGTGGTACTTCCTCATCTGGTCTGACATCAGTCCAGATTCTAACTGGAGTCTTTGGAAAGGTTTAACTGACTAGATTTTCCAGAGTTGCACTACTGTGGCCTTGCTTAGCCAACTGTTCTATGCAAAATATGCACTGTCCATATTTTAAGAATTGAAAGGATTTTCAAGCTGGGGAGGTCTGGGAATGTATCTGAAGAATCTTACAAGTCATTCCCCCCACACTTTGATATTTATTGTGAATGGGTTAGAATCTCCCTTTTCTTGTGGTACTGGCCATAACAACCTCCGTCACAGAAATATTTAGAACAAATCAAATGCAGGTTTAGAGAGTCACCAGGATGTGAAGTTTTGAGAAGAGCAGCCACCACTTTGTCACAAAGAAGTTCTTGAATGCACGGTTGTGACACCCAGGCTCCTAGGCAAAGGGTCCCCAGTTCTTTGCAAACATCTCTACCTCATACATGACAAACTCACTGTACCAAACACATCTGGTAACTGAAAATTACACTTTCAAAAAGGGGGTAATATTACCCATAAAGGGTAATATGTAAGGTATCTACAGAAAGCTTGTCATTTGTCAAGATTCATGTTCATTGTGAGATGTAGGTAAGGATAATATTTAATGTTTAGGGAGTAATGTTCTATAGTGACAGTATGCTTTAGGAAATTAATCATTGGGAGGTAATGGGCTTAGAGCAAGGGAGAGTTCTCACCTTGCCCTGTTTGGCCAGTGATGCAATGCAAGACTCATTTGTTTAGCCTTTTGCAACACTAAGACTTTGAATGGGAAACCATCAGAGGCAACGACAAACCATCAAAACAACTTAAATGTAAAAACTATAAGCTTTACAACAAGGCCGGGTTCGCCCTGGCTGTGACTGGAAGCACAAGGCTGTTTTCAGTATAACACAGAGGAGGGCGAAGCACTGTATATCCATTCACTGAGAAACCCCTTGTGGGGCGAATCTGCTTTCATGAATGTTTGGAGCCTGTTTTTTGAGAAACCATCCAGCTCTGCAATAGATTGAACTTTGGGGCAGGCAGAGAAATCTACTGCAATAGACAGAAAAGGTACCTATTGATCAGTGTACCCCCAGGTTTATGGTTTATGATTTTGTTTTGTATTGTAACCATTTGTTTCCATTGCTCTCTGTTGTTTCCAGTTAAATTTTGATTCTTTCATAAATAAACCTTCTTTTGTTTTATTATAAGTGTTCACAAGTGCTGTGTGGTTTACAGAAGCAGTATTTTAATGTAAAACTGGTACACTGTGGTATACCGCACCTCTTGGTGCAGAGGATCTGGGATTTCTGTGAGTAGCCAGTGTCAGGGGTTGGATACCACAATGGAACAATCCAAAGGGACTCAGGGATTGGGGTGCACCTATTGTTAACCTGCAAGGCAAAGTTAGGGCAGGCATAGACCAGAGGAGAGTACTTGAGTGGCTGAAAGGCTGGTAGTGCCAGGGAGAGTCCCTCTTGTTGGAGGCAAAGGGTAACAAGGTGACTCGCAGTCCTGGGTGCCCCAAGAACTGTCACAATAGACTATTTTAAAAGACAATGTCATGGATGAGCAATGATGAAATGATGGTTAGTTTATCTTGTGAATCATGTTCATTTTCAAGGAGTTCATTTCATCCCAAAATGGATGTCCAGTTATTCCAGTATACATGATGACTCTAATTCTTACTGATAAATAACATGATCTCTAAAAATGTCATGCCAGTTACTGTGGCATAAGTCCTGTGATGCTGTGTTCTACCAGTTTATTTTAAAACCAGCTGTCTGTGGTGAGAATCCTAGTTATTGTAGGTATTGACCAGGGTAAACAGGAAAAGAAGCAACATTATGTTCTACCACAAGGGCAGGCAAACTTTTTGGCCTGAGGGCCACATCGAGTTTTGGAAATTGTATGGAGGGCTGGTTAGGGGAGGGGGTGTGGCCCAGCTCCCACCCCATATCCTCCCCCCTGCTTCTTGCTCCCTAACAGCCCACCCCTGGAACCCCTGCCCCATCCACCCTCCCCCCACTCCCTGTCCCCTGCCCACCCCCAGAACCCCCACCCCTGACTGCCCCCTGCCACCCCATCCAATCCCCCCTCCTTCCTGACTGCCACCTGGACCCCTGCCCCATCCAGCCACCCCTTTTCCCTGTTCCCTGACTGCCCACCCAGACCCCTATCCCTGACTCACCCCTGTCACCCCATCCAACCCCCCTTCCTTCCTAACTGCCCCCCGACCTCTGCCCCCATTCAACCCCCTGTTCCCCACCCTGTGACCACCCAACCCCTATCCACCTTCCCGCCCTCTGACCACCACCCCCCAAACTCCCCTGCCCTCTATCCAACCTCTTCCCCCCCCTGCCCCTTACCACGCTGCACAGAGCACCAGGTCAGGCTGGGGTCTGAAGTGGCGCTGCCCCAGGAGCGGCGGGGCAAGCTGAGGCTGCAGGAGAGGGGGAGCAGCAGGGGAGGGGCCAGGAGTGAGCCTCCCGGGACAGGAGCTCAGGGGCCAGGCAGGAGGGTCCCGCAGGCCATAGTTTGCCCACCTCTGTTCTACCATCACATGTTTCTGATTCTGCTATGACTGTACAATGCATATAATGTTTAATATACAAATATTTATAGTTTACTTGGAAGTAGAAGGGCGTAAGGAAGATTTCTGATTTAATACAATTACACCGCATAATATGATACTTTGGTAATCCAATATCTAGTGCAGAAGCAATTTTGTGGCTATAAATATTTACTGTTTTTCTAATCCCTTTTCCCTTTAAAATTCTTCAGATGTTGCTAAAGACCCAGCAGTTGTTGCTTTAAAATTCCGCTAAGTAGGACAGTCTGCCACTTGTGGAGAGCATGATCACAAGCAGATGTTGCTGTTTTCTGTCAGTTTGAACTTAATCCCTTCATTTTGTACATTTGCCCATCATCCAGCAATAGACAAGAACAAATATAATTTTAGGGAAGACATGCACCATCTTCTTCCATCGAGGCATCCTTTTCCATGGGCTCTGGCACCAACACTACGAAGCTGTTTGTCTTCTGTAGATTATTGTGAGGTGTAAAGCCATTCACTTATATGGTCTGCTATTGCAGCTAGAGTAGTTAACATCTAATTTCATGTCTTATTTTTCTCGAAAGCAAAACCAGTTGGGCTAAGGATATTCTACAAGCAGTTTCCAGGAAAAAATATAATAAAAGTAAATAATAATAATAATTAATAAATAATGAATGGAAGTTGGAGGGACAAAGAGTTTTCACTGGAAATTCCCAGTAAAATTAGGAACCTTTGCATCTATTGCAGCAAGAAATACAAATTTAAAGGAAGACATGACATTAATGCCGCTGTTTGGTTAGAATCCTATTACGACTAAACTGGATTAGGAAGTTACGCTTATATTTAATACCTGTCCTGAGAACCTTAGCATATTTGGACACATTTATAATAAATTTTATGCTGGAAATCTTGGACCAGTGAAATCATGTCAAAAGAAGTGTTTAATTTATTATTAACACTGCACAACTGGCAGTGGAACATTTATTCTTCTTCGAGTGCTTGCTCATGTCCATTCCATGCTAGGTATGTGCGAGCCACGAGTACTGTTGCTAGGGATTTTTCCTTTCGTGGTATCTGTTGGGGCCGGCTCTAGCGCCCTCTGGAATCACGTGCATATGCTCCTGTATAAGGGGTGCCACCAACCCCACACCCTCTCAGTTCCTTCTTACTGCCCGTGACGGTTGCTGGAACAATCTTGCTGTGGCAAGGCTTCTTTTCCAGTGGGTTTGGACTTTTTTCTGGTCATAGTTATTGTCGTTTTTGTAATTAGCGTATATAGTTCTTGCACGTAGAGTAAGTGTACATAGGAGTGTGACTAGTTAGTCCCTGTCGTCGAGGGACTCTTCATCCCAGGGGCTGGGCATGCAGAAAATCTATACCAGTCCTTTACGTGGGTTTCCCTCAAGCACCCACCTAGCATGAAATGGGCATGAGCAACACACCTTGAAGAACAATGGTTACGAAAGATTGGTTACCCTTTTATTCTATTAAGGAAGGAATTTTTACAGTACCTTTAAATCTGAGATGTGTTTCCAGTACCCATAGTTCATCATAATCGTACATTGCTGTACAATTATTTTGATTTATAGACCCAATAAAAATATGTGCTAGGAGCTTTAGACAAGCATTAAGTGTACCATTCATCTAAATAGCTGCAAAATAGCCAAAATGTAGGCAGCCAAGTAATTGATCCAAAATATCCCACCAGCCTCACAATCGCCGCCCTGGCCATGCTCCTTCCTCCCCAAAAGCCTGTGAAAATAGATGTGCTTTGCAGCATGCCCAGAAAGTAACAGATTTGATCAACTTTGTCTAAGCAGAGGGAGTGAATTCCGAAGTTGAGGGGATTCTCCACAAGGGACCTATTAACAGCTCACTCTCTTACATAAAGAGAGAGATCCAGCTTGAATTCTTCTGGTGATCTCCACTATAGTGGCACAGCATGGGGAGAAAAGTGGTCTCCCTAGCAGGCTGATCCCAAGACATTTAGGGCTTTAGAGATCAAAAGCAATGCCTTCTACTCCACCCAGAAATCAGTAGTCATCCAGCTGAGATCACAAAGTACTGGTTTAATGTGCCCGTGATGAGATACCCCGCTTAACAAGTAGGATGCCTCATTCTGAAGTACCTTTAGTTTCTGAAGGGATTTTCCATGTCAGCCCCTCATACTGTATAACAACAGCTTGTCTTTAAGAGAAGTTTTCCTCTAATGGGAGTAGAAATCCTGGAATTGAATTTCCTTAAGACATGTTGGTTTTTTACTAGAACCCCTCTCTGACCTCACTGCTGCAGCATTTAAAGCTCTGCATTTTTTGTCAGTAATGCTGACCATCATCTTTGGTTGTACTGCTTTAAAATTAGCAAAACCATGACCTGACGGGCACTGACCTTGCTAGAGGGCTCTCTCGTCACTCATTCCTCATGTCAGATGTTGCTACAGCCATGGCCTAACTTTCCACAGTGAGGGGAAAATTTGAAACACAAGAAGTCAGAGGAACCTATTTGCTAGCTAATTAACCATGGCGCTCAGCTGAATGTCTCTGTTACAGCTGATAGCAAAGGGTTGGGTCGTGCTCCATCCTACACTCTTGTGCAAAGGAGGTGAGAAGCTGCAAGGAGCCTTTCGACACTTGTACACACTCCGCGTGGATGCCGGAGCCAGGCAAAATCACAGGCTTTGTGCACTATGACTCCATGAGGCCACCAAGGGGCTGGACTCACTCTCAGCCAGCACAGTCACCCTCAAGGAGGGTAGAGCACATGGTGTGTGTGTGTGTGTGTGTGTGTGTGTGTGTGTGTAAGATCACCTAGCTTTGCATTAAGGGACACTAATACAAAACAACGCCACAAATCAAGAAACCCTTGAAGCTAAAAGGCTTGACCCACCCTGGCAAAGATTCTTTTGAAAAATGTTAGCCAATGAATGGAATGAGCTAGACAAGTTAGCAGCAAAACATTGTTGCATTCACGGGCAGAGATTTTCAGACTGGGCATCAATATGTAGAACCGTTCCAAAGATACTTCCCTGGAGTCAGGGAACATGTAACACATGTTTGTTTAGCAAATGGATTTTGTTAGGAAAGGAGAAAATGTTCACTCCTGTTATTTAAATGTATATATCAGGGTTCTTACCCTTGGCTTTAAATTGGGTTGTAAGCACTGAGTGCTCTCGGATATGGAATTTAATGTAATAACCCGAGAGAACCTTTGAAAATAAATGCAGGCTAATAGAGTATGATTTGTCATGGCCGTGTGCATTCCATCATATTGAACCTGATGTTAGCTTATTTATTTTGTACAGGAAAACAGAAAGATGCTTTTTGCAATGCAACTTTATTTTGCTTAGTGTCTTCCATAAACTCTGTATTCTTTACAGAGATAAACAATACAATTGCAGAGACTAATCATATTGGAGGAAGGGGAATTTTGCAGACCCAGCTATGGCAATATATATGTTTTTCAGCTGAAGTTTTGAAATGAGGTAATGAGTTAATGAGACTAAATACAGGAATGCCATGAAATAGAAGGCTGTTGCACCAATAACAGTGGCAAATTGTGCGAGGGGACAGAAAGGAGATCAGTGTGAGGAGAGCAGAGGGAGGAAAGATAGAATTGAACATAAGCGAAATGTTCAGTATCTGTGACAAGAAGGTAATTAAGAAAAAATAACTCGAGGTACAGGTCGAGGGACTAGATGCTCTGGTGCAGCCAAACTGTACAGAGCACAAGTCAGGCGTGAGTGGGTGTGTAAAGGTGGTTTGAATCTTGCATTTGCTCTTCTTGCTTTGGCTCAGTGCAGGCCAGTCCCTTTTGTGCAGTAAAGCTAGCTTGAGGGTTGCTCTAATATAAGCCAGGATACAACAGTCACAAAATGCTGAACGCAGCCCAAGATTGGTGGGGTGCACAGAAGAGCTGGTGAAAAACTTTTTGATGGAACAATTTTCCTTGGGAAAATGCTGACTCCACAGAATCTAAATGTTTTGTGGGAATGTTTTGATTCCACCAAAACTTTAGATGGAGAACAGGCAGACGAGCCTGCTGGCCTTCCTGCTTTACTGCCATCTCACCCGGCTCCCTGGCCTGGGATCCCTGCCAAGCTGCCCAGCTCCTAGGCTCCCCATCTGGTGGGCTGACTGGCTCCTGCGCCCTCAGATCTCAGGTTCCCTGGGCTGCCAACCTCTCCAGAAGCCCCCCTCAAAGGGTGCCAGGCTCCATGAGCACCTAGGCTTCCCAGGCTGCCTGTCTCTCTGGGAGCCTGCTTTCTTGGGGTCTCAGGCTTTCTGGTCTACCTGCCTTCCTAGACTGCTCAGCTCTCTGACTCCTCGAATAGCCAAGGAGACAAATCCTTGTGGAGGGGAGCCAAGCACCCTGCCCATGAGATGGGCAGCCATCAAGCCAAAAGAACCCATTTTGGTGTTCCTGAAATGGAATCTTTCAGAATTTCTTGTCCACAAAACCTTTTGAGTGTTTGACTTTTCATCCCAATTTGAGATTCAATTTTTTTTTAATTGAAATTTTCCACAAGACAAAAATTCCATTTTCTGGCCAACTCCAGTGCAGAGTCATCCAGGCCTTACCCACTTGCCTCTGTGTGTGTCCACTT
The DNA here is from genome assembly GCF_020497125.1 of Mauremys mutica. Taxonomy (NCBI): domain Eukaryota; kingdom Metazoa; phylum Chordata; order Testudines; family Geoemydidae; genus Mauremys; species Mauremys mutica. Next base: position 344,408,473 of record NC_059072.1, read on the forward strand.
TCCTCTCTCTGATACTGACAGTAGGAATGGTGAATATCATAAAGTCACCTACATTGGGTCTGTGCCATTGGCAGGATTAGGAGGGATCCTCCCTGCAACAGCTAAACCAGTTTTAAGGTGGGTTATGCCACAGTGCTGTGTAAAGCAGCCACACTACACCAGAGCGTCTGCCCTCAAAAAACACCTTTTAAATATTAACTCCTATTTGGTATTGCCTATGTTTGAAATGCACAAGTACTATTTCCCACAGTTTTTGAATGAATGCTGTCCACAGGTGGCAGCATTGTGGCTATTTACTTATAAAAAATTCTCTGAACCGGGCCAGGCAAAAAAATCTTGCAGATAAATGTTTCATATAATATTATCAATGTGGCATTTGCTAAAATATCACTTCAGGAAGAGGCTATAGATTGTTTTTTTTTTTCTTTTCATCCAGGACGTACTCCTAGGGGGGAATGGGATTAAACACCCACTTTTTGTAGGATCTGTATTTGATTTCTGTAGAATAACAAATCAGTTATAGCTACAGAATTTTGCACAACTGCATACCATATTATGCAACTTACACTCTGTTATACCCATTTTCTGACCAATATACACCCTCAGTGAAATCCTGGCTATAATGAAGTCAGTGGGAGTTTTGCCATTAATTTATTGGGGCCAAGATTTTTCATACTTCATGTTTAACATCTCTCTCTGTCTTAGGTACTTATATGGCCCCATTACTATTAGGTGCTCATATGGCCCCCATGCATTAGTACTATTACCCCCATTTTACAGATGCAGACCTGCAACACAGAGAGACTAAAGTCTTGTGTAAAGTGAGGGTAGAGCATGCTAAAGGGTTGTGATTTGTAAAGCTCTATAATGTGTTGCACTCAACTGCCCTGCGTAGATCCTGGTGGCACATTCCAGAAGGTACCAAGTAGGTGCTTTTTAGAGTGGTTTACATGGAGCAGTTAGAGCACAGCATGTTAGTACGCTTTACAAATCACACTCTTCTAGGCAAGCCCTCTGACTTGTTCAAGATCATATAGGAAGTCAGTGGTAGAGCAGGGATCTGACCATCCCGTAGCTCCATGGCTAGTGCCCTAACCCCTAGACAATTCTTCCTCTTAATTAAAAGCCTACTGTCTGAATAGGGACTTGAATCCTGGACCCTCAGATTAAAAGTCAACACATGGCTGACTGAATTTCCCAGGCTCACTTGCATCACTATTTACAGCACCATCAAAATTTAGGCCAATATTTAGCAGAATTAATTTGTTTTATATATTTTTGACTAATAGTATCAATGTTTATTTTTAAGCATTTTTTTTCAATTTTTATCCATTTAAATTTTCCTAGTTGTAAGAAATTGGGAGTGGGGGTCAGACAATGGGGGAGCCAGACAATAATAATTTAAGGATGATGGATGTTGAGTCAAGAAGTTAAAAGTTTTATAACCTTTAAAACACAAATTGTCAGCGTCACTTGTCAAAATATACTAAGTAAATATCTTTAAACCAAACTCTAATAAGTTCCACGCAGATGTTCTTACTTTGCCTATCTGTACATTTCAATGATTATAGATGGAAATATTTTCCATCTGTTTGTGGTGTATTGTGAAATTGATGTTTAGTGATATTTATGATTAAAAATCTAATCCTTCCAAGTCTTCCTATAATAAAGGGGGATTAAACTTTTTTTTGAAGCATTCATTTTGCTACATCAGTAATAAACACTGGGATTAAAAAATTGGCTTTCATGTTTGTATCCCAGATGCTGAGCTAACAGTTTTGGGGGGGTTAGTTCATAATGCAAATGCCAGTTAGACAGAGCCTTTCTGATTGCAATCCAGGCTGATTTTCTAGAACAATCACAGAAATGCAATCTCTGGAGGAACAGAGTGTTAAACATGACCTACTGTAACACATAACAATGGCGGCAGTCATGAGAAGTAAGCTATTTTTAAAAAAAACTGAATTTTTGGGTGATGCTGATGAGCATTTAACTACTACTGAACCAGAGCTCAGACAGACCTGACAAGCATTTCAGTAAATCATACTTCCTTGTATTATTTTTATTATGTTTATTCTGGTAGTGCCAAAGAGTCAACCAAGAATGGGTCCCATTGTGTGAGGCACCATACGATCACAGAGCAGAAGATTGTGCTTGCCCTCAAATTGCTTACAGTCTAAATAGACAAGACAGAGGATGGGTAGAAGGCACAAGCAGAGTGAACAATGTGATAGCAGGAAACATCATGTTAATTCTAGATATTTTTTTTCTGTTCCGTGGCTTTGCTTAGGAAAGGGAATCAGCTAAATGGAAAGACAAGAGAAGGGAGAGAGGACAGGGAAGAACAGTGTCATTTTCATATCACTGCAGAATAAAATTAATTTGTCCTTATGCTTGTTAGAATGGATTTAGCATTCTGTTGCCCATTACTCTCTGACAGAGGATTGTACATTAAAATATTTAACAGGAGTAGAGACATAAGGGAATGAGCCATTTTTGGAAGAATTTCAGACACACAATCTTATAATGAATTTATATTAACAAGAATTTGTTATATGTTTGGAGATGAATTTTGTGCAAGTAAAATTTTTACTTTCTGTTTATCCGAATCTCCATTATCCAGCTCTCCATATTAACTGAACAACCCACATACACATATGAATATGGGAAATTGAAGTCACCTCCATGGCAACATTACTGTAATCATTGCGTCTTTTCAGCCTGGTAAAATGACCGTGACTACTAAGCGAAAACATGTAATACTGTCATTGGATGCTAAAATAGAGATTATTAATCAAATAAAAAAGGAGAGTCACTGGCCAAAAATAGCCCAAAATTATAACATTGGAAAAAGTACAGTATCGGACATCAAACACAAGACCGAGCAAATTCTTAAATACAGCACGAATAACTCTACAACTTGGAAGACCATGAAGCAACTGAAGGACACTGATCTAGATGAAGCCCTTTATTGGTGGTTTATACAAGCAGGAGAGGAAGGCATTCCTATTGGTGGTCCTTTACTATGCGAGAAGGCTAAGAGTTTTAGTAAAACTTTAGGAGGGGAGACACATGTTTCTCTGCTACTCAGAATGGCCCAGTCAGTTTAAAAAATGTCATGACATCCAAGAACTAACAGTCACCAGGGAAAAGCAGTCTGCTGATTCGGGAGTTATTTTAAAAAATATTGCAAGAGACCTTAGCCAAGCACAACATGGCACTGGAACAAGTTTACAACTGTGACAAGACTGGTTTGTATTGGAAGATGTTGCCATCAAAAACACTTGCTGCCACAATGGAAAGATCTGTGCCTGACTAAGAACATTTGACAATCCTGGCCTTTGCTAATGCTGGTGGCACACACAAGCTCCCATTAACTGTCATTGGTAAAGCAATGAATCTGCGTGCACTTAAAAATGCAAACACAGATATTTTGCCCATCATCTATCATTGATTTAGGCCTTGTCTACACTACGACTTTAGGTTGAATTTAGCAGCATTACCTCGATTTAAGCCTGGACCCCGTTCACATGATGAAGCCCTTTTTTTTTTACTTAAATAGCTTTTTAAACTGATTACTTTACTCCACCTCCAACGAGGGGATTAGTGCTGAAATCGGCCTTGCCGGGTCGAATTTGGGATAGTGTGGAGGCAATTCGATGGTATTGGCCTCCGGGAGCTATCCCAGTGTGCTCCATTGTGACCGCTCTGGACAGCGCTCTCAACTCATATGCACTGGCCAGGTAGACAGGAAAAGCCCGCGAACTTTTGAATTTCATTTCCTGTTTGGCCAGCATGTTTGCAGAGCTCATCAGTATGATGTGCACATTGCCGGGGCACATTGCCCGGCCCGTACTTTGTGACAAGTCTATGACCATGTCCCTCTCGTCACCGCGCTGCCGTCGCCTCCTCACCTGGTTTTGCGTGAAACAATTGTCTGCCATTGCTCTGACAGAGGGAGGGGCGAGTGAGGACATGGCTTACAGGGAATTAAAATCAACAAAAGGGGTGGCTTTGCAGCAAAGAGAAACACAAACAACTGTCACACAGAATGGCCCCCTCAAGGATTGAACTCAAAACCCTGGGTTTAGCAGGCCGTTCATTTCACAAAACAAATTGGGTCAATTTCTTGTTTTGATCTATCTATCTTTTACATCTTAGGCTGGCAGCAGACGGTGCAGTATGACTGCTAGCCATCGTCCTCTCCTGGGTGCTCGGCAGAAGATGCAAATGACCAGGCTGAGTCACTCCCATGTCTGCCCAGGCGCCCCTGACCGATCTCACCGAAATCGGCTAAAAGAGCACCCAGGAATATGATGACGATGGCTACCAATCGTAATGCACCGTCTGCTGCCCAAAGGCAATGAGCTGCTGCTGTGTAGCAATGCAGTCCCACATCTGCCAGCACCCAGGAGACGTACGGTGACGGTGAGCTGAGCGGGCTCCATGGTTGCTGTGCTATGGTGTCTGCTCAGGTAACCCAGGGAAAAAAGCGTGAAACGATTGTCTGCCGTTGCTTTCACAGAGGGAGGGAGGGAGGGAGGGGGGGGCCTGACAACATGTACCCAGAACCACCTGTGACACAGTTTTGGCCCCATCAGGCATTGGGATCTCAACCCAGAATCCCAATGGGCAGCGGAGACTGCGGGAACTGTGGGATAGCTCCTCACAGCTACCCACAGTGCAACGCTCTGGAAGTCGACGCTAGCCTCGGTACTGTGGATGCAGTTGGCCAACTTAATGTACTTAGAGCATTTTGTGTGGGGACACACACAATCGAGCGTATAAAAACATTTCTAAAAAAACGACTTCTAGAAATTCGACCTAATGTTGTAGTGTAGACATACCCTTAGTTGATATTGGTCCTGCTTTGAGCAGGGGGTTGGACTAGATGACCTCCTGAGGTCTCTTCCAACCCTGATCTTCTATGATCTACCAGCCCCAGGGAAAAGCATGGATGGACAGTGCTGTTTTTTGTGATTGGTTTTTTAAAACTTTTGTGCCAAGTGTACAGGTTCATCTGAACAAAAACAACGTCCCACCAAAAGCTATCTTACTGCTGGACAATGCACCTGCTCACCCTGATAACAGAGGGCTTACCTCCCAAGATGACCCAATCTTCTCTTTTTTTTTCTCCCTCCAGACATTACGGCCCTTGTACAGCCAATGTACCAAGGTGTGCTGGAGAGTCTAAAACGGCACCATAAATGACATTTTCTTAATCGACTACTGATGTCTGATGAAGTGGCTGAGAATGAAGGCAACATGTTGCAGCACTGGAAAAAAAATCAATCTCAAAGATGCTATATATGGGGTTGCAGATGCATGGGAAGACATCCCAGGTCAACTTTACAAAAATCATGGAAAAATCTGTGGCCTGAAGTTACTGCTGTCACTCAGGCCAGTGAACTTGCAGCTGCAATAGAAGAAGAGACCAGTGAATTTATTGACCTCCTCCACATACATCCTGGCTGCACAGAAGCTGATGAAGATGATGTTGCAGTTTGGTTTGAAAATGATGCTAATGACCCTGGCCATCAGTTGCTTGCTGATGCTGAAATCATGCATACTGTACTACATGCTGACAGCGATGATGAAGCTGCAGAATTGGCAGAAAAATAATCTTACTGGGATGGTGCAACAGCAGGAAACCTCTTCCTTTAGTACTTGGAGCAACAGCACGATACTGACCCCACTGAACTCTTGTTGATGAAGCGATTCCATGATCGTACAATGAAGAGAAATTCTCATCTAAAATAATGCAAACTGTTGGATTTTTTTCACAGCCATTATTAACAAAAGTGCTGCTCTACACACCACTGTGTTAGCTACACTCTAGGAATTATTCTGTGGGTTGTATTATACAGGAGATCAGACTAGAAGATCACAATGGTCCCTTCAGCTACATGGAATTTATCAATATTATGGGTCTAGAAAATGAAAACATGCAACACTTGTAAGTAGGCTTGGAAGGATTAGATTTTATTAGTAAATGTCAGTTTTACCATACACACGCAAACCAACCAAAAATATGTCCATTGATGATAATCGAAATGTACAGCTAGGCAAAGTAAGAAAAATTCTGCTTGAGCACGTAGAGTTTGTTTTAAGGATATTTTCTTTGTGTATTTTGGCATGTGATGTTGACAGTTTTTGTGTTTTAAGAACTATAAAACTAACTTTTTGAACCTCAATGTCTTCTGTCATGAAATAATTGTCTGACTAGCCCATTGTCTGACCTCCCCCATAATTTCCCACAAGAGTGGAAATTAAAATGATAAAAATCTAATAAATAAATAAACCCCATGATTTTGTGCAACTGTGAAAATTTAAATAGATAACAATGGAAAAATAAATGCTTTAAAATAAACATTGATAGTAGGGCTGTCAAATAATCACAATTAACTCACATGATTAACTCAAAAAAATTAATCACAATTAATCACAGTTTTAATCGCACTGTTAAACAATAGAATACCAATTGAAATGTATTAAATATTTTGGATGTTTTTCTACATTTTCATATATATTGTATTTTGTGTTGCAATTGAAATCAAAGTGTACATTATTTTTTGTAACATATATTTGCCCCGTAAAAATGATAAACAAAAGAATTAGTATTTTTCAGTTCACCTCATACAAGTACCATAGTGCAATCTCTTTGTTGTGAAAGCGCAACTTACAAATGTAGATTTTTTTTGTTACATAACTGCACTCAAACACAAAACAATGTAAAACTTCAGAGCCTACAAGTCCACTCAGTCCTACTTCTTGTTCAGCCAGTCGCTAAGTCAGACAGGTTTGTTTACATTTACAGGAGATAATGCTGCCCTCTTCTTATTTATGTCACCAGAAAGTGAGAAGAGGCGTTGACATGGTACTGTTGTAGCCAGCTTTGCAAGGTATTTACGTGCCAGATATGCTAAACATTCGAATGCCCCTTCATGCTTCCATGCTGATGACGCTCATTTAAAAAAATGTGTTAATTAAATCTGTGACTGAACTCCTTGGGGGGAGAATTGTATGTCCCCTGCTCTGTTTTACCCACATTCTGACATATATTTTGTGCTATAGTAGTCTTGGATGATGACCCTTTACATGTTCATATTAAGAACACTTTCACTGCAGATTTGACAAAATGTACCAATGTGAGATTTCTAAAGATAGATACAGCACTCGACCCAAGGTTTAAAAATCTGAAATGCCTTCCAAAATTTGAGAGGGACAAGGTGTGGAGCATGCTTTCAGAAGTCTTAAAAGAACAACACTCCAATGCGGAAACTACAGAACCGAGCCATCAAAAAGAAAATCGACCTTCTTCTGGGGGCATCTGACTCAGATGATGAAAATGAACATGCATCGGTCTGCACTGCTTTGCATTATCAAGCAGAACCAGTCATCAGCATGGACGCATGTCCTCTGGAATGGTGGTTGAAACATGAAGGGACATATGAATCTTTAGCACATCTGGCACATAAATATCTTGGGACGCCAGCTACAACAGTGCCATGTGAACAGCTGTTCTCACTTTCAGGTGACATTATGAACAAGAAATGGGCAGCGTTATCTCCTGCAAATGTAAATGAATTTGTTTGTCTGAGCAATTGGCTGAACAAGAAGTAGGACTGAGTGGACATGCAGGCTCTAAAATTTTACATTGGTTTATTTTGGAATGCAGGTTTTTTTGTACATAATTCTACATTTGTAAGTTCAACTTTCATGATAAACAGATTGCACTACAGTACTTGTATTATATTAATTGAAAAATACTATTTCTTTTGTTTTTTTACAGTGCAAATACTTGTAATAAAAAATAAAATATAAAGTGAGCACTGTACACTTTGTATTCTGTGTTGTAATTGAAATCAATATATTTGAAAATGTAGAAAACATCAAAAAATATTTAAATGGTTTTCTATTATTGTTTAACAGTGTGATTAATTTTTTAATAATGCGATTAATCGCGATTAATTTTTTAATAGCTTGACAGCCCTAATTGATAATATCCATACAAATTATAAAAAAATAAAATAAAAATTGAAATCTCACAAGAATATCTGTAGGGGCTTCATCTTACCAGGTTCTGAGCCGCTTAAAGGCATTCTCTCCTTCCTAAAGCTTCTTAGAGTAAAATTTTCAAAAACACGTAACTGACTTAGAAGCTTTTAAAAATCAGAGGACTGTGCAGGAGAAATGTACCCTTAATTTTTACAGAGATCAAGATGCTGCAATGTTGCAGACATGTTGGTCAGATATTTCTCTTTTATCTCTGTCCAGACAGTTTTGTTTATGGGAGTGGGATGGAAATCTTTAGTTTACTGAAATTTAGACCCTTTTTTATCATTCTTATAATAAATCTGGTTATCTGTTATGTGACAGGATCAGGCCAGATGGCTACAAGAGAGTGGTCGAAGGTAGATACATTAGCTCCAGGTTAAGCAGGTCCCTTTTCCCTGAGTAAGATAACAGGGACTATTCCAGAACACTCAGGAACTTTCTAGAACTAATTAAGGCAGGCAGGCTAATTAGGATGCCTGTAGCCAATTGGGAAGTTACTAGAATTAATTAAGGCTTATCAGGACACCTGGTATAAAAAAGCTCTCACTCCAGTTAGTGAGGTGTGCGTAAGAAGGTGGGAGTGAGAGGACGTGTTGCTGGAGGACTGAGAGTACAAGCGTTAGTAGACATCAAGAGGAAGGTCCTGTGGTGAGGACAAAGAAGGTATTGGAAGGAGGCCATGGGGAAGTAGTCCAGGGAATTGTAGCTGTCGTGTAGCTGTTCCAGAAGGCACCCTTGACAGCTGCAGTCCACAGGGCCTTGGGCTGGAACCTGGGGTAGAGGCCCGGGTTCCCCCCAAAACCTCCCAACTCCTGATCCAACACAGGAAGATCTCTGAGGCTAGCAAAATCCACCAATAAGTTCAGGACCCACCAAGCTAGAGGAGGAACTTTATTACAACTACTACATTCATAAGATGATTCTTGAAAGAATAGAAAAGTTCCTTAGATGTTTGAAAGACTGTTGCTAGACAAAGTCAGGGGGAAAAGTCTGTGGGAAAGTAAATATCACATCAACTGCTGTGCCTTTGACTACAGAAGTCACTTTGACAAAGAGAAAATATACCCTGCAATGGGAAAAGAGAATCTGCACAGGGGCTCATGCTTAGTAATTGCTTCTGTGTGGCCCTGAAAGTTAATACTTGGGAAAAAAAACACTAGATTTGCTTTGAAGTGGAGTATCTGCTAGAATAAAGTAGGCAAAACTGAAATAATGAGAAGGTGTCACATGCATTCAGCATGCTCAGCATAGTTTGGCAAAAACTGATGGAGAAATTATTATGGAAAATAACTCTTCTGTGGAACAGGGAAGAAGTCTGTTAAAATTCCCTCACAATAGTTTGATGCAGATAGCTGAGAAATCATGAAGCACCATTGCCTATGAACCAAATCCTGAAGACCTCCTTAAGATTTTACTCAGTCAGCAGGAGCTCTTTGACAGAGTAAGGAATTGGCACATTGATTTCAATGGGAGTATATTCTTAGGGATCCCATGTGCATTTGGCCCTTGAAGGATAGGTGGCCTTTCAACGATACAAGTTCTATTGAAGTCTAAAATGTTCCTTTTGCAGTGCAAGGGCAGAGCAGCTCTGGCTCACAAAGCTGAACACAAAACCCAAAGGGCTGTTCTGTAGTGTTTATTTAGGATGGAATTGTAAACACAGACGGCTGGTTTGCTGCTGCATTGCTTCAGAGTGATGCTAGTGTATCAGTGGGCTTTAGAATAATGCAGCAGTGGATCAGGCTCAGAACCACATAAGCTGCACTGCAAGCAATGCAGAGGCTTTGTTCAAGACACGGAGCAAGACACAATTAGACGAAATTTACTCCTTGTGCTAATCATCCTGTGGGCTGAGAGTTAGCACTGAGTATGCAAGCTTGATTGGGCTTTGTGACTGGTACACCTGCCTTGAGCTTAAGAAGAGTGCTGAAAATCAGGTGTATCGCTCTCCAGTCTGAACTAAAGCCAACAAAATACTCAGATGCTACCTCAGGCTTCCCTCAGCCATCACAAATGTTCTGCCAAATCTTGTGCTATTTGGTGTTTTTATTAAAGTCCCAGCACCTGGAGTCAACTGTTTATATGAGAATCTCAGCTCTCATTTTGAAAAAAAAGGAAGTTGCTAGCAAACAGATAAAAGCTTGAAAAGGTTATTGCAGAGAATCCTAAAGGCTGAAAAATCCAGAAGGTAAATAAAAAGAACCACATTTTTCATTTTGTTTTTAAATCTCATGATTTTGGGGGGCTGGACTCGTAATTTGCAATGCTTTGAATTGGCAATGCTAGTGTGTGTAATTAAAATACCTTCTGTCCAATGCTGTTTTAAAACATTTTTTAAAAATTAAAGTGCTGGCCAAGCATTACTATCAAAACACCCTTAGGAGCAGCAATACATATTTTTACTATTTCTTTATTAAACCAAGCTACATATGGAATATGATAAACTCCTTTTCGTTCTTTTTATATAGAAAATAAAAAGCCAGCAGAGCCAGGAGTAGGTGCTATCAGAAGCAAAGGCCACCTGGCAGCTTCCATTCTAAAACAGAGGGGGGGAAAGGGAAATTATTAAAAAAAACCACACACCTTAGAAACAAAATACAACAATAGTCTACAACATCATGAAGTATGTACATAAGGAAGTTATTTTTCATACAATGCACAGTCAACCTGTAGAACTCATTGCTAGGGGATGTTGTGAAGGCCAAAAGTATAACTATGTTAAAAAACCAATTAGATGAATTCATGGAAGATAGGTCCATCAACGGTTATTAGCCAATATGGTCAGGGACACAACCCCATGCTCTGGGTGTCCCTAAACCTCTCACTGCTAGAAGCTGGGACTGGATGACAGGGGATGGATCACTCAATAATGGCTTTGTTTGATTCTTTCCCTCTGAAGCACCTGGCATTGGCCACTGTTGGAAGACAGGGTTCTGGGTTAGATGGACCATTCGTCTGACCAAGTATGGCTGTTCTTACGTTCTTATTCCAGAGGATTTTTTTCTAAAAAAATAAATATATCTTTTCTGAGTTATTTTTGAGCAGGTGGTTGCCCTAAATATCTTCTGAATTGAGAACTCTCATTCACGCTGAGACATAAGCATCATATACTATAGGTGTATATCCTTTAAAACTAAACTGAAGAGAGGCTACTCACAGAACCCATAACAATTCTGTTCGGTCACAGTCCAAAGGAGGTTACTGATCCAGACCCTTTGACAACACAATTAGCAGCCAGATGTGTGATAGCTCATTTTTTGAAGAGGACAGATCCCTGAACTTTAGTGGCCTGGAGAAAATAATTGCAGAAAATTCTTCCAATAGAAATATCAGATCAGGTCACATTTATAATGTCTGGTTATCATTTTTGGAATTTGAACAAAATAAATACACAGATAATGAGACGAGGTTGATAAAACACAAATGGGTCTTTTAAAGATAACAAATACAAGTTGATTTCTTAATATTTGTATAGAAAGTTCATGTATCTTAAAAGTGATCAAAGTAAAAAGTAACTTGCAGACACGTTGCAGATTGCTCCAAAATATAGAGAGCAGAAAAACAGCTCAGCTCCTGTTGCAATTTTTTCAACTCGTGTTGCAATTTCAGTGCAAATGACACTACATATTTAAAGTAGCCTTGATTTGACATCCAGTCACTCATCAGTTCCATTCTGGAAATGGATAATCTCTAGTTGTTCTGTGCCAATAAGCTTCTCTGTCAACCTCAAATCAAACACACTGTTAAAACTGCAGAGTTTCACCTCATTTTCACGTCAAAACCAGGGTGAACTGCAAATTTCACATGATTTTGATGCAAAACCACCTACTTTCTCAGTTAACTTGGAAAGAGGCCCAGTTTTGTTTAAATGAAACCTTGGAACAAACCTGGTCTAAATTTTCAGTTTGTTATAAAACTCAAAACCCTCTGAGTTTTGACTGGTTTGGGGTTTCAGTGTTTCATTTTTACACAACTCTAGGGGAAACTTATCCCTTAAAGATACCTATTCAGATGGTTGCACCATTCATTATGTTAGAATTTGATAGGAAACACAATCCATCCCATGTACAGAAAGTCTGTCAAGTAAGATAAAACTTGTGTGAGGCCTAGAAACTTAGTTGCTGAGTTTGGGGCTGGCTGAAAAACAGCATGGAAGCTCTCTCACTGAGCTACTGGAAAGGCTAGTTTAAGAACTCTTATGAAACAAATTAATCTTGTAAGGAAAAGCCTCAGAATAGTCAAAATCTACTGCAGAAGCACCCTGGACTTTGTAAAAATGCCAAATCTAAACATAAACTGCAGCCTTCTCACCCAAAGCACATACTGCCTCCCGTGTGAAGAGCCAAGCCTCATCCTCTGTGCCTGAAAACTTCTAGGAAAAACACTTGCCAAAACAGAGGATTTGAAAGCTGTTATGACATGGATGCCAAATTTGACGAACTGTGTTCCTGAGTCATCAACCTTCAGTGGGAAGAGCGCAAAGACTCAAGCCCTATGCTCTGATAGCAACTTCAAGCTCCTGGAAACCAAGAATGAGACCCCTAGTCCCACCACAGCCCCTTTAAACCCCATAAAAGGGCTGGTGTAGCATAAAAGAGCCCTTAAAAATTCTGCATCCAGCCAGGGGAGAATTTCTCCAGGGCAGGCGTGGTGGAAGATGAGCAGCAACCTTCTTCCTAAGGATCCCCTTGTAAACATTGCTGTAGGGGTCATGCCTAGGGTGGGTCTGGGTGCAGAGCCAGAGAGCACATAGCTGAGGAGATTCTGAGCAGCACAGCAGCACAGGGAGGCTGCTGTATGTCTGCACTGCAGTCAGGGTGTGGTTGCAGCATGTGTAGTGATACCCAAGCTAGCTTTAATCTAGCTAGCTCCGGTATCGATAGCAGAGTGAAGCTGCTTGGGATCTGGGTAATTACTCAAGCGGCTGTCTTGTGCTGAAGTCCTTGCTGCCAACGCTTTACTGCTGTCACTAGCCAAGCTAGCTAGATTAAAGTTGGCTTGGGTACGTCTACATGTGCTGCAATCAGACACCCTGGCTGCAGTGTAGACATGCCCTTGGGCAGGCCTCCAGGACTGTCTGTGTTGCACCAGGGAATGCTTTAGCTCCCAGAACAGCCCAGGGCAATTGTCTTAGCCCTTGCTCTCCCTTGACTTTGAGTTCTGTACTAGGCCTCTTAGAGAGAGAGCCCAGAATCTCACCCCACATTTTCAAGCCTCACCCACTGACTGCAGCCTGTGTGCCACATTAAAAAAAAATAGGGAACCACTTAAGAGTAAACAACATAATCATCATTCTCCCTGCTGCTTACACCAGAAGTTTCATGACCATTCCAGTCACTTGAGACTCTTGCAGCCATTTTTCAGAAGTGTCCATTAACATCACATGCCTCCATTTTTGAGTGCCCCAGTTGAGACTTCTATTTCCAACCCCCTCTGAGCCATCCCAAATAACCAAACTCTGGCCTCCCCCCACTCCCTCCCCCAAAAAACTATCCCACTCTTTGAAACTGTAAAGAAAGAAGAGCCAGAGACTCCATGATGTCTGCTAATGATTTTGCTATTGCTATTATCTGGAAGCTGCTCAGAGACTATGGTGATGGGCAGCAGTATAAAATCTTAAGATATACAGTGACACCTTGGGCCTGATTTTCAGACATACTGAGGAGCACAGCTCCTACTGAAATAAAAATGGAAGCACGAAACATTAGTGAACACTTCTGAAAATGTTGTGTTAAAGCTTTGCAGTCTAGAAGATTCCATTGTATTGAGCAAACCTACAGAGTGCCCACTACAGACTCAAATAAACCTACTTCCATCACAAGTGCTAAAACAATTATTTTCAGAATGGCTGATGTTCAGAATCATGACAGCATATTGCAAAATTAAAGGCATATTCCTCCAGGACAGACACAAGACACATCTTTCATGATGTAAGCCCCAGAAAGAAAGAAATTCCTTTTTGTTAGATAAGCCTTTCTGGAAACTGGAACTGATGCTGCTATCTTCAAGCCTCATTTTCATTGAAGTTAGTAGCAAAACTCTGCCAAAATCCCATTAAGAGCCAAATGATGCAGAATATATTTTCTGGGATGGGCTGCCTGTGGAAAAATTGCTGAACAAGCTAAACAAAAATACTGCAGCAACCAAGAGAGACTCAGCTGTGAAAATGTAATAGGACCCAGCTTTGGACTTTAGACATTTTTGTAAGGGTGGTTTAATTCATGTGCTGTATTAAAACCTTTGGATTGTAACTTTAAACACGTAGTGCCAAAGATGTAAAAATGCAGATTATTGTGAAGTTCATAACTTCAGTTGTGGTGTATGGAAGGTGGCAGCCCAGGTTTGGGGGACATGGTTTGTTTAGTCTCTGTTGTTGTGATGTTATGTATGAAATCCTCCTTATTAATCTATGGGAAATTTCAGGTTCCATTTACTGTCTTAGGCCCGATTCTGCAAGTTGATCCCTTCAACTTGCAGAATCCCTTCAACATAGGGCACTGTGTAGTCACAGAATCCTGCTGACTCCAAGCCTTAGTTGTCAATGAATTTGCAGTATCCTAAAAGAGCTCAAATAAAATTAGTTTTCCCCTCTTGATGGGAAACCCTATTGTCTCACCAAAGGCCTGATCCAAAGCCCTTTGAAGTCAATAGAAAGACTTTCAATGACTGCTCTGGGCTTTGGATCAAGCCTGGATATGCCTGAGCCAAAAAAAAAAATTTCCTCGCGAGTTAAATTTTCCCAAAGTTCTGGCCTGTTCAGATCTGGGCTGGTGGTTTGGGCCCCCTTCTAACTATAACGGGAACTAGTACAAATAAGACCCCCCTTAAATACACAAGAGAGATAAAAAGGAAAAAGAACAACAGTTTATTAAACATCAGAAACCCATCCTGCAATGTAGTTGTTATTAAGAACCTGGAATTATAAAAAAACATGTGAACTGTCCCCATTAATGTGATATAGAACCAAGGACTTGATAATACATACAAATGCAAGAACACATATGTTTGTGTTTCTATAGGTAAAACTGATATTTGCCTATTTGGGGCCTGAATTTTGGTGTGAAGAGTGGCATGTATCTAGAGCTGTTCCATTGGTGTCGTTGGGGTTATTATTTAATTAACATCTACCCCCCTCACCCTTATGAAAATCACACCTCTAAGAGGAAGAGTCTTTTGTAAGAGCTCTCTCAGTTACCTGTGGCTGGGTAATTATCAGGGTTTGGTTGGGGGGAATGGGGGTAGAGATTCTCAGTTCTGGTGGAAGCGCAACTCAAAATACACAAGAACTGCCACTGCCCCGATCTGCTCTTCCAATGAGAACCAGCAGAGGGAGGATGTATAAGGCCAAGGATAGTGTGTCACTAGAGCAGCTCTGTGAAGGAGGTGAGATAGGCAGCTCCGGCAATGCAGGCAGGAAGGTCTGATGCGTACCACGTTCTCTCTCTCTCCTTCAGTACTCAGAGAGGTGTGTCAGGGAGCTTCTGTGTGGAAAGGGAGAGAACAGGAGAAGGGCTGAAAGGGAGGCTTGTGGGGAAGGACATATTTGGGATTCATAGTGCAGAACAGTGGCAGCCCGGGCTTGGAGTCCTGAGGGATTAGCTTCACAGACACAACAATATTGCTGTGACAGAATACAGCTTTAGGAGGGAAAAGGTTATATTTACATGGGGTCACACGTTCAGATGTTTTTGTTGAAATGGCACCGAGGTTTAAGATATCCAAGTAAGACATCTTGGAGCTCCTCCTCCTCCGTCCTCTCCTCCTCGAATGTGACGTAAAGGCCTAACTCTGAATCACTGCTAGCTTCAGGGGCATTCCTCTGATGTGCTGAGCAACCCACCACTCCCACGAATTTCAGTAGCAACTCCGAGCATTGAACACGTGCAGGGGTTGGAACTCTGCTGTAAGCATTATATTGCTATAGGTGTTTTTTAGTCACAGTTCTATTGTGCTTTTTGTGACAGCTGTAACATTACATAATCGTAGTTTTCATTGGTTTTTGTCTCACGTTATGCAAATTGATCCTGCCAGGAGGGGGCAGCGTATCTAATAGAGTGCAGAAAAGAAAGCTAGGAAGCCTGCCTCTAATTCTGGCTCTGAAATTGAATCACTGTGTATCTTTGGACAGATCGTATAACCTCTCCATGCTTTGGACTCCCCATCTGTGAAAGGGGAGAACACTTATCTTCCTTACAAGGATATTAAGTGTCTGAGAATTTGCTGTAGCAGACATTTTACAAATGCTGGCCAGATCCTCAGCTGGTGTGAATGGATATAGATCCATGGTCTACAGTAAAGCTACACCCGTTTACACCAGCAGAGAATCTGGCCTGTTGGGTTTTATTGTTATTTTATAGTTACATTGGTGGCAAAGAGGATTGGATTGGAAAGTGATCTGTATGTGGGCTCTCAGCCACAGCAAAAGAAAAATGAAACTTTGGCGACGCACAGCAAGCAGTCACTCATCATTTCACGCGTGTCACCGTTTGCATACTGATCCTGACCACTGGCATAATGGTTAAAGAATTTGCCTATGGACTATGGGTTTGGATCTTGCCTAGGAGGTTTAAGACAAATAAGTTCTAATTGCCTCCATTTATATTTTTGTTCTGGATTTACATCCATCCGCCTTTGAGAGCAACCCGCCAACAAGACAATTAGGTCACTGTGGTTAGGACACTAGCCTGGGACTCTGGATACCTGGTTCAGTTTCTTGCTCTGTCACAGACTGAGACACTTGGGCCAGGTATGTAGTGTCTCTGTTCCTCAGTACCTCATCTGTAAAATGAGGATAATAACGCTTCCCTACCTCACAGATTAAATACATTACAGATTGTGAGCTGCTACAATACCACAATGAAGAGGGCCCTATAAGTACATACCTAAGTACTTTAAATAGCTATTGTTGTCTTGCCTTAAATCTAATTTCTTCTCCTGGGTCATGTATTTATCTGCAATATTAAAACCTGGAGTTTGCTACACAATGCTGCATACAGTTTGGAAAAATCTCATGTACCACAGAATATTCTACTCCAGGTATGTGATGGGGCAGAGAAGCCCCACACCAGAACAGAAGGGGTTAAGGAGAGCCTATGGCCCCAGCTAGCCCTTCCCTAATGTGCCTGCAGCAAATACCAAGCCTGGAGGGAAAGAGTCTGGCTCAGTTCAGGGCTGACTGGCCATGGAGGAGGACAGAACTCTGCCTCTTTTCCTGAAGGGAGCTTTGCCTGCAGAACTGCCGAGGGACGAGCCTGCTAGCTAGAGCAGCCATCGGGGTGAAGCAGTTAGACCCTAAGGAGCAAGCAACAAACAAGAGACTGTTTGGGAACCAAGCCTGAAGAAAAGGACAGGGATGCACCATGGGAAGGTTGGAGGACAGCCTAGTATTGAGTTGGGCTTGCTTTTTGTCTGAGACCATTTTGGGTCTAAGCTCCTCCAAACTCCTAAGGATGGTATAGGACTGAAGGGACAACTAGCTGGTGGACTGGAGCCTGCCTCAGTGGAGATGGGAGAGAGAGAGAGACTTCTTCTCTGGGGAGACCCATGGTTGCATCAGGCTACTGGAAGGTCCACAAGGGTGCACTGCTCCAGCCACCCCCCTACAAATTTGATGTCGAAAGCAGACACAACCTAGTCCCTGTGTAAGGGAGTCAATCAAACAGTAAGTATATGGAGATATACCTATCTCATAGAACTGGAAGGGACCCTGAAAGGTCATCTAGTCCAGCCCCCTGCCTTCACTAGCAGGACCAAATTTTGCCTCAGTCCCTAAGTGGCCCGCTCAAGGATTGAACTTACAACCCTGGGTTTAGCAGGCCAATGCTCAAACCACTGAGCTATCCCTCCCCAAAGTAAATACATATATAAATAAAGGGGGAGATGCTAAAGAAGGGGAAAGGACATTTTCCTCATAGTTGGATGGATAGGGATCAGGTGTTAAAAATGGATGGCCCACCAGACTGCTCAATACCAGCAACAACAATTGTTCCAGCAAATGACCAGCCAGCAGCAGCAGTTAATCTGTGATCTAAAGGCCCAACAGCAGCCACAACAGCAGTAGGTGCTACAACAGGTGATCATCACCTGCTCCAGTGGGACCGGCCAGATTTGATCCAGCAGTGGCCCCCGTTCCCATCAGGCTTACAAAAATGGGGCCTGATGACCACACCCCAAGGCCTTCCTCAAAACCTTTCAGTGGGTAGCTACAGCAGCCTGGTGGCCCCTCAAGCAATGGGCAGGTTTGCTAGCCCACTACTTAACCAGGACAGTGCAAACAGTATATCGCTCTTTAGGCCCCACCACAGCCTGAGTTTATGCACAGGTCAACACAGCAACCCTTGATGCTCTGGACATCTCATAAGAGACGTTACGGCAACGTTTCCAGGAGTGGTATCTGCGGGGAGCGGGTTACCGAAAAGCTACAAGGTTTGTGTTGGAGATGGGTCATACCTGAGCTGAAGACAGGAACCCAGGGGGCAAAGGTGATTTCATTGGAACAGTTCACCCAGATACTACCCCCTGGAGGAAAAGACTGGCCCCATAATGGCTATGCCGCCACATATCTGGATGACATCATAATCTATAGTTGAACCTGGGAAGACCACTTACAATATCCGACTGCCATACTCCAGTTCCTCAGAGCAGCCAGTCTGAAGGCGGATCCTACTACATATTAATACACAGGGAGCCTTCGTGTGTCAGGCAGGGAGAGACATGCTCTGCTGGGGAGGGTTCCAGTGTCTTCAGTCTTTGGGGCCCAGTTCTGTTCTGATTAACAGTCTCTCACGGAAGGAAGGGAAGGATCCCCGTGTCTCAGTGCGAACTTTGTGGGGGAATGGGCCTCTCCTGGGTTCCATTCCCCATTTCCTCTTCTCAATGCACAATTTTACGTCAAGGCTATATCTACACTGCGCACCTTACAATGGCGCATCTGTGCCACTGCAGCCGCACCATTGTGAGGTGTGCTGTGTAGCCGCTCTTTATAAAACCACCTCCAATGAGGGGCAGTAGCTTTGTCACCTGGAGCGCAGCTCCCACCGACGAAGTGCTGTCCACACTGGTGCTTTTTGTCATTAAAATGTTTGTCATTCAGAGGGGTGTTTTTTCATACCCATGAGCGACAAAAGTTTTAACGATGAAAGTGCCAGTGTAGGCTTAGCCTGAGATCCGGTTACCATCAGCCTTCCCTCAGAATCTTTCTCACAGCACAGCCGGGGGCACACGCCTCCACCTGCCCATCTAGATTTCATAACTGTGTTCTTTAGGCTGAAGAAGCTTGCAAAATGGTGATCATTGTGTAGTAGACTATCTGGAGAACGCTGCAGCATGCTCTCTGCTGGGAGCCTCACTGCTTGCAGTATGGAAGGTGTAACCCTGTGACCGCTCTGAGTGAAACTGAGTCACTTGGACTTTCCTTAACACAGATAAAGGCCATCCCCAGTGAAAAAATGTAGCTTATTATCATGCCCTTCCCTCCTTTGCTGAACTAAAGTAATCCTTGGGCTTTTTAGGAAGCTAAAAAATATACGTTTTGTGCCACTCTGGTTACACTCAGCTAATGCTGCTGTTTTTGTTTTGTTTTATATTCGCTCTCAGCTTTAGTCAGGTTCTGAGTACTCTGAGTTGGTAGAGATTTATAAATGAATAGTTTGTGAGTCTTTCAACTCACTAGCTCTAGGCAGGGCTTGCAGTTGTACAGGGGCATATTAAAAGTAAAAGAAAAGGTGGAGAAGATTGCAGTTGTTTGTTACAACAAAACTTTTCTAATGTTACAGTGCCATCTATGAACTATGTTGTGATCCTAGAATAATGCTGGTTGTAAAAGTGAAGGAGACCAAAAGTAGTTGGACATGGGTTCCTTTTATTAGCTGGATAATAAAAATGGCAAAGTTCTGTGGCCACAGTGATGTTTTACATTCTTAGTTCACAAGTACATCACAAGGTTCTACTGATGTCACACGTGACAGGAGAGCTCCCTAAAAATCTTGCTGCAAGAGCCTTCTCTTCTGCAGCTCCTGTCATTTGGAAGGGTCTTCCTGCATCTTGCAATATTTTCTTTGTTTCCTTTTCTTTGCAAATCATATTTTAAAACATCTCTTCCCCTCAGCTTTTAACTATATCCCTTTTTCTGTTTGTTTGTTTTTTATTAAGATTCTGTATCACTTTAGGATACTTTTGTGTGAAAGATGCTATGCCAAATGCAGTATATTATTTTTGTTTATTAATTGAATTTATGCATAATGTATAGAGTACTCGAAAGTGTTGGGCATTGTATAGATATCAAATAAGGGAAGTCCCTGCCCCAAAGAGCTTACCATCTAAGTGCAGGTAATATACTTAAGCTGTTTGGAGCAGGAACTGTGTTTTTGTTCTGTGTTTGTGCAGCACCTGGGCCATGACTTGGGCTCCTCACATCATACAAATAAATAATAACAAACAACAGGAACTACATTTTAGGCCTCCATCTCACAAATCCTTAAGCATGTGCGTAACTTTATAAACATGAATAATCCTACTGACTTGACCGTTAGTTCCATCTGTTCACGTGAGTTAATTGCACATATTTAATAGTTTGCTGAATCAAGACCACCATTTGTTTTTTAGCTCTCCCAGACTATCAGTTCATGCAAACGGTGTTTTCTGCTAGGTGGTTGAAAGTCTTCAGTGTAACCGGAGCCTTGATCAGAACTACAATATGACTCTTCCTCTGGCATGTGTAGGGAAAAGGGATTCAAATCAGCACTTACATTATTTTCCTTCGGGAATCAACATTTGCAGTGCACAGTAGCCAAGAACTGTTTCAGTCAATAAAATGAGCCCTTGATAATTCTCTTGTTTCAGATCTCTAATCTCACTTTAATTAGTGTTGTACACAACAGTGCCAATCAATGTAAGTCAGCAGCAAACATTACCATCTGCATTCATCATTAGCATCAACCAGCATGGTAATCTGCAGTTTTAGACTAATGCATGAGCTCATGGGACTCTAGTGTCTGTTCAGAAACAAAAACCTCTTTTCCTTCCACCGTTTAGCTTTTGAAACCTACCATTCCTTCTGCCTCATAACTTTCAAAAGATGAAGCATTTCCATGACTTCCATTGTAATTTGTTTCACTTCTGGAGTAAGAATATCTTGCTCATTCTCTGCTTTGCAAAAAATGATGTCATGTGTTTGGAGATAATTAATTGTGGATGGATTCAGAATCTACTGTATGTAACCAATACTTGGCATTGTTGCCAGCTCTGTGGACAGGTCTATAAGGCTGTTACTGCCTTTCATATCAATGTACAATGGACTTGCTCACAAAATGCTTTTGTTTAATGCATGTGAGCCCTCGTGGCATTTAGTAAAAGTCAGAGCTTCACTTCCTGATAATTCATCTTTTAAAGCCAATTATAAACAAGTTATTGGTTTAAAACTGGTCAGTGAGGGCACTGCCACATCTCCAGATGTGATTTTCCATTAATTTCTCAAGGAAAACAAGACTTCACTCATTTCTTAGCTATCAGAATATGCTGTTGGGATTGATGTAGCTCTTGATTGTAGGCTTATACTGCAGAGCCGCAGATGACCCACTACTGGCAAGGGCCCTTTAAATACCATATATTTAATTAATTTGTTACATTCCAATTGCTGACTAAGCTTTTAAGGGGTTTCTGTATCTTCACTGGGCATTTGCTTCTGCAGTAAAAGGATGCAAGTGTTATCCATGCTCAGAGTGCATTGAAAAAGGAAGACGCAAGTGAAATCAGCCCCACAGATCGCATAAAGTTCAGTAAAATAATGCCAGATCTTTTATTGTCTTTACCCATCTAAGATGGGTGACTGGAGCGGCTGCACTGCATGAAAGAACCCTCTCCAGTAGTCACTTTTTTAAAGATGCACGATGCACATCTATCGTCTCCCTAAGAGAAGATACTATTTTAATTTATTTTTCCTCCTTACATAATTTCATCCAGAATGAGTGCTTGCAGCTATGAAATGACTGTGGTTGTAGAGATACAACCTAAAGCAATGCAGTAACAACTGTGACAACTCATTTAAAAACATCCTTTTCATTAAAGGACGTAGCCTAGAGTGTTTTAAATCTACTCATAATGCTTCTATAACCATTCTATGCAATTGCACTACAATGGGCAACAATTAATTGTATTAAATCCTTCATATGGAAATGTTTACTAATAAAGATGTTCAAACCTTTTTCCCTAACAATAGGGGGTACAAATTAGTACATACCCCTTGGGACCACACTAAACTAGGAATTCTGCATTTAGGAGTTATAATCAGATATTTTTTCCACAGGAGAAGAAATGTTAATTCCAGTTTATTGGGTTCTTAAAACTACATTTTACTAGGAGAAACCTTTCCTATTCATTTTCCACTGGGAAAAACTGAGGGCAAGACCCTATAACTGGATTCATAGAGACAGGCCTCTGCACTTACATGGAGCCCCGTGGAGGTCAAGGAGACTGCATGCAGATACAAACACCCTACCCGCACACATCCAGTTGCAGGATCTGGCCTAAGGGTACATAATCTGGCTTCACTTCTAATGAATGGCAAAACTCTCATTGACTTCAATGGAACTAGGATTTGACCGTAAAAAATTTAGCATTTTCTTCTTTCTAGTTAGTTGTCATACTGTCCTCGCTACGTCTTTCACTTGTGCGCAGATACAATGGTATGTTTTGTAGGAAGATAAGAAGGGGGCACCATTACAATCATAAATTGTCACAGACATGAGTCTAAACGTTACAAGTGAGAGATTTTTGTAAACAAATGCATGGCACTACATATATTTTATCCGCTAAGCTCTGAAACTCTCCAATTAATGCATAAACATTATGAAAGAAAATAGGAATTAAGGTAGTTTAAATTATGAAGAGGTAATTCTTATGATCCCTATTGAAAGGAATAAGAGGGGCTTAAACTACAAGAAGTTGTTCAGTAGTAAATGCTGTCAAGACTGGTATAATTGCCTGTTTTCATACCCTTATTTTCCTTCCCCAGAGCTATGTTTGACTATGACAAAAGCAAGGACAGTGGCCTCCCAAGTCAAGGACTCAGTTTCAAATTCGGAGACATCCTCCACGTTATCAACGCCTCTGATGATGAGTGGTGGCAGGCGAGGAGGGTCACTCAGGAAGGAGACAGCGAGGAGATGGGAGTTATACCCAGCAAAAGGAGGTATGTATAATTGCTGCTTTACTACTTCACTTGGCACAAATGTGCAAAGGTTTGAGTTTTATTCCAAAACCAATGTGCACTAATCTAAAAAATATAGGAGAGGATGCAAAGAAGAGCCATAAAAATTATTCAAGGGCTGGGAAAAGTGTCTTAAAGAACTCAGTCTGTTCAGCTTATCAAAAAGAAGATCAAGAGGCAACTTGATTATGTTGTATATGTACCTTTTGGGGAGAACATACCAGGTAGTAAAAATCTCTAGCAGAGAAAGTATAACCAGAACCAGGGGCTGGACGTTAAAGCCAGACAAATTGAAATTAGCTAAATCTCTAAAATAAATATCAATATATCTTTGTTTAGTGGTGCTGGACTAATGGGGAAATGTACCATCTGATGTTACTGATATTTGTTACTGTCTATGCTGTCTGATGGGTTGCCTTAGTGAAGTAGTTGTTGGTTTCATCAAATATCAAAACTGCCACTGAAATTGATATTAGTTGGTACCTTTGTTGATAATTTCAGTAGAGAGGTCAAAAACTGAAGTGGCATGAAGGAGAATGAATTCTGTCCAACCAAACCAAATTTCTCCTTTGGAATATTACTTCTAGGCCAGTTATAAACCTTCTATCTAAGGTTTCAATTCTAAAGTTAATAAAAATGGTTGCACAAATTTGTTATAATGAGATCAATTGGATTGTGGATCACTGGCAGAGCACCTGGTATTTGTTCCACGGAGAACTGGCTGATCACAGGATACCCCTGCTCATTGGTTTTGCCGTGTTAAACAATGGAGACTTCAGAATGTCCTCAGATATCACATTGACATGTGCCTTGGTAGGTATCTAGATACTGAGAAAATATAGGTAAACACTTTCCTAATGTTAATCTTCCATCTAAACTGTTGCTATAATTGCCATAGGGGGTTTTATGGGATTATGAATGCATGAGTGCTGGTCCGTGCAATCATGAATGGAAGCAGGTGGAATCCATAAGATAGTCTCTCTCTTTAGACGTGGTCCATAGTATAAAAAGATATGAACCCTTGAACTTTATGATATACAGCGTAAGGAAGTGGGGAAACAACAAAACAACTGATTAAATGGTGAATTTAGACATGTGTCTTGTTGGTTCCACATGTGTAGGTGTGTACGTGTGTGTGATCTTTTTCTGTAGGTGGGAGAGGATGCATGGGCCTAAGATTTATTGATCTACTTGCAGAAGAGTGTTTTCAGGAGGGGCAAATATGTGGAGACATGTTGGACCCACTCAGGGACCGGGCTGCAAGGCATATGGGGCAGCATGAAGGAAGATATGGAGACAGAAGTGGGAGAAAGATGTGGTTTGTTCTACAACTTAGGCAGAGTGGAGAGGGATGCAAAATGAGATGAGAGCAGAAAGGTAAGCAGGAAATAGGTTGCACAGAGTCTTGAAACATGGAGCGTGAATTTTTAATGATGCAGGTATAGTTACAATGGTCTCTACCCCTCATGCCACTGCATCAGCAGTGAATTGGAGAAGCCTGGGGAGGGCGGGGCGGGGCGGGGGGGTATGGGGGGATGAAGTCTGCCTGTTCCAGTGGTTCCAAATTGAGATCACATTTTTCTCTCCAATAATTGTTACTCCCAACAAATTCTAGGAGTATAAATAAACAGAACAAAAAGCTGGATAATGTCATTGAAATGCTATTCGGCTTATTCTGGCACAGCCTTTCTTCAGTATGGTGGAGCTAGCCCTTTTCCCATAACAGTGAAGTTTTTCTTCAGCAAATCCTTCCCTGAAATGTGAGCAGCCAATGTTAATGCCACACCATTCAAGGTTAATTCAGTGTTTCTACTATAAATACTGTTGTTCATAAATCTAACACTGATTAGATCCTCCCCGGAGCCGGGGTATGTTTTTTCCCATTTAAAAAGTCCTTTCCCTGGTCCCACTTTAAAAACGTATTGAAGTAATGCATTTGTTTTTGCAGTTATTTAGCTCAGCAAGGATCCATTTGTACAAGATAGATTTTTTTTCAAGTTGTGTTTTAAAAATGAATGCAAGTTCATACTATGGACACCGTAGCTTTTTTTTCCAGAGTCATTGAGCCTGATTGGCATTGTCCTGCATCTTATGTAGTCATTTACACAAGAGCAAAGTGTAAAATGCAACCGAAATCAGAATACTGTTATACTTACTGCACACGTATACATAACTGCACAAGGTAGTGTGCAGAAGAGAATCAGCCAATTATATCTAGCATATAAATTCAAATTTAGAGTAAAATCTCTTCTGAAAAGTGTTTACTGAGCATACGAGACCTGATTCAAAATCCAGTGAAGTCAGTGGGAGTCTTTCCATTGACTTCAACTGGCTTTATGTTGAGTAGCCACTTTATAAAATTAAATATTGGTCGTTTAAATTTAAAACTGAAAAAAACAATCAGATTACAGTATGAACCAATCACTAGCCAAGTTTCCGCTTGTTGTATACGTGATATTATTTATGTACAAATTGCAATACATGTACCAAAAACAAGCCACACGTACTTAAAATCTAACAGCAACATCTTTCCCATGTGCTAGATGGTGGTATAACAGAGGGGAGGAGATCAGTGGCAGCTATGTGTTAGAGCCTGAGCATTTTGCTGGTTTGCAGAGTCATATGGTTCCATCGGGTAGGGGAAGAATGTATTCTGGGGGCTGTTTTGTGCAGCCATGTGGAAATTTTATGAATATCCTCTAGTTTATAAACATTTCAGGCACCCAGGCAGGAAACCATAAAGAAGAGGTGACGAATAGCATTTCAGAAGCAAATAGCAAATAGTCAAAGACATACTTAAAGCAAATAGGTGGTGAATAGCCCAAAGACTAAAAAATAGGTGTGGGCTCCGGCGACTTTGACCACCTGGTGTTGGAGCCTTATACTGGCAGTATCTACACTCTAAATCTACATTCACAAACTGTCCAGACATTTGAGGGTTTTCACCCTTGCTTTTGAATCGGCAAGTGACTGGACCTTTCCTTTGATGGGGTCTACAAAGTGCAACTCATTCCGTATGGAATCCTTCTCATTTATCCCTCTCACCTTTAAAAAACATTTTAAAGTGCCCCCCCAAAAAAACCCCAAACAATTTCCGTAGACCCGTCACAATTGGCCCTTTGTTTACCAAAGTTCCTTTCAATTCCTCTTTTTCCTTTTTTTGCACTTTGGCCCCCTCACTTTGTTTGTATTTTATGAGGGTGGCATATTATTCTGTTATGTACAGCACTCTGAGCACTTTGGCCCTTCTGATCATCTAGATTGACCTCCTGTACAATTAATACATTAATTATAACTGAAAACAATAGGAAATAACATTTATTTTCTTGCAGTACTGAAACCATTGACCTCTTCCATAATAGTTCTTTACTCCAGTATATACTCTGGGAGCAATTAATATAATTAAGTTCTTACTTAGGGATACGTCTATGAAAATCACCTTCCAAGTGCCTGATTTTACCATTTTTTTCCACATTTTTTGGAATGGAGCCATTCAAACAGGCACATTAAAGCATGAGCAGATAAGAGAAATTTCTGATGCTAAATCAAGACTCAGTTTTCTTTTCCCTTTTATTTTATAATGGATGTGGTAGACCAGAAGAGGTCGTAATTTATAGCTACCAGGGAATTGCTGCCCATTACTCACTCTGGGATGGTGTGTCGTTTCCAGCCCTTAACTGTCAATCAATTACATGGAGCTTGAAAGCAATTTGTCATTAGATTTAATCGTGGTCACTTCCATGTGGGTTTGTTATTTTGTTTACAACTGAGAAGCCCTCCTTTAGGAGTGAATTTGGATGCTGTAGCACTGCGTCACAGAGACAGGCAGTTTCATTCTGTATTGAACAAGCAGAGTACCACGGTCCTGGCCCATCTATGTCCCTCTCATTAAGGGCTTGATCCTGTGAATTGATTAGAGTTTTTAACTGCCATTGACTCCAGTAGAAATTGAGGTGAGAGTGGTCAATGCCTCGCAGAATTGAGATCTCACTGATCATGGCTTGGGCTTTAGAGGAAGCAGTTCACTCACTCTTAAAGGCAAAACTGCTCCTATTTTGGCCAGAGGTCCAATAATTCTTTTACATACCAAGCTCTGGTCACCATGAATATGTATGTTTCTAATTACAGTTGTAACGTACCCTCATGCTGGGTGCGTGAGCAGCATGGCCCTCTTGCTGTGAAGTGATGTCACTTTGACACTGATGACATTACGCTTAGTGAAAGAGACCAGGAACCAGTTTTTAGCCTGCTGGTGTAACCATCAGACAGGAAATATTATTCTTTAACACGTAAGAATGAAACACTGTGTGCCAACTTCCACATTGCTTTACACCCACCATGAAGCTGTCAAAGTCAATCCTAAACAAGAGAGTAGAGTAACATCAGTAGACAGACATTACATGATTGTGTATCTCACATGCCAGAGCCAATGCAGTGCCATGAGGTGTCAGTCAGCCCAGAACTTGGCATGAGGGTATGTATAAAATATTAGGGTTAAACCAATTTTAAAGTTTGTTGGAATCCAGGTTATAATCTCTCTCACGCAACTAGTACCACAGATTACTTCATTTTATGTGGAAGTGGTCATCTCTAGAATTAGATTTAGAAATGCCAGTTGGAATGAATCTTCTACACATCACTGTTTGATAATGAGAAGTGCTGCTCACCTTTGAACTCTCATGCTGGTGGGATAAGCAAAATGGGTGCAGCTTTCTATTAAGGTCAATAGCCATAATTAGAGAAGTTTAAAGAAGCCACTCAAAGCTGGTGTTCCAAGGAACTCTAATTTACTCTAGATACAGGTCACTGGAGGTAGGAACACCCCACCTTATGAATGTCAATGCATATATACCTGCCCTTATCTTTTCCTGCACTCACTCTCTGAGTAAGAGTTGCATGAATTCGCTCTAAGGACCCAAAACGGCAATGAATTGAGTGCCCTTAATTTAATGCAGATTGTATCATCATAATCTAGCCCTGTATTGTCACCAATCCCACTGCTGCTGCCTCTGAGATCAAGGAGAGTTTTGCTTGTTACTTCAACAGAAGCAGGGTTAATTTACCCTAAAACTTCTTTTGTCTTAAACGTATCCAGTCACAAAACCGTCTATCAGATTTGAAGTCATTCTGAGAATACCATTTTCAAATATATGGGGGGCAGGTCTATGCAAATTATATCTATATTTTACAGAACAAATGTTTAAGGTGATATCAGTCTGTCATGCTGTTTTCAACTGTACAAAGCTTGCAGGGCACAATTATTTTTTTCGTCTTAGATTCTACAGGGCAAAAGATGAAAAAAGAACACAAAAAAGTCTTTCATAAACATTTTTCAAGGACAAGGAACCAGAGGTTTGCCAATTGCAAAAATCCTTCTGGGTAAAAAGGCATCTTAAATTTGTTATTCCGCCCGACTTGTCAGAAGGACATGTTTATCCACTCAGCTGGGTTTTATTTATGTTTCTCTTCTAAATTAGCTACCTTTTTTTAAATCCCTCAAGATTTTAATCCCAGAATGATAAAGCTTTTTAAAATACCATGGTCTTGTTAGCTTTATCTGAAGTGAGTTACTTGAGCACAGTTGCTAATCTAATGGGAAAAGATAAATATAGACTAAAATTGATATACATATGTGTATTCCCCTCTCCTCATTCTTTTGCAAGCAGGAGAAACATAATCACAGTAGGAATAAGGATGTACTGAGTCCAGGAAAGCACTAACCACAAGCTTCATTGAAAGTGGCTTTGCTTGCAGGAAACATTTTTATATAAGATGAACTTTATTAATATTTTTCAATTTAAAATAAGAATTAGCTTTCACAAAGGCCATTAACCACCAAGATAGCTTCATGGGAGTGTGGCAAGTCAATTATTTTTGTAACAGCTCATGAAGTCTTAATCTTTAAACAGGTTAAAAGGATTTTTCCTCCCCAATCTTACAATAGCACATTTTTCCATAATAGTAACTATACCACTTTTATCAGACAATAAACTGGTGCTGAGCTGCCATCAATTGGCAAAATTCTGATTATGAAGACCTGAATTCTTCAGAGAGAGAACAAGTTTTTTCCTAGTGCATTTACACGTGTTGTTTCAATAAAAAGCCAGTTAATGAGTTCTAATATTGCTCAAAAATCAGTTGGAGAATGGACATTTGTGGTCAAAATCAGACCTTGCATGAATGCTTACAACAAGCATGGAAGTCTCTGGGCCAAACTGAGCAGGGATGTAAGTCATGGAGAAGTTGTGTACTGGGTGTGGTAAATTGGTCTGAAAATAGGTGGAAATAGTAAAATATGTTTGCACTGATCTGGCATTCAGTGGGTGGGCAAAACTCACATGCCAACAGAAAAGATAATCATTTTCCTACTTCCTTACTCTAACAGAAGGGTGAAAGATAAAACAAGTTTTTTCAAACACACATTTTATTTTGCATTCTTCTATTTAGTAACTTTTCTCACTACACTTTCTATCATTATGCTCATTCTGCAAACTACCCGAATGCTAAATCAATACAAATTAAGCAACTCCAACTACTTGTACTTGGTTTCCCACCCCAACATGTAATTTACACCTTCATTTACATCACAGATGAATATGACTATGAAAATTTAAAGAATGTCTTGCCTGTTATTTTACATCTCCAATAAGAAAACTAATCTGTGGTGTTATAAATTTGTTAGTAAACTTTTCAGTAATCCATTAACCATCCACTTACAGCATATTACATTCTTCTGCTGCTTCTGTTTGGCTTAAAAACAGCAGTGTTAGATGCCCAAGTCTAGGTTAATGATCCAATTGATTGCTTCAGATGATGCGGAGTGAATGGCAGTGATTCCACCATCACGTGATTACTTGGGCCATTGATTGACAAGGTGTTCCATAGTGAAGTCCATTTCCTCAGTCACAAATAGGGTTGTATCTCAGACCCCATTTACTGGAGAAGGTAGGCACGTCTGCCATGCGATGTGCAGCTGCAATTCAAAGTGGGCCATATCTTTTGTGGGTCCTTGATGTGGTGTTTTTTCAGGATGTTGGTGACCTTCCACCTTGCTCACCATTGATCTTCAGGGAGAAACCCTGAATCTTTGAGCTCTTGCATTGCCAGCCTAAAAGATTTTCTGCATTTGAGTCAGAATCTCAGTATATAATTTAGGTCTTTGTGTATTGGAAGATTCATGTTCCCTCGAACATGATGGAGCCTCCAAAGAATTCTGATATTGCAATGAACTTGGGGTGGGTGGGTGTGCACCAGGACGGGAAGCCATGGTTGTGGCATTTGTTTTATTGTGCCCATATTAATCTGCATGACACTCTTAAACTGACAGTCAACAAGCAATGTGTGTGAGCGATGTGTCCAGATGGGTGAGCAGTATTTTGCAGTTCAGGAGATAAGAGCCAGTGACAAGGTCTGTAAAGTTTTTGCATTGGCTCCCAGGTCATTCCTGCCAGTTTCTGGATGAAATTCACATGTATCTTAATTCTGTCATGAATATTTTTCAGGTGCTGCTCATATTTCAGGGTGGGATCATGTTTTATCTGCAAGCCACAGAAGTCCATGTGCTGTTCCTGCCTAACCATTTGATTATTTAGATGAAATGCTGACACAATAAGCTGAATGATGTTTGGGTTTAGCCATCAGTATAATAAATATTATTCCATATTAAAATGGTTTTAAGGTTCCATCCTTAGTCAGGATTTGTTCTGCAGCGCTGGTCATCAAGTGTGGACACTCACCAGCACTGTTATTGGCCTCCAGGGTATAAGGAGATATCCCAGAATGCTAGTAACTAAATTATTACCTTTGTTTTGTTATGCAGCCTCTCTTTGTTTTGTTGTGAACTCTGAGCTCCGTCCTGAGCTCCGTTGATACCGGAGCTGCTTATAAAAACAAACTGACAGTTCCCGTTTGCTGTGATCAAACACAGCTCCTGTTTGCTGTGATCAATCTGTATCTGGCTGTGAACAATCAAATGAGATAACCCCCTGTGGATGAGGCAGGCAGGAAGTGAGTGTTTGCTTGACAGAGAAAGGCAGTCCTGGGATGCAGGCTATTTGCAATTTAAGAGTTAAGACTAAGGGGTCGGGAAGATTTTATGATTTTTCAATGCAGGAAGCTAACTCACAGTGTTGGCTCCAAAAATCCACTCTCTCTCTTTCCCCCTGCTCCCTGTCACACTACACACTACACCCCACCCCCCTCTTTTGAAAAGCACGTTGCTGCCACTTGAATGCTGGGATAGCTGCCCATAATGCATCACTCCCAACAGTGCTGCTAATGCTGCAGATGTGGCCACACACCAGCGCTGGTAGCTATGAGTGTGGCCACACTCCAGTGCTGGCCCTGCACAGCTGGATGACCAGCGCTGCAAACCGTAAGTGTAGTCATACACTGGCTGTTAGCTCAGGCTGTAGAACAGACTCATTTTATCTCTCTCTAAGTGGTCTCAGTGCCACTAGATGGGACAGAACACCACACCCAGAAGGTGTGTGGGTTACAATAGCTCTGTGTTTCATTAGTGTGGTAATATATGGATCTCACTTCTGCTGAATTTCCATACACATCCGAGTTGAAGGATCCCAGTTTAATAATTGACAGGAATGAATTCAAGTAGGTGAGATTTTAAAAACCCAAATGTAAATTGTAATTCTTTATCAACCCACTCAGCCTAATCTGGTAGCCCAGATTCCAAAGCCATATATATGCTATTGTTTAGCATTAGCAGGAAATTCCAACTTCTAGTTCTGAGAGGCAAATCTCCTTCCCCTGTCCTTGCTCTGTGTGTTTAAAGCTGTTATCTGGAGAAACCCATAGAGACATAAGAGGAAATATGTTTTGTGACTAGTTCTACAAATCAGGCTTTGTGCCTGGAACTAAGCAGAGTGGGAGTGAGTGATATTTGCAAGACTTCAACGGATCATTCAAGGTGACACAGGATCTGTGGCTACATGGTTGTAGTGGGCCAGAACTCCTACATGTGGAGCATAGAAAGGCAGTGTCCTCTGAGCTGGAGTAGCAGCTGCAGATTGACAATGCGGCAGTCCCACCCCATGCAAGTTATGGGGGTTGAATAGCCACTACCGCACGTATCTCCATGGACAAAGCCCAAGTAATCTGGCTTTGTACAGAAGAGGTGAATTTAAAGTTTGAAAAACTGTTTTAAATCAACCCGTTGAAAATCAGTTCCTTGTTTATTCACCTGCCAAAACTGGAGTTGAGAGTATTGTGCTTTCCCTGTTGATGAGTTGCTAACATCTAAAGCAGTGTAAAGAATGTCAGTTTATACATTATTTAGGTGTTTGCCATGTCAACCTTTGCAAGAGAGTCACAAAACACTGATTTTCAAATAGTATTTGTAAATGAAAAGGCTTTAAGTTCATACATGTATATATAAATTTATCACATTAAAAAGTTAAAAGGACATTAAAGTTGCAATATCAAGCACTCACGAGTTAGGAAATGCCAAAGTTAAGGTTGCAAATAAAACCTTAATTTAGCCTTCTTATGTGTACACATTATGATTAAGGCTACGATTTAATCATGGGTATTTTTAGTAAAAGTCATGGACAGGTCCTGGGCAAGAAACAAACAATCACAGCCCATGACCTGTCCAGGACTTATACCATAAATACCGCTGATTTAATCTTTTGGTGGGAGGGATGCTGCAGGGGGGAGGAGTCCGGGGCACCACTGCACCACCTGCTGCTGGGGGGAGCCCTGAGGGTTCAGCGGCCACTCTAGCGATCCCCGGGGTCAGCTGCTCAGAGCAGTGGCTGCCTGTGAAGCCACCCGAGTGAATGCCTGCAGAGCTGCTTCGGCAGTGGCCGGTGTGCCCCTCCCTGGGTTCACCTGAGCAGCTGGCCCCAGAGCCAGCTGCTTGGGTGGCCCTGAGGTCAGCCACACTGGCCGCTGCCGAAGTCACAGAATCCGTGACTTCTGCGACCTCCATGACAAACACAGAGCCCTAATTATGATACAGTCTTTAATTACATGATCACATGCCATTTTTTCTACATCACTCCTGCTCATTCAGTGCACAGGATTAGATGGTGCTTGTTGCACTGGTAGTTACTCAATAGTTCTTTCTATCCTTTTCATTCGATGCACTATTATGGCACACCATCCTAATCCTGCACTGAATAAAGAATTATTAATTTCTGCATGGGCTCTTCTTAGTACCTTTAGAAAAGTTAATGAATTTATCTTCCTTCACAGCACCCCATGAGATGAACTGGAGTTATTATCTGCATTGTACGCATGAGGAATAGAGGTAGAGAGATTAAACCCAAAACTGTCAGAGGTGTTAATTAATTTTGGGTGCCCAATCTAAGAAATTTAGGGCCTGATTTTTCATTTCTGAGTACTGAGTAACTAGTAGCAGCAGAAAGCACAAGTATCTTCTGTGTGGATTTGCCACTAGAGGCACACACACACTTTGCCAGTGAGTTTCACAGCAAAGGAATCTTGAGACTTGGGAATAATGGATTCAATTTTATGTTCAATAGGAGAGTGTGCTTTAATAGTTACAGACCCTCTGGCTCTCTCCCCCTGGCCTCTCCCTATCTCCTTCTGATCCTATTCTCTCCCAACTCCTATCTATTTTCCTTTTCCACTGCTCCTATCCTCCCCCCTCCTTCCATGGCTCCTGTCCTCCTCTCTCCCATCTGCTTCTGCCTCTCCCCCTGTCCCCCCAAAAAATATGACTCATAATCCCTGCCCTGAACTCCACACTCCTCTCCCACCCTCTCCCCTGAGTTCCTGCTTCTGCCCCTCCCACACACACCTGTAGCTCTTCAGCCAAACCCTGTTCCCCACCCCTCTGCATTCGTGTCAAGATGGTTCCTCCTCTTGCATGCTACCTGGGCACTATGAGAGATAGGATTGCGAGCACAGACAAGACAGATTCTTTGCTCTCAGTGTAGAAGCAGTCTTTGGAGAATTTAGCTGCCAAACTCTAACAAGTGTCAACTGAGCACATGCAAGGTGCAATTCTTCAGAGGCTTCAGAGAAATGTGGGCAAATTTGCACAGGAAAAACAAAGGGCACATCCTTGACACCAGGGCGACCCCTCTGCCCAATTTCAGCTAACCCCTCCAAAACATGGAGGCACAAGTTTCTCACCCAAATGGCTGTAAGAATTGTTAACAACTGAAACTTAAAAAAATAGACAGCTAGACACCTGGAATGAGAAATTTCAGGCTGAAAGGTTAAAATTGGTAAAGTTATAGTGTCTTATAAAGGAAAGTGTTGGGCAACTTTAACTATAAGCCCTACTATTTGCACTACTTATAATATATCATTAGCTTATGAAACACTTTGGTTTTCCGCAGGCAATATAAACATTTATATATGTTCTTAGTGAATGTGTCTGGATTATTAATGGCAGTTCACTACATTTATTATTTATATACCTTTCAAGGCAATGTAGATTGTGGCATAGATTTTGTCTGCATTGCCTACAAATTATAGCATGAAATCTGCATGATTGCTAGAGTCATTCTGGGGCATTACATAAACCAGATCTGGTTTTGTGGCTCATTTTCAAGTTTCTCTGTGCAATGAATCAGAACTAAAATTCAGAGCAACTACTTTAGAAGGTTAGGAAAGATAGGAATGAGAATTAATATTAACACAGATTGATAATTAGAAAAGTGTGTTCAGCTTTGAGCTAATTATTTTCTCAGCAGACGTCCCTCCTACTTAGGAGATTACACAGCCTCAAGTCGTCTTGTTTTACCCATTCTGTCATGGGACTTCATCTGTTACTTTAAAATTTAAGGCTGTTCCTTTGGCTTTAATATCACAGATTGAATTTGAAGGACGCATTTCAGCTGTTTCTGTTCTGCATTTACAGAGAAACACTTGTTCCAAAATTCAGCTGTAACTATAGTAACCTGCATTTCAGTGTTTTTCAGTAAGAAAAATAAAAGCCCGCTCAGATAGAAGGGAGCATGTTATGTTATTTATTTAACTATGAAAAGACAAAGACTTCATATTTAAGAAAAAAATAAGCCAATCACCAAAAACTAGCAGAGCTCTGTATTTATTCTCAGGAACTAAATGATCTGCATGTACCTAATCCAGCTTCTTACATAAGAAACTTCACTAGATAGGTGGGGGGAAAAAGGAATATTTAGACCAATCTGGATTATCTAACATTCCTCACTTACTGCCCAACTATTCACTGTCCAGTATAGGTCAGAGGAGGGTAGACTTGTAGGCTAGCTTTGTGATATTGTACTCACAAGATCTACTACAACAATTAAGAATTTTGAACAGATAAAATTACCTTTTCTATTATAAACAGGTGATCACATTTGTGTGCCTAAATTAGTAAATTCTTCTGATGATTTTGCAAGGCTGATAAATGACATCTTTTACAATAATGCCCTTATCAATAAAGATAAGGAGGGATTGTTGGGCTCCTACCTTTTTTCCTGCTTCCTTTGAAGCATTCTGTATTTGCAGTATGCAAGAGTACACTATATAATACATCAGATGCTTATAGTAATGCATATTTAATTACGGCACTTTCCATATTCCTAGAGATTCATATGGTTTGGTTTTCAATATTATACCATATGCTGTGTGCATTTCATTATGTTAATACACTTTCAATTTTAATCGCACTTCCTTTAAAAATATTGTTAGTCCACTCAATGATGGAAACCAAGTGCATAGACTCAGAGTTTAAGGCCAAAGGGAACCATTAGATCATCTTGTCTGACCTCCTGTATATCACAAGCCACTAAAATTTCACCCAGTTAAACCCTTATTAGGGCCAGTAATTTGTGTTTGGCTAAAGCATAACTTTCTAAAGTCTTGATTTGAAGGTATCAAGAGATGGAGAATTCACCACTTTCTGTAGTTTGTTCCAGTGGTTAATCAAATTCACTGTTAAAAATGTGTGCCTAAAATTCCAATTTCAATTTATTTGACTTCGTTTCCAACTATGAGGGGGTTTTGATGCCTTTTTCTGCTAGATTAAAAAGCCTTTTCGTACCTGGTATTTTCTCCCCATGAAGGTACTTAAACACTGTAATCAAGTCATCTCTCAATCTTCTTTTTTGATGAATTAAATATATTGAGCTCTTGCTGTAAGGCATTTTCTCCAGCCTTCAGACCATTTTTGAGGCTTTCTCTTTACCTTCTCCAGTTTTTCAGCATTCTTTTTAAACCAAACCTGTATACAGTATTATAATATCTGCATCACCAATGCCTTGCTTCACAGAAGCCAACTTTCTAATGTGCCTGGGGATGCTCCCTCCAACCCAGGCTCCTCCCCACTCCATCCCTTCCCCCAAGGCCACGCCCTGCCTATTCCCGCCCCACCTCTTCCCACCCCATTCTGCCCCCTCCCTGAGTGCATCCTACCCTTTTTCCTCCCCGTTCCCTCCCCTGCGCCTCCTGCATGCCACAGAATAGCTGATCTGCGGCAGGCAGGAGGCCCTGTAAGGAGGTTGCCATTCTGGGTGTGTCAGTGCCTATGCCATGCTTAGCCATCTGCCAAATCCACAGCCATCCCAGAGTATCAAATCCCACGAGAGCCCCTGATATTTGTTTTCAGTAATCAAATACTGCATTAACCCAAACAGGAGAAAAAGTATATTTTTCACATCCCTCTCATGTTTGTGGAGGACAATGTTTTATAAGGTGTATGCAAGTCCAGTTCGTAATGTGTTTGAGTGGCTATGCCCATCTCTGTCCTGCCTCCAAGTATTATAAGTCTCCACAGAAATACCAGTTCAGGGGAGCCTATACAAATATAAAGTAATTTAAAGGCCTCAAGCAAAACTTCTCTGCACTTGAAAAGGAGTATAATTTAACATACAGCATCCCTACATATTTCAGGTGAGTATTTTTAAGATAACGTTTCAACTAGTTTTGAAAACAGTAAATTCATGCCTAAGGATATTGAATACTATTTTCCAAGGGTACAATTTTCAAAAGCACTCAAGTGAATTAGGAGTCTACATCCCATTTTCAAAAATAACTTTGGCACTTAAAGCCAGATTTTTAAAGATAATTAGCACCTGCAACTCCCACTGAAAAATCTGGCCCTTAGTCTAATTGAAAATCAGTGGGATTTAGACATATAAGTACCTAACTCACTTTTGAAAATAGGACTTAGATACTTTTGAAAATTATACCCAACATCTATTTGTTTTGGGAAGCAACATTGTTTCAATGATTAAAAGAGGGTACTAGGAGTCAGGACTCCAGGGATACAGTCAAATCTCTGCCACTGAATTGTTCTGTGACTTTGAGCAATCCACTTGACCTTTGTGGTTCTTAGTTTACACATTTATAAAACAGGAATAATAACAATAATTACTTATTTTACAGGAGTGCTGTAAGACTTAGTGTCTAGAGAGTGCTTTGAGATCCTTGGTTACTATATGAATACAAAATATAATCCTGATGTGAAGATTTATTTTTCTTTAATTTTCTTCAGGGTTGAAAGAAAGGAGCGTGCACGTTTGAAGACTGTGAAGTTTAATGCGAAACCTGGTGTGATTGATGCAAAAGGGGTATGTAAAAAGAAACATACTAAAAGATGCCAGAATGTCTCTGTAGTCAAATGAGTTAAATGAAATTGCTATGTCTGTTCTAAAGCTGAGCATATTATGGCAACACAGGAAAGAGAAGGGATTTTTTAACGAAGGTTTGGGGTATGGTGAAAAGTGTAAAGTATGACATGATCTGCTAAATAATTAATATCCTTTTGTACTATAGTATTAATAGACATTGCCTCCTAACAGGGAGATAATAAGAAAAGAACTAGCATTCTTTGTTATTGATGGGATTTAGTTAAGTATTGGCTTGGGAAAGGAAGACTTTCAAAATTCATCGACACGTATGTTTGGTTAATGACATACAGAGAAAGAGATGAATCCTCTTACTTCAAAAGTTGTTAAAACTAATAGCAAAGTTTATAGTATCAATCGGAGAAATAAAATTTATGTTTCTGATTTAATACTTTAATGGTTGTGACAGACATTGAACAGAGATTTGTACCACAGTAAGCACAAAGGATCAGCCAGCCCAGAATGTAATTTTGAACTTGTTTGTTCACTAGCAAAATATTTCCAGAAGGGATTATTCTAACTGGTTAAAACTTTTTTTGTTTAAATTCCCCTTCAATTGGCATATTAATACAGAAGAATCTCACTGTTCTAGAAGTCCAACACATGTTCTGCCATGTCTAATAGTTGATGTAATATGACATTTTGAAGAAAACTTAAGTAGTGATTAGTCTAATATTCTGGATGGCAATAGTTGTAAAAAGAGTGTAGCAATATAAAAAATTACAATAATCATATACATCAAATTATATTTTTCCACTGAGACATTTTTCACATTTATAGCAGTAGGTGAACACATTACAGATCCTATTCTACCAGTCTTTAATTGTGCAGATAGTCCAAATGACTTAAATGGGACTACACTCATAAGTAAGGGCTTTAGCAATCACACAGGATGGGATTTTCAAAAGCCATCAGCATAAAACTCCCATAGACTTCAATAGAAGCAGAGATGGGCCAACCCGGCACATTTTTTAAAATCCCACTCTTAATGTTGCTGTGCCACAGTTCCTCATCCATGGAAACTGTAATGATAACACTTCCTTTCTCCCAGTCTTTATCTGTCTTGTCTATGTAGACCAGGGGTAGGCAACCTATGGCACGTGTGCCGAAGGCGGCATGCGAGCTAATTTTCAGTAGCACTCACACTGCCTGGGTCCTGGCTACCGGTCCGGGAGCTCTGCATTTTAATTTAATTTTAAATGAAGTTTCTTAAACATTTTAAAACCCTTATTTACTTTACATACAACAATAGTTTAGTTATATATTATAGACTTCTAGAAAGAGACCTTCTAAAAAAGTTAAAATGTATTACTGGCACGCGAAACCTTAAATTAGAGTGAATAAATGAAGACTCGGCACAGCACTTCTGAAAGGTTGCCAACCCCTGATGTAGACTGTAAGCTCTTCAGAGAGGGGGCGGGTGTTTTATTATAGGCATGTCCAGAACCTAGCATAATGGAGTCCTAGTTTCAGTGGGAAATCCAGGTGCTAACATAATAGACAAAATATTTCTTTTGCGAAATTCTTAAGAAAAGAAAATCACTCTTGCAAATAGCACCGTCCCGTCTGTCTATTGTGTGATTCCGCTCTCAGTGCAAATTAAGAACAACTGCATTGACTTAAATAGAATTTTTGCAGATTTACACCAACATACCTGGGATCAGAATCTGGCCCTATGTACATTATATCCATATGCAAGTGACATAATCGATATGACCTCCTGCAAAGTCAAAGCAAAATTTTTCATTTGAAATAACAGTTCTGGAACCTTGTGAATTTTTAACAGGTACTGAATTGTCAGTCAGATCACTTCTTAAAATGTCCATTTCCTGTATATTGTCAAAACCTTGCAGGAATAATTCATTCATGTTACCAATGGTCCTTACCAGAGCCTGGTGAGAATTTAATTATCCTATAATTTCCTACAATGTTCTTCTATCTTTGCCATCAATGTAATATTAATCTCCCAGCCACTCATTCCATTACTCGTTACAACATTTAGGAAATTGCATAATTACAGAATCAGGCTATTCAGCCCTTTGGAAATTTATTTTCGTTTGTTAGTCTGTGCTAAAATCTGTTTTTCCCTTCTTAAAAAAATCTATTTTGGGACTATATGTGAAAACATAATGTAAACATGTAGAAAATGAGCGAGTGGGGGAGGGAAGATCACTATTTAAACATCAGCATGGAAAATAAAATTTTAATTATTTAAATTAAATTATTTAAATTAAATAATTATTTTAAAGGGACACTATTTGTTTTAGTTTTGTTTTTTAAAAATGGATGCACATTACCTGTCACTATCTTTCATTTATCAGATCCGAAGCATGCTTATTTCACATAAACATTATTGAAGACTGAGCTAAGCCTACCAACCTCGTTTGTCTGCCTCAGAAGAGCTGAGGGAGTATCAACTGAGATAGCTGGGTCATGTGAGATCATAAGATGTGGGGTATGTTGGCCAGAGAGTGTAAGAGCTAGGAGTCATGGGACAAAGGCTACAAGGAAGACATAGAAAAAGGTGGTTTGAGATGCTGAGGGAGGTTGGTGTCAGCTTGAAAGATGCGCTTGACACGAAGAACAAGAGCTACTGACCCCTAATGATGGGCCAAGGCAAAGAAGACGACCCTACATCCTTCTGTGAAAGGAAGTTGAGCCATTGAAAATGCATCACAGTTTATAACACACATTCCCAGTATCTTATCACCAGATACTATGATCATGAACGGGGCATAAATAGAGAGTGTGGGGAGAGAGGTGCATAGTAGTTAGAAAGTTCTACATCAACTAGAAAGATCAAATGGTCAAATCAAGTAGACAAATTAGCTAAAATTTTCTGTTTTCTGATAGTGCCTAACTCATAATATTTGTTGTTCCCTATTAGCAAATACACCACTACCTTGATATAACGCCACCCGATTTAACACGAATTTGGATATAACGAGGTAAAACAGTGCCCCAGGGGAGCGGGGCTGCGCACTCCAGTGTATCAAAGCAAGTTCAATATAACACGATTTCACCTATAATGTGGTAAGATTTTTTGGTTCTCAAGGACAGCGTTATATCAAGGTAGAGGTGTGGCACCAACTTATTACTCCTGTGTTCCTGTACATTTGGGGTGGACAATATGATTCAGATAAAAATCAAACAAGATAATTTTTACCTCACATTAGAACCAAGCATTTTCAATGTTTGATTAACTTTTGTTTAATTTTCACTTTCCTATATCTTTCTTGGTCACATCTTTTGGAAACACTACAAGAACAGTTGTTCTCACAATAATTCTATTTTGAGAATAACTGGGAAAGTACTGAATATCTCACAAAAATTCTGTTCCCATAAGATTTTTCTGCTTGACTCCCAGCAGGACTGCCTGCATCATGGCTCTCATCTTATCCAGCATGCATCTGAGCATTCTTATTTCAACAGTGAAAAGTAATTGTTTTTCTCTCTTCCTCATTGGCTAGACATAGGGTATTTAATAATAATGCTCAACAATAGACTTCACAAGTCTGTTGCAAGTATAGCTATGGTGTAAAATTTTCAAAGTGCATCAGTTGCTTTTTCCAAAGACAATTTGGAAGTCATTGGGATGTAGGCTCCCGAGTGACTTAAGCATTTTAGAAAATGAGACATATGCTCCTTAGTCACTTAGGTGATCTGAACAATTTTGTTCATAATGCATCATAAAGCTATAACCTGTGATTTTGACCAGTGAGTAGTGATTTAGGTTGACTCAGTTTTTGAGCATCCATATGCTGAACATCAAGTGTTTTTTAAGTTTTCAGTAGTTGGGGACCCAAACGTTAAGCAACCCCAAATCACTAATCTAAATAAGTAAACTGATTTTCAGAGGATTTGAATACCCACAGCTTCTATTGACTACAGTTACCTATGTTTCCTAATATATGCCTAGCTTTCAGCACCAAATGTCTAAAGTGTTTGGCCATAATGCATAGAATTTGGAATAGGCCTGAAGCTGTATATATAAAGAAACCTCAACTATAAATGTAATGATTTATAAAATAAACAAATAAACTCAAATAAGCTATAATTTAAAGAACTGTATAATCTGCCATTTATGGAGTATTATCTTCAGGAAGTGTCACATTTAATTCATTTTGTCATCTCTCTTCTATTTGTCTTGTTAAAAGCATTCCGATTTTATTCTGAGGGACATCATGACTATAGGTACAAGCAGTGTATGAAACATTAAAATATTTGATGTGGGGCAAAAAATCATCTTAATCCTAAATGACATTAATAATGGGAATAATATAAATCCAGTTAGTGATGCTAAGCCCTAGGTAATATGAAGAACTCTACATATAGTGATATAAATAGCAAGTGTAAATTCATCAAACTGGAATAAACCTTGAAATTATTGGCTGAACTTTCTACTAAAACTGTTAGTTCAATTCATTTAATTGTTATAATAATACAACTATTCACACATCTCTGCTCCTTCCATTTTGGCTTTGATAGTCATTATTGCACATGGTTTTAATACCAAAGTAAATGGTTACTCCCTCTGGTCCATTAAGGCTTCTTAGCACTGCTACAGCAAAGTATAAACCAGTGCTAAAGCTGCCTTCACTACCTACTATGCAGAAGAATCCCCAGGTAGCATGGAGCTGCCATAGCAGCTCATACACTGCCTCCCTCTGCCTCAGGCATAGGGGGCATGGCCAACGGTAAGGTAACACAGCTAGGATATCCCTATGCCTCAGCCATCTCTGACTATCAAAACAGCCCCTTAGGGTCATTGGCAGCCAACATAAAATAGAGCATCCCCAAGGCTGCTCTAATTTATGGCATGTACTGGAAATGGAGTTAGAGGGCCCCCAGAATTGGGGAGCACAAAGGTGATTTAAAAGTCATCTTTGAACCCTTCTCCTGAACTGTACTGAGGCCTGATTTTCCCCATTGTTCCGATAGAAGGGCAGTATGTCAGTAATAACGAGTAACGTCATATTTGCCAAGTTGCCTATTCAGCTCTTGGACACTTTACCTACTGTAGGCTTTAAACTTAGTAAAATAAATGTTCCCTTTCTAAACTTAAGGCATACAGTAGTTGATGCTTGTAAGATTTGGACTGAAGAAAAGAATCATCAGCACTGGAGGATGGAAATATCACAGAAGTGAAAAGAAACTAGACTGTAATCTGCTTTACTCTTAATTGCAA
The DNA here is from genome assembly GCF_020497125.1 of Mauremys mutica. NCBI lineage: Eukaryota > Metazoa > Chordata > Testudines > Geoemydidae > Mauremys > Mauremys mutica. The sequence continues at coordinate 344,451,512 of NC_059072.1, forward strand.
TGATTGAAGTGAGTCTTTTAGCAGACAAAAATAGCATCTCTCTTGCGTCCCAGTCTCCCTCCCCACCCCACCCCAATCATACATTGTTTCTTGAACGTGGGCTGGAGGCATTTTCTGTGATAGATCTTGTAACTCTTTTGAAAAAAGTTTTACAACAGCTACTTTAAGTTTCTAATATTCATGAAGTTTGCCTGTTTCCATTAAATTGCTCAAGTATCGCAAAGGATAAGATGGAGTATGCCTTTCATAATGTGCAAATCGTTATTTACTATTTCTGTTGGAGCCCTGTGTTGTCAGTGCTTTTCAACTCTACATTCACTTTAAAAAACAAAATCCATTATCCACTAGTGTGACCAGGGTCCCACAGGTGACAAACCACTGGAACTTGGGTCTTCTACATCCCAAGTGAGGAGCCTAATATGCCTGAGTCCTTTTGAAAGGTGGGGCTTAGGACCCACCCCTCTCCTCAGCATTTCCTATTGGCTAGCTTCAGCAGCTCCTTGTTCAGCATGCTGGCTTTTATGGATCTCATTCTTTGATGCCTCTCTCTCCCCATGCATTTTACAAGGAGTCTAGGGCTGTATATTCCACCAGGTAGCAAAGCACCTCAGAGTTAGGTGCTGCAGGGTGATGCTGTGCTTTAAGTCCCTTTGTGGGTCTAGCGCATAGTCAGGAAGCTTTTCCTAATATTCAGCATAATTTTTCTTGTCTTTATTTTACTCCATTACCCCTGTTTATACCCTACATCAATCTGTGGATTTTTTTTAAAGTGCATTTTAGATGGGATTTTCAAAAGTTCTCCACATTGGCCTAACTCTTCTTCCATTACAGTCAATGGGAGCTGGACTGTTGACTTCAATAAGATCAGAGTTAAGCCAATATTCTGAACATGGTTGAAAATCCTATTCCGCGTGTGTGTGTTAGTCATAAGTTAGCCAAACAAATTCACATTTCTCTGTTAGGCCCAGTTATGCAACCTTTGCTGTCTTGAGTGAGCATTTCCATGATTAGCTAGTGAGACAGTTTGCATCAGTAAGTGCTATAATAGGACGCCCACCATTTTGGTCAATGCACCCAGTATTGAACTGGGGCTCTCCACAGCTAAAACCACAAGCTACCGGGGCAGGGCTCTCTAGCTAGGTTTGTAACAGACTTGGTCCTGCTCTACACTACAGAGTTAGGTCAATGTAAAGCAGCTTATGTCAACCTAACTCTGTAAGTGTCTACACTAAAATGTAGCTCCCACACGATGTAATTACCAATGTAATTCAACCACGACACCAACTTAATAAGTCCACCGCCACGAGAGGCATAGCACTAAGTCGATATAATTAGGTCGACACAGTATCAATGTAGACACTGCATTGCTTACATCAACTGTTGCTGTCTTCAGAAGCCATCCCACAATGCCCTACACTGACAGGTAAATTGGTGCAAGCGTTACTGGTGAGGATGTGCACTACTGACACAAGGAGCATAGTGTGAACATGCAAAAGTGATTCTATTACTGCAGTGGCTGTATGTTGATGTAACTTAGGTCAACTTAATTTTCTCATGTCGCCTTGTCCTCTGCAAATCAAGCACTAAGGGGGGGACGTATAACACACGCACACATCTAGGGTTTGTCACAAATATAAAGTAAGGGTAACAACCTTTATGTAAGCAGTAACATAAAATCCCTCCTGGCCAGAGGTACAGAATCACGTACCTGTAAGGGGTTAATCAGTTCAATTAACCTAGTTGGACCCGACCAGAAGGACCAATGGGAAAAGAAGACACTTTCAAATCTGTGGGGGGGAGGTTTTGTTGTGCTCTGTTTGTTCCCTCTCAGGACAAACAGAGAGACCAAGCAGATAAACCAGCTCCTAAAAATATCCTGAAATGATACATATAAAATTACAGAAATTGTAAATAATAGCAAGGAAATGTATTAGATTATCTTTTGTTTTAGCTTGTGACTTTTCCCTATGCCAAGAGGGAGGTTTATTCCTGTTTTTGTAACTTTGAAGTTGAGCCTAGAGGGGAATCCTCTGTGTTTTAAATCTTTTTATTACCTTGTAAAATTACCTTCCATCCTGATTTTACAAAGGTGCTTCTTTTACTTTTTTCTTTATAATAAAGTTCTTTTAAGATCCTGATTGATATGTAAAGGATAAATGGAGACAAGTCAGATATTAGGAATGGCAATATACAAAAACCTGTAGGAAAACATTTCAACCTCCCTGGACACACAATAGCAGATTTAAAGGTAGCCATCCTGCAGCAAAATAACTTCAGGACCAGACTTCAAAGAGAAACTGCTGAACTTCAGTTCATCTGCAAATTTGACACCATCAGCTCAGGATTAAACAAGACTGTGAATGGCTAGCCAACTACAAAAGCAGTTTCTCCTCCCTTGGTGTTCACACCTCAACTGCTAGAAGAGGGCCTCATCCTCCCTGATTGAACTAACCTTGTTGTCTCTAAACTGATTCTTACCTGCATATTTATACCTGCCTCTGGAAATTACCACTACATGCTTCTGACAAAGCTTATGCTCCAATACGTCTGTTAGTCTATAAAATGCCACAGGACTCTTTGTCACTTTTAACAGATCCAGACTAACACAGCTACCCCTCTGATACTTGACAGCATGCAAGGCACTTCATTTAGTCGTGTGGAGTGGAAATCCATCAAACTCATAAGAACATAAGAACATAAGAAAGGCCGTACCGGGTCAGACCAAAGGTCCATCTAGCCCAGTATCTGTCTACCGACAGTGGCCAATGCCAGGTGCCCCTGAGGGAGTGAACCTAACAGGCAATGATCAAGTGATCTCTCTCCTGCCATCCATCTCCATCCTCTGACGAACAGAGGCTAGGGACACCATTCTTACCCATCCTGGCTAATAGCCATTTATGGACTTAGCCACCATGAATTTATCCAGTCCCCTTTTAAACATTGTTATAGTCCTAGCCTTCACAACCTCCTCAGGTAAGGAGTTCCACAAGTTGACTGTGCGCTGCGTGAAGAAGAACTTCCTTTTATTTGTTTTAAACCTGCTGCCTATTAATTTCATTTGGTGACCCCTAGTTCTTGTATTATGGGAATAAGTAAATAACTTTTCCTTATCCACTTTCTCAACATCACTCATGATTTTATATACCTCTATCATGTCCCCCCTTAGTCTTCTCTTTTCCAAACTGAAGAGTCCTAGCCTCTTTAATCTTTCCTCATATGGGACCCTCTCTAAACCCCTAATCATTTTAGTTGCCCTTTTCTGAACCTTTTCTAGTGCTAGAATATCTTTTTTGAGGTGAGGAGACCACATCTGTACACAGTATTCGAGATGTGGGCGTACCATGGATTTATACAAGGGCAATAATATATTCTCAGTCTTATTCTCTATCCCCTTTTTAATGATTCCTAACATCCTGTTTGCTTTTTTGACCGCCTCTGCACACTGCGTGGACATCTTCAGAGAACTATCCACGATAACTCCAACATCTTTTTCCTGACTCGTTGTAGCTAAATTAGCCCCCATCATAGTTGGGGTTATTTTTTCCAATGTGCATTACTTTACATTTATCCACATTAAATTTCATTTGCCATTTTGTTGCCCAATCACTTAGTTTTGTGAGATCTTTTTGAAGTTCTTCACAATCTGCTTTGGTCTTAACTATCTTGAGCAGTTTAGTATCATCTGCAAACTTTGCCACCTCACTGTTTACCCCTTTCTCCAGATCATTTATGAATAAATTGAATAGGATTGGTCCTAGGACTGACCCTTGGGGAACACCACTAGTTACCCCTCTCCATTCTGAGAATTTACCATTAATTCCTACCCTTTGTTCCCTGTCCTTCAACCAGTTCTCAATCCATGAAAGGACCTTTCCTTTTATCCCATGACAGCTTAATTTACGCAAGAGCCTTTGGTGAGGGACCTTGTCAAAGGCTTTCTGGAAATCTAAGTACACTATGTCCACCGGATCCCCCTTGTCCACATGTTTGTTGACCCCTTCAAAGAACTCTAATAGATTAGTAAGACACGATTTCCCTTTACAGAAACCATGTTGACTATTGCTCAAGAGTTTATGTTTTTCTATGTGTCTGACAATTTTATTCTTTACTATTGTTTCAACTAATTTGCCCGGTACTGACGTTAGACTTACCGGTCTGTAATTGCCAGGATCACCCCTAGAGCCCTTTTTAAATATTGGCGTTACATTAGCTAACTTCCAGTCATTGGGTACCGAAGCCGATTTAAAGGACAGGTTACAAACCTTAGTTAATAGTTCCGCAACTTCACATTTGAGTTCTTTCAGAACTCTTGGGTGAATGCCATCTGGTCCCGGTGACTTGTTAATGTTGAGTTTATCAATTAATTCCAAAACCTCCTCTAGTGATACTTCAATCTGTGACAGTTCCTCAGATTTGTCACCTACAAAAGCCAGCTCAGTTTGGGAATCTCCCTAACATCCTCAGCCGTGAAGACTGAAGTAAAGAATCCATTTAGTTTCTCCGCAATGACTTTATCATCTTTAAGCGCTCCTTTTGAATTTTGATCATCAAGGGGCCCCACTGGTTGTTTAGCAGGCTTCCTGCTTCTGATGTACTTAAAAAACATTTTGTTATTACCTTTGGAGTTTTTGGCTAGCCGTTCTTCAAACTCCTCTTTGGCTTTTCTTATTACACTCTTGCACTTAAGTTGGCAGTGTTTGTGCTCCTTTCTATTTGCCTCACTAGGATTTGACTTCCACTTTTTAAAGGAAGTCTTTTTATCTCTCACTGCTTCTTTTACATGGTTGTTAAGCCACGGTGGCTCTTTTTTAGTTCTTTTACTGTTTTTCTTAATTTGGGGTATACATTGAAGTTGGGCCTCTATTATGGTGTCTTTAAAAAGGGCCCACGCAACTTGCAGGGATTTCACTTTAGTCACTGTACCTTTTAACTTTTGTCTAACTAACCCCCTCATTTTTGTATAGTTCCCCCTTTTAAAATTAAAGGCCACAGTGTTGGGCAGTTGAGATGTTCTTCCACCCACAGGGATGTTGAATGCTATTGTATTATGGTCACTATTTCCAAGCGGTCCTGCTATAGTTACCGCTTGGACCAGCTCCTGCGCTCCACTCAGGATTAAATCTAGAGTCGCCTCTCCCCTTGTGGGTTCCCGTACCAGCTGCTCCATGAAGCAGTCATTTAAAGTATCGAGAAATTTTATCTCTGCATTTCGTCCTGAAGTGAAATGTTCCCAGTCAATATGGGGATAATTGAAATCCCCCACTATTATTGTGTTCTTAATTTTGATAGCCTCTCTAATTTCCCTTAGCATTTCATCATCACTATTACTGTCCTGGTCAGGTGGTCGATAATAGATCCCTACTGTTATATTTTTACTAGAGCATGAAATTTCTATCCATAGAGACTCTATGGAACCTGTGGATTCGCTTAAGATTTTTACTTCATTTGAATCTACACTTTCTTTAACATATAGTGCCACTCCTCCCCCTGCACGGCCTGTTCTGTCCTTCCGATATATTTTGTACCCCGGAATGATTGTGTCCCATTGATTGCTCTCAGTCCACCAGGTTTCTGTGATGCCTATTATATCTATATCCTCCTTTATCACAAGGCACTCTAGTTCACCCATCTTATTATTTAGACTTCTGGCATTTGTGTACAAGCACTTTAAAAACTTGTCCCTGTTTATTAGCCTGCCTTTTTCTGATGTGCCATATTCTTTTTTATGTGACTGTTTATCATCTGATCCGGCCCTTACATTATACTTCTCATTCCTCTGCTCCTGACTATAACCTGGAGATTCTTGTGAAGAAACTTGCACAAGTACAGACAGATGTCATCTTCCTTTCCAAATGCAAATGGATGGACATCATAGCAAATGGACTAAAGGTGAAAAATCCATTGCTATCTACATACTGCACAGACCACAGTGAGAGATTATGCCATACACTGTCAAAGAAACTGAGGAACCACCTGATCAGCATCCTATACAGCAAACAGGAAAACATCAAAAAAGAGCTCTCCAACCTGGAGACTTTCATAAATAACCAACCTTCCACACAAATGGACTTTACTAAAATAAGACAAGAGATGTACATTACAAACTTCACCTCTCTACAAAGGAAAAAGGACCGTAAGCTGTCTAAAGTCCTACCTGCCACATGGGGCCACAACAGCAGTACCCCTAACTCACCCAGCAATATCATCAATTTATCCAGCTACGCACTCAACCTGGCAGAAGAGTCTGTCCTTTCTCGGGGACGCTCTTTTTGTCCCACCACCTCCACGAACATGATATAGTTCTGTGGTGATCTGGAAGCCTACTTTCGCCGTTTCCAACTCAAAGAATACCTTCAAGATAACACTGAACAGCGTACTGATACACAGATACCCCCCCCACCAACAGCACAAGAAGAAGAACTCCACATGGATTCCTCCTGAGGGGCGAAATGACAGTCTGGACCTATATGTAGAATGCTTCTGCTGACGTGCACAGGCAGAAATTCTGGAAAAACAACATCGCTTGCCTCATAACCTGAGTCGTGCAGAATGCAATGCCATCCACAGCCTCAGAAACCATCCTGACATTATAATCAAAGAGGGTGATAAAGGAGGTGCTGTTGTCATCATGAACAGGTCTGACTACCAAAAGGAGGCTGCCAGACAACTCTCCAATACCAAATTCTACAGGCCACTTCCCTCAGATCCCACTGAGGAATATACTAAGAAACTGCACCATCTACTCAGGACACTCCATACACTGACACAGGAACAAATCAACATACCCTTAGAGCCCCAACTGGAATTATTCTATCTACTACCCAAGAGCCACAAACCTGGAAATCCTGGATGCCCCATCATCTCTGGAATTGGCATTCTCACTGAAGGACTGTCCGGATATGTGGACTCTCTACTCAGACCCTATGCCACCAGCACTCCCAGAGATCTCCATGACACCACTGATTTCCTGAGAAAACTACAATGCATTGGTGATCTTCCAGAAAACACCATCCTAGCCACCATGGATGTGGAGGCTCTCTACATAAACATCCCACACCCAGATGGAATACAAGCTGTCAGGAACAGTATCCCTGATGATGCCACAGCACAACTGGTTGCTGAGCTCTGTGACTTTATCCTCATACACAATTATTTCAAATTTGGTGACAATATATACCTCCAAACCAGTGGCACCACTATGGGCACCCGCATGGCCCCACAATATGCCAACATTTTTATGACTGACCTGGAACGCTTCCTCAGCTCTCGTCCACTCACACCCCTTCTCTACCTACGTTACATTGATGATATCTTCATCATCTGGACCCCTGGGAAGGAGACTCTGGAAGAATTCCACCACGATTTCAACAGCTTCCACCCCACCATCAACCTCAGCCTGGACCAATCTACACGGGAGATCCACTTCCTAGACACCACGGTACAAATAAGTGATGGTCACATTAACACCACCCTATACCGAAAACCCACCGACCGCTATGCCTACTTTTATGCCTCCAGCTTCCATGCCAGACACACCACATGATCCATCGTCTACAGCCAAGAGCTGAGGTAAAAACTCATTTGCTCCAACCCCTCAGACATAGACCAACAGCTACAAGATCTTCACCAAGCATTCTCAAAACTACGATACCCACACGAGGAAATAAGGAAACAAATCAACAGAGCCAGACGTGTACCCAGAAGCTTCCTGCTGCAAGACAAGCCCCAAGAAAGAAAGCAACAGAACTCCACTGGCCATCACCTACAGTCCTCAGCTAAAACCTCTCCAACGCATCATCAGTGATCTACAACCCATCCTGGACAATGATCCCTCGCTTTCACAGGCCTTGGGAGGCAGGCCAGTCCTCGCCCACAGACAACCCGCCAACCTTAAGCATATTCTCACCAGCAATCACACGCCACACCACAGTAACTCTAACTCAGGAACCAATCCATGCAACAAACCTCGATGCCAACTCTGCCCACATATTTACACCAGCGACACCATCACACGACCTAATCAGATCAGCGACAACATCACTGGTTCATTCACCTGCATATCCACCAATGTAATATACACCATCATGTGCCAGCAATGCCCCTCTGCTATGTACATCGGCGAAACTGGACAATCCCTACGTAAAAGGATAAATGGACACAAGTCAGATATTAGGAATGGCAATATACAAAAACCTGTAGGAGAACACTTCAACCTCCCTGCACACACAATAGCAGATCTAAAGGTAGCCATCTTGCAGCAAAAGAACTTCAGAACCAGACTTCAAAGAGAAACTGCTGAACTTCAGTTCATTTGCAAATTTGACACCATCAGCTCAGGATTAAACAAAGACTGTGGATGGCTAGCCAACTACAAAAGCAGTTTCTCCTTCCTTGGTGTTCACACCTCAACTGCTAGAAGAGGGCCTCATCCTCCTTGATTGAACTAACCTTGTTATCTCTAACCTGATTCTTACCTGCCTCTGGAAATTTCCACTACATGCGTCTGGCTAAGTGGGTATTCACCCACAAAAGCTTATGTTCCAATACGTCTGTTAATCTGTAAGATGCCACAGGACTCTTTGTCGCTTTTTACAGATGCAGACTAACACGGCTACCCCTCTGATACTGGATTGATTTTAGTGTCCTAAAGTTAAAGGGTCTGGTCTGTACTTTCATTAAAGGCAATTGGTTGGTATATTATTCTCAAACCTCCCCGGGAAAGGGGGTGAAGAGGCTTGGGGAAATATTTTGGGGAAATAGGAATTCCAAGTGGTCCTTTTCCTGACTCCTTGGCTAAATCACTTGGTGGTGGCAGCAATACCGTCCAAGGACAACGAAAGGATTGTGCCTTGGGGAAGTTTTAACCTTTAAGCAGGTAGAAATAATCTTAGGGGGTCTTTCATGCGGATCCCCACATCTGTACCCCAGAGTTCAGAGTGGGGAGGGAACCAGGACAGGGTTACACTAATGCAAGTGAGTAAGAATTGCACGTGACAGCCCTTGATCTTTCTTTGTACACCAACCCCTTCTATTGCCGTTATTTTTGTTGCATTTCTCTGAATTCCCTCCAGTTTAATTTCCTTCTGATAATGAGGCAGTGGGTGCCAGCTGTGGATTAACAGTCCAAAGTGTGTGTGTATCAGATACACTACTTTTTTTCTCCCTCCTTCTAAATTTGGCATTAAGAGACTAGCAATAGGTGTTTAGTGAAAGATAATGGAAGTGTCGAACATTAAAATGTGTAGGATTACACGTGGGATGAATTACTAAGTGGAACAGAGGTTGAAAACAAATTAAACAAAGTGAATCTGCCCACAAGGGCCAGGTGTGGGAGATTTAGTGAAGGTGGTGTAGGCACTGACACTAAATTAAACATCTTTGTTCCCTTTCTCAGTCAGACTTCTCCCCCATAACCTAACTCCACAGACTTTTCTCTGCTCTGCAACAGTCCTTCCAGGTCTGTTTTTCTCTTAGCTACTGGGAGTGGCTACCCATGTAATATTGTGCTCAGAATTCTGAGCACTGTCATTAGAATGAGTACTAAGGGTACGTCCACACTACCCGCTGAATCGGCGGGTAGCAATCGATCTATTGGGGATCGATTTATCGTATCTCGTCTAGACGCAATAAATCAATCCCCAAACACACTCCCGTCGACTCCGGAATTCCACCAGGGCGAGAGGCGGAAGCGGAGTCATCGGGGGAGCCGCAGCCGTCGATCCCACGCCATGAGGATGGGAGGTAAGTCGATCTAAGATACATCGACTTCAGCTATGCTATTCTTGTAGTTGAAGTTGCGTATCTTACATCGACACCCCGCCCCCCAGTGTAGACCAGGCCTAAGTCTTGAAATAAATTGGAGCATCAGTTTGTATTCTGACTGCTGTCGTAGAAAAAGGAGAATCTTGTGGTTGTACTCCCCAGGAACTGGAAACCATTGCATCTAGGAGCAATCTGCCTGCCTCTGTGTGTGTGCTTAATCTGCCACAAGTGTAGTATCAGAAAGAAAAGGTGGGTGACTAGGAATATTTTAGAAATGAGCCTGAGTAATCTGAATATGGATCCAGATCCCAAGTTTGGGGACACTTGAGTGTAAGTGTTTGATTTAGGCTCATCTCAGCTCAAACCGTAGTGAATATTTTAGATACAATCTGGTACAAACACTGAAATGTTATCATTGCAAAGTATGTTCTTCCACACTAATTTACAATGTGAACTCTGGTATATAAATAGAACAAGCCATCAATAACACTCCAACAAATACATTATGTTTTGTTCCTAGAACAAAAATATGTTTTGTTGTCTCAGCGCAAGGCAATTATTGGACACCTATTGGTATTAGAAATAACTTGTTTACATGAAATTTGTTCAGTGTGTGAACTGAATGTTACATTTTCTACGCTTCTGGGAAACTTGAATAGAGCACATGCAGAACTAGATAATGGTTTTCTAGTTGGTCTACCTCTTTGAAATGTCCAGAAACAAACAACTTTCACAATCTCTCACCATAGTTGAGAGGTAATCACTTGTCTTTGAAGGAAGGATTAGGTTTTCAATGGAATTTAGACAAGTGATTTGCTTAGGGAAGACAATTTATGTTTTTTTTATATTAGAATAAACAGCACCTCTGTTTTTAATTTTTATCCTTAGAGCAAAATGTTTCTTCTTCATGCAGTGATGTAAAGGGAATATGATCAGAAGGTTTGAGCAAGGGACTAGGAGAGAGGGATGACTGCTGAGGCCCTATTCACTTCAGTGGGAGATACATGCCTCCAGTTAATGGGGTGATCAGGTTGAAGGTCCGACTCCTGGTTCTCTTCCTGTTTCTTGATGTCTCCTTGGGCAAGTTACTTAACCTAGGAGCAGATGGAGGCATGGTTCTAAGGCATAATGCCTCCGATGCTGTTAATCAGGCTGTGTTCTTCCTCCCATCCTATCAGGTGCTCAGCCTCATAGGACATATTATTGATGCCTAGAACGGTCGTTTTTGTTTGTAAATATAATAATGGTCAAAGAGAGCCTCTAAACAGTTTCTCCTGAGAGTGATGGACTAATAGCACTGACTTCATAGCAAGGAGTCACGTGCAACCAGGACCTTCAATATCTGTGCCACAAAACTCCTGGCCAGAAACTACCAGAGACTAATTATGAGCATGTTTAGCCTTTTTAAAAGATGTAGCAGGCATCCTAGTCCACACTGGGGAAGGGTCATGGGCCTCTCAGTTCCCCACCCAAATAACCATTCACCTGCCCTCTCCCCACTAGCACATGGTTTTCACTTGCTCACGAACATGAAGTGAAAGTGACAAGGGGTTACATGCCTCTCCCCTTCTACCACTTCCTTAGCGTGATCGAACACATTGTTTAGTAAAGTAAATACTTAGGAGCTCAGACTGCACAGTGATGGGTGTGTAATATCAATGCTTAACTAGATGAGGTTAGGTGGAAACATCTGAAAACACACAGAGCCATGTACTTTCCTCAATGCAATTATGATGTCAATGAGACTATTACCTCTTCCGGAGGGGCAATGCGTGGCGCTTCACTGCCTATATTTGTATAGCTAGAGATACAAAATTTCCAGATGACAAACACCCATTCTACTTAGAAAAAGAGCATTGAATAGGAAATGGTTCTGCATGTCAATTAATTCACATTTATTTTAATGAGTTGAGGTATGTTTTCAGAATTGTTTTATGAGTCAGTATTTTGCTTTAAGTACACCCACTTCAGAATGATTGAAATGTGCTTTGATGTAGCTTTTGAGTGAGCATCTGCAAGTAATGTACGGGCATCATTCTTACGAAACCTTTGTTCCTACACCTGCATTGCTAATTGACATAAAACCTACTCTAAAAGTCGTGTGGTATAGTTTTTCAGCAGATATTCATATTCCATTTATATTTAGCTACCACTCCAGAATTACTGTTCTGTAAAGAATAAACAAACATTTACATCTCATATCAAATATTAGGGGCTCTCTGCTGCACAGTTCAGTTGTGGAGTGTTCTGGATATAAACACAAAGTCAAAAGTTAAGATGAGGACGGGAAGTGCCTTATATTCTTCCAGTTTAAAGGGATGCTGTCATCCAGGCTTGTTTGACACTTTTTTAAAACTAAAGTTTCTGATAAAGGCCTGTCACAGGGATGGCTGCCTCCTGAGTACCCCTTCATGGGCAGAGGTCACTCTGTGGCACTGTGCCTCTGTTTCTCCTGCTCTTCCAGGCCTAAATTCTCTGGGTTAACACCACCCCTGCCTGGGCCTGGCTTAGTAATAGTAACAGTTCAAAACAGTCCTCAGGGTCCCAAAACAAAGTCCACCACAACAACAAAAGCACATACTTAGCTCTGGCATTTTCTGTCAAAGTCAGAGCGCTTCTTCTGGTCAGTCTACTCTCACAGCTAGTCTTCCCAACTCATCCTAGCTGCAGCTCAGCCTTCTGACTCTGCCCTCCAGCCCCAGACCCACGTAAGGTTTCCCACAAGAACCTCCTGCTCATTGGGTTCTGACCTGCAAATGCCCCTGATATCAGGGGGTTTCCTGTAGGAGACTCCTTGCAGTTTCCTGAGCTTCCCCAGTTCCCTCTTTGTGGCTTTCTGCTGTTCTTTACAGTGGACTCACCTGATCCAGCCCAGGTGTGGACTGGATCCATGCATATGAAGAAGTGGTTTTTCTTACCCACGAAAGCTTATGCCCAAATAAATCTGTTAGTCTTTAAGGTGCCACCAGACTCCTCGTTGTTTTTGTGTAAACATTGTATCTCAGGGAAAGGGGTGGGCTTCAGAGACCAAGCTCCAACCTGAGCCAGAACATCTTGTTTTTTAGCACGGTGTGCAAGCCCAAATCTGTTGACCTGGGCTCTGAGATTCGCTGCCGTGAGCTATTACAAGCTGTGTAGACATCCCATCAGAGGTGAGCTGCCCTGCTAGAAACCCTCTATATAATAGTATGTCCTGGAATTATCTTCAGGATTTTTCTGCTCCACCCTTGATGTCTGCATTAGTCTTTTTGTTAACCCTGAGTAGAGCTGTGCAAATAGCTCACCTCAGGGCTAATAGATGTTTTTTTGTTTGGTGGCTGAAACAAAAAATCAGGAAAAAATTTGTTTAAGATCAACCTAAAATGAATTTTTTTCTGTTTTCAGCACCCCGAAAAGAATTGAAAAAATGTAATTCCAAGTTGAACAAAAGTTTCATTTCATTTTTGAGTTTGTGCCTTTTAAAAAAAAAAGTATATTTCAAAGCAAAAAGTAATTTCCAATCAAAATGTTTCATTTTGATTGTCAGAATGAAACGTTTTTGACTTTCTCTGCATTTTTTTCAACTGAAAAAAATTGGCAAATTTGACACAAATTTCCAAAATGTTTCAGTTGACCCAAATCTGCTTTATTTATTTATTTATTTATTTATTGCAACCAAAGAAAAAGTTTAGTCTGACAAATGTCACCTAACTCTCGCCCTAAGTGCAACAATTCCAAAGAAGCTCAGGTCCACTACGTTCTCTCTGGGCACACACTCGCCTGTTGCCTCTTCCATTTCAGCCCTGCTGTTGGTGAACTCCTTTCTGTAAGGCCTGGGAAAAGATATGCACGATCAAAACCAAGAGTGAAATTGAGAAACTGCAAAGCGATGTCAAAAAGCACAAAATATAAGAATTGGAAACAGCGAGAAAAATATTATTGAATCCATTCTAATGACAGTTTTCTTAAGGGGTTACTGTGGACAATATTAGATAGAAACTCTTCAGTTGGACGTGTGGTTGTTTTTTTCAAGTTGACAGTGTCCCTTTCAATAATACAGTTGGTCTTGTCTGCAGTCTATCTGCAAGTCTCAGCAAAAAGGTCAAGGATTTCACCAACACTGAAACTAAACTACTCTTTTTCTATGTAGAAGTGTGGTCTTCTAGGGAAGGGTTAAGACACATTGGAGATGCAATGTTGGGAAGCCTGTCCTTACTGCTGCCCATGGTGAACGTGGCCTGTGAATAAACAAAAGTACCTTTCTGAGAAGCATTAAATGTACTCAATTTACTTTATTTTAAAAGGTAGAAAAGCATCCTGCTTCAGGAAAGCATCAAGGACAGCACATGTGTAAGTTCTATGTATGTCAACGGGACTTAAGTGTGTGCTTTAAATCAATTACATGCCTAAGTGCTGTCCTGAATATGGATGGACTCTCCCGGGTGGATTTAAGCATGTTCTCGTGTGATTTCCTGAATCTGAGCCTAATTGTATGACCCCAGCATATTCTACCTGTGTCCTTATTATACACATGTTTGTCAGACATCTTTATGTCCAAATTAACCATGTTAGGAGACCAAAAGGGAAAATCACTGACCAGTATGCCTTCTGTAGAACTGTAAAATAGGTTACTATTTTCTCCTCTCTGGGCTATCTTGATGTTGAACAAAGCCCTCTTCCTCTGTGTCTGATATCAACATCAAGAGCATCAACATCAAGCAACGCTGCCAGTGTCAGGCAAAAGCAAGAGTAGGATGGTGTTAACAAGGTTGCTTGCCCCTCCATGGGCCGGAGGCCTGGGCCTGGACAACCTTGATTTATTGCAGAGGCACACCTGAGAGAGTTCAGCTGTTCCCTCATCCAGGGTAGCGGGAAGCTACAGAGAGCGGGAGAAGCTCAGGAGGCTCTGTCTAGAGACACTGCAGTGATTGAGAGAGGCTCCTGCAGGGAAGAGCCGAGACCAGTGGAGTCACTCCAGCTAGAAAGGGCTGGAGTAGCCTGCTGAAGCAGAAACACCAGGGGAGCTTGGGGCTGTGCCCAGGTGGAGGGAAGATTTGTGTGTTTATTTTTTACCTTTAAGTTATAACCAGATCCTAAGGAGGCCTGTTGTTATTGGACTTGTAAAAGTCTCTTCTTTGAGTTAACTGAGGAACTGAGCAGCCAATTGTAGGGCTGCCCTGAGGCCTGGAGGGGGCACTTGGGACACCATCAGCCTGGTGACAGATGGGAAACCTGCTAGGGGAACCTCCCACTGATTGACTCGTCATAGATCAGTGCTTTGAGAGAAGCCTGAGGGAGTGGATGGAGATGATCAGAAGCAAAGTGCAGAGCAGAGATCTTGGCTGCACTTGGATTGCTGACGAATGTTTGGTATTGGCCCAGGAGATCAGTTTTTGACAGTTCTGCATCTAGAACTGTTTGCCCGAGATCTGAGGTAAACGCACCACTCCCCCAGCACAGGGAGGTGTTAGTTGCACATATGACACCAGCCTCACCCCTACCCTTTCTCCTGGCATTCTGCTCAGCAGCTTTAAGTTCCACCAGAGGCTCCTTGAGAGCCACACAGATGGAGGCTGCAGTGGGCACATGTGGAATGAGCACACCTCACTACCGCCCTTGTCCCCTGCCAGCACCACCATTCAGACTTGTGCTGGCTACCTCGAGGCCCCACTGATGGAGGAGAAGTTGGGTCTTATTTGTTCCACTGAAACCTCTCTCCAGCGGGCTTTGCATCAACCGGGTCCTTGCTCTCTGCTGTCTGACAGCAGAAGCTGGCGTAAGCCAGTGGTGAATGTGACTCTAGCACTCTGGCTGTGAGTAACTCTGCTTTGTCCTGAGCCCATTCGTTGCCTCTTGCTCCCCCCTCTCCTCCCTCGCCCTGCTCCTTTGGGCTGAACAAGTTTCTCTCCTTGCTTTGGCCAGGAATATTAGCGAGACTGCTGACACCAGCACTCTAGCCTGTTGTTTTGCTGAAGTAATGAAATGAAATGTGGGTGATGGAACAGCAGTCAGCCACAATTTCAATGCCTAGTCTCTTATCATTCCAGGGTATCTCAAAGCACTTTACAAAGTTGTACAGTAATTTAATAATACAGTCTGCTGTGCCAAACTTGCAGCTGAAAGTAAAGGAAGACTTGAGTCTTCAGTTTCAATGTACACCACTGACATCTCTAGGGAGTCGGCATGACTAAAAGAGACTCGTGTGTTAATAATGAAATAGTTCTGCGAACCTTAAATGGATATTGTTAGATCAAATTTAGGCCCAATTGTATGTTTTGAAAATATAGACTCTTATTGAACATAAGACCAATAGAAATGTTTTCTTGCATTTAAAAAAATAGAAACTTGTTTATTATTGTTATTTGAAAGGAACTATTCTCAGGGAGGGTTTTCAATCCAAATAAGGCTCCAATGTATTAGTACATGGGACACAGAAAGTATAAATGATATGAAACAAAGTGCAACATATGAGTATGTGGGGCAGGTGAAAGAAATGCAAAAAAACCCACAACAGAATGGACTTGATCCACATAGAGAAGAGCTATTCAGCAAACAGGCAGCTTGTAAGATTAAACAGTCAAAGGCCAACTTCAATGTGGCACTCAAAATGTTTCTGCACCCTTAGATATATATACATTCTTATGTAGTCTTTACAGTTTCTGCAGCACTGTAATCACATGATGTTTAATTGCAGGATGTCATACTATTGCTCAGATCGTACACTATATTATTAAACTATTTTGCTATAACATTAAATACGGGTGTATAGCATTTTGCAATATTGTTTACTACTCTGTATATGCCAGAGAGAGAGTTCATTAAAGTCATTTAATACAATATATCTTTATATGGGGAACAGCAGATTAATTATAACATACAATGATATTGAAAATTTGCTGGCCATATTTAGAACACCTAAATTCGCAGCTCAGTTATCATCCTAATTAGCTGCCTCTTCTCCTAAACTGCACCTAAGGAAGTTTGAGCTAAATTTAACTATACATGCATGCTATTTTTATAGCTTGCTACCTCATGTCCTGAATTAAACCTAAGGAAGACTGTGGTATACACAGATAAATTAACTTAATAATTAATTGGCTCATATTCTCAACCGCATCTAAGGAAATCTGTGCCACTGATTGAAAAGAAAATGCATGGTACGTAGAGTAGTATTTAAGTCAAGGTATTTTAAACAGCCACTAATTAGTCTGGTTTTGGTGGAAGGCCCTCCAGAGTGGTGGACTTAAGAGTTACTACCTCATTGGGATGAATAGTTCAGGTCATACTTCTCAGTGCTGTTGTTTCAGGCTGCAGACTCAGGCAAGTGTCACTGCATCAGTTATTCTCAGGCTATGTTTGGAAACTTTCAGGAACATAGCAGTTTCCACAGTGGATCAAACCCAAGATCCATCTAGTGCATTAGCCTGTCTCAGACAGTGGCTAGTACTGGTGTAAGAACCCCACACTAGGCGGATGTGGGATAATAACACTCCCCTCCACACACACACACACAGATCTGAACCTGAGCTCTAATAGTTAAAAATTGGCTTAAACCCTTAAACCTTTTCATCACACCCATGAAGTTTAAAAATACAAATGTTTTAAATGAAAGCTGAGAGATGAGACTCTGACCTGATTCCCTGACTCCAGGAGCCAGGCACTTGGCATGTTCCTATCATGCCTATTAACCTAACCCTGTGTGCATGAAAACTTAATTTCTTCCTAATTTGATTGCTTAATCTTGCAACTTTAATTCAGCTCATGCCCAAATAGAATTATACTTACCTTCTCTACACTGGATGAATCAAAGTTTGAGTCTACTGACAGTCTTTGAATGTGCAGTAAGGTATTCTTAACCTGATGCTTATAGTCCTAAGGTCTCTCTTTACTCAGCACTCTAAAAAGGCAGCATAATCCTTATGTAAATCATTCTCTATACACAATAGGCCTGTTTCTGCACTGCCTATCACTGTTGTTTACATCTGTGTAAGCTGAGTGCCCAAGTGTAGTGGTGGTAAATGATGAACTCAGGATGCAAGGCTGGGGAGAAGCAGGTTCTGTGCAAAAGCACGCATGACTAATAACATGTCCAGTGGATCAGATTAACTGAAAATATTGAGTAATGGAAATCAATGCCATAAACTTCACTTGCAAGTCTAAGGAACAACCAATATTCAACTGCAAATCAATGCTTTTCTGATCATCGGGAATTATGAAAAAGAGCTAGGAAAACATCTGATCAAAACCAAACTAAATTTAAGTTGAAACAAAGTTTTCTAATAGATACTGCAAGATATATTAAGTGCCATGAACACACACAAGCAAGCAGCATGCCAATGCTTTCTCATTATATGCACACAAATTTAACTGCTGGTGCTTTGTGACAAAGCAGACTCATTGCTCATAATTATGGAATTACAGGGAGACATCTCCATGGTGCACTCGAGCATAGAATGCCACTAAAAAGCCATCTACGTATTTCCCTTGAAATGAATTATCCAATCTGCTTGGCACAATATTGCCAAAACAAAAATCATTTTCTTAATAATGCCAATTAAATTTTGTAGCAGTAGAGAGCACCATAAAAAAGAAAACTACACAGTGACCATATTACTTAGTGCAGTGACTCAGATAGTCTAACTCGGAGCTTGAGTTGGAATGGAGCCCAGGTTCATGATGGCTGTCTGGGTAGTTAATTACAGAATTTTAAGCCTTTTTCTGCTCCAATTTCTAGTAGGTCATCTAGTTCTTTCCTCTCCCCCTCTCCCCTTCAAGTGCAGTGTTATTCCCCAGAGTATTTATTATTAGTAGATTTGTTTTAAATGTGCAAAGTGATTCTAGATTTCTCCACTTCCTTTGGGGGAGACTATTCCACATTCTAATTGATTTCACTATCAAGAAATTTTTTCCTTGTATTGAGTCTAATTTTCCCTTTTCTTTATTTCATCCCATTACTCTTTGTTGCTGTTACCAAACTGAATAAATCCTTTCCATCTTTGTTGTTCGCATCCTTCAGATACTTGTAAGATGATGTCCTATGTTGCTTGTCATTTAGCCAAGTTATGAATATTTAGGTCCTGGTGCTGCAAACTCTTACGTACTGTGAGTAACTTTATATAGATGAATAGTCCTATTTAACTCAATGGGGTGCTCATCTGTGTAAAGTTAAGTGCTTGAGTGTGTGCAGGATACAGATTTATTAGGAGCTGGGGAACCTTTTGGGAAAGGAGGATTCTATACAGGAAGAATGGGCTCCACCTAAACCAAAATGGAACCTTCTTGCTGGCAGGTAAAATTAAAAAGGTCATAGAGGAGTTTTTAAACTAGGGCTGGGGGAAAGACAACAGGTGTGGGAGAGCACATGGTTCAGACAGAGACATCCCTTAGGGGAGGATCTATTAATGGAGATTCGTGATGTCCTAGTAAGAGGAAGGGATGGAAGGTGATAAAGTACAGCTAGGATCTGATGAGAAACAGTCAAATGAAAAAGAGTCCCATTCAGTTACATCACATAATGGCAGACAGCTAAAAAGTGACAGATTTTGTAAGAGCTTCTATGCAAATACTAGAAGTCTAAATACTTAGATGGGTGAACTTGAGTGCCTGGTATTAAATTAGTATATTGATATAATAGGCATCACATAAACTTGGTGGAATGATGATAATCAATGGGACACAGTAATACCAGGATACCAAATGTACAGGAATGACAGAATCGGTTGTGCAGGTTGGTGAGTGGCACTATATGTGAAAGAAAGCATGAGTCAAATATAGTAAAAATCTTAAATGACCTAAACTGTGCCATAAAATCTCTATGGATAATAATTCCATGCTTCAATGATAAGAATACAGCAGATGGTGATAGTGACTGTGAAATGCGCAGGGAGGTTAGAGAGGCTATAAAACCTGAAAACTCAATTTCATCTATCCCCATATTGACTGGGTACATGTCACCTCAGGACGGGATGCAGAGATGATGTTTCTTGACACCATAAAACTGGAACCCACAAAAGGAGCTCTTGATTTAGTCCTAAGTGGAGTACAGGATCTGGTCCAAGAGATGAATATAGCTGAACCACTTGGTAATAGCGACCATAATATAATTAAGTTTAACATGCTTAGGGTGGGAGACACACCAAAGAAGCCCACTGCAGTAGAATTTAACTTCAGAAAGGGGAACTACACAAACATGAGGAAGCTAAGTAAACAGAAATTAAAAAGTACAGTCCCAGAAGCGAAATGCCTGCAAGCTGCATGGAGACTTTTTTAAAACAACGTAATAGAGGCTCAAATTAAATGTATACCCCAAATTTAAAAAGACAGAGGACCAAAAAATACCACCATGGCTAAACAACAAAGTAAAAGAAGTGGTTAGAGGCAAAAAGGCACCCTTTAAAAATTGGAAGTTAAATCCCACTGAGGAAAACAGAAAGGAGCATAAACTCTAGCAAGTCAAGTGTAAACGTATAATTAGACAGGTCAAAAAAGAATTTGAAAAGTAACTAGCCAATGACTCAAAAACTAGCAGCAAAAATATTAAGTACATCAGAAGCCGGAAGCCTGCTAAACAATCAGTGGGGCCATTGGATGATCAAGCTGTTAAAGGAGCACTCAAGAAAGATAAGGCCATTGTGATGAATTCACTGCAGAGGCTATGAGGGAGATTCAGCACCTGGCACAATGGGGCACTGGTTTCAGGAGCTACCCATAATGTCAATAATAAATAAGAATAACACCACCCCTCCCAGCAGAATCCAAGGGAACACTACCCCCAGTTTGATACTTTGCCCTTTATCACTACACTTTCTTTTTGAGCCTTCAGCCAATTTTCAGACCATAAGGCAGCGTTCACATCTAAATCAATGAGTGAATTTTAAGAGTAAATTTTTGTAAGATACTAAATCACATGCTGAAATCTAAATATACAGCACCTGCAGCAGTGGCTTCATTCACTCATTTTGTAAATGAATCCAAATTTGTCATCAAATTGTCTGGCAAGACGGTCCTTTTAAAACCCATGTTGCTTATTTCTCATGATTTAATTAGCCTGTAGCTCTTTGGTGATTTTTTTTGTGCCTGTTCTATTTTATTAGGGATTAAAATTACATTTCCTGGATAATAAGCGGCATTAAAAGTTTTATTGGTTGGTTTGTCACTAAACAAATGTTCATATAAATATTTATAAATGTTAAAAATAGAAATAAAAATATACATTTCTAAGTATTAAACAAAATTTACCCTCATATGGTGAAAATGAGCAGCAAGGGGTATTTTGATCTGGTTTGTACTTCTTCTTTGTGTTCCCAATATCCAAATCTCTAAGTTCACAAGCAGATTTACCTTGATCTGAGCCTGTTCTAACCCAAAATTCAGTTTTAGGCTTGGTCGGCGCTATCAAATTATGTCAGTATGACTATGTTGCACAGAGGTGTGGAAAATTGAATCTGTGTCTCCCAGAGCCCAGACTACTGTTCTAGCCACAGGACCCTGTAAAATGAGTATAATAATGCTCCTATCTCTGAGGGATTTCCGAGACTTAATGTTTGCAAAGCAGTTTCAGATTGTCAGGTAAAGGCAAACCATTGTTATAACATGGTGGGAAAAGGTGACATTGATTATGTATCAGAGGGGTAGCCGTGTTAGTCTGGTTCTGTAGAAGCAGCAAAGAATCCTGTGGCACCTTATAGACTAACAGATGTTTTTGCAGCATGAGCTTTCGTGGGTGAATACCCACTTCTTCGGATGCAAGTAGTGGAAATTTCCAGGGGCAGGTAAATATAAGCAAGCAAGAAGCAAGCTAGAGATAACGAGGTTAGATCAATCAGGGAGGATGAGGCCCTGTTCTAGCAGTTGAGGTGTGAAAACCAAGGGAGGAGAAACTGGTTCTGTAATTGGCAAGCCATTCACAGTCTTTGTTTAGTCCTGAGCTGATGGTGTCAAATTTGCAGATGAACTGGAGCTCAGCAGTTTCTCTTTGAAGTCTGGTTCTAAAGTTTTTTTGCTGCAGGATGGCCACCTTAAGGTCTGCTATTGTGTGGCCAGGGAGGTTGAAGTGTTCTCCTACAGGTTTTTGTATATTGCCATTCCTAATGTCTGATTTGTGTCCATTTATCCTTTTCCTTAGAGACTGTCCAGTTTGGCCGATGTACATAGCAGAGGGGCATTGCTGGCATATGATGGCATATATTACATTGGTGGATGTGCAGGTGAATGAACCGGTGATGGTGTGGCTGATCCGGTTAGGTCCTGTGATGGTGTTGCTGGTGTAGATATGTGGGCAGAGTTGGCATCGAGGTTTGTTGCATGGATTGGTTCCTGAGCTGGAGTTACTATGGTGTGGTGTGCAGTTGCTGGTGAGAATATGCTTCAGGTTGGCAGGTTGTCTGTGGGCGAGGACTGGCCTGCCACCCAAGGCCTGTGAAAGTGTGTGATCATTGTCCAGGATGGGCTGTAGATCCCTGATGATGCGTTGGAGGGGTTTTAGCTGGGGACTGTATGTGATGGCCAGTGGAGTCCTGTTGGTTTCTTTCTTGGGCTTGTCTTGCAGTAGGAGGCTTCTGGGTACACGTCTGGCTCTGTTGATCTGTTTCTTTATTTCCTGGTGTGGGTACTGTAGTCTTGAGAATGCTTGGTGGAGATTTTCTAGGTGTTGGTCTCTGTCTGCGGGGTTAGAGCAGATGCGGTTGTACCTCAGTGCTTGGCTGTAGACAATGGATCTTGTGGTGTGTCCGGGATGGAAGCTGGAGGCATGAAGGTAGGCATAGCGGTCGGTAGGTTTTCGGTATAGGGTGGTGTTAATGTGACCATCACTTATTTGCACCGTGGTGATTATGTGTTCCAACTCTAAAAGCCACTCCCTGATACCAATGTCAGTTTTCAGTGCTGTGAGATCTATCAGCTTGGTTGAATGAACTAGCTGAAGAAAGCATTTTGAAGCTGCTAGGAAGCCACAATGGCTTTTCAGGCATCTCTTTAAAAGAAAGCTTTTCCCATCTACAAAACTACCCTGAAAAAGATACGGAAGCTAGACTCCATCAAGACCATGTCTCTCATTCCAGTACAGTATAGATACATTGCTAACAAGTTTGATTCCGTATTCTTTGTGTAAAGACACTTGAATTCAAGAATGATTTAGTTGAGTAGTGGGAAGGGTTTTTCTAAAACAGGATGATCTCTCTTGATATACAGCTGTCAGAGTAATGTCCGGCTGGATTTTGCAATGCTTATCACCAACTACTAAGTTAAAAATTAGATGTTTTGTTTAGCTTTACATGAATGTGTTAAGAAAATTTGTAAATAACATGTTTTACTGCTCCTTATAGAGAAAAACACATTGATTATAGAAATGTTATTGACACAAAAAAACAGGGAAATTCTTAAAGGCCAAAAAATATATAGTATTATCCTGGAACAGTTATTTGAATATCTGTCACAACATGGAAGGTATTAAATCTGATACTGTGCAACCGGACACACAATGGGCATTTGGTTAAGGGAGAGTGGATAGCAGGCTAGCACATTTGTTATACTGCTGTCTTGTCTTGGAGCCAGAAAGCAAGGTTTGTGCCTAATTAATATCATACTAGGAATTTTAAGCCAGGAAATTTGTGAACTCCACACTTTCTTTCTCTATGAAAAAGCAGTCTTTTCTAATAATTGACTGTGCTAAGAATGATCTTCTAGCTGTCCCATGCAATATTGCATAAGAAGTACAAAATAACAACACTTTTCTGGTTGAAATGTACTTGTTGCAGTTTTTGCTATAGATTGCTTGAGGGAAATAATTTTCATAGAGAGGATATCATTTATAAATGTGAACTAGAATGGTGATTTGTCTTAATGTTGCTATGGGCCACAGCATATTTATGTACCAATTTGATAACCTTCTCTTTAATTCCAAACTGAAAAGGCATTTGGTATTGAAATGACTATAATTTTTGACCACTTTGGTTTTTGCGGGATTATTGTGTATATATAATTTTTTTAAAGTGTGATCCTTGTATATTATTATGTCAAACTCGGATTAATCATGACAAACAACATTTTCATACCCCAGGAAATGTTAACATATTACATTCCTTGCGTTGGAAAGATAAAAGAAGTGATCACAGAAAACACATTTTAATTTCCATTCTACCCTGCAGGCCATTGATGTGATGTAATTTGCATGTCGACCCCGTTTTCACCCACCAATTACTATAATCTGTCATGTCCATATTTTTAGTCCCTGGCTTTGTTTCATGTTTGCATTGTTTTGAATTTGCATGCTGTCTGTATTACTTGTGCATGACATCTACATTAATTTCAAGTTGAATGTTTGCATATTCTGAAAGACATTCATGGATCATTTATTCTACATGTGTATTTTTTTCTTTTGTTTTCAGTTACTAAAGTTTAAATATGCTTGAAATGTAAAAGTGGCATGAAACTTTTGTGACACAAGTAAAATACCTGTTTTCATAAGTTTTTTTAAGTGTTAAATTTTTTGACTTCACATCTTTTAGAAATCTGTCATATTCTAGAACACCTTCTATGCTGTTAACATAACAAATTATATTAGCAGCCGCTAAACTTATTTCTTTGTATATTTGGGACCAAATCCTGGTTCCTTTATTCATGCAAACAGTCCCAAAGAAATTGAATTAATTGCTTGTGAGATGAGAAGAAATTGGCTCTGAATGCCTAATGCCTATATCCTGTTACGCTTTAATATAATGTAATGAACCTGTCTACAAAAATAACACCTTTTTTCACACAAAATGCCCATTCACCTAAGTATTAACTCGCCATATGCGGAGTTATGGCAGGATATGCAGCTGAATTTGCTAAGAAATATTGTACAGCAGCAGAATTCAGTGACTAGATTATATAAAACTGAAACTATACGCACCAAGCCTAATGAATGACTATAGTGTTCAAACGAAAATGAAAGTATTGTCCCTTTGATTACTTGAACAAGTCTTTGAATTTCAAAAATAGGGGGGGGGGAATAAAACATTTATTAAGGATCTTGAAACAGCTACCAAAAATAAATATGTATTTTTAATTGGCACAGAGTTCAACTTTCATGTCTACTGGAAGTGAATCCATGGATCTCTTCGATTTCTCCTTTACAGCCTACTCTCTTCTAGACAGTGAATTAATTCTGGGCAGAATTTACTATGATTAAAGATCACTGGTCTGATCTTGAGATACACTGAGCCACTCACAATTGCCATTGACTCCAATTTGAGTGGCAAGTGCTCAGCACTTGTCAAGTGACATGCACTGGAGAGGGCTGAACCAGAACCCCAGATCCAAGCACCCCTGAAATTTGGTTGGGAGGGGAGGGAGAAATCAGAATCCATGACCATATTTGAATCCAAATGTTATAATGGGCTGAACCAAAACCCTTTATTGGAACAACCCCAAGCTTTGGAGTTTCAAAATCTGGATCTGAAGTTTGTGGCTTGAGCCCATCTGTAATAAAACTGATCAGTCTTCAAGACATTATGTCCTTTAAACTGCAATCCCTATTGAAAATCATTTCTGATTCTTTTCAACCACTTGGTTTTGACTGGTTGGAGTCACTACAGTTCTCTCCACTTTTACAAACTAGTTGTTTTGTCAGCATGAATGTGACAACAATTAGACGTCCCTGTTTTTGCCCCATGCCTTTTCTCCTTCACAGTCATTCAATGACAAGCGTAAAAAGAACTTCATCTTTTCACGAAAATTCCCATTCTACAAGAACAAGGAGCAGAGTGAGCAGGACACAAGTGATCCAGAACGTAAGTAACCTCTTGGAGATGATGTCACATGCAGCACAAAAATGGGTGACACGCATGACACCAGTACCCCACACATCTAGGCATACAAATAGCAAAGGCAGGCAGGTGAGGTATTACTACTGTGACCAATGTATGATTGCAGTCTGGATCCAGCTGATGCTCCCTTCCCTTGAAACATCCTTTTCAGAGTAAGATAAAGCAGTGACCTTGGCTTCTGGCTGGAAGAGTTCGGTGTATAAATTTCTTCCCTTTTTTCATAAATGTTGCTGATTATTTTTGTTGTTTTAAATCCAGTTCTTTCCTACATAAAATGTTGGAATTCAGAACTGGCCCAAACTGATGTAAAATCAGTTTCTCCTAAATTATTACATTAATTTTATTTTTGGTTTAAAAAAACCCCTAAACATTCCAGTATCAATCATTTTTGTGTCTACTACTTTTTGGACTTAATCTAGATGGCTCTAATCTCCTTCTTGATTACAATTGATCACTTTGTTGAGTGTTTTAATCCTGAACTGAAAGCCACACAGTGACTTTTTCTATTTCTCATCAGTTTTCTTCTAATTTTAAAAAGTAAAGTTAAAACAATGATAATCCTCTGAATAGAATCTGGTCACTCACTGCATGCCTGCGTTATATATTCTGAGTATCCAGAATAATGTAATGTGTATGCTGGTGTTATACCAGAAGAAATTTGGCTCCCCCCTACCCCCCTTAATATTCTCTCCCTGCAAATTGATCCGCTAAGGATTCTTTGGGTTTTTGGTTTTGGTTTTCTTTAACTGTAGCAGCAGAGTACATAATGGTCACTGTCTTTTTCATTGGGGAACATTACTGTGGAATATGGGTTTAAAGTTGTTTCAAAAAGAGAAAGCAGGGATCCAGATTGCTCCATCTGCATGGTCAGTCATGGTAGTATCCATTTCAACTCCACTGACTTCTTCCTTCCTCTTCTGCGGCTGTTCTTCCTTTCTCATTGCTCTCTCTGGGGACTTCCGTGCAGGACATCCCCGGATTAGGTGACGACGGTTATGGAACAAAGACTCTGAGTAAGTTCCCAGGAATGGTCACTTCAACTTTTTTTCTTTTTTTTTTTGTGTTCTGTTTTTGTTTTGGCTTTTGTTCCTTCTCTGAGGACCTTCCATTCCCAGCATGCACAAGATAGAGTTTTATTTGTTACCCAGCTGTGAATGCACCAAAAATGTTTCAATTGTTTTGTTCTGCATGACAATATTAAATAACATACAACGTATCAAACAGAGACTTTTACTTCTGATGTAATAACACCTTTTGTTTCTGACAGTATGTTTTTGTTCCCACCATGGCAGTTCTGTAGACAGTAGCATACCTAGAACTTGTACTGCTGCCTAGAATGTGCCTTTGAGCAGCAATCCATCTTGATATGAAGGGAAAGTTAAACATCTCGAGAAGATCAATAGAAAATTATTTTATGCTGCCGCTTCTGCATTTTCAGCTTTTTGCATGGGAGTGTTTTTGTTACTTTGCCAGATTGTAGATTAGTATGTTGCTGTTAATGGAAGAAACTATTTGCAAGCGAGAAAAGGCATAACCTTCTCCATAACTAATTTTAAATCTGTCACCATTAGCGACCAATCCTTTGTCACTACACATTAGCAATTTATTTTTCTGGTATGTGGTGATCCTACCTCAGGAATTAGTATTATAGAATGTGCAGCATTTTGTCAGATGATTCTTCAAAAATAATTTGTTTCCTGTAATTTATTTCTAGAGAAATTGCATAGAATGAAATAAATTACTTGCAACTGAACTCTATATACTTAACTACATTAGTATGCTCTATCCAGCCCTGAATAAGTCCAGCATAATAATACTACTTACATGTGTATTGGCTGTTTTCTTCCTTCAATGCTTATTCTTTTTCTTAATTGAGGCATAATGTATGTGAATGTTACCAGTGCATCACCTATTGTTCTGTATGTGATTTTGGTTACAAAAATGCACGTTCATGCACACATTTTAAAAGATTATTAAATGCCTGGGTTTTTTTAATTGATATGTTAAGACATATAATGGTTGACTTTCCCTTTTAAAGGTGAAAACTTTGTCTCTTGAAGAGCAGTGGGAGAGTTATACAGTGCTAGTTTTCTGGATGATGTGCAGAATTTTGATTTTGCCATGACTAAATAGCTTACGGAAAGCATGATAGCAATGCATGTAGCGCCTTCTCTGCATTACATAAAATGAACCAGAGTCCATCTGATTAGCTAAAGCCCTATTGAAAACCTCTGCCCAGAAACAGATAGCTCTCCCTAACATACTATTTTATTGTGCTTGCAAACTATTTGCTGACTTTCTCCATTGTTAATACTGAAGCTAGTTTTCAACTATCAGCACAATTCTAGATCCCTGCAGCCCCAGCCCGATAGTACATGTATCATGTATATTAAACCAACACATTATTTTTAATGGCACACAGCCTTACGACGGGCTATAGATTATTGGTTAATAGAGGCCTTCATGATTCTGAAGGCCACATGTGTTAACAACAACAACAACTTCTACTACTACTAGTAGTAGTACTACAAGTCTGTAAGTATATGTTTTAAAGAGATATCATCAGGATAAATTTTGCTCCAAATGTAAAAATGAACTTTTTACTAAACCCTAAAACCAATGTTTTCCATGATTGTTTTTAATTATCATCCCATCCCCCACGCCCCCTCCCCGCCATTCCTGCAGTGCCACTCTGCACATGGACAGCTGTGTGTATTTGGAGGAGGGCATGGTACGCTGCGGGGGAGGCAGGGTGCTCTCCATGGTATTGTTGCTTGACAGGCCCATGGGGAACCAACCTTGGCCATGAATGCTGATTCTGCTGTTGCTCTCTCTCTGGGAAGTATTAACTCCTGTGAGTTGCCTCCCTTTAGTGGGAGGGTATGGGCCAGCTGCAAGTGGGCAGGCAGTGACAGCATGAGTTTAGATAGGCGCCCAAGGAGTATTGTGGAGGAGCTAGGCCTTTCCATGCCTCACCTCTGCATGGATGCCCCAGTTTGAGGACCCCTGGATATTTGCCAGCCATGCCCCCTGCCCACTGATTTTCAGTACCCCAACCCTACTCATACATGATGGGATAGGAGCTCAGCCTGCAGAGTCTTCCTTTGACCTCCTTGTGGCTCTATCCACAGCAAGGCATGATCTGTGCCTTAGTTTATGTTGTGGTGGATGCAGGCTATGTACAGCACCTGCTTTTCATCTGAGGAGCATATTGGCATAAGACATTATGTTGCTGAAGCACATTCTGTTTGTCCTGAAACTAGAATTTTAAATCCAATCACATCTAATTACGAGACTATAATTGTTCTGATATGCATCTTGCTCAGTCAATAACTTTCCTGCAAAAGCCAACAGCTGCCCAGACCTGGCCATCAACAATGCAAAATACAGAAATATTTGACAACTCCTGGCAGGTCTTTACCAGTAATTTGTTTGTGCTCTGGAGATTTTGCCAAGGAGAGACGCAGATGATGATGCGTCTTAGAAAAAGTGGCCCAAAGCCACATGTTCAGGAGCTTAACAATATCAATCCCAATGGCAGAGCAGCCCGTGCAGCTGTATAGGCATCGTGGCCCAAATGTTCAAAAGTGGCCTCTCATTTTGGGTGGCTCAGTTTTTTGGTGCCCAACTTTACACACACATAGGACTTTGCATCTAATACACCAGTTGAATTAAGTCAATACATCTCTTCAGCTGGACACCAAAAATGGAGCCACCCAAAATTAGTGACTACAGATCATTATGCCAATTGTACCTTCTACTTCTGCTAGGAGCTGGCGTCCTTTAGAAAGAGGAAACCACCATTAATGGTGTTGTCTGAATTGAGAATGAAATTGAGTCCCCCAGAGGGGTCTATATTAACTTTTTACCAATTTTGGGGTGGGGACTCATCTCTGTCTCCTATCCCTCCACCCTAGTAAATGAGCATTAGCAGAACAAAAAGCATGAACGATGACCAGGACCTTTTCAGATGCATCTGGGAGGGCTGTGGGCCAGCTGCAAGTGAGGAGGCAGTTCCAGTTGGCTGCCATCTTCCATGTTCTGACCAACAGATTTTCCCTGCCATGTTTGAATGTCTGAACTCATGACCAAAAGATTAACCCCATCTGAGCTTAGAGGCCCTGGATGTCCATAGACAATCCCAGCTTCCACATATGATGAGCTTGTGCAAAGTTCTTCATGCCCTTATTGAGTTCCAGTGATACCCGCCCAGAGCTACCTGGTTGGTGGCCTCATTCCAAAAGCACAAAGGAAAAAACATTAGTCCTGCCAACTGCCCCTTCATAAACCACCCTTTTCGGTCCCACTCCTAACCCTTCCAGACACTGTTTCCCTCCCCTTGGTCCAGGCAGTCAAGATATTTCTGGAAGACAGTGTTGAGGTCTCCAGGGGGAGTAGGTATTGTTAAGGGGTTTCTTGCACTTTTCTCTGAAGGAGCCACTATTGGAGACAGGATATTCGACTAGTTAGACCGCAGGTTAGCACCCTGATGGTAACTCCTATGGTTGCAGCCAGGCTGCTTCTGACAACGATCCTCCCTCCCCCAACCCAAATCTTGAGGGCATTAATCTTGGTAACTGCCAGTACTGTCTGAAAAAGGTTCTGACAAGCCCTGTTATTTTCATAACTGATATTATTGCTTTATGGCGAGCTTTACATAAATAAAAATAAAACTTATGGTAAAACCCATTGATTGGCAAACCCTGACTAAGATACCTTGCACAATGACTAATGACCGGCACAAAGGGTGGAAGAAGAGCTCTAACTGTAATGAGAACAGTTCCTACGCATTAATTATACACATTATTCATCATTAAGAATAATCTGTCTAAACACCCAGGTCTTTGCATAATTAGCCTGTAAGTCTAGGGACGTGTGAATGGACTGCCATCTATTTTGGCATGCAGATGTTTGGGATGTCACTGGCCCTTTATACAATTCATCAAGGGGAAGAAGTGCCACTAGCCACAGGTGTGTAGCCCCCTTCTTGATATACCAAGAGATAAAGCTTTCATCTTAATGGTATGAGTTAGCTGAGATTTTCAGATGGAGCTGCTGCACTGATTTTACTTCCACTCTGAACACTCACCTTTGCATGAATGTGGCAGATCTTTTAAGTTCTAGCTGCTTCGTGGTGCTTGGTTATATTCTTTAATTTGCTGTACTGTTCTTGCAGAATATGTTTCCTCTAATGCCAGCGATAGCGAAAGTAGCTACAGTAAGTTATTGCTTTCGTTTGGGGCTCTTTACGTTGCATTGCTTGTTTTGTTTTGTTTTTCTCTCCTTGCTGCTCTTTTTTAACTTCAAAAAAAGATTATTATTATTATTGGAGCAAATGGCTTGAAATGCAAATTTCTAACCATATTTTGAGAACAAAACTGTAAAAGAGAAATGATATCCCTTTTGCAGCTAATGAGCATGTGTTTTGTTAATTTGAACGCTTTCTGGGAAATGAAACCAAACCTGACTTTGGTAAGGTTTACTAAAATTTAGATTTCTTGGGTACTATTGGGTAAAGTCTCAGTAGGGATGGCTCAGCATTATCATGGCATTTCTCGATGACTCTTTTAAAAGGAAAATTACGCTACAAGAGCCAAATTCGTAAAAGCATGGCCTCTCTTGTGCAGTTGCAATTTGCATTAGCACTTCTGCACCTGAGTTGCAAATAAAGGAGTCAAGGTGCAAGTTCACCGATTTGAAGATACAGATTATTTTATTATAATTGCTGCAATTTCTTAAATGCAGATTCTACCTTCAGAAAGGTAGGATGGGCCTTAGGCCTTTGGAAACTATACCCCAAATCTCAAAGATTCCTTTTAAATTGAGGCCATAATCATGCAATTTGAGCCATGGAGAGGGACCGCTACACCGTGCCAAAGTCCCATTGAAATCATGGGCATGGAGTCCATTTGCGTGAATCAGATTGTGGGATTAATGGGGATTGTTTGCATCACTTCACTCCCCCACATATATTAATGATACTGAAATATTCAGGCGATGTTAAAACATTTTTCCAAAAGTCGTGAAAAAAGCACGAAATGAGTAATTAAAATGTGACATGACTGTCTGTATGAGAAAAGATAACTAAAAAGTTAGGTTACGCTCCAAATCTCTCTCTGTTTATTTGATTGCATCAAGCCATTTGCTTAGCATATGCAGTTGTTCACCAGTCACAGAGCACTTGTCTTGGGTTAAGTACCTGTATACATTAAGGTTACCATTGGTCTTAAACCACATAGTTACTGGTCTTGATATAGTGCGTAGCAGTCAGTTACTGTTAATAAACACTGCTTTGTTTCAGCAAAGTAGATTTTTTACGCCATTCAGAAATGGAAGACTAGATTTATTCTCCTGAAGTGAAAATGATTCCCTGGAAAGGAGTTGCCAGAGCTACAAGAAAATTGTAGGCACGTTGAAACTGCAGAAGATCTCCTTTAAATCCAGTTTAATATTTGCTGTGTCCTCTGTTGGGGAAGGAGTGATGCTCTTGTGGTCAAGGCACAAGGCTGGGACTCAAGAGGCCCTACTTCTGTCCCAGATTTTCTGTATAGCCTTGGGCAAGTTCGTTAAGGTTAAATTTTCCAAGATTTGCATGGGTGCAAATACTCAGGCATGTGCTTATTCCAGAGTGCAAGTGGGGGAGTACATGGGGCTTCCAGACGGGTGTCTGAACAGGTGGCATGTGTTGGTACAGGAAGATGTGTGCAAATGGACTGGATTGTAGCTGTGGCTTCAGGGGCTGGCGCATATAATCTATTTCCAAAATTGCCTCATGGGCCAGGGTTACTAGCTAGCTAGCTTGATGTGGGTTATGTAGCTGCTTGTCATAAGTGTGGGTTTAGGGGTGAGAGAGAGGGGCAGGCAGGGTGTGGGATGGTTAATGGGGAGAAGGAGGCAGGAGCCATGCAGGTGGTCTCTGCAAAGTTACATTTCCCCTCTGTCCTGGGTGAGGCGGGTAGGACCCATCTTGCCCTGAAGGCATCCAGACTGCATAATGTTGGCCGGGACCACCCTAGATGACAGGGGGTTCAGGGCTGGTCTTTCCCACAACCGTGGGGACGAGGGGAGTGTTCTCAGCCCTCTGTGGGAGCGGCTTCGCTATCAAGCAGTAGATGAAACAATCCTGACAGGCTGCCAAGAGCAACAGGCCGTACAATTGAGGGGTTTGTGTCCATAGGGCCAATTTGCACATGCTAATCATTCACTAACATATGAAGCTGGGGACATAGCCACCCAGCCCTGGGTGGCCAGCAGCTTTGACACCCAAACTTTGGAAATGAGCCACACAGGGGTGGTCTGCTGCAGCCTGACTGGTATACAAATGCTAAATGGCCATGGCAAACCAACGTAGCACACTCCCATGGAAATGTTCTTCTGGGTCTCATTCAGTCTGTTCCTACCTGGCTCTCGAGTCCCTCCACTAACACCAAAAGGTTCTTCCTTCCCCACTCCTCAGCTGCCTTCAGCAAACACCCTCTGAGTAAATTACGGCTACTGAGACAGAGACTAACCACAAGCAGGCACAGGGAGGGGCACATACAGGACACAGTGCCAATGACTCACTGCCCACATCATCGCGGCAGGGTGACCAGAGACAAATACAGCCTTTAGTGGTGTTATTTCAATCTGTGCTTCTGACCTAGTGTGCTGGTGCACAGAAACCTGCCCCAAGTGTCTTTTGTTGTGCAATTGGAAGTAGTCATCAGATTCAGGTTGAAGGAGCCCTAACTTTCCACAATGCAGCAGCCAAATGAGGCCAATCCCCAAAACAAGTGCAGAACACAGTTGGGAAACATTTAAAGCAGAGATAAATGGGGGTTTCTAGGACAGCGCAAAAAGCCACATCGACTTGTTGCTAAATAACAACTGTGCATAAGGTACCAGTGACCACGATGTCTAAATGCTTCTTGAAGGGACTGTGTGGTTGTCCAGGGCCAGGGCTCCTAGTGCATCCAAATGTTTATCTTCCTCTGATTGGAAATGCTGTAGTTTAGCCATGAGATTCCTATGCAGCCCTGGCTTGCCATAGCCTGAGATGTAGTTGGCACAGCCTCTTCACAGCTCCAAGGCTTCCAGGGCAACCATCAGTCTGAAAAACTCCAGTTTAAATGTATCCAGGCATCCTCAGGACACATTGTAGAGCAGAGGCTCTAGCACATTCAACACTGGTAGGAGGCAGAGGACCATCACTTATGGCACAGATTACCTGGAATGAGGGTAATCTGTATCAGGCCATTGCCACTCTTGATCTTCAGCAGCAGCCCTTCCCGTTCTTTGATACCAAATCCAGTTACCTTAAATTGCCATGTCAAGCTGTCCTCTAGTCAAGAGCCCAAACCATAGAAAAGCATAAGAAACCCGGGAAGATATCCATTTGGGGTGATTTGGGGAGCACAATTTATAACACCATAAAAGGCCTGATTTTCAGAAGGCTGGGACTCATGAGGAGAAATGAAAGGAGGTAAAGAGTAGAAACAGGAGTCTGCTGGGGATAAAGAAGAAATCTAGATGCCATTTGAGAGCAAAATGACAAAGGGTAAAATTTTCAAAAGCATCTAAGTGACGTCCCATAGAAGATCAATGGGGTTGGCTCATCATTCACGCAGGCAGTTCTGAAAATTTTACATATAATCTAAACTAGGAAATGTTCAGTCCTACGAGCACACGCCTAGGAGCTGGCTGAGGGGAAAAGCAAATTCCCAGTGGACAAAAGGTCTCACACAATGAATAATTCTGTTCTTGCCACTGGAGTCTGGATACGTGGGGGACCCAGCCCCACCACTAGAACTTTGCTTTAGCTGCATTTGGAGCCAACTATGTTGTAAACAAGCTCCTCAACAGGACTGCCATTGTGATTTAGAGGGGGACTCTGAGAAGCCAGATGTTTGTATGATCAGACAGGATGTGCAAGTTACTTTACTAATATGAAGTAAGATAGGTGCTGACATGCCAGCTTGTCTGGCTCTAAGTTGCCAGCTGGTAAAATGAAACTGCTAAGGGAGGGGGGAGCAGAGCTGGAGACTGCAAATATATGGGGAACACAGAAAATTGCTGGAGAGCGCATTGGCGCTGCATTACTGTTTGCGTTGCATATGTTGTAGCACACCCATTCCCTACTGTTAGCTAATCAACTGAAACAGAAATGGGGAGGTCTGCCTCACCACATGCTACCTTCCCAGACACACTCAGCATGTCACACCCTGTATAGAAAACTGAGAGATTAAGGAAACTGTGAGCTTTAGAAAAAGAAGTGAGTGGAAGTGCATGGGGGAGGAGTGGAGTTCCTGCAAGATTTTCACATTTTTCCCCATCGAACAGGACAGATCATCCCCACAATCTGAGTCATGATGTTCTGCATTTTTCTAGTAGGATTCTGGCTACTGCTTTATGGTTTTTTTTACTTTTGCTTCTCACAAGGAGTAATCAGTGAAAAGACACTGTTCATGGCTAGTGTTCAAAATCTTTTATTACTTGGTCACGCTTAGAACCATTCCAAAGCATCTGTGCAATTGTGGAAGTTTGGCAATGAAATCTTTTTAATGGTGCCCAGGCGTGATTAATAGAGGTGGTCAAAAATGATATTTGTTTCTGTGGAAAATTGGAATACCAAAATATTTTAGTTTTCAGCAAAAGTATTTTATTTGTGGGTGTTTGGTTTTTCTGACAACAAAATTGAAATTTTCCATGGAAAGCAGGAGCATTTCACACACAAAAATTAATTGAAGCAAAAACCCAATCTTCTGTCAAAAAACAGCATGACACAGAAAAATTTTGACCAGACTTGCAATTACCTTGTTCCATAGAGAGAATATTAACTCGTTTGGAAAAGCTTATATAACATAACTGGAACTCTAATAAAAAGGTGTGAGGACCAATTGTCCTCAGTTACTTACTAGTCCCATTGATTTAACATTTGAGAGTAGAATTGGGTCCACTTTACAAAACAGAAGTCAACTTCTGAGCAGTAATATGGTATAGAAAGTCCTGGTCTAGAAGCAAGTTATTATTGTAATTAGTATCAGGGCCGGCTCCAGGTTTTTTGCCGGCCCAAGCGAAAAAAAAAAAAAAAAAGCTGGAGTGTCACCCCTTGAAAAGAGCCGCCCCAAAGGGCCGGACTGCCGCCCCTTGAGAAGTGCCGCCCCAAGCACATGCTTGGAACGCTGGTGTCTAGAGCTGTCCCTGATTAGTATCCATCAAGCAATTTTTGAATTATCTAATCAAACACGATTTCCAAGTTTCAGGTGTGTCTGAGGAGCCCCATGACTCAAACCATTTCGATTTTTTTCAAACCAAGTTTGGAGGAGCGCGTTGCAGATGTAGACTGATCTCTTTTTGTTTTCCAAAAGATGATTTTAAAATGGCTGTGAATTTGAATACCTCTTTTATACACAATTCAATAAAGGTTTTTACAGCAGCCACCAGAAATTGTATATGCTTTACTAAATCTATTTAGCCTAATTGCATAATTTCACTAATTAACTAAGGAGGCAATACTTGACCAAAACTTGCAGGGGGGAGAGGAAGCTCATTAAGGACCATAGTTTACCCTCTGTATGTAACCAAGGCCATAATTAACATTGTGAGCCGTCTATAGGTAGAAAAAGATTAAAGTATCCTTGTTCTGTTTGGTTATCAGGTGAGCCTAATTGTTAAGGATTACACCACTTAAACTGGTACCTACCCACACAGAGGGCCACTATAATGTTATCCCCAGCACAGTTTACTTTGTCCGTCTATTGAAGTTTGTTTATAAATGTCACCATGAACTGCACCACATGTGTAATAGTCACAGATTACTTGTAAATCTTACGTTAATTCTCACATAGCTGTGGATATCTGTATATGGATCATACTCTTAGCCCTAATCCCAACTTTTTTTGTAACTGCCACAATAGAAAAATGCCATAATCTGAGTACAAGCATTGTACTATTATGTAAATACAGACACCGTGGAAGAGATTTTTGTTGGAGGCGGATAGTGCCTACCTGAAGCAGAAGGTATAAATAAAACAAGACTATGAATTAAGAGGCTCTAATGGGTTTCTGGTGATACTGTAAACCATGTGAGTATAACTCAAGTGATTTGTATAGTTACTAAAATGGAGCAGGACAGGATAACTGGCCTTCTCTGTTACTGGATCTAGCTTGGAACCAAATCTCCAGGGGCAGGTTCAAAAATTAGAAAGGGTGCAAATGAAAGGTTCCAGTTTTGGTCCAGATCTGTGTTTTCTGCAGGTGTAGTAACAAAATGATAAGTAGAGGGACCCCACCTCTGTCAATCCAGCACTTTTTATGAACATTAAAACTCACTGTGCTTTTAAGCTAAATTATATTTTTAATTGTTTGCTTAATACTACTTAATGAACACAATCTGCCTTCTTGTTAGTGGATTCCCTTTATAGCTCTCCCATGCACAGTCCATTAAAACAGCGGTTGTGGTTCTCACCTTTTCCATTCTGTGACCCCAAGTTATAACAGAAAAATGTTTTGGTGACCCACCTGCCATTTACCCATAAAGAAAGGGCGAGTGGTGGCAACTCCCTGAAATCTATTTGTGACCTCCTGGGGGTTGCAACATCCAGGTCTAGCACCTGCAAGTTATAGCAACCTCCCTCCAATTTATTCTTCACTTATTTTTTAGTCTTAATGGATGAAATTCACCCCAGAGCACACCTTGGTAGAAAACGCCTATAAAATGTAGGTGATTGAAGCAATAGGGGTCTTGAGAAAGTGAATAGGATTCTGTGACAATTGTTTAACAGAGAATGAGATACTTTCTACTGTTTTTTATTTAAACCATCCTATAGAATTCTATAGCAAGGATATAATTCTGTCTTAATGTATATGGGATGGTTCTAAAAACCTACCAAAAGGGTGTCATTTTCTATTAAATTATGTAAGGCTGTTCCATAAGAATAGGGCCAGCAAAAGATGCCATGACATTAATGTGGGTGATGTGGCTTAGTTAAATGGTAAATAAAGCCCTCTGCCCTACTGCATTTCACTCAGTATATCACATCTGAAAGCCATTGCAAGTTTATAGTGTTTCCATTATTGCTTAATTCCATAGCTCTTTGTTATGCTAAATACTTTAAAGACGAATTCAGAGTCCCTTAGTATTGATTCATTAGGCATTATCACAAGCTACCGTCTGGTTACAATTGAAGTGCACATCCGCCCTTGAACACCTACAAGATTTATGTGATATTTTGTCTCCCACCCAACTTTAAGGAATTTAATTCTCATGTAATGTGCCTGCTGACTGAAATCCACTATCCACACAACAAGTACACTAAGGAAAGTGGAGTCAGCTTCCCAAGTGACATGCCCAATGGCCTTCAGCCCTGATCTTGAGGAACCTATCTCTTGCCCCAGTTCTGGAAGGCACCAAGCTGAAGGCACCTGGGTAGTCCCATTGACCTCAAAGGGACTGCTCACATGCCCAAGTACCTTCCTGAGTCAATAGATGAAATCCTGGCTCCACCGAATTCAACATGAATTTTGCCCTTAACTTGAGTTTGGCCAGAATGTCGCAACGGGGGGGACACTCTGAGATGAGAGGGTTGTTTTTCTCCAGAGCCCACTCCATTCTCTGCTGCTACCACCACCAAGAATGACAGTAGCAGTTTTAGGATGTGGACACATGGCTACTCTAGCCCCTGGGTGAAATGGACAATAAAACCTGCAGCTGCTCATTTTCATTGGTTATAAATCTATACCCAAAATGAGCAGGCGGTCGAGGAGCTTGGCACATTAGGCTGGAGAGGAGCTTATGGTCTAAGCTGGTCTCAGGGACTTTAAAACAATTGTCAGAATGGGTTTGCTTTTTTCCTACAGTTCTCCTTGACGCAGGCACAAGCTTTCCTGTATTTGTTGATGCGACATAATGGAAGGCAGTGCAGGCAGGTGAAATGAAGGCATGCCTGTTCGGTGAAATCAATAGTTCTTTTCAAATCCACTATTAGCCCATTTCTAAATTGGTCTCTGAATTGGTTTATGACACTAAATCCCTGTTAGAGCAGGGAAGTGGAGGCTGGGTCATAGCTAGGCAATAAACCAATTGAAAAATCATCATTTAAACTGCCCGCAGCTCAAACTATATGCCTCAGCCTGCCAAGGCCCAAACGTAGATCTAATGTATGACAAAGACCCAGAATGAGAGGGGACACAAATTACTCATGCAGGAAACTGATGCAGTCATGGGATTCTTTCAGCTAGTGTAACTACTTCTCTCTATAACCTCAATTTTGCATTTCCGATTTATACAATTTTCCACCATAAAAGTGAGGGGGGGCGCTACATTTGTGTAGAGTAGTGTTAACTTTGGTACTAAAATGAAGTTTGCCCCAAATTTAAGCACGTTTCACTGCTTTGCTGGACTGGGGCCACAGAGAGGAAAAGTTGGGATTGTGCCTGGCACTTAGAGATTCAAGGATTTTCTGTCCCCTCTCGAGGGGAAGGGTCCAGGGGTTAGGGTGCTAGCCTGCGTATTCTGAGTCCCAGCCTCTATTCCTTGTGCTGCCACAGACTTCTTGTGTGACCTTGGTCAAGTCACTTGGCCATTCTGTGCCTCTGTTCCCCAGCTGTTAAGTGGAGATGACAGCACTTCCCTACCTCACAGGAAGGTGTATGAATGAGTACGTTGAGGATGGCGAGGTGCTCAGATGCTATGGTAATAGGGAGGTCATAGATAGATACAGGGCCAAGTATAATCTGGCCTTGAATGTATGGGGTTTACGCATAATAAGGAGTGATTGTGCCAAATGCGAACTGTCCCTAGTGATGACACCACATGTTAGCCTAACCAGCCATAGTTTGGTTTGTGTGACCAAATCTAGTTGTAGTGCCCCAAATATATCAACATGTGGGGTGAGATTTTTGTGCTGCTTCTCTGCAAGGTGCAACATAAAACTCTCAGCCCAGAGGGAGAGGGGACTCAGATGGCTATCAGCCAGTTTTGTGCTCGCCTATTGTGGGCTACTGTGGGGCTGATGTGGCCCTGGCATAAATTAGCAAGACCTGGAGCATATCCTGCAGCAGCATAAAAGGACCATAACAGAGGGGAGAATTCTTCCAGTGGGATTTAAGGAGGCCTCGTAATAAGCTGCCATGCAACAAATTATCTGTTGAATTCCTGCCCTAGTCCCATGAACAGCCATTGCTAATGAATCTATAAAAGAAGCTTCATTGCCACAGCTACAACCCGGTTGTATATTGAAAAAGCACAACTTCAGCATTGACTAGTTAAGCAAATGCGGGGAAAAGCTGCCGTGAAATTGCGAGGGACTTTGGAATGGTTCAGGTTACAGCAGTGCAGGAGAGGAATTCTGACCCTTATCTGACTTCTGTATGAAGCAATTCATAAATCTTTAATATGAGACGTGCTGCTTGTCAGCTTTCATTTATTTTCTTTCTTCTCTTCTCAGGGGGACAGGAAGACTGCATCCTATCCTATGAACCTGTCACAAGACAGGAAAGTAAGTTTCACCTGCTGGTCTATTATTACCATTATTATTTATCATGCCACGGGGCCAGCTGAGAACTGGGCCCTGGTGGGCCCGGCTCTGATCAAACACAGAATAAGAGACCGTGCTTGCCCCAAAGAGAGTACACGTCTAAATAAACAAGCCAGACAGAGTGTGAGGAAAGGGATACAATAGGCAATGGCAGCAGCTGTCATGTTAGTGCTTGGATTTTTATTTATTTATTGGTTTGTCCTTCTTAAATCCTTTTGGTGAGATTTTTTGGGAGGGGATTAGCTAGAGGGAAAGACAAAGGAGAGGGGAGGGGGCTGCTGACCATGAGTCAGAAGGCAGGAGGGGCTGGAGCAAACACCTAGTCACCACAGGGGGGAGACCCTTCAGAATACAAACTGCAGGAAGCAAACAGGTGCCCTCATTGGTGTCCTTCAGTCCCTGCTTCAGCTGCTTTCTGCAGCCCCAGCTAGCTCCTCCCAGCAGTTTCTTTTCCAAAGTCTACACGGCCTGCTGTCGACACATGGAAGGTGGGGGGACAACCCCATGGGGTCTAGTGCCCTGTGGTGTCTCCCCACACTATTCTGGCCCCAGGGCTGGAGGGTGGCCTCTACTAATAAATACATTTAGGCTATGTCTACATTCCAAATTACTTTGGTATAATTCACGTCACGTAGGGGGTGTGAATAATCCATACCCCTGAGCGATGTAAATTACACCGACCTAAAGTGCCAGTCGGCAGGAGAGCTTCTCCCTTCAACATAGCTACCGCTTCTCATAGAGGCAGGAGTTATTAATCCGGCAGGAGAGCGTTGTCCCGTTGGCTTATGGCATCTTCACCAGAAGCGCTACAGCAGCGCAAGTGCAGCTGCTGTGGTGTAGCCATAGTTACTGAATATAGTATTGAGTATTTGTGCATTTTCTCAGCTTCACCGCAAAGCTGAGAGTGTTGTTTCCCTCACAGTATAAGCCTCTACCCATGGCAGGTTGTCCCGCACAATGCCAGTCTGTAAAATTATAAAACCGTAGGGCTAAAGCCTTGTCTGTATGGTACATCTGCACCGCACACACCTTATGGTGGCATGTAAAGAACATACACTCCCCACCCTCTAGCACAGGCATAAATAGTAGTGTAGACAATGAGGCACTGCTTAGGTGAGTAAAGACCTGCCTGAACCTCCACAGCTCCCTACATGCCCAAGCAGTGTCTCCTCCCTCTACATTGCTGTTTGTAGCAGTGTCCTGTTCTGCTGACTCCCTGCTACAGGGAAAGGCCCTGGCAGCTTCACACTGCTGGAGATTTTCCCAGATGCCTTCCCTCTGCCGGAGCCTTTCACTGCCAGGAGTAGCTACACACCACAGTGTGGACGCAGCCCGCTTTTCACTGCCATGTGTAGCTACGCATACCCTGCATACCGCTGCCAGTGCAGAGAAGGCCTAACATTGGCGCAACCCCTGTTGATTTCATTGGGATTGTGTGTAACTGTGTATCATCAGGCTACGAGTAGAGCAGGCCATTGGCTGTAAAGGTCTGCTCTGGAATAGCACCTTGGGTACAAAATAGCTCCTCTCCCATGTACAACAAAAATAGATGTATTACTGTAAATGAGCATCTAAAATCTTCCAAAACTTCAATCCACACCTATGAGCTATAAATCAGTTTTGTGAGCTAGTGTACATATTTGATGTTACTGTCAGAATAAAGAAAAGTTATAGTCTTCATCTGAATATCACTTTCCTTTCTGTTGTTCAGTTAATTACACCAGACCCGTTATTATTTTGGGTCCTATAAAAGATCGGCTCAATGATGATTTGATATCTGAATTCCCTGATAAGTTTGGATCATGTGTACCACGTAAGTACGCTTTTCTACCTACTCCTGAATTCTGTAACAGTTTTGTTCTTTGATGTCATGCATACAATGCAAAAGCATTGTCAATATTTATTTTATGTAATCGTATTTCTCAAAAGCAATTTTTAAAATCTGTAATTGAGATGTAAAACTCCTAGCCAAGATCCAGCTGAGATGCACAGTTTTGTAGAAGCTGTGCAGGAAATGGAATTTCTATCCCATGGGAAACTTCACATTTCTGGGGAAAAAAATTGTTCCAAATGGGGAAACAAAAAGTCAGAAATGCAAAATTTCCCACAGAACACAAATGTTTGTAAAAATCCATTTTGGAAGACCCCAAATAGAAATTTCCAGCCACCTCACCCGGCAGGGAGACAGGCAGCCCACCTGCCCACAGAGCCGGCCACCCAGGAAGCCGGAGAGCTGAGCAGCCTACCCAAGAGCAGCCCAGGAAGCCAGCCAGGAAGATAAGGAGCCAGGTAGCCCACCTATCTGGAAAGCAAGCCAGACAGGGAACCAGCTGCTAGCTTCTTTGGTAGTCCAGGGAGATGGGGAGCCAAGCACTTTGCCTGCCCATCTACTAGGGCGGACCAGGAAGTCAGCCAGCTGGGGAGCAGGCCACCCATGGAGTCTGGGATTCCTGACTTTGTGCCTGGTGGGAGCCTGGATTCGCCCACCCCGTCTTCCACCAGGTGAGATGCCAAGGACCCTGGAAGCTCTGGGAGCCAGCTCAGGCAGGCTCCCAGGGAGCTCTGGCTCCGAAGCTCCCCACCAATTAGAAAGCATATTGGATGCATTTCCCAGTCATTCAGCCTTTCTCTCTCTGACCTCACTCTCCCCTAGGACTTGGGTCTTATCATGGGATAAGGGGGACATTTTTATGGGCGCCCGTTGTTGAAAATGCTGGAAGCACTTATGAGCTGCACCTGCTTACACCAGATCTGAATTTGGCCAGGAGTAGGCTCTGTTAAATAGTATCTTTTTTGTGAGAAAAGTGCCTACAAACATCCTAATTTTCCCATCTTTTGTTGGTCTGTGCAGATACCACAAGACCGAAGCGTGACTATGAAGTGGATGGGAGAGATTATCATTTTGTCACTTCAAGGGAACAAATGGAAAAGGATATCCAGGAGCACAAATTTATAGAAGCTGGGCAGTACAATGATAATTTATATGGGACTAGTGTGCAGTCTGTGAGATTCGTAGCAGAACGGGTAGGTTGCATCCATTTTTACTGCACTTGCAACACAGCCTGTTTTGTACCACCACAGCCTTTCAGACATCTGTAAATATACAAGATATCTTCAAAATAGTGTCCTCAAAATTATGGATATTTAAGGCTGCAAACAAGTTGTGATTTTTGTTTGTTTGTTTGTTTGTTGCAGCAGCAGCATCCAAAGGCTGAAATTTGCAGCAAAAAGTTGCAGTGTCTGCTACAAGTTGCTCTTATGGCAATAAAATCCACTATTTTCTTACAGCTTTATGGATATTAGAATCGCTCTGAAAATATCCATGAAGG
This sequence comes from Mauremys mutica, assembly GCF_020497125.1. Lineage (NCBI taxonomy): Eukaryota > Metazoa > Chordata > Testudines > Geoemydidae > Mauremys > Mauremys mutica. Next base: position 344,494,904 of record NC_059072.1, read on the forward strand.
GGGCCAGTCCAGCTAGGATTGGGTTTGACAGAATGAGGGGGAAACTTAATGAGGAAGAGAAAAGAAAGCTAGAAATGTAATGAAAAGATTGACTGGGGATTATAAACCTAAGCTTGCGCCCATTGAAGACAGTGGCAAGACTCTGATTGGTCTAGATTCTGCTCTGACTTTTACACTGATGTAAGTCCATGGTAGTCAATATAATTACTCTGGATTTACACCAGCGTGTGACCATGAGCAGATTTGCCCCCAGTGTGGTAATACTGAGAGTTAGGTAGAAGTTAAGAGCAGGGAGCACATTTCTCTCTTGTCCATGGTCCGGTAGTACATGAGTTACTTCATGGAAGGGATAATAGTAAATAAATGTTATTTATTTTAAACTTCCTCCCTTTTCTCCTCTTTGGGAGAAGACCAGCTAGCCCCATCCCACCTCTTCAAAGGCCAAACGATTAGATACCATCAGGACACTCTCTCCTTTTGTTTTAAAGGTACAAAGTTTCTTCTCAGTAGACTCAGAGTTAAGCTGAGATGGGAAGGGACGGTCTTTGTTCTCCTAAGGATACACAAGACCATTTTCAGTATGTAGTGAAGGGTATGCATGACCAGTGCTCTTGACCAAAAGTGACATTCTTCTCTGCAAAGTTTAATTTCGTGTCATCCCTTTCACTTTAACTTCTAGATGTAACAAGAATATAATTCAATTCAGGCTAAGTGCCCGTGAGTACTATTTGGCCGTGGCCAAAGTATGCTAAGTAACCCACAATACCTGGAGGTGTGGAATTTCTCTGCACTCGTCTTCAATCCCAGGAGCATTGCCTTTGGATAACATTCAAACCAGTCAGCATGTCTGGAGTTCTTTCTATTCCAGATGTGTTACCACGCATCCAAGAACATACATCACAGCAATATGGATAGCAAAACACCCTTCCTACCTTTCAGTCAGCATACATCTCCATGATATTTTTCAGACCTTGGAAAAAGGATGTGATTTAAGGACAGGATTAGGTGCCTGGGACTCTTGAGTTTTAATCCCATCTCTGAGGCAGGCTCTCCCTGTGGCCCTGGCCAAGTCATTTCACCTCTGTGTCTCGGTTTCTCTACCTGTAAAGTAAGACTAATGCACACCTACCTCATAGGGTAGTATCCAGATTATTTAAATAGTTAATCTTTGTAAAGCAGTTGAAGATGAAAAGTGTTTTATAAATGCTGAGTATTACAACAATACATAACACAAAACGTGTCACGATACCTTACAGACACCCCTGAGAGGTACTATTATTAGCCCCATTTCACAGATATGAAAAATGAGGCACAAAAAGGTTAAGTGACTTGCCCAAGTCACACAGGAAGTCTGTGTCAAAGCTAGGAACTGACCTCAGAGCTCCTGACTTCCTGCTCTATACCTCAAGTACAAGGATATGCTGTTATTCTTAGGAACAAGATTTGCTGATGTCCACATAAAATCCCCACCTCCCGTCTTTAAGTTCATCCTAGTTGATCCTCCAAAACTGATAAAGTTGTCTTCCACATCTTCAATTTATTTCTTATACTGGCATCAAAGCAAAAGAAATATTGTGGAAGTAAACAGCCAAGTAAGTGCCCTGGAGTCTAGCCTTCTCTTGGTGAGTTAGTAGTGTTTGTTTTCTGGAACACTGCATTTTAGGCTTCCTTCCTTTCTTTTGATTGATTTGCAATAAACACTGCGGAAATAAACACATCCTCATCTGTTTCCAACAGGGCAAGCACTGTATACTTGATGTATCAGGAAATGCTATTAAACGGTTACAAGCTGCACAACTCTATCCCATTGCTATCTTCATTAAACCTAAATCATTGGAGCCACTAATGTAAGTATATAATCCTCTAGGCTAGTTTTTTACTCCTGTCTCAGAAGGCACAGCAAAGGTCTCATGTTAGCATTTTGCCTGTTCTCCAAAGTCAAACAAATCTGGAATACTGAAGAACTTATTTTCATGTACACAATAAATAACCAGTCGGCATGACTTAGTTGTTTGAGAATGGAAGTCAGACAACCTATAGCCTGTGTCCACTCACCGTTTGATTTTGGGGGAGGTGACTTAAATGCTCTGGGTTTTCCGCATCTGTGAAATGTTTTCATGCGTCTGGTGCTGTACAATGCACAAAAATAAAGATGGTCCCTTGTCTGATGAGCATACAGTCTACAGAAAAGACACATACAAGATTCAACACAATTAGAAAAGCAGAGGTGGAGATAAGGTAACGGTTTGATTTGTTTGGTATAAGAATAGCTACCCAGCGTAAGAATTGCTCAGTGAAGGAATACCTGCAGAGCCTTATGATTGTTAGCCTATTATTAAACAAGCAATACTAAGTTTTGGGCTGCATAAATCCTGTGGAGTTAGTGGCAGTTTCTTTAAGGATATGTATCAAAAATATAAATAGGCTATTTTTTACTTTCATTAGAGTAAAAAAAGCTTTCAGCCAAATCTCATCAGTGCAGACAGTACTACAGGGACAAACAATGAGAAATCCATTATTTTTTGCTTCTGGAATATGAGGCTTTTATAGATCTCTGAATGTCTTATTTTAGAAATTCTCTGCAGAAGGAGCTTTTAACTAGAATGTCAAGCTTTTGTAAGAACAACAACTAGGGTCCTTGAAGCATGGTTTATGTGGGTATGTTATGCAAACAGAATAAGACTAAAAAATTCCTAAAAGGAATAGGAAATGTATAGAATTCAGACATTCCAAATTATTTGAACATGTACAAATTCCATGCTTTCCCATGCAGCCAACACGTGGGAAGTTATCTCTTTAATATGTGTCTTCCTAAGGAACCATCACCAACAGTTAGTTTCCAATATGAATAAAACCCTCTTAACATAGTTAATACAATTCTTTCTGAGGCCAATGTCAAGAGGATAATGGCACAACACTGAACTGCTTGCCTGGAAAAGTTACTCTAGGGTGACCAGATGTCCCAATTTTATAGAGACAGTCCCAATTTGTGGGTCTTTTTCTTATATAAGCTCCTAGTAATCCCCAGCCCCTGTCCCGATTTTTCACATTTGCTGTCTGGTCACCACTGAATTGTACTGTAGTGAAATGACTAGGTCTCAGGGCTTTTTTACAAGGGGACAGGAAAGTTAAGGCAAATCAACTAAAGATGTGAAGTCAATGTGCAGGAGTTAAAATGCAAGGCTAAACCTTCCAAGCTTCTGTTCTCACTCTGGAGTAAAGTGGGCTCCATCCTCCAAGGAAGATTATTAGAGCAGCCATGTGGGGGTTTAACATGCTTTAACTTTAGTTGATTTACCTTAACTTTCCTGAGTGTCGCCATGTAGCTGAAGTCGATGTATCTTAGATCAAATTAAAATTACTTACTTTGCATCCTCGCGGCGCGCCGTGGCTCTCCCGTCGATTTTGCTTCCGCCTCTTGCTGAGCTGGAGTTCAGCAGTTGACGGGAGAGTGATCGGGGATCAATTTATCATGTCTACACTACACGCAATAAATCGATCCCCGATAGATAGATCACTACCCGCCAATCCGGCGGGTAGTGTAGATGTACCCTTAGTAATCTAAGGTTTCTCATGACAAGTAATACAGTTAAGGGCTTGTGTACACACACAAGTTGTACTACTTTAACTATTCCAGCATAGTTACGTCAGTACACACACACACCCTTAGTGCAGATGTAGTTATACAGGTATAAACGTGCCATATACCAGTACAGGAAGGGGCATAATAAGGCACCTTCATACCAATATTACTGTGTCCACATTATTAATTGTACAGGTACTGTATAATGATTTCAGTAAAAAATTACATCCATAGCCAAAATACCGGTAGTTATACTAGTACAATAAACTGTGCATAGACCAGGCATAAGATTTAACTACATTTAACCAAGACTCCCTGTCATGTAAACATGTTCACCGTCAATATAATAACCAAATAAACCACACCCGACAAAAAATTGCCAATGAGAACAAACACAAAGACAAAACGATAGAGATGACTTGTCGCTGAAATGATTAAATAAAACTGAAGGGCCCAATTCTCATTTACACTAAGGGTATAGTCTTCACTACCCTTATGGAAGGATAAGGATCGTTGGGCAGCAATCGATCCAGCGGGGAGCGATTTATCGCGTCTAGTTTAGATGCGATAAACTGATCCCTGAGCACTCTCCCGTCGACTCTGTACTCCAGCTCGGCAAGAGGCACAGGTGGAGTCGACGGGGGAGTGGCAGCAGTTGATTGACCGTAGTGAAGACACCTCGGTAAATACATCTAAGTATGTGACTTCAGCTACGTTATTCACGTAGCTGAAGTTGCGTAACTTAAATCGATCCCTCCCCCTCCCCCAGTATAGACCAGGCCTAGGGCTCCTTTACATCACTCTGGCAATATCTAAAGGGTCTTCCAGTGCTAGTAAAATAACAAGGCCTTAGCATGAGTGAGAGTCCAGCCTGAAGACCTTGGTAGATAGCAATCCTTCCATTGAATGGTAATGTTGCAAACTTGTACTATGAGACAGATTTACATATACTAATTCCAAACCTATTAATATAACCCATAAATGACTGACGTATGTATTCAAATAAACCTTCCCTCTCCTGTACTCTATAAATAATCTACCCTCTGGAGTGATGGAGCCGAAGTGAGGAATACTGTATTTTACAGAGAAGTTGCTACAAATTTGTGTGATTACTGAAGCAGCATTCATGGGGTTACACATTCAGTTATACAAACAGCCAACTTTAGAGACATTTATAGAAATATATTTCCATAGCTTTAACTACCCAGGATATATATACACAGCATTTTTCAGCAGGCAGTTTCTGTCCCTGATGAAAGAAACTAAGGGGTAGGTCAACTGTAACAAATGCATGCTGTCATGCACTCATGGAGCATTCTTTATGCATCATCATGCACATAATTTCCTACATGCATCACATGTCATGCCATATACAGTCCATTACCACATATTCATGTGGTTTCAGTGCAGAACATTAAGTGAGGTTTATGTGGAATACAGGATGCTTCCTTTTATAATGTGGTGTGAGCTTGTTTTCCTATGTTGCCTTGACAAAAAGTTCCCTGCTCTTCTGAAAAATAAGTAACCATGTTATAGAAAAGGTAAAGCAAACTAGGTCTGTATTTTATTGTTAAGACTTTGGACATCTGGTGTACACAAAACCCTAAATCAACATGGACATTGTTCTTTCTGGGCCACAATACATGGTATTAACAGCTGTACATGTACATAAAATTACGTGGTGTCCCACTAATCTTAGCTGCTCCATCAAATGGTAAAACTAGTGCAATACAAGAACGTTACTGGTATTCAGTACATTTATGCTCTACATTTTACAATGCAAATGGTATTACAGAAGCTATTCCTTTAACTAGAAAAAACAGGAACAGAAAATACTACCAATGTGGAACATCATCAAGCTACCTTTTCTGTTGGAAATGTCAAGTTTTGTTTCTCGTGGCTGGCTGTGATTTTGACTGTCTGCTTCAACTACGTTAACAGAGCGGGGTTCGCATTACATTTCCTTGGGTTTTGTTTTTGAAGAGGTGGGGAGGAAAGAAATTGGCTGGACTTAGTACCAGATGGTCCTTAGCTGTCACATAAATGGGCTGTGGGGGGAAGAGGGAAGGTGCGGGGACCAGGAAAAAGAGTAATCCCTGCATATTCAGAGGCACACAGGGGTGCAAATCAGGCTGGCAATCTTAGGGAGGGATTGTGTCTTCCAGAGGCAAAATCCTTTACCAAGCTCCAGTAGGATGCTGCATCTCCACACTGCGCCCAAAGGACGGCTGTGCCTCAGTGGCACAATATAAATGTTACCAGTCAGGCCTTTACAGGTAATACCTGCTATTTGGGAGCTAGCTTTTTCTGTTAAGCTGCTACATTATTACAGCTGTATCTTCACCATGGAAAAAGGGAAAATAATTTGCTCTCATTTGCAAGGAGAGTCTATAAATCCAGAGATGTCTAGGGTTTCTCTTGTTTGTCCCTGTGATTTTTCTCTTGTTCTTGATGTTAAGATATCTGTGTCTGCCTAAGAAATATCTATACATGCTCCTTCTCATACACTAATGCGTGTCCGTGCACACATGCACAGTGGAACCTACTTAAAGTGAACTCCACTCAATGAAATTCTGTCTATTGGAAGATAGAATGAAAGTTCCTAAATTAATATGCAAATTGAAATTCCAGTTACAACAAAACGAGTGGTGGTGTGAGTTCCACTGTAAGAAGGTCCCTGTACATATAACAGATGTACAGTAATGCGGTGAGAGTTTTGCACAGGAGCGACACCCGTTGTAATCTTAGGATCCACACAGCCTACACCCTGTTCTAGCGCTCTAAAAGCCTCCCATGGCATTAAGGGACAGCCCTCCTTCAGCGGTCTCTCCTGAACTGCTATTGCTGCCATCACCTCACCCTCACTCTGCCCCTGTTCTCTCTGTACTCCCAGCATGCACTAGAATGAGACATTGTCACCCCTCTCTTGCATCTCCATGCTGTCTAACTGCAGAAGGTTAAGCTTTCATTGATGCATAAATTGTGAGGCCTGAAGGAACCAGGACGATCATCTAGTCAGACCTCCTGCACAACATGGGCCAAAAAATTCCACCCCATAATTCTTATCTCAAGACCAATAATATCTGGTTGAATTACAGCTTACCTTTTAGAAAGACTTCCAAACTTTTTTTAATTCAGATTCAATAAAGGGCTCAATTTGTTAATAACTTTTAACTAATATTTAAAAATATATTTCTAGGGAAATGAATAAACGTCTTACAGAGGAACAAGCCAAGAAAACCTACGAGCGAGCACTTAAATTAGAACAAGAATTTGGAGAATATTTTACAGGTATGAAGTCACTTCAAAACACCTGACCCCAAGGGTTCAATCCATGACCACAAAGCAGCTGGAGTCAGCTCTATCTCTAGCTTGAAAGAATGAGTGGTACATGCATATAGTGTGCCACAGTAAAAGCCCGATATTGAGCAGTATCAGATCCCATTGAAGTCAATGAGAGTTGAATGCATTCAACACTTCGCACAGCAGTTCCTGTACATCAATGCATGTGTAGGAAGTGAATTCTGTGCCTGTTGAAGTCAGTGACAAAACTCCTAGTGACTTCAGTGATGCATGACGGGGCCTGATTGTCCCAATCCTGCTCCCATTAAAGTCAGCAGGAATTCTGCGATTTACCTAGTAGGTCCTAGCATTGGGTACTTGCACTGATCAGTATAGAATTTCATCCTGCTGGACTTCTGCATTTGCCTTTATCATTGTGAACAATATATTGACCTCAAAAGGATTTTTAAAGAGCAAGTAATTTGTAAATAATTTTGCAGCTCTACCATGGAAGAATGGAAAGCAGGTGATAGGTCGATGCTTTCAGACTCAGTTGCCTTAAAGTTAGGACCTAAATCCATATTCAGGCAGCTAAATACAAGAGAACTGATTTTCAGAGGTACAGAGCTCACACGCCTCCATTAACTGCAGTGGGAGACGAGCCGGGCACTTTTGAAATTCATTTCCCAAGAGGGTAATTTTCTCCCTTTGGCAAATGATCTCTTCACTATATAAAATATGAAATAATACAAGACCAAACTCACTGTTGGCAAAAGCAGATGCAGCTTCACTAAAGTGGTGTACCCACTTATACATGACATGAGCATGGCCCAAAGTCTAATCTTTGTCGGGAAAACAAAATAATCTCATCTCACTGTAACCGTTGCCAGAACTACACAACTGAGGTGTTACAACTGGGAGCTGGTTAGAATACTTTACCACTAGCTTGCCAATACTGGATGAAATCCTGGCCAAGTCAATGGGAGTCATGCCATTGACTGAAATGGGACCGGGATTTTAGCCGATGTGCGCTGTGGTTTATGTATAGCCTAGTAGCATTGCAATGTATGCAGTAAAACTGAGCACAAAAAATGCCAGGCCTAGAACTTCAGAAAGCATAACACTTCATTCAAGAAGCAACCTTTCAAAACATAGTGTTGTGTGTGCTGGAAGTAAAACATAGAACACCTCTTTCTGGCAATAAAGAAAGCATGTTCCTCTGTGTCAAGTTGAAGGGTTAAGTATAAATACATCTAGACTGGTTTTTGGGGCTACAACAAAACACTGGCAATACAGAGGTGTTCTTGAAAAGGGGTCAGTGTACGGACCCTGGGTGACTAATTAGTTACAGACAAAGCAAGGGGGCATTTATATTTTTATATTCGAAAGACGGACAGACACTACAACATGATGTACTGTATGTCTTGTAGCAACTGAACGGAGCGCTGCACAAAATATGTTGATGAAATAGCAGATTGCAGTGACTAAAGGGATGAAGTTTTCACACAAAAATTATGAAAACCTCATGCCATCTTTTTACCAGCTCCGATTGAACGTATTTGCACAAAAAAGTATCTCCCGCTGCCCTTTGCCCAGTTTCTACCTGGTTACTTATGTTCTAAAGAGCCACTCTACTAATCTCCTAATGTTTCTGTTTTTCCCAGAATATAGGAAAGTTTTAGTGAACACATATAACAGTGACCTATATTCCAGTTCAGCTTTTGCCTTCTCCATGGGGTCACCCACAAAATCTGACGGCAATGAAAATCTTACGTTAGTGAAAGGTGTGGGCTAATTCCATGGCCCCCAAGAGGGTATGGTCTGCCAGGATGCAGTTATGTCCACAGAAAGCTGGGCTCTGAGGTTGGTTAGAAAAGTGGGCATTGACTAGTTCAGGAAGGGTGGGCCACAGCCAGGTCAGGAAGAAGATGGACTGTGTATCCCTGCTACAGCCTCCACTGGCAGGGCTCCTAGGGAATCTGATAGCAAAATGCAAAGCTTGACTTCCCACAACAGAAATCCCACATCCTGCCCGCCTTTGGAAGTGAATTCTTATTGGGATGCAGGTTTTCAGGCTGGCACAACAAGGTGCCATATGCATTTCTCTGCCACAGCGAAGGAGAGCCCAGGCTAATGCTCTTACAATAAGCAATGGCACGGGATCTTTGTTATGGTGGATCACCATTGTATTGGACTCATTTGGGATCTGCAGGGTGCATGGCTTTCCCTACACTGCACAGTTCATGTGCATTATTATTATTTCTTCCAGTTTTATCAACTGCTACATTAATACTGAAACTGTGCTGACAACTGCTGCTGTAGACCGTACCAATTAAAACATGAATTGTTTTCATATTGCAGCTATTGTCCAAGGAGAAAGCTTAGAAGAAATATATAATCAATGCAAACTTGTAATTGAAGAACAATCTGGGCCTTTCATCTGGATTCCTTCAAAGGAAAAGTTATAAATTAGCCACTGCACCTCTGATTATGACGGAAGAATATTTAGAAGAAAACTACACTATGCTATTTTGAGGCTTTCCTGTTTTTGTTGCATTTATGTTCTTGCAGTCAATGTGAATTTTTATGAATGTACAACACAAAGTGTTTGAAGCCATGAAGGACAGTGATGGGTCAAAAGGGTAGGAACAGAAAGACTTTTACCATACAAAGCAAATCTGTTGTGTGCACAAAAGACCAGTTGTAGGTATAAACTTTTGACATGGGGACCCTCTGCCAAAGGGAGCTAGCCACCTACTGCACCCACATGGACATCGTGAATGATTTCAGTGGCTGAGCTCAGCGTGTTGATCGGTTTAAAGAGAAGTTTCCCAGCTCCTGAACCTTGTGTAGGGCTTGAGCCTGCAAGGGGCTGAACACCTGACCCCGGTTCATACACCTGAGGGTAGTCCCATTGAAGTCAGTGGGACTAAGCATGTGCTTAAGTGTTTTGGTGGATCAGGGCCACGTGCACCTTGCTGGATTGAGCCCATAGAACCTGTTCCAACTCCTATTGAAGTTAATGGAAAGATTCCCATTGACGTTGGATTGGGTGCTAAGCTTGTCATTGCACATCAGTAGTTGGTACACCTTGACTTTGGTAACTATGCACATGTTTTGATTTCCAAAACCAAGTCAAGCATTTCTTTTTCCCCTTTGGACACACTATTATATCAGGAAATAACCCCCTGTAGTTTATTTCAATGGAATTTGGTGTTGGGAAGAGAACAGAAGCATTTCACGTCACACACATACCTACTCACACGTGTGAGGATTCACAGTACCTAAACTGACAAGGAGGGTTACAACTGGGAAAAGCTTTAAAATTTTGGATTGTCTATTTTATCATTTATACTGATAGAAGGCACTTAATGATGGAATAATTTATAAAAATTAAAATATATTGATGTATAGAAACTAATTTCTATAGGTGAAAAATGTTTTGTGAGATATTTTGTAAAGATAAATTAATTGAAAGATTAAATATTTGCTCCCTGGTCTGGCTGTAAAATGTAAAGAGGACCTTCAAGTTGCACTATCCCTTTTTGCAACAAATTATCTAATAATATTATCAAACCATATAATTTCTTAAATTTTAGATGGCAATTTGCTTTTTTTTCTTTTCAACTTAATCCTTCTCTTTCCTGTTATTTAATCATGATAAATTCCTGTGGAAAGAATTCAAATTGACTCCCTACAGGGTTTTTTTGTTGTTATTGTTATGGAAATACTAGGATGATGCATCTTTAAATTGAAACAGATGATTTTTCAGAGGCAAAATCTCAGTGACTTGAATGCAGTATATTATTTTCTCTCTTGAAGGGAGCCATAATCTTCACTGGAAAACATTTTATAATCATTCCTTATGCTGTAAGTGAAATGCCAGAAGCATTTAGTCCTTTTTGCCGGCAAGCCACCGACTAACTTGTGTCATCATTTCATTTCACAGTCAACAGGGGTTTTCACCAGACTGGGGCAATGGACATTTGTGGAGAATTTGGGGGAAATCTCAGCTTGGGGTATATGGGCGGGGGTTGGGAAGTTCTTGCTTGCTGTTTCACTTGGCCCTTATTTCATATACTGATACAGATTTCGCTGTACCACATCTGGAGGATAGTTACAAATAGATGAACTGCCTTTGCTGCTGCTGCTGGACCAGGTTTTATAGAAAACCCTCAAAATACTGCAGGAGTCCAACACTTTTTAGCTGGTGGCTACTTCGATCCTAATGTGTAATGACATTTTAAGGGCAAACATTTCAGTTACCGAGTTACCGATAGAATATTCAATTACTTGTCTATTTAAAACTTTCAGACTTATATGTCTATGCTGTCCTGATATGACAGGTACATGCAGCCACTCTCGGTAAATAGGCTGATTAGCTGGATGTTTATAAGACAGCCATCAGCAGTGACAGGGTTAACAATATGGGTAATGTAGCGATCATTAGGCCTCATGGTTAACACAGTATTAAAATGGATGTGAGAAGTTCATGCTTCCTTTATTGTTATTTTTTTTCTGCCTGGCCAGCACAGATTCAAAGACAGAATACCAGTAGAGTTTCTAAACTATCTCCATCATCAGAAGGGCTAGACAAAAAGAAAGAAAGACAGCTTAGATTCTGGATAATTATGCAGAAATCCACAGGAAGGTCCTAGATCCCTGGAAGTCATAGATTTTTCCATGCTGACAAAGTACTATTGTCTCAGGTCCGGCCCAGGCCCACCTGAACTGATAACCAAGTATCCTAAAGCAGGAACTCCATTCTAATTTTCAGCTCCGTTTTTAAGCAACCACATCTGCTTCTTTGTTTCTTAGTTCAGCATGCGACCTTTTACGATACTATCCTATTAGTAAATGTTCTGTTTTGTCATGTGCTGTGCTTTATGGTGAACAGTAACACTATGGCTGAGTACAATCAATTTTTCCATCAGTCTTTGGTTACTGTAGTACATTATTTATTTTTTCCTGTCTGTTGTTTGTGCTTCCAATTTGGAGTTGCCATTGCACTTCTTATATTTTTTAAATAAAACATATATATATTTAAAAAAAAAATCACCACCAGCAGCAATGAGAGGTCTTATTTCCTGTAGGGTTTATACCTCCATTTGTTTTTGTGTCTTGATGTTTTGCGTTTCATGTTACAGCATACTTAGTGCTGCGGTTCATTTTTTTTTAATGCAGCCATTCGAAGTTGCATTGGGTGGCAGGGAGAAAAGAAATATGAAGTTAACTCAGTTACATCTGGTGCAAAAAAAACCAACCTCAGTTTGGCGCCTCAGACCACATTGGTGCTAATACCAGTAAACATTAGCAGATCTCTCTCTGTCTATATAAAAAACTTGCAGGTGTCTATGAGACAACATGCAAAGGCTGGACCCTTTAGGAAAAGTGCCAGATCACATCACTGGTGCTATTTCTCATGTTCTGGCACAATGTGTAGCACCACAGGGTCTAAGTTGAACCAAAAATATCATGGCTTATTGTCCATCCATGAACGATCACACTGACATTTTGCTGTCTTTGTACAGATGTGCAATAGTTCAACCTATTTATTTCTCCTCCCCAAAAATCATCTTCCGTGCACTGGCCTCTCTTAGTACTTGCTACTGGGGCTCAATGAACTTACACTCTAGTGGTCTAACTACCCAATGCAAGAGCCTCTCTTTCTACCTTAATTCCCCCTTTTTGCCAGGTAAAGAGGCCCCTTGTCTACACTAGCACTTTGTAACCTCTTCTATTAAAGGCGCTCTCGAAAATAAATACTATGTAATGCAACTGTGTTAGTAGCTAGCATGGTTTGATGAGCCAGTGTGACTAGGGCCCTACAAGTCAGTCCCGTGAAAGAAAAGTCAGGGTTAAATCTCTCCCTTGCACTGGGATTTCAAATCCTCACTCTGGAAAGCACGGCTGAATCTGAGCTAATAATAATTATGAGCCATCTCTAGCTATGTGTCCTAGTGACCTAGTTAGTGAACACCTTCTCAGCTAGTTGTATTATTTTTCTGTGGAGAGTTTGATGGTGTGCTACACTTTCATCATTACAAACGCTTAGCAAAATTCAGTCAAGTGAAAGGGGGGGGGCGGGTGGTTGGGTTTTTTTGCTTTTTAAGTCCACCAAAGGATTATTCAGTGAGTGACCATGTGTGTAAATATTTGTAGAAAAAGCACTCAAGAACAAAAGCCTCTGTCCTCTTTTTACAGCCTCAGAGTTAAAGCCATACCATGGTCCCCAGTAACAAAAGGAGGTCTTGCATCAGTCACAATGTTGAATGGGGATTTTTTCTCTCAAACTGCCTCTTTGCAATTGCATGCATGAGTTTTATCTGGTGACTTGTTTTCATGCACTTGAGCCCATTTCTTAATGAAGTAAATCTATTTTCCAGTCCCGTCAAAAATGATAACACAGCATCTAGTCAACTAGCGCAGCATTAATAACTGCTCGTCAAGACATAAGAAGAGGAACAGTTCCCTTGAAATATATTATGGGGCGCAAACCATTATCAACACTGACAGCAACACAATCTAAATTCTATTCAGAAGGTGGTGGGGGGTGGGGCTGGATCCTCAGCTTGTGTACAGCATTGTTGCTCCATTGACTTGAGTGGCGCTCATCGCATTTATTTCACCTGTAGCTACATGTAATAGTTCCCCTCATGTTAGCCTATATTTAGGATCCAACAGTCTATTACTCCATAACATTAAGGGCTAGATTTTCCAAACTCCTCAGCGCTCACAGTTTGGTCGAGATTTTTTAAAGTGCTAAGCTGCCACCTGGATCTATTATTGCTAGTACTAGGGCTTAATATTTGTACTGGGATAGCGCATAGGAAGCCCCGTCATGGAGTGGGGCCCCAGTGTGCTACAGAATAAAATGACCATCGTCTCTGCCCCAAACAGCAGGTGGATTTTCAAAATGGTTCAGCACACAACTGCTCCTATAAAGAGTGACAGGAGCTATTGGGTGCAGAACACTACACCACTGGGAGCCAGATTCTGCCTCTCTGCCTCATACCGTGTTGACACCGTACTCAGTTCCCTGACCCGTTGCGCTGGCTCAGACTAACCACAAAGGCCTGACATAAGACAGCATTTGAGAGGGTAGGGTATATCACTCGCCGAATAGCAGGAGACATCTAACAAATGACACTGTTGACCTCCCCCAGTGGAATAATGAACTTTTAATTATCTTAATTTCTGGACTTGTTTCCAAAGTTTGAACTGGCAAGTTTCCAAAGTCTGAACTTTTGAGTGGCAACAGGCTGTACGCAGACTGCTTTTGTTTGATACTTGATGCTGTGTGTCTGCTTGACAGGCTGTTTCTCAAGCCAGCTATAGTTGGGGATAATCAGAAGCTGAACAAAGTACACTCTACAGCGTACAGTCCTGTTACGTGTAAATATTCTATGCCTCCATTCCATTCGTGTAAAGAATAAAGCACACACAATTATAAAAATTGAGATGTATATTTCATACGAGTTGTGTCCTTGCTTATTTATTCCGTTACAAGCTCTCAGTTGTGGTTCAGTTGTAAATGCTTGATAGAGTGTTTATAAATATGTCATGAATTTTATTATAAAATATTAATATTAAAGCATTTTTACACTTTATAGCAAATGGCTCCTTCACAAGGCATAGTTTGTCTTTTTTTCCCTTAAGGTGAAGTAGTAAAAGGGAATGTGTATGCATTTAATTTAATGTTATAACGGGGTAGAGGTGTACAATGAAGTCCACAGTGAGGCTGTAGGCAGAGAAGGAGAGATCAAGCAGCAGGAAAGGAGCAAGAGACCCGGAAGAAGATGCCCAGGTTGGGGTTAGGGAATGTGACAAATCTTTACAAGTTTGTGAGGGGAAAGGGGAGACCCGTGGAAAGCTGTCATTTACATGAGAGCAAAGTGCAAGTGCAACACAACAGAATTTTCTATCTGCTTCGCACTGGACTCTGCACTGTAAAATTGTCTAGACAAGGTACAGGGCAATAGAGAAGTTGGACCGTGGCATTTGACTTTCAAAGAAAGTGAAGGACTTTGTGGAGACAGGGTAATTTATCATATTAATTACAATCATATGGTTCTATTTGTTTTTAAGCTACAAAGCACTCAGCTGGTCTTTGGTGTAGGATAATTGCAAAAAAAATGTACAAAGTTGGTGGTTTAAAACTTAGAGGATCAGATCCTCTTCTGGTGTAAATCAGCACAGCTGCATTGAAGCTGAGGAGCTAATCTAACATTCATC
Organism: Mauremys mutica; assembly: GCF_020497125.1. NCBI lineage: Eukaryota > Metazoa > Chordata > Testudines > Geoemydidae > Mauremys > Mauremys mutica. The sequence continues at coordinate 344,510,004 of NC_059072.1, forward strand.
ATTGTAATCGTTGCACAAGAAAGGTCACACTGAGGAAATCACATGAAAAATAAACACAGAGCCCACATGAAATAGGTAGTGCCATGCCTGTTAGAAGATGGTGGTGATGACAGATGATTTCTGAGACTAAATAAAATTGTCAGCTGCAATGAAACAATTTTTGTAGAACCACAGCATCTTTGTTCTCTTTCCTTCCATCTGCAGCAGCAGCTGTTCAAAGGGCAGTCCGCTGGCATTATTAAACTTCAACGCATTGGGCTAAAATGTCACTGTTAAAATAATGCCAGAATCTTGACAATGTCAAACATGGCGGCATTTTCAATTTTCTTTGTAACAAAACAGTTTAAACTGAGAGAAAACAAAATACAGATTTGGAAGAATTCTTCCCATGCTAAAGAGCTTGGCAGCATACATTTATCAAATTTAGTTTTTGTCTAGGACAAAAATTCATACTTTCTACTCATATCATTACCTAAGTCCATTAGAGCTTGTCCAATATTCTTTGCTGAATACTTATTCAGCATCTGTTATCATTTATTCATCAAATGTTATATTCAACTAGTATGTATTGGCTGTATTCTACCTGCTCTGCAGCTTGTTGGATCTGATTTGCTGAGTAATTTATTTGATTAATAATGATGGTATTTCTTGATTAAATTAATGGATAGATATTTCTAAGCATTCGGCCAGCTTTAATCTCTATATACATCTGACATTAAAATGTCTACCACTCTCTATACACAGATCCTATTATCACCCAGTACTAATTGCATGGGGGACCCATAATCCTCCTTTTGCCACTTCATTCCATTTCAGAAATACTAAGAAAAAAATACATATGAAATACTGAGGATCTGTGTTTAACAACTTGGGGCGACCCTGCACATTCCTAACTTTAGAACAATGGACAAATAGACCATTACCATATAACCCAGTGCAGGTTTTCAACTGGACCCAGTAGAAACTGGGACAGGACTGTGGGAGTTGTACTCAGTGCAGATTTAGATGCTGATGAGTTCAATAAAGCATATAGAATCTTGCTTTTTCAAGATCTGAGTATTGGTGCATTAATCGAAGAATTTTCCAGGCACCTGGGCTAAAACAATGGGGATCAGCCATGGGGACGAGAGGGAAACCTTACAGGAACAAAGTAGACAATGGGGGCCTCCTGTCTTATGTACATAAAACACAGATAGTCATGGAAATTACTGATCTAAACACACCCACCATTGCACTTACCCAAGCACTCACACAAATGAGGACCAAAAAGCGTCAAACTGCAATGTAATCCACATAGCTGACGCCACACTCACCCAGCCCTTGGGTCCAAATGCCTACTAAAGCGCCTGTCCCAAATCCGTGTGCCCAGACAGAACCGAGCAAAGCCACAGTCCTGACCCACATTCTACTCGATCTGCAGACTGTGATGGATTGTGTCTCAGAGCACCTATATTTGTGCATTGACCTCCGAGGACCAGATTTTCAAGTGCTCAGCACTCACACTTGAAGGCCAGATTTTTGCTTTTCAACCTGTGGTCCATGGACCCCGGGGGGCGACAGACTATGTCTAAGATTTCCACTTGCTCCACACCGCCATTTGAAATTTTTTAGGGGTCCGCCAATGAGAAAAAAAAACCCACTGATCTATTGTGTTTCTATGCTACAGCTGCCAGCGGCTCACCTAGTAAAGATAAAACTCCCACTGTTAGTGAGGCTAAATGATAATGCTTAAAAAGTAAAGCATGGGGGTTCCTTGCACCCCTAAAGCCTGAGTTGTTTTCCTCCACGTCACGTGAGTGTGATAGAGCTGATGACCATGAGCTCTGTGTACAGCGCTTGGGATCCCTGATGCCATGCTGGGCTGAACAGCTCTGTTTGGGGGTGATTTGTACTGGAGGTGCCTTGCTCACCTTTCCTTGGAGACCCATTCCAGGAATGCAGACGGCTCTCTGACCCCATAAGGGGCAAAGCCATTGAAGGGGATGTATTGATTTACAGGAGCTGTTTACCTTAGAGCATCCTGGTTAATAAGAGATGGCTGGTAGAGCTTGAGACCTTCATCAACATGGAACTGAGTTAAACCCATGCCGTGGTTACAGGTTCCTTCACAGCCAGACAGCCGTACAAATGCAGTAAGAGATGCAAACGCCGGAATGTAAGATTCCTGACCTTCACTAAGCACTGGAACAACCACACTCAATAAACTGCAAAATATCAACCAGACAATGCCGTATTCTTCTAACTGGCCCATAGGCACTGGAGGTGAAGTGCCACAGGATCTCTGCTCCTAGGAATCAAAATCCTAGTAGTTCTGAACAGGGGAAAGATGTTGATTCAAGATATACTGCCTGAGCATGTAGCTGTCACTTGAGGACTGAACACAGAATGATGCCCAGGGGAACCTGGAACTGACTTAGCTGCATCCCTTGTAAATGTCTGGAGCATTGCAGTCTGATGAGCTTTGAGTGTTTGGCATCCCCTGGCTGGTAAAATTTTGGCACTTGGACAAGTACATAGGAGATGGTGGCAGGCTGAGGGGATATCTTACTGAGTACTGAAGGGATGGCCACCTTAGTAGGCTTAGAAGTATTTGAAGACTAAGGCAAGATGTTGGCTTACCTAATGTATTGGGGTAGCAGCAGCAGAAGCATTACTGAGGATGTTTTGGGGTTTGTTCATGTTTACATTTCTATAATCTATGTAGCTACTTGTAACCCTTGTGCTAGGTGGACCAACAGCAGAAATTTGAAGCTGGGACCTTCAGAGCTATAAGCACAAGTCTCTATTGCTTATTGTCAGTCAGGTGCATGTGTGCTCTCTCCATATGCTGTCTCAGCCCTGGACAGATAGTTGGCTCAGCAGATCTCGCTAATACTACCCAGAAAGGCCCACCGGCACGGTTCGGTGACAAAGGCCCTCGCCCTGTGGTTACAGGTACACTAATAAATGAGTGCCCAGTGGCCAGGAACAGCTCAGTCAGCAGTGGGAATTTCTACTGTCCCCAAGGCCTCACAAAGGGTTAATGCGAGGTACCCCAATGTTTATAGACTGAGACATACACTGCTCATACCATCCTATGTGTTTCATGACATCGCTTGTCACCTCCCCTTGTAGCACGCTCTAGGTGTCTTGGGCACAACATCCCTATTCATTACTTCTAGCAACCCCTCTTATCTGGTGGTAAGCCAGGATGCCCCTGGGCTAATCTTTTGGAGTGTGTTCTCACACATACCCAGTGTCTGTTGCTTCTTGGGAGTGCCTGTGTTTTAGCCACACTAGCAATACTTTTGCCAAGGTCATATTGTGAACTTTCAAACATCTACATTAATACATGGCCTGACTTTGGTTCACAGCCTCTGGTTCCGGGCTCAGATCGTGCACCAAGCCCAGTGCTCCAGGCTCGCTCTGTCTCCTACACTGCTTAAGGTAAAAGATTAATTCCCCTAGATAGCTGCTGTAGTCGGCTCATAGGCCCAGACCCTCAAAGGTATTTAGGAACCTAACGGACATTGATTTTACCTCTTACAGACCCATGGATGGGGGCAAAGACCCACATCTGTCCTAGACCAGATTACCTGCCTACCTAACTTATAATGCACCCAGCCCCGTATTATTTAAATGGCAATAACACTGTAGAATATTAACACTGCCCAGCCGCATATCATTAGCTGTTGTATAATGTAATTCTCTTGTATTTGAAAATGTTTGAGACCAGCACCTTTGAGTTTGCAGAAAGGGGAGCCCGGGGAGGGAGGAGACACAAACATTACAGAAGAGACATTTTCATTGTAATGGCCACAAAAAATAAATGTCTCTGTTGGGGAGAAATAGGTAGAGAGACCCGGGCGTTGAAGGACAAGCAGAGCCGTGCCTGAGTCACTGGAGGAAGAGCTTATCCATGTGGAAATTTGACTTTTTGTAATGTTGCCAAGGTCACAGAGACCTGCCGTTGTCTCCTGAGGCGGGACATGAGTTAAAGCTTCCTGCAGGGTGCATTAACCTATGAAGCTAATATTTTTTCTAGCCTGCAAGTTAAAGAAAAAAATCACGTTGGAAAAAGAGAATAATTAGCCTTGCCTGTCCTCTTTTAAACATGAACACTGGCTTTGTGCCCTCCTCACACATAAGCAAATACCCGGCTAATGAGCTGAACCAGGTACCACACATGGAGGAACAAGGATCCCAGTGGTATGAAAAGGAGAGACGAGGCTTCATTTAGCCCCTGCCATTTTTTTTTAATTAAGTCTCTTGTTAGATGTGTAAAAATATCTGTGTGTGTTTGTCTTGGGTATGCTGCAGCAGGGAAATACTATTCCCAAAACTCTGCTAACGTCAGCATTCATCTCCAAGACAAACCTGAGCACTGGATCTCGCGCAGTAAGACCCATAACATGAATTTTTATTTTAAGATCCATTGGAAGCATGTGAAGGAAAGTCAGTGTTTGCCAAAGGGAACGAGATTCATGGAACACTTCTGGGAGTATATTTAACAAAGGGAGACCATGTGCCCCAGTGGACAGAACACTGGTGTGGGAGTCAGGAGCCATGGCTTTAATTCCTGGTGCTGCTGCTTTACTGGGTGACCTCGGGGCACGTCACTTCCCTCTCAATCTCAACTGCCCCATCTATAAAATGGGGATAAGAATAGTGCCCTCCTTTGTGAAGCACTTTGAGCTCTTATGGATGAAACCCGCTGTGTAAGATAGAGGATTATGTACAGTCCAATAGCCTTAGGTCCTTGATAGGATGGGTTGGACGTGTGACGGCCCGTTATTAGTTCCTGTACTCCGTACTGTAACCGCTAGTCTATTAGAGGACAATATTTCCTTCGGAGGCTTCCATGCATATAGCTTAGAGCATCTACGAATTACATATAATAACTTTACAACCCCAAAGTGCCTTACAAATACAGGATTCACTTTACCCACCACTGCAATGCAACAGCCTCAGGAGTAGACGCACGGCAACAGAAGAAGAGAAAAACGCACAAGCTGATTCCTTGACTATTTTTGCCCCACTCTACCATTATTGCAAGTTCAACCCAAACCTGAGTGTTGTTTTGTTTGCATTCCACCATTAATATAAATTGCAGGGAAAAAAAGACTCGTGAACTCCAGCTAACATTCTGAATCAGAAATATAATTCTGATGTGTTCCAACAGCTTCACATCTCTGAGACTAGCCAAACCCTATTGGGAAAAAAATGGTTGAAATGCAGGGTGAGTTAATCTTAGCAGAATATACTAATCCATATGGGAATTTAGCCAGGACACTGGGACTAACACAGCTAATCTTGCAACAAAGTGTCATGAGATCTCCTGTGACCAAAGAGTTGGCACCACCAACAGCAGAATGCCCTCTGATCCCATGCTGGGGAATTTGTCTGGCTATTGAGAGAGGAGTGTTACCTGTGCCATTTCTTTTTATTCATATTACTATAGGCCGAGAGACCACAACTGCGATTGAGGGGGTCTATTGTTCTAGGTGCTGTACAGTCCTTGACCCACACAATTCAATGTCATAGTAGATGAGAGGGGAAACAGTGCACACAAAGGTGACGTGAGCTGCCCAAGTTTCATATACCAGATTCGCAAATAGAACCCAGATTTCCTCTAGCCTAACTGAGTCATTGAATCATGCTGTTGCACCATCTAGTAACACCATCTGTGGCTGGAGGCCTGTGAGCTGTGTACTGAATTGGCCGGACTCGACTTATTCTGGGACCTGTGATAAGTACTGAACTAGAGCTGAATTTCTGGCCCATGGGAAAGGCCAATATTTTGATATTTCTTGGCATCACAAATCAGGCCAGAAGGTCAAAACAGCTAAACTTGTTATGGAATACAAAAATTCGATTTTTTTTTGTTCCCATGAATTTTATTTTATTTATTTATTGGTATTGTTGATCAAAACAGTTAGCATTTCTGAATCAAAACATATCAGTTTGTGTCCACTAAATAAAACATTCTGATTTGGGCCGACCAGACCCCAAATTATTCATTTTTGATGTTCCAAAATCTGCTTTTGATGTTCATAATCTTTTCTGCAGACAAATTTGATTTAGCTGAAACGTATTTGAAAGTTTTCAACCAGAAAGTTTTCAACTGTTCAGAATCCTAGGCCATACAGCTGCAGGATATGAGGTTTATTGTTCATAATTGATAGGGATAGAGATTTGTGAGCACTGATAAGGAGAAATCATCAAAAGCTCACACCAATCAATTGCCTTCCACAGTGAAGGCAGCAAAAAAAGTGACAAATATGTAGGGTTACCAGATAGCAACTGTGAAAAAAAATGGGATGGGGGTGTGTGAGCGTAATAGGCACCTATATAAGAAGTCGTCCCCAAAAAGAGGACTGTCCCTTTAAAAACAGGACATCTGATCACCCTACAAATATGTTAAGGTACATAGCGTTGCTATATCAGAGTCAGTCCCAGGATATTAGAGAAACATGGTGAGTGAGGTAATATTTTTTAGTGGACCAATTGCTGTTGATGAGAAAGGCAAGCTTTTGAGTTTACACGGAGCTCTTCTTCAGGTTTGAGAAATGTGTGTTAAGGAGCAGACGGGTGAAAGTAACTTACAGGACTTACCGGTACTGCCGGAGTCCTGAGGGGGCGTGGCCTCAACTGGAAGAGGCGTGGCCTCTCAAGATTTAAAGGCCCTGGGGCACAGGCTGTGGCTGGGAGCCCCAGGGCCTTTAAATCAACCCAGGGCTCCCAGCTGCAGAGGTGGCTGGGAGCCCCCGGGGCTCAGGGGAAAATTAAAGAGCCTGGGGCTCCGGCAGCCGCAGAGCTCCGGACCCTTTAAATCCCCACTGCAACTCTGGCCGCCGGAGCCGCGGGCGGGATTTAAAGGGCTCTGGGCTGACTGCAGCCGCGGCAGCCCAGAGCCCTTTAAATCCAGCCCCAGCTTGGCCGCTGGAGCAGCGGCGGGGGGGAGGGTTAAAGGGCTCCGGGCTGGCCGGAGCCGCAGCAATGTGTGTGTGGGGGGGTGTTAAAGGGCTCTGGGCTGACCGCAGCCACGGCAGCCCAGAGCCCTTTAAATCCGGTCCCAGCCCAGCAGCCCGAACCACGGGCGGGATTCAAAGGGCTCTGGGCTTACCGCTGCGGCGGGGACCCCAGAGCCCTTTAAATCCCTGCCGCCGGTGCGGTCCGGCACGGCGTACTGACCGGACGGACCTGACCGGCTTACTTTCACCGCTGGAGAGTATAATGCATTTGACCATGATTTATGGTAAGGTGATATTTGGAAAGTTTGCTAAACATTAATACAAATGAGGAATGCCAGACTCCAGTTCTTATTCTATGGTCATCACCGTACTGTTTGAGCACCTTCCAGCAGCGCATTAAGCAACATCAGTACATATCTGTCACGTGTTGTTTCCTCTCCCGCATTGTCTCCGCGGGGGAGGGAAGCATGTGCAGTAGAGTCACTTGTTTTGGTAGCTCGCAGGTCACAGTTCCAAACCCAGCAATTAGAGCCATTTACTAATTACTGACCATGTAAGAGTCAGATGTTCTAGCTTCAAGGAATCTGTATTTAAAACAGTTACTCAGTGCAACTAAATAGGGGTGGGGGGAAGCAGGCGACTATAGCTTAAGCCATAGAGCTAATATATGCTTTAGATTGCAGGAAAATAAGATTTTAGCTGATGAAACATAGGGATGGTAACAAACAAATCAGCCATAGCAATGGCCAGGGGAGAGATAGCAACTGCAAGCCCGTGAGAGATTACAGGGAACAGAAAGCAGCAGCCAGGTAAAAGGGATGCAGGCAGCCAGACAGCAAAAAATATCTGTTTGAGTGTGTAAACTGAGCTACAAACGTGTGGGACACAGCTGGGAACAGACAGGAATGCATCCAATGTACACAAGGTTAATGCCTAAGCGAGTGGGGTGGGGGAACTGCTCAGCGCTGAAACTCTGTTTTAAGCAGGACCCCCTAGAAAATGTATATAGGTAACTGTTGCTACTGGACTACACTAATGTGCCTTTCATCCAATGTGCTCTTGTGACAATCCACATGAATGCCTTGCTGTCTGATATGAATTGCATAGTGGCATATTAGATTTAGATACATTGTCTACGCAGCTTCCTTTTCCAAATTGTTTCAGAGTAGCCAGGGGCGGCTCTAGGCACCAGCAAAACAAGCTGGTGCCTAGGGCGGCAAAATGTAGGGGGTGTCCCCTGCCGCCGGGGAGGGCGGGAGGCTGGGCTGGCGGACCTGCCGCAGTCATGCCTGCGGGAGGTCCACCGGAGCCTCGGGACGAGTGGACCTGCCGCAGGCATGACTGCGGAGGGGGCACTCGTCCCGCGGCTCGGCTGGACCTCCCGCCGGCATGCCTGCGGGAGCTCAACCGGAGCCGCGGGACCACGGCACCCGCCGCAGTCATGGCTGCGGCAGGTCCGCTCGTCCCGGGCTCCGGTTGACCTGCCGCAGTCATGCCTGCGGGAGCTTAACCGGAGCCGCGGGAAGAGGGGACCCGCCGCAGGACCGGGGAAGGGCGGCTCAGCGCACCGCGCTGCTTGGGGCAGCCTGATTTCTAGAGCCGCCCCTGAGAGTAGCAACTGCGTTAGTCTGTATCCGCAAAAAGAACAGGAGTACTTGTGGCACCTTAGAGGCTAACAAATTTATTTGAGCAAATTGTATTCATCCAGGAAGCAGAGCGATCCCCCTTTGGTGAAGAATGCATTAACATAGCCAAAGAAACCGCGCTAAAAGATGACTTGTGTGATTGGGACCCTTTGAAAGGCACCAAGTCTTAAGGACAAACCTCCTGGACAGAGACTCAGCTGGCGTGAATCACTGTCTCTCTACCAAAGCCAGTGAGGCAACACCAACCTACATCTGAGACTGTTCACTTCCCTTCACTGGTTTTGTGTGTGCATTTGTATAACTAATTTAAGGCATTCGCTACTTAACTAGGGTCAAAGATTTCTTCTGAAATAGATGAAAGAGCTTTGAAATACAAGCACTTAGTCCTGACATCAGGGGCGGCTCCACGCACCAGCGCAGCAAGCGCGTGCCTGGGGCAGCAAGCCATGGGGGGCAGCCTGCCGGTCACCATGACCGTGGCAGTCAGGCGTCTTTCGGCAGTGTTTCTGCGGGAGGGCCGACGGTCCCGCGGCTTCAGCGGCAGGTACACCAAAGGCGCAGGACTGGGGGGCCTCCCGCAGAAACACCGGCGAATCTGCGTTACTAGCGGACCTCCCGCAGGCATGCCGCTGAAAGCCGCCTGACTTCCATGCTTGGGGTGGCAAAATACATAGAGCCGCCCCTGCCTGTCGTGAAAAGGAAACACAGATTTTAGACCTAGAGAATCGATCATTTACCTCTCCATCAAAGTACTTATCTGGGTCCTTCGCATCTGAGCACCTACCAAGTCATTTAAAGGAACAGCTATTGTAAAGCGGGGTGGAGAGGAGACGCTGAGAGAGAGAGTGTGTGTGTGTTACTGAGCAAAAGCATAGTCAATGAAATGGCCTTTACATTTGGTTCTGTCCACTTAGCTCCTATGGGAGTGAATTCCACAGTGTGTGCTGGATTCTCTGGTCTACCAACTTCATGTGGGGTATCCTTCGCTGCCTAAACAGAGGAATGTTCAGCCTCTTAATAGACTCTGACCCTAAAATTCCCCAACCAAGAGATACCAAAACTTGCATCCTACTTTTTCCTTCCGCTTCTTTAGCAGCTCTTGTGTCACACTTTCTATCATCTAGCTGTGAAGGAAAATGTGTTACAGCTTCCATAAATGTGCGAAAATAGAACCAACCTTTCATATGTCATCATTCTCATCTGCTGGGCTTATTTGTCCCAATTTTGACCACAGTTTTTGCAAGACTTAAAGAATAATTTGATTGTGCAGAAAAATTTGTTTTAGCACTACTATAAAACAGTTCCAGTGTAATGTATGTGGGTGTGCATAATATGGATTTTTATAAGGGTTTCAAAGAAAGGACATTTTCAAGCAGAAAACAAACTGAAATGGACAGCCAGGAAGTCTAAAAAAAAATCAAGATCCTTTGCAATATGAAGTGGTGTCAAATGAATTAATTTCTATTTAGGGGTCTACTTAAATCATGGAGAAATCACATTTTTTGTGGGTTGGTCTCGGCATAAATAGCAAATTTCACAGATGTGAATTTTGCTGCCTTCAGAGCTGGGCACCCAGCCAACAGCTGCTGTTCTCCCACCACCCAGCTCGGAAGGCAGCACTGCGCCAGCAGCAGCACAGATGTAAGTGTGGCATGGTAGGGTATTGCCACCCTTACTTCTCCGCTGCTGCTGACAGTGGTGCTGCCTTCAGAGCTGGGCACCCGGCCAGCAGCCACCCTCTCCAGCCGCCCAGCTCTGAAGGCAGCCCAGAAGTAAGGATGGCAATACTATGACCCCTCTAAAATAATCTTGCGACTCCCTTTTGGGTCAGGACCCCCAGTATGGGGGAGACCAGATTTCATGGACTGTGACACGTTTTTTGTGGCCATGAATTTGGTACATCAGACCCCTACTTATGTAACCCTTCTGCCAGGTGGAGCCAGCAGCAACCAGGGCTGGGTTCAATATCTAGGGGTTCCTTTCCATTGATACAACACAGAGCCAGCTCAAGCTCACACCCAGTAACCTGGGAAATTTACCTCTGAGAGGCAATACTTTCCCACTTGTAAAAAAGAAACTTTTAGTAAAAGGAGGGAAGTAACTGGGTGTTAATTTGAGAAACCACCACAAACAGGATTCATAAACATAAACCGTGAGTAAAAGACCCACCCCCAAGTAGGTTGGGCAGTGTCCTTTTCCCCTCAGGTTCTTAAGTCCAGCAACCCAAAGTCCCTTTCATGTGCCCGACCCTTCTCTGTGCCCCACTTACAGATGCTGTCCTTGGTCAGTGCAGACCCAAAGTTCAGAGATGCATCTGCAGACTTCACCTCCCACCTTGGGTGGAGGGATAAAGAGGCATCTTACTCGCTCCGCTGGCCGCTCACTGGCGACCTGCTCACTGCTCTCATCACGCCTTGCTGTCCACTCATCATGCCTCTTCACTGCCACCCTGCTGGTCACTCATTCACCAGCTGACTGTCAGTCACCTTCTGCCTCTCTGCTGTGACCTCTGCACATCAGTCTCCCAGTGATTTTCAGCTCTTTTACAAGCTGGACAGAAACACTACCCCAGTGGTCCCCAATGCAGCGCCCGCGGGCGCCATGGCACCCGCCGGGGCATCTATGTGCATCCACGTACTGGCCGGCAGACAAGCATCCACCGAAATGCCGCTGAAAAGCAGCGTAATCAAGAGGTGTCGCCGCCAAAAAGCGGCGTCACCAAGAGGCGTCACCACCGAAATGCTGCTGATTTTCGGTGGCATTTTGGCAGCGACGCTTCTTCACATTGCTGCTTCTCGGCGGCATTTCGGCAAGTGTTTGTCTGCTGGCCATGGTCTCAGTGGCTTGTTGTCTGGCACCCGCCACCCAGAAAAGGTTGGGGACCACTGCACTACCACATCTCCAGTGATTTCAGCTCCCAGCAAATTTAGCTCTTAACAGGCAGGGTAGAGACACAGTCCTACCACAACTGGTTCCAGTTTTGATTGAACGAAAGTAACAAAAGAAGCTCCTAATTAGGTCTATTTTCTGAACAGTAGGGAAGAACAGATTAAGCCAGTCTAGAGCAGACACCTAGAAAGGCAATTATACAGTTTCCTCACTCAAACTTCCATATGGCTTTGGCTACACTTGCATTTCAAAGCACTGCCGTGGCAGCGCTTTGAAGCGCTAAGTGTAGTCAAAGCGCCAGCGCTGGGAGAGAGCTCTCCCAGCGCTGTCTGTACTCCACCTCCCTGTGGGGAATAACGTACAGCGCTGGGAGCCGCGGTCCCAGCGCTGGGGCTTTGACCACACTGGCGCTTTGCAGCGCCACAATTTGCAGCGCTGGAGAGGGTGTGTTTTCACACCCTGCTGCAGTGCTGCAAATTTGCAAGTGTAGCCAAGGCCCCAGCTTGCTTACTTTCGAGCCCCTGCTTTCACAAGGTTCTTTCAACTGAGGGTGACCCCCTCATGTGGGCCAGGTTAAGCACAGTCCAGTTTCCTTGTATTCCTACAATAATTACAACATTGGTAACCATAGTTCACTACCCCTGCATTCAGTACTAAGGTGTTTTGTACCCAACACCAGTTTGACACTGCTGTATTCTGCTGAAAATGTAAACAGAGCAGGAACAAACTGTAGTTACATGAACACACCCAAGTCTCTCCCCCTCCCAGCTAGCTGTCAGGGAAGCATTCATTCAGACCCTGCTCACACTTACTATAAGTTTTTGTTACAAAGGGTCACTGTTGAACAGAACCTTATACAGTACAGTACACGCTTCCATGCTGCTTTAGAAGTGCAATAGGATATTTACATAGAGCTATACCAAAAATTGTCTATCCCACTGCTTTTTCAACATAGTAATTTAATAGGTATAACCCCACTTGTCCACCACACTCTTCCAAGTTGTTGAGTTATTCAAATAATAAAAAGGTGTGTCTTATTTTTAGCTGAGGAAACAATTCTGAGTGTCAGGTTATCATTGTTGTCAGGTACTGCTACATGTCAGTGTCGCATTAACACCACAGCTGAAGGCAGATTGTGGTTTACTCGAGTTTGCCAGAGAAAAATCAAAACTAAATTTTTTGGAACATCAGGGCTTGGCAACATGTCTATGAAACTGACTGTTTTTTATTTACAGGGGTGGATCATTTTAAAGCCAGTAATATTTGTAATTAAACATTAAATCAAATATTATGCTTCAGGACTGATTGTCACAGGGTCAGGAAGGAAGAAACTGCTTATCTCCATCTCATGTATGGAACTGGTAGGGTGCATTCGGGGTTCGTTCATTGTGTGTCTTTTTGCCTTTCTCTGAAGTACAAAGCATTCCGTGCTGATGGAGGTAGTATGTGAGAAATGATGGGTCCGTGGTCTAATCTGACAGGACAAATCCTATATTCACACAAGTAGATGTTTGACAATGTTTAATTATTATTATTAATTTGCATTGCAATAGTGTGGAGGCCACCCACCAACTTCTGGGCCCCTGTTGGGCCGGATGGGCATTGTAGAAATACATTCTAAGCGATAGTGTCTGTCCTGAAAGGCTTACATTGTAAAACACGCAAGACGACAGACATTTCTCACTGAAGGAGAAATTTGGGAGCTGAGATAGAAAGATGTGAGCTGACAAAGTTCTTTTAGGGAGTCTGTAGAGCTGAGAACTCAGATATTGTGTGTCCCAACTCCAGTGCTTTAATCACAAGATTAGCCCTCTTCTTAATTTTAATTTTCATCTGAGGTGTAATGACTCAGGAATTGGGAGTGGCATCTATTAAGTATTTCAAACATTCCCCCTACAGCTACCAGACTGGAAGCACCGATTAGAAGCATATGTTGTCTTGCACAATGTTAACATACAGGATAGCTGTATTGGCTACAACAGCAAAACCCAGCACAATGTAAACCCACAAAAACTAAAGGGTCCTCTAATCCCAAGCAATCACCCACACAGCCAGGTCAATATATAACTCAGATCTTATCCAATAATCACACTGTTGCCAATCCTTTCATATCTAATATTTAAAGGTTTATTGATAAGAGCAAAGCAGAAGAAGAGAGTTAAAATGGTCAAAGAAAATATATACATACAATCGTTCCAAAGTTCTTGGATCAGGTTTATAGCAGGGATGTTACAGACTGCTGGCTTGTAAAGTGGTAAATTCCAAAAGATTGGAAGATTCTCAGACCATTGAAATGCTTCTTTTAGTGTAAGTCCATTGTCCAGAAATCAGAGCAGGAAAGAGGCAAAATGGAGTTTTGGAGTTGCTTCCAGGGTTCTTTATACCTTCTCCCATGTGGAGGGAATGCTCTCAGTCTTAGTTTATGGAAAATTACAGCACAAGATGGAGTCCTGGGTCACATGAGCAAGTCACATGCCCTTGTATGCTTTGATGACTCATAGGAGCAGCCATTACCCATATTTTGGCTAAAGCGTCCACCAGAAGGCTTATGACACATTGTGAGAGCTACCGGTAAGTGTTCTTTAATGGGCCATCAACTTGAATAGCTCATTCACGATGTGCTGTCTGGCTTCAATGTAGATTTTACCTGGTGGGTGTTACTCAGGAATACAGCACATATGAAATATAGATCTATATAGCCAATATTCATAACTTCAGATACAAAAATGATCCATGCATATAAACAGGATAATCATACTCAGCAAATCATAACTTTTCCATTGACGTCTTACATGGCATACTTTGTACAAGATTTGTTGCAACAGTGACGATATTAATGGTCATGTTCCAATCATACAGCATCACAGTGTCAAACCAAGAGACACTGATTCTATACATCTCAGAGTAGCAGTGAGGTGGGGTTTGTTCTCATGAACGGTAGCCGTAGTGTCTCTGCGGGGTTGCAGCCTCACCTCAGGCTCAGAGATGGGGAGGTTTTATTTCTTGGTATTGATAGCTGGCTGTTTTGTCATCTGTGGGGAGAAACTGACTTCTGATCTACTGCTACTGTTTGTAGTGTTCTTTTTGGATAAGGATTTTAATGATCTGTCTGGGTGCCCAGAACCTTTAGATAGGTGGTTTTTTTATGTGTGCTAATTGAAATAAAGATCTAAAAATATCCTTGTCAGCCTGTCAGGTAGGTTCACAATCCTGATCGATGCTGGCCATGGCTGGGAGAATGCCAAGTAGGTTTTATCAGACTGCTGCTGAGCATCACTGGAAGAAACTGCTTTATTCCTTTGTGTTATTATTTACTTTACAAAGTAAGTGTAGCGCCCCCTCTCCACCCGGTTACCTTCGTTAATGCCAATCTGCTTACAGGTTTTGATGGACAAGCCTGGGTTCTTTTGGATCCCGCCACCCACTCAGCGAGGTGTATTTTCATTAATTTTTCCTATGAATTTATTCGGTGGTGCCCCCACACCCTTTCCTGACGGGGTCACCAGGGCAGCGTGGGAGGAAAACTCTAACCACAGGGTAATCCCCACTTACTTGCCAGATAGTTGGAGACTTCCAAGAAATAACACAAACACATACAATATATTCAACACAATAATTATATTAAACAGGAGACTGTTGTGTATTTGGTTGTCATGGTTTTTGTTGCTATGGCAACTGAGTTAGATTATTATGGGTTAGCTCAGCCAGCTTCAGCCGGCTGAGTGAGCTCTCTGTCTCTGTAAATAAAATGGTGGTTTTGTTAGCTGTCTGCTGTCTGGCCTCAACTGATTTCTTCCTAAACCGGCTCCCCCCAAGGATATAACAAGTGGCAATGAGGGTGGGATTCCGGTGCTGCTCCAGTAACAGAAGGAAGTAGAAGCCAAGGTAAAGAACAAACAAACAAAAAAGCTGCTTGTTTGCACTGACTGTGAAAGTGAAACTAAAATCATGGCAACTCTGACCAGGCCACTGGAACCTTTTGATGAGAATATAGAGCAGTGGCATGTGTATACTGAGCGTTTTGAGCTTTTTTTTATTGCAAATGACATTACAGAAGCGAAGAAGGTGCCAATATTCTTAAGTGTTGTAGGGGCTAAAACCTACTCCCTGCTACGCAGCTTACTACACCCTGTTAAGCCAGCAACTAAATCTTACAGTGACATTGTGGAAATCCTGGGGTCCCATTTTTCCCCAAAACCACTGGTAATTGCTGAAAGATATAGGTTCCACAAAAGTGCCCAAAAGGAAATCTTCTACTTTGAACAGGTAGAGAATACACCCATCACTGCTACTCAGATAAAGAAGGCAACTCGCGTTGACCCAGTATTGTCCCAAGTTATGGACCTGGTGATGCATGGAAAATCTCGACAAACCTCTCCGGTCTCATCCGACCTTGTTCCCTACATGTCCAAGCGGACGGAGTTATCGGTCCAATCTGGTTGTTTGTTGTGGGGGAGACGTGTCATTATTCCACCACCACTGAGATCACAGATGTTAGAACAGCTACATTCCGGTCACTGTGGAATAGTGCGCATGAAGGAAATTGCACGAAGCTATTTTTGGTGGCCTCTTCAGCGCTATTGAAGAGAAGGCAAAAGCTTGTATGTCATGTCAGGGTGTGAGGAATGCACCCCAGTGGGCACCCCTACACCCATGGGACTGGCCTGAAAACCCGTGGCAACGTATTCACGTTGACTTTGCTGGCCTCCTTGAAGGAAGCATGTTCTTGGTGGCAATAGATGCCCATTCTAAATGGCCAGAAGTCTCTATAATGCAGTCCACTTCTGCAGAGAGTACTATCCAAAAACTACGAGGACTCTTTAGTCATTTTGGTCTGCCAGAACAACTTGTGAGCGACAATGGACCGCAGTTTGTTTCTCAGGAGTTTCAAAATTTTATGAAGGCAAATGGGATACACCACATCACGTCAGCACCATATCATCCGTCCACCAATGGATTAGCTGAAAGATTTGTGCAGACAATGAAAAACGCTTTGAAATCAGCAAGGGGACAACACTCCATTCAAAAGCGTCTGGATACCTTTTTACTTTCCTACAGAAACACACCTCATGCTACGACCCACGCATCTCCGGCCTTTCTAATGATGGGACGACAGCTGCGTACTTGCTTTGATCTGTTGAAACCTTCTGAACCCCGACAAATTGTGCAACATCAGCAGCAATATCAAGTCATCAGACGGGCACCCAGAGCAAAAGACCGAACCTTTAGCCCGGGACAGCCAGTTTTGGCTCAGAATTATACTTCCAGAGCTAAATGGGTCCCGGCCACAGTCATTACTCAAACAGGACCTGTTTCCTACACAGTCCGGACTGCAGAGAATCTTACCTGGCGGCGACATGTAGATCAGCTGTTGCCAGGTCATGCCAGTCCTCAGGACCCATCTGCAGTTGAGGGGTCTGACTTCACCTCTTCTGGTGAGGCACCGAATCACAAGTCACCTGTTCCTCACTGTTCTCCTCCATTACTGCCGGCGGCTGAGATACCCCTTTGCCCAGCACGAGCTGATACCACCTCCTCACCCGTTCGTGCTGCAGACCCTGAGCCCCTAGTGCTTTCGGGTGCAATAACACCAGAAGTTCACCGTAATCCACCTAGAGACAGAAGGCCTCCTCATCGGCTGGATCTTTAACTAGGGCGAACCCACGGTTATGGGGCAAAATAATCCCCAGGGGTTAGCCGGGAATGGAGGCAGTCTACCCTCCTTCTCTAGTCTAGTGTGTGTTTTATTTAGGGGATGTTCTTATTAGGGGGGGAGGAATATGTTGTGTATTTGGTTGTCATGGTTTTTGTTGCTATGGCAACTGAGTTAGATTATTATGGGTTAGCTCAGCCAGCTTCAGCCGGCTGAGTGAGCTCTCTGTCTCTGTAAATAAAATGGTGGTTTTGTTAGCTGTCTGCTGTCTGGCCTCAACTGATTTCTTCCTAAACCGGCTCCCCCCAAGGATATAACAGAGACAAATATACATAAC
Organism: Mauremys mutica; assembly: GCF_020497125.1. Taxonomy (NCBI): domain Eukaryota; kingdom Metazoa; phylum Chordata; order Testudines; family Geoemydidae; genus Mauremys; species Mauremys mutica. The sequence goes on from NC_059072.1 coordinate 344,527,482, forward strand.
AGGGTAAAACACTATTTTTAGGGTCACCAGTGCCCACTCTGCTAATACCTGTGACTTTCCCTAGTCACATGACTTGATGTAGCAAATATAAGATTAGTGTTCCATTGGTACGCGTACTTTGTTGGGGCCCTTGGTGACCTATGACCACAAAATTCTTCTGTGGCTTAGCCGTGTGGCTGACTGGGTTCAGTACAGCCCAAAGGACTCACAAGTGGGAGAAGGTGGTAAATCCCTCCACAGGTTTAATATGCAGCAGGTTATAAAATCCCCAAACCCTTACTCCCTGGCTTGAGAACACAGTTCAGGGAGTAGGGGGTCCCCAAAACAAATTCCCTGACTAACTAAAAGATGGTGCACTCACAAACTCCATGAATGATCCTCAGGTTCAGTGATGACTCTGGACTCCTCAGTCACTGCAGAGGGCTGATCTCTGCTGGCAGGGATCCTTCTCAGGCAGGAATCAGGCTGCTTCGGTCCCAGGATTTCCCCTCACCACAAAGGGGTGCAGGGCTCAAGGGGCATGCAGGCTACACAACTGTACTAAAATCCAATCTGTAGTCTCCTAGTCCAGACATGCACACCGCAGGCAGCAACCCTGAACTAACAAACAGAGCAGAGCTGACCATGTGGTGACTGGTCTCATCTAGAAAGCTGGAGGGCAAACCCAGCCTGGCTGGGGAAGTTTCCCAGCAAAACCCTACAAACTGGGTATCATCAGTGGAAAGAGAAAAGCCCAGCTGAGGGATCTTGCTTTCAGGTCCCTATTCTCAGGGGGAACCCTGCATGCAGGCCTGGGACTCACTAGTTCCCCATACAGCCAATCCTGCCCTTGCCCTGGCTGGCTCGACTGACTTAAAAATGGCTTCTCCCCTTTCCTGAACTACTTGGGAGGAGCATCTCATATCGTATCTACTTGCCCCTGCATACCACTGAATCAGCTGTTTCCACCCTGCCGACATCTTCATGTTAAATTAGCATGTTGCCTGACTGACCTAACCCTATCCAATCCTTCACAAGATCTGCAAGAGGAGGGAGGGTCTTATAGTTAAGGCACTGGACTGGGACTCAGGAGACTTGGTGTCTATTCTTGGTTTGTTCACAGACTTCCTATGTTCCATCCATGTAAAATATAATACAATTTTCCTTTCCTCTCGGAGGCTTTACTGCTATTAGTACTCGTACTAGTTAGATTTAAACTAGCTCAAGGATGTCTACACGTTGTGACGGTAAATCCATTAATGTTTGCAAGATATATTAGCAATAATGTATAGCAATGCCCACAGGTAAAATTTTCAAAAATTCCTAAGTGATTCAAGAGCTTATGTCCCTCAACCACACTGAAAGTCAATGTGATTTAGGATCCTAAATGCCTAAGTCACTTTGAAAATGGAACATAGACTCCTAATTCACTCAGGTGACTGAAAATTTTACCCTAAACTCAGGGCCTGTGCAAGGATGTTTCGCACCCTAGGCAAAACTTCCACCTTGTGCTCTCCCCCCCCCTGCACTCCCACCCTGAGGCGCCCCCCCATGGCAGCCCCCCACCCTCCACCCTGAGGCACCCCCCTCGCCCCAGCTCACCCCTGCCCCACCTCCTCCCCAAGCACGTTGTGGCTGCTTCACTTCTCCCGCCTCCCAGGCTTGCGGCGCCTAAGCTGATTGGCGCCGCAAGCCTGGGAGGCGGGAGAAGTGAAGCGGTGATGGCGTGCTTGGGGAGGAGGCGGGGCAGGGGTGAGCTGGGACGGGGAGTTCCCCGCGTGCCGCCCCCACCCCTTACTTGCTGCAAGCGGCCCTCCCTGTGCTCCCCTGCCCCAGCTCCCTCTGCCTAAATGCCACCGGTGACCAGGGCGGCCAACGATCCGGCCGCCGCGGTCACTGCCGAAGAAAATGGCGCCCCCCAAATCCCAGCGCCCTAAGCGACCGCCTGGGTCACCTAAATGGTTGCACCGGCCCTGCCTAAACTCCAATAGCAGCAAAGCTGCCTCAACAGGGGCTTCCTCTTAGCCTGGCCACCTGACTAAGTACCTAGGGCCCTGGGTGGGCTTGTATAACCTATGCTGAAGCCCATGTTGCTATTAGTACTTGCACTAACTACATTAAAGCTAGCTGGGGTATGTCTACACGTGCTACAATCACACCTCCAACTGAAGTGTAGACACATCCTTAGTGAACTGGTTCTGCATTCAACAGTTCTTAAAGTGACATGCTGCTATGCTGTAGCTATAACTAGTGAGGTTCAGATGGCCCATGAATTGCTTCTGGAACATACAGTGGAACAAAATATACCTACATCTGTTTTATTCTGCCCACCACTGAAGTATCTGAGTGCCAAAAGATCATTGCAAGCCAAATCCAGGAAACTATTAAGTTCCCAACCAAACAGGTACATAAAAGTGTGGTCTCTATTTTGCAAATACAGAATAAGTTCTACTTAGCATTTTCATGCCAAGCCAGGTCAACCATGATGTCACTGAAATCTAACTAACTCTCCCACAAGCTCTAGCATTTTTGTTATCACGGAAGAGTCACTCAGGAAGCTGAGAAAGTATTTCCTGCACTTGATATATCGAAGAATATGAGAAAAGTCATTTCCTGTCTGATCTATACAACCCAAAGCCCTACTGACCAATATGAGCAGAGGAGAACACCTCAGCAGAAATTAGAAGTGGCTTTTGAAAAGTAAAATGTGATCCATATGGCCAAAGGATCATTACAAGTGATCAGCAGAGTAACTCAGATAACTTCAATTGCTACATGCTGGACCTGCAAGGGCACACGTACAAAGCAGGCACTGTCTGTAGATCCTGAATGACAAAGCAGAACAACAGGGAACAATGGCTAAGGGGAATTTCTAGAGCTGTCAGCTGTAATTTCTTTATTGCTTCTTCTTTTTTTTTTAAAAAAATGTGATTATTATGGTTATTGAGGCAAACATACACAGAAAAAAAAATATGCATGTGGGAGACTAGAATGGATCTATGTGGATTGACACCAGTTGAGGATCTGGCTCAATATATTTTCTTTTCCTGTATATACTTGCAAAGGACACTTCAGTGGAGCTATGTTGACTTACACTTACAGAGGATCTGGCTCATTATTTCTAAAATCAGAGGTCCCCAGGGCTAGACGATCACATGCGCTGGCTCTCCTCCTGGTTTTCAATTGCTAAACTGCATTGAAGAAAGCTAAAAGTAAATTCACTAGTTTCCCAGTATTACTTTTCCATCTCAGCAATTGCTGCAGATGCCACAGAGATGCTATGCAGTCACCACTGGAAGATAATCTATGCAATGGATGAGACCATGAATGAGAAGGAAGGTTTCCATGAGCCAGTCCCTCTATTAAGATGTGCTCCACCCGATGAAAATATTTAAGAACCCTTTTTATAAATCTTAACCATTTCATATGTGTTAGTGTTCTCGTCCAATTGGCTGTATTTTTTGAAAGCTCTAAACAAAAAAAAAGCCTTAGTTGTTTAACTTACAATGCTAAGAGAACTGCTATCTGATCATTTTATTTGGAGAGTTGTCTTCTGGTGCTTTACACTGCACTTGGTTTTTAATAAGTGTTGTGGGGGAAGCATGTTATGTAGTAGTTTTATTTTTCAGACCCACAAATCCCCCACTCTCCTTCAACCCTTTTCTCTCATGCTCTCTCTCTCTCTCTTGCACACACACATACTCTCTCTCCCTCTCCCTCTTCCCCTCTCATTCCTGGAATACAAGATGTTCCAGTACTTCTGGTAAATGCAAGGGCCTGCATCCACCATCATGACCCCACTCCCACCACTGTGACTCCACACACAGAGAACATGCAAAGTCATGAGCGCTCTTCAAAAGAGTGTCCCCCAACCAATATTGGATAAAACCACACCCACTTGTGCCTCAGTACTGGACAGGGGATAAGCCTCAGAACAGCAGGACCATCTGTCTTACACCCAGATGAATGGCCTGCCAAACAAACACATCTACTGTGCACTATTGATCTGTGATGTATGTTTGAAACCAAGGTCAGATAATATGTCCTTGTGTTTACTAGACAGCAATGGAGTGCCATAGACTCTTGTGGCCCATTAACCATATTTTAAAAAAAAATCCAGATTTACACTGTACGTAAGGTCTGAATTTGGCTCATTCTCTCATACCAGAACCAGGCTTATTCTCCAGGACTATTCAGTGAGAAGGCTGTATGGTATTGTCAGGAGAACTGGCTTCAATTCCTAGTGCTGCTATGGCCAGCTACACGTGACCCCATTTCTGTACATAGTTCTGTTCACAATAAAGGATTTATCTTGTCACTACTCCGATCGTAGTAAGATACTATAGCTGCAGCAAGAAGAACAGGCGTACTTGTGGCACCTTGGAGACTAACAAATTTATTTGAGCAAAAGCTTTCGTGGGCTACAGCCCACTTCATCAGGTGCATAGCTGCAGCGACACTCTTCGTTTAGTGCAGAGCTAGCACGGGTACATCTCCTTGAGCTGGGAATCACACCCCCAGCTTGAGGTGTAGACCTATGCAAGCTCTTTGAGGCAAAGACTGTGCCTTATTATGTATCAGCACAGAGCTTATAGCGCAATGGGGTTCTGCTCTCAGCTGGACCCTCTAGGTCAGTGGTTCTCAACCTGTGGGCGGCTTGCGGCCCAATCAGCACAGAGCTGCAGCCCATGTGACATCCTCAGGGCCATACAGGTAGTATTGGATGCGACCCACATAACACATTGTGGGCCACATATGCAGCCCATAATGTAAATAGGTTGAGAACCACTGCTCTAGGTATTATTGTAATAGAAGAGAGAGCGTTAAGCAAGTGACCGGGGATCATGTTATCCCTCACAACGAAGGCTGGAGGAAAAAAGGCTGGTAAAAATTTGGAGAATTATTGCCATGTCTTTGTCTGCACATTGTGGAGCTCTCTCACATACTGCATGGCGTGACTGCAAGCCCAATGTGCTATGATGTGTCTGCAAAAACTGCTGGCAGATTCTGCTGACACATTAACCTCAGATCTGTAGCCATTAATCTTACACTACAGAAGTCAGTCTCCCAGAGTAAAATGCGGACCTAGTTATTCCCCAGCGTTCCCTGCCAGGCACAATACCAATTAAGTTTAGGAACTGCTTCTCTGAGCTATGGGTGTGTAATGGGGTAACTAAATTAATTTTAACAAAGGAAATTTTAAACTGAAGAGTGATGCCTACAGGTCTGTGACTCAGTCTCCAACTGAAAGAAGTTGCTTGATCTATTTAAAAATGTACTGAACAAAACAGTGGAGAATGTAGTATGAGGAACAACTCTGGTCCAGGAGGACAGACTAGCTGACCTAATGGATCTGTTCTAGTTCTGGTTTCTATTAACCACTTGCTCTTCATCCTGACAGGAATGAAGATACACACTGCACTGTCTAGGGTGGAAGATTGGGAGTGGGAAAGAGAAAATGGAAACCCTAATCTCTCTCTACTATAGCAAGAAAATCCTGCCTGCGTGACAGATTTTTGTTATCAATTTGCTTGAGGCGTTAGGTGATTAGGCTGAGGCCACAGGATTGTTTGGGGAGGAGATGACAAAACACACCAAGTGTTTAAGTTTTAAAGCTTTATTAATAAAATAACAGCGGAGAGTGATGGGTGCTTTTTATACTACTTAGAGGAAGGAAGAAAGCATTAGTGTCCCAAGCCCTAATTTATTTTTATGTTTCTATAGGCTTTATTTGAGGCTGGCCAAGCCTGGGTGTAATGTAAGAAGAAGAGGAGGAAGAGTGGATGGGAGTTTTGTTTTGGACCCAGGTTGTTTGGAGTTTGCTGTAATTTTTGAATTGCTTTAGCCCTTAGGAGGATTTTTAAGTTTAGGGGGCTTTGGGGGTGTTTTGTTTTGCGATTTTTGTTTTTGGTGTTTTTTGTATTAGTTTAAACCGGCTTTTTTGGTTTTTACATTTTTTTTAAAAAATACCAGCTTTAGGGATGCGCAGCTTTGCTTTTTGTTGTTGTTGTTTTGTTTGTGTTTTTTATTTTTGTAGCTTTGGTTTAGTGGGGGGGTTTTATGGCTGTTTGTGGCTGAGTGAGAGATAAATGCAGCTGTAGATTTTTTTGTTTGGCGCCGTGATTTTGGATTGGGGCTAGCGTAGCATTTTATTATTGGACTGAGCTAGCCAGCTACAGTGTTGAGTTAACCCCGTGGTTTTTTGGTTTTGTTTTTTGTTTGTTTTTTTGTGATTTGCAAAGGAATTTTTTATGTTGTTATACTTATTTATATTTTTTATTTTTTTTAAAATGCTTTGCGATGCTTGCAACAGCGTTAGCAATATACAATACCGATTTGCTTTTTTTAGGGGACCTCTTGAGGAAAGAGGCCTTTGGGGTGTGACACCTGGATAGCTACTGGGAGAAGGAGATTTCATTCTGAATAAACTTGGAGAATGAGAGTGACATAAATTATAATGCATCAGATTCTGCTTTCTCTTACACGAGGTTTACATTTGCTGTAATTCCATTGGCTTCAGTGGTGCTATTCCTGATTTACACGTGTAAGTGAGAATATTCAATACAACAAGTATGTCTGGAAAACACTTCTATATAGTCAACTCATTTCACCTGCTAAATCCTAACATTCCACTTGTTTGAATAATGATTTTATTGAATATTGCTACCTAAAGACGTATATTTTAATAGCAATGTATGCTTTAAAGAATGGATTTTTTAATTAAAACTACAGCTGTGTGTCTTAGAATCCTTTGCTTAATGACTATATATGTACTAATGTTGTTAAGAGATCCCCGGTTCAGCAAAGCACTTAGGCACACACTTAGCTTTAAACACGTACTTAAGTGCTTTGCTTAGTCAGGCCTAAACCATGCATCTAACACCGAAGGGAGGTGAATGGAAGATGTAATTCATATTACTGCTGCTTCTGTGTGTCTCACTGGAGAGAACATTGAACAAGATAACTCCATTGAGTTATGTGGGGATGGCTCTCCAAATCCCGATGACCTCCACACCTATAACCTTCATGTTTGCTCACTAAATATTCAACACACTCCCAAAATACTATTTCTTGATAAATTAATTGTGGCATAAGGGACTTCACAGAGCCTGTTTTGCAGATGCCCAAAATGCTCCCTGTTCTGTACATACACACACACACACACATTTTGCACATGCAACATCATGTCTTGATCAGACAATAATCTCGTTTGTACCTACAGCAGCATATTTAGCATTTTTGAAAATATGGCCCCTGAGGTTATATTCCTGTATATTCTACTTACAGTATTTAGTTTCACACCCACTTACTAACATGTAACATCCGCCCTTATTCAAACACATCACCTGAGAATCAGTCCACTGAGTTTAACTGAGAATCTAATTATGAAAACTGCAGTTCTTTAAAAAAGGGGAGAATGCTACTGCCATCTCAAGATCTCAATTTATTCTAAGGAGATCTTGGGACCAAAGTATCACATAATTCCCACTAGACTGTGACCATATACATTCATAGCATTGTATAACTTTATGATAGGGCACTAATAACTCTGGGAGCCACTGTAAAATTTTAGACTAGAAGCATTTTTGGTTAAGAAGTAAATCATACTAAGTAAGAACTGAAAACACTAAAAGACATTTTATATCCCCCTGGGGAGAAAAGGAGGAGGTTGGATAACAGAGAAATTGCTGATACAAGGAACCTGCTCTTGCTCCCACTGAAATCAGTGGAAATTTTGCCATTGACTTCAGTGGGAGCTGGATTAGGTTCAGAATACTTCCGACTATCATCATATGTCAGCTGCCTCTGTAATAACCCCTAGAAAACCCAGCAGCCTGACAATGCTGCTTATCAGCTCCTGCCCATGAGGAGCTTGTATTGATACTAATCATGAAATCATTTCTGGAAAATGCAGAAGCACATTCTACCTTTACTTTACTGCTGCTACCGTAGATGGAATATTAAAAGGGTTAGAGGGTTTTATGACTAATAATATTTCTATCCATACATGTTAAGATAAGAGCAATCAAATCTCATGCTTTAGGGTATAAAGCTGATCACTCTGGAGTCAGGAAGGAATTTTTTCCCATGTTGATCATTGCACAAATTGCCTACATGTCTTATGGGTAGTTTTAGATCTTCCTCAGAAGCATCAGGTAACACCAGGCTTGATGGACTAACAACCTAATGCAGACTGGCAAATCCATTTACCTATACGTCAATAAATACGGCTGTAAGTAATGCAGGGATGTTTTACATCTCTCACAAGCAATTCACGCCTCACAACACAAACAGAAATGGGGATCCCCCAACATACTGAAGAACCCTTATTACGGGCCTGATCCTGCCAACAGCTGAATGCCTCTGGCAAACTAAGGGTGCTCAGCACCCCACAGGACGCAGTTTGCACAGGCAGGCCCTTCACTAGGACTATGTCTACACTACACACCGCTGGCGGCAGTGTGGAGGGTATGTGTAGCTACACGCCACAGTGAAAAGCCTGCTGTGTAGCTACAAGTGTCAGTGAAAGGCTCTGGCAGGAAGGAGACAATGGGAGAAAGCTTCAGCACATCCCTGCTGCCAGAGCTGGCAGGGGGAGAGGCAATGGGGAAGGGCTCCATTCCTACACCCACACTCCACTTGCCTAAGCAGTGCCTCACCGGCCATACTGCTCTGTGGACCCGTGCTGGGGGGGCGCTACGCAGGTATGTACACTACACAGCACCGAAAGAAGCATGCAGTGCTGACGTACCCCAGAAATGTCTTTTTCTTCTGCGCCTCCCAGAAGGGCAGAGAATTCTGACTGGCTGCTAAGGACGTTTCTTTGTCTGCTAGTGGAACATTCTGCTATGACAGTTCCAGTAGGTTATTCCTTCCATTATTAAAAGGATAACAAAATAAAAAAGTTCCTATTATATTGCCTGTAAAATGACAATTAGGTGATTCATAAGAAATTATTGTATACCAGCTAGTCTTTTTTTATGTTATATAAAAGCATCTTTTCATTCACCGCATGTCTTCCAATTCCCACGTTAGTCAAGAGGGGTCACACCATCAGATGTTCACCCATTATGTGTAATAATGATTTATAAACTCGCTCCTTAGTTGCGCTTTAAACTATATCATGCCAAGTTTGAAAGAAAATCATGAATTCAGTGTCACAATAACTGAGCACGGCGGAACTTGAGTTGAAGTTTGCGTTTGACATACTGTGAATGACAAAGGGATTCCAAATGGTGCTGTGGTACATTTGCTTCTGTGCAAGATTTTGAAGTCATGAAATGTGGAGCACAAAGTGGATTTTGCAAAGCTGATCTATTGGGGGGAAGGAGGAGAGAGAAAAGGAAGCTGGGTCCTTGAAATTTCCCAGAAAAATCACATTTGGAAGGTGTCCAAATGTGGCAGGTCCAGTAAATGAGGCAGGTCCAGATCCCCTGTACCAGGACAAGTGCTCCCTGTTTGACCAGTTAAGGGGGTGGGGCAGCATCTGGAGCTACAAAGGGGGAGGCCTGGTGAGGGCGGGCTTTGAGAACGAGTCAGGAAAAAGGACAGGTGATAGACCTGCCTAGGCACAAAGAGACTGGAGGAGGTCTCTGGAGAAGGCTGCAGAAGTCTCTCTGCAGGTCCCTCCCTGGAAAGAGAGAGGTATTATCAGGACACTAGTGATGAGGCTGGCCTGCTGACTTGCAAGAGCCGAAGCCAGTGCCAGGAGGCTGAAAAGAACTGAGGGCTAGGAAGCGTGTGGAAAGCTGGCTGACCTTTCTGAGACCCAGGCCAGAGATGTGGGGAGGGGGACGTGGCAGCCACCTACCAGATGGGCCAGCCACCCTGTGACAGAGCTGAATCAACATTTTTCGGTACTTTTCATTCCATGGAAAAATTCAATATTTTGACCTTTTGTCCTGATTTAGGATGGAAATCTCAGAATTTCTGGCAGATTGAAAATTCCAGTTTTCAACCACCTCTGCTTTTCACCCCCCAAAACAGAATGGTGCTCAAGAGATCCAACAAACACGTTAAAAACAATGAGTCACTGGGAGGAACAGATCAAAACCAAGCCAGAATGTTACCAGTCCTTGCACTGACCTATCCCAAGAGCAGAGCATTTTTTCATCTCAGTGAAATATCCAAAGTTAGGGCAGACTCTCCCCAGATTCAAGCTCAGTGACCATAATCTAGAGATGGAGACACAAATCATTGTGCCAGCTGAGAGCAGAATGATTATACAGCTAATGTGGCAGAGGAGTGGCTGAAACAGACACTTTCTTCTCTGGTATCCAAAATATGATCAAAGTCTCTCTGTTGGGAAGTGATGAGGAAAAACTGCATCGCCCTTGGAGAAAGGAGAGGGACAACAGAGTTGGCAGTCTGGCAGTAAATCAAGAGTGGATAACAATGATAAATGGTCACAAGAGATAAATCCAGAGACAGCTATAAGAATCCCTGTCCGAGGCAGATACTTGATGTATTGTCTGGCTGCCTCTGACAGACATGCTGTCCTTTTGACAATTTGGCAACACTTGAATAGCTTTTCATGCCATCAAGGTATTATTGAATTGAATAGAACTGAATCTTTCCCACCTCTGTCACTGACTGATCAGGACAATATTTTGCTCGTGTACGGCCTTATACACACATTATTGATTTAGGCTGTACAACACCCTGATGCGAGAAGTAAATATTGCAATACCTAGCTCTCATACTGTGCTTTTCCTCAGTAGATCACAAAATGCTTTACAAAAAAGGTAAGAATCATCATCCCTATTTTATAGATGAGGAAACTGAGGCACAAAGCAGCGAAGTATCAGAGGGGTAGCTATGTTAGTCTGTTTCTACAAAAGCAACAAGGAGTCCAGGAGCACCTTAAAGACTAACAGATTTATTTGTTTTTAAAAGCAGTGAAGTGATTCATCTAAGGTCAGAGGTACAGCCAGGAATAACACCCAGCTCTCTTAAATCATAAACCTGTGCACTATCCACTGGGCCACAATGTTACAGACAGGGAGAGGTTAAGGTCAAGATTTTCAAAGTAGGGTGACTGAATAAATTGTCCCGTTAGCAGAGGTGTTCAGAACCTGCATCTCCCACTGTCTTCAGTTCCTATATTTCTCAGTGTCTCAGTTTCCCTGTCTGACACATGCCAAATTCTTGGTGACAAAAGAACTGATTGTTTTTAAATTTGCATAAAGTGCTATCTGCTTGTACAAGGGTTTCCAACTCCTTTTCCTGGGTGCCGCAGGCGGTTTCAGAAAGCACAGATGCCAATTAATGAATCCTGTGCTCCTCCCAACTCTACCCTACATCAATTTATTCTGTACTCCCCACTCCAGCCCCACATTTTCCCCGACGCCATTTTTCAACTCAGCCCCCCATTCATGAGTATGCTTAGTATTGCTGCACTCCTGCTCTGTTCAACTAGCATTAAAGTGAAAGCATAAACATTCGTACCTGCATGTGCAACTTGGCTACCTGCCCATGCTAATACCATTCCCATTTCTGTACGCACATGAATAAGAACACAAGAACATAAGGCTTTGCGAACAGGTAATATAAGCCTATATAAGGCTTTGCGAACAGGGGCTGCTAACAGGGAGTTTCGCAAGGGAGTTCTCCAGGTGAAGGAGGAGCAAATACAGCATCTGTGGGGTAAGTGACTGTCTGTAGTGTGTGTTTGTTTGTGTTTGGGGGTTACTTGCTGTGTGCTGAGCTTGTGTTTGTCAGTCTGTTTGTTTGGTTGGTTGTTTGAAGGACCGTGTGCTGTGGCTGGCAGTTGGAGGCCGTGAGCTTCAAAGGAAGGTTTGAAAGCTCGAAGCCTCTGGTAATTGGCTGAGCCTTAATCAGTGGGCGGGGCATTCACTCAGGCCAGGGCTTTATAAAGCCGCGCACAAGTGACCAGGGGCTGCTAACAGGGAGTTTCGCAAGGGAGTTTGGGAAGGGAGCAGGGGTCCCTTGTCGGCCTATCTTTTCCCCCGTAGTCCCCTTAAAACCTATAATCCAAACCACTTTTCAAAACCTTTTTCTTTAAACCACCCTTCCATTAACTAGGAGACAATGCAGGTAGAAGCCCAGCAGCAGAGTGGGGGCTATCCAGTTTATTGCACTGAGTGTAGCATGTATGATTACCTGCCCTGTGGGCGAGTGGCATATGTGTGCAGTCGGTGCAAGGAGCTCCTGGCCCTCAGAGACCATGTACAGACTTTGGAGGCCAGGGTGGCAGAACTGGAGGAGCTAAGAGAGGCAGAGAGGTATGTTGATGAGGCTTTCTGGGACACTGTAGAATTGTCCCACCTCCACTCAGACAGCCCCTGCGCTGTTGAGGAGGAAGAAAGGCCCAGGGAAGCAGAGCAGTCAATGTGAGCAGAGGGAAACCTTCCCATAGTTGGGACCCTCCTTCCAGATGGTGCTGGGGTTGCCTCTCGCACTGAGGTTACCTCTCCGGGGGAGGAAACTCCAGTTTCTAGGAAAAGGCAGGTGTTAGTAATGGGAGATTCGATTATTAGAAATGTGATAGCTGGGTTTGTGATGACTGGGAGAACTGCATGGTGACTTGCCTGCCTGGTGCGAAGGTTGCGGATCTCTCGAGGCATCTAGACAGACTTATGTGTAGTGCTGGGGAGGAGCCGGTGGTCGTGGTACATGTAGGTACCAATGACATAGGGAAAGGTAGGAGAGATGTCCTGGAAGCCAAATTTAGGCTGCTAGGGAAGAGACTGAAATCCAGAACCTCTATGGTGGCATTCTCAGAAATGCTCCCAGTTCCATGCACAGGGCAAGGTAGGCAGGCAGAGCTTCAGAGTCTCAATGCGTGGATGAGACGATGGTGTAGAGAGGAGGGGTTTACATTCATTAGGAACTGGGGAAACTTTTGGGATGGGGGGAGCCTACACAGGAGAGATGGGCTCCACCTAAACCAAAGTGGAACCGGACTACTGGCACTAAACATTAAAAAGGTTGTAGAGCAGTTTTTAAACTAGGAGATGGGGGAAAGCCGACTGCTGCAGAGGAGTATGTGGATTGGACACAGACTTCTCTTAGGGGAGAGTCTGATGATAGGGAATCTCCAGGTTATAGTCAGGAGCAGAGGACGGAAGAGGATAATGTAAGGGCCGGATCAGATGATAAACAGTCACATAAAAAAGAATCTGGCACAGCAGAAAAGGGCAGACAAATAAACAGGGACAAGTTTTTAAAGTGCTTGTACACAAATGCTTGTACACAAATAATAAGATGGGTGAACTAGAGTGCCATGTGATGAAGGAGAATATTGATATAATAGGCATCACAGAAACCTGGTGGACTGAGAGCAATCAATGGGACACAATCATTCCGGGGTACAAAATATATCGGAAGGACAGAACAGGTCGGGCAGGGGGAGTAGTGGCACTATATGTGAAAGAAAATGTAGATTCAAATGAAGTAAAAATCTTAAGCGAATCCACATGTTCCATAGAATCTCTATGGATAGAAATTTCATGCTCTAATAAAAATATAACATTAGGGATTTATTATCGACCACCTGACCAGGACAGTAATAGTGATGATGAAATGCTAAGGGAAATTAGAGAACCCAATAATAGTGGGGGATTTCAATTATCCCCATATTGACTGGGAACATTTCACTTCAGGACAAAATGCAGAGATAAAATTTCTTGATACTTTAAATAACTGCTTCATGGAGCAGCTGGTACGGGAACCCACAAGGGGAGTGGCAACTCTAGATTTAATCCTGAGTGGAGCGCAGGAGCTGGTCCAAGAGGTAACTATAGCAGGACCGCTTGGAAATAGTGACCATAATACAATAGCATTCAACATCCCTGTGGTGGGAAGAACACCTCAACAGCCCAACACTGTGGCATTTAATTTCAAAAGGGGGAACTAGCAAAAATGAGGGGGTTAGTTAAACAAAAGTTAAAAGGTACAGTGACTAAAGTGAAATCCCTGCAAGCTGCGTGGGCCCTTTTTAAAGACACCATAATAGCGGCCCAACTTCAATGTATACCTCAAATTAAGAAACACAGTAAAAGAACTAAAAAAGAGCCACCGTGGCTTAACAACCATGTAAAAGAAGCAGTGAGAGATAAAAAGACTTCCTTTAAAAAGTGGAAGTCAAATCCTAGTGAGGCAAATAGAAAGGAGCACAAACACTGCTAACTTAATTGCAAGAGTGTAATAAGAAAAGCCAAAAAGGAGTTTGAAGAACAGCTAGCCAAAAACTCCAAAAGTAATAACAAAATGTTTTTTAAGTACATCAGAAGCAGGAAGCCTGCTAAACAACCAGTGGGGCCCCTTGACGATCAAAATACAAAAGGAGCGCTTAAAGACGATAAAGTCATTGCAGAGAAACTAAATGGATTCTTTGCTTCAGTCTTCACGGCTGAGGATGTTAGGGAGATTCCCAAACCTGAGCTGGCTTTTGTAGGTGACAAATCTGAGGAACTGTCACAGATTGAAGTGTCACTAGAGGAGGTTTTGGAATTAATTGATAAACTCAACATTAACAAGTCACCGGGACCAGATGGCATTCACCCAAGAGTTCTGAAAGAACTCAAATGTGAAGTTGTGGAACTATTAACTAAGGTTTGTAACCTGTCCTTTAAATCGGCTTCGGTACCCAATGACTGGAAGTTAGCTAATGTAACGCCAACATTTAAAAAGGGCTCTAGAGGTGATCCCGGCAATTATAGACCAGTAAGTCTAACATCGGTACCGGGCAAATTAGTCGAAACAATAGTTAAAAATAAAATTGTCAGACACATAGGAAAACATAAACTGTTGAGCAATAGTCAACATGGTTTCTGTAAAGGGAAATTGTGTCTTACTAATCTATTAGAGTTCTTTGAAGGGGTCAACAAACATGTGCACAAGGGGGATCCAGTGGACATAGTGTACTTAGATTTCCAGAAAGCCTTTGACAAGGTCCCTCACCAAAGGCTCTTACGTAAATTAAGCTGTCATGGGATAAAAGGGAAGGTCCTTTCATGGACTGAGAACTGGTTAAAAGACAGGGAACAAAGGGTAGGAATTAATGGTAAATTCTCAGAATGGAGAGGGGTAACTAATGGTGTTCCCCAAGGGTCAGTCCTAGGACCAATCCTATTCAATTTATTCATAAATGATCTGGAGAAAGGGGTAAACAGTGAGGTGGCAAAGTTTGCAGATGATACTAAACTGCTCAAGATAGTTAAGACCAAAGCAGATTGTGAAGAACTTCAAAAAGATCTCACAAAACTAAGTGATTGGGCAACAAAATGGCAAATGAAATTTAATGTGGATAAATGTAAAGTAATGCACATTGGAAAAAATAACCCCAACTATACATACAATATGATGGGGGCTAATTTAGCTACAACGAGTCAGGAAAAAGATCTTGGAGTCATTGTGGATAGTTCTCTGAAAATGTCCACGGAGTGTGCAGAGGCGGTCAAAAAAGCAAACAGGATGTTAGGAATCATTAAAAAGGGGATAGAGAATAAGACTGAGAATATATTATTGCCCTTATATAAATCCATGGTACGCCCACACCTCGAATACTGTGTACAGATGTGGTCTCCTCACCTCAAAAAAGACATTCTAGCACTAGAAAAGGTTCAGAAAAGGGCAACTAAAATGATTAGGGGTTTGGAGAGGGTCCCATATGAGGAAAGATTAAAGAGGCTAGGACTCTTCAGCTTGGAAAAGAGGAGACTAAGAGGGGATATGATAGAGGTATATAAAATCATGAGTGATGTTGAGAAAGTGGATAAGGAAAAGTTATTTACTTATTCCCATAATACAAGAACTAGGGGTCACCAAATGAAATTAATAGGCAGCAGGTTTAAAACAAATAAAAGGAAGTTCTTCTTCACGCAGCGCACAGTCAACTTGTGGAACTCCTTACCTGAGGAGGTTGTGAAGGCTAGGACTATAACAATGTTTAAAAGGGAACTGGATAAATTCATAGTGGCTAAGTCCATAAATGGCTATTAGCCAGGATGGGTAAGAATGGTGTCCCTAGCCTCTGTTCGTCAGAGGATGGAGATGGATGGCAGGAGAGAGATCACTTGATCATTGCCTGTTAGGTTCACTCCCTCTGGGGCACCTGGCATTGGCCACTGTCGGTTGACAGATACTGGGCTAGATGGACCTTTGGTCTGACCCGGTACGGCCATTCTTATGTTCTTATCTCTTTATGCCTTAACACTTTAAACTCAGATTAGAAAATACCAATAATTTTCTTCCCAGAATTCTTGGAAATTGTTTAAAGGTGGAGCAGGGCTGAAACCGCTGTCGGGGAGGAGCCTGGCTGCTGGTAGAGACAAGGTGGTTGGGACCCATAAGAAAGTATATGGTTAACCTGAGCTATCTAGTTGTAGCAGTGAAGCTAGCCTAGTAATACTGCAATATTGTAACAAATGCCATTTCTAGCCAGGCTTGTTGCTAACCGAACACTTAGCATCCTATGAGTGTAAGACCCTCGGCTTCCTCCACCCTCCCTCATGGACCCTGGCTTCCTTTGCTCCCCTCCTTTCCACCTGCCTCTAGCAGTGTCCTTCTCCTGCCCCTCTACCAGTCTCACCCCTGCTGGTTTGAGAGCCGCCTCCTCTGTAGCTCCTGCCATCTGGAGCAACCTGGTTGTCCCGTTCTATTCGCCTAATTCTTCAGCTCACTTCATCTCTCAGCTGAGACACCTGTTGGCTCTACCTCATAATGCAGCTTGCTCTCTGCTGTTATTTATCCTTGCAGTTGTCTCCTTTAGCTCTGTAAAACATGC
Organism: Mauremys mutica; assembly: GCF_020497125.1. Classification (NCBI taxonomy): domain Eukaryota; kingdom Metazoa; phylum Chordata; order Testudines; family Geoemydidae; genus Mauremys; species Mauremys mutica. The sequence continues at coordinate 344,544,211 of NC_059072.1, forward strand.
AGGGATCTGGTCTTAATGAAAGATTTTGTACAGTACAATGCACCGAATTGTCCTAAAGCTAATGGGCCACATTGCAGAGCTGGAGCACCCTGTGGGAACAGCACAAAGGGACTGGCCTTCCCCAATACTGCCAGGCACATAGCAGGCAGGTGAGGACTTCTGCACATTCCCCAGAATAGTGCTGCATGATCTCGCCCACTGAGTGGATGGCACCTATAGGGGGTTCTATGGAGAAGCAGTGAAAGTGCCTAGCCACTGCGTAGGGGCACAAGGTGAAGAAGGCTCCAGCCTGCCAGCCATCCACAGTCTGACCTGATATTATTCCCCACAGTAGAGTTAAAAAAAAAAGTCAGACAAAACTCCCCAGGAGATTGCTGTGAAAATCATTATAATTTAATGCAGTTCTAGCAAAGAGGCACTTAGATACCATGGTGATTAGCACTGTGTAAAACCCTGGCCTTTCCCCCTCTGGTTGGTTTATGAATTCTCATGGGAAAGCTCATCCTTGCTTGTGCACGTACCGCACGGCCAGGCAGGGACTAAGGTTCAGCCTTGCTGCAAACCCATCTTTTCCCTACTGCTCACATTACTCACGGCTAGCCACATGCTCAGCCTCACTTTGATCTTTAACAAGAGTCACACACGTTTGCATGGTTCCAGGGTGACATGAAAACTCTCAGCAAGAGTTGCATTTGATGATACAGCTCTTCAGGGAAAGTGTGGTTTAGCCCTTTCTCTCATGATTATCGCCTAACTCTCTCTTCTCTTCAAAGAGAAAAACACAGTGGTCAAGATTCTCAGCTAGTATAAATCAGTGCGATTCCATTGACTTCAAAGGAGCAATGTCAACTTACACCAGGTGAGCATTTGGCTGCAGGGTAGCATTGTACACTGCAGGGTAGATGAACAGAAAAGTGTACTTTTTTTACTTAATTTAATATCATATGATCTGATAAACTGTAAAATGCTGTGATTACAAGTGCAACACACTAGCTAAATGTGTCATGTCCCTTTCTAGTGGCTGGTTAAAAATAGGATAAGAACCTACTATTGCTACCAGCTAATCACTGTTTTGTTCTGCAGATAAAGAAATGGAGGTTGGCATAATTTACTGAGATGAAAATCTATTGTACTGCATTGTAATAATCTAAAATTAAATTAGATTTTTGTAACTTACATTTTATGGTAATCTCTGTAGAAGACTATAGCTAAGATTTTCCCTAAACTGTTTGAATGATTAAGCCTATCGTTGTATGATTTGTTTCTACTGCTCACTATGTTTTGGGCTAGTCACTAGACTTACATTTTAATTAGAACTCTGCAAAGTTTTTGTTATTACAAAAGCTAAAACCCACACAAATCTCACCAGGCTTCTGTCTTTACTGAAATCTCAAAACACAGGCAAGGTTTGTGAAAAGGCTTACTGCGGTTCACAAACTGGGGCGCACTGTTGTGCCTGATGGTTTCACATGAAAACCATGAAAAAGTCACAGCTTTGTGAGGCTGGATTAAGGAGGGCCTGATTTTCAGAGATGCCAAGTACCTCCAGCTCCCCCTGAAATCAACTGGCATTGTTGGCGGTTAGTAAAAAATCAGTATTTTAGGGTTTGTTTATATGTGACCATTACTCCAGTTTACAGTAAATCAATTTAAGAATTGATTTAAACTAGTGAAAACCCTTGTATAGATGCTTTTATTTCCATTTGAGTGGCTTATCTTGGTTTAGCTTGAATTGACTCAACCTAAAATCAATGAAAGCCACTCTTACATTTAATAAGAGAATCTACCCAGGGTTGTTCGCTGGTTTAATTAAAAGGGTTTAAAAAACACCCTCAGTTAACCGGGTAGAAGTCTGTGTGCAGACCAGTTGTTAGTGCTTTTAAGGCACTCTGAGATCCTCAGAGGAAAGGTAATGTTTGTGTCTATCTCTTTGACTTCCAGAAAACCATGTCTGTCCAACATAGATGCTTATATGGCCTCATGACTATAGAATCTGAGCACCTCACAATATTTAATGTACTTATGTTAACACCACCCCTAGGAGGTGAAGGAGTGCTATTATGCCCATTGTACAGCTGGGGAACTGAGGTACAAAAAGACAAAGCAACCTGCCTAAGTGTAACACCAACAGCCCCTGGTTATCGGCGGGCAGGATCAAACCTGAGACTTCTGGAGCTTAGTGCATGAGCCTCTACTGCATGAGCTAAAAGCCAGCTGGCTGTTAGCTAAGGTTTAGAGCAGATTCATTTATCTCTCTCTCTTTAAGTAGTCTCAGTGCCACTAGATGGGACAGAACACAACATCCAGATGGTGTGTGGGTTATACAAGGAAGTCTGTGAGAGAACAGGCAATTCAACCCAGGTATCCCAAGTGCTAGGGTGGTATCCTAACCATTGAACCATCTTTGCCTCCATTTTCTGTACCCATAACTCCCTCCTGACTTCTGAAATACAGACAGACAAGTACTTGTATAAACCTGAGTTTTCTGCAAATAGAGTTTCCCCTCCACTTCAGCCTGTCCCATTAAATCAGACACTGTGATTGATGCTTCAAGGAAGCTATGCACTAATACAATGTGGACTGTGAAATCTCATCTTGTGGCTGCCAGCAGGGGGTTTATGAAAAACCCTTATGGTAGAAGAAATGTACTGAGTACCTGCGAGAGCTGCAAAGGGAAGATGGAAGTTGAAAATGAGATGAAACGCTGCAGTGTTGGAACAATCAAAATCTGATGCCCATGTGTCTTAGAAACCCGTGGAGGAAACCTACAGAACAAATGCAGTTTTAAAAAAATAATAGCCTCTTTGTTGTGTCTGTGCTCTCAGAATTTAGTGATAGCTTGTGAACTAATGTTTAAACAGCATCCAGGGCAGTTATTTTTTCCCATTAAAAGCCAAAATAAAATTAACCTTTATATTTTTTAAAGACTGGACAACAGGCTCATTCACACAGCCCTGTGGTACTGGTTTCCAGCTGGTGAGATGCCCCCACCTGCCACATGGGACGTTTGCAGGGGAAATGACTGGGCTAGATATTCTAACCTGGAAATGGAAAAACAAAACCAAAAAAGGGGTATGATCCACCTATGTTTGAAAACCATCCAGTGCCCTATGGACACTGCTGTATATCATGAGGACACAGTGCTGAGATCTGGAATAAAAACAACCTGCAGCAGTGCACAACACTAGAGCTGCCATATGGAAATGCAGGCTGGAGAGAAAAGAAAAAATCTGTGCAGTTTCTGACAAAACCGATGTTTCTAGGTAAACAGGAACAGAGGGGAGGAGGGACCCATTCACACACAGCCCCGATTTGCTAAGGCTTTCAAAACTGGGTGCCTTCAGTTTGGCTCCGAAAACCCTATTTTGGCACTTAAATGAGTGGCCTGATTTTTAAAAGCACTGAGGACCCAGCAGCTTCCACAGAAGTCAGTGGAGCTACTGCAGATTGACACTGGTGTAACTGAGCTCAGAATGTGGCCTGCATACTGTCTGTTCATGCATCTCCGAAGAGCTGACTTACACAGATGGGTTTCATCTGGAACTGGGGCATGTGGTTTGGATTAATATACTGATTATAGTTAAAAAACAAAAGCAAAATGGGATGCACATATTCTGAGCTACTGTACTCAATTGTAACAGGAACATCTCTACAAGTACTGTTTAGTACATCCCTCTGATGGAAAGCATGGTAATCTTAAAGGGGAAAAAAAGTAAGAATGAGCAAGTTTTTGTGGTTTTATATATAGTCTTCAACATTTAAACTTGCTTTTGGCAGGACAGCAGTTCTTGTGCTTTTGGAATGCAACACAACTTCTGACACTAGCCAACCCAAAAGGGAAGGGGTGGGGCTCTGGTCTTACCTTCCCGCAGTAGCATTTGGTGTTTACCTGGCATTGAGAGCACACAACTTTTCAGTGGGTGGTGGAGCTGCCACTGCAGCTTGTGCTTCCCCAAGGGTCCCAGAGATTTCTGACTGAGTCACCCAGAATTCCTCGTTGGCCTCCTCCATGTGGAATGAGGTTTAAAGCCTCACAGCTGTATGTCATAGGTTAGAGCTATCAGGCTTTATGTATCAGGATCACTCCCGCCACCATCTTAAAGCAGCCACCCCAAGGGTACAGCAACAATACACATCCTGTGGAAGCAAAGAAGAACAATGCATCCAATGGGAACTGCCTGTGGAATTTAGGGAGGCTAAATGTAAATTGACCGGAACCCCATGGTTCTCACACCCATACCCTTGTGAAAAGTGCCATAGGAGCTTCAGTAACAGCAGGTGGTTAGGACATCAGCTTGAAATCTCATTGTAAAGACAGCATGTCTAACATCACAGTGTGCCTGGCACCGTGCTGGACAACTGGTTCAGTGCTAACTCATAGGAAAAAGTGCCCCCGAACTGAGTCACCGACACCACTTCCTGCAGATTTTTTTGTGGTGGTCTCCAGGCAAACACTGACCACATCTGACCCTGCTTTGCCAGAGAGACATTTCAAGTTCTGCTATCTGGACAAAGTACTTGTGGGAGGAGGAGAACTCAGGACAAAAACTAATTTCTCCCACCACTGAGCTGTCTCTCAATAAATTCTTCACACAGAGACTTCACACCCGCTCACTCATGCACAAACATGAATTTTGTGAAAGCCCTGTTGTTGGGTGACAACTTTTGCACAGTGGGGGCCAAGACACTCGGACCTTCACCTGAACCAAAAGAGAAGGAAGTTACCTTACAAACTCTTAATGTGCCAATATATATTTATGCCTGTACCTGTAATTTTCACTCCATGCATCTGAAGAAGTGGTTTTTTTACCACGAAAGTTTATGCCCAAATAAATCTGTTAATCTTTAAGGTGCCACCGGACTCCTCATTGTTTTTGTGGATACTGACTGACACGGCTACCCCTCTGATTCTTTTTCTCAGTTAATAAATCTTTAGTTAGTTTATTATAGGATTGGCTACAAGCATTGTCCTTGGTGTGAGATCTAAGGTGCAATTGACCTACGTTAAGTGACTGGTCCTTTGGGACTGGGAGTAACCTGAATATTATTGTGACTTTTGGTGTTAGGGATGATCTCTCACAAAGGCAAGGTAGATCAGAGTACCCAAGGGGACTATGTGTGACTCCATGGTTAGGCTGCTATACTGCTTAAGAAAGTCACACTTGTTGCTTGGTTGGAGACATCAAAGAACAGAACTCACAACCAATTGGGGGTTTGTGCTCTTCTTCTTGACACTCTCCCCTGAGACTGGCACTCACGCATGTAAGCTACTCCAGACAGCTTGACAACTACAGTAATGGAGGTCACATAAGTACCTCGATTGACAAATATGCACCAGTCTTGAACCAAAAGGAATAGCCTCACTTTGTGCCAAAATGCTGAAGGGGGAGTGTGAGATGCAGCAAAAGAACTGGGACAGCCCGGTAAGCAATATTCAGCATTAGGAGGTACCAGAAGCTGCCAGCAAACAAGACAGCTGACAAAGATGAAAGGGAAAGAGGCTCTGAGACGATCCAGTTCTCCTTAGAGAGTCAATATGAGCCATGAGACAGTCCCAGCCTGAGGCTTCTATGTGTAATCAGTATACAGCCCACATGTCAAAAAAGTTTGGCCACCCGTTCTCGCTTTATAATCTAAGGCCTGGCTTTGCCCTGAGCCATAATAAATCACAGTCATTCATATCACAGCCAGGAATTCTTTTCAGAACATTCAGACTTCAGCACAGACTAAATCTAAAAGTATATGATCAATTAGACCTGCAGATTACCACACCTGAATTCCTTCTAGTCACTATAACCCTCTGACCTTAATCTGGTCCACAAACCCAGAGTAAGAATGAGCAATGACAGTCAGTCTAACACAAATATAGTGGGTCTGCATCTGTTTTCACAAATTGTAAAGCTGCCTTGCCTGGCATTGGCGCAGCTCAGCGAGGGCATCTACCACTGCCAGACCACATGCATGTACAGCAGAACCTCTGTTTTATGAACTAATTGGGAATGGAGGAGTTCATAAAATCAGAATGTTCATAAAACTGAACACCTCCAAAATATAGTAGACACGGTGCATAAGTTGCAGCCTGGTGAATGCCATCACTTTCTTCTTGTCCTTCAACCCACTGAAAAGTGATTCCCAATGCACTGAAGGCACAAGAATGTGGAGGGATGTTGACTTGTTCTTCATCCACAACACTTTCATTATATGATATTCTCTACCTCCCCCTGCCCCCAAATTTGGAAAAATTATTCAGAGAACCGGTTGTCTGTAAAACTGGTGTTTGTAAGGTCAAAGGTCTACTGTACACAGATTCCCAACCTCTCTCCCTAAACTATGTATGGCTCCATGGGAACAGGGGACTACCACCCCTGTCCTGGTTGGGAAAAATAAAAATGATTTCCCTAGACAAGATTCAAGGCTGTATTAATAGTAGTCGTAGTATTGCAGGGCATCTCGGGCCTTCAATCAAAGATCAGGACTCCATTATGCTACATGGTTTAAAGACAATCCCTGGCCCAAAGAGCTCATAGCCTAGGCCACAGCCGCTACTGATGCTACCCCAAGGAGGCAGAGCACTTCCCACCACATGCTATGAAGGGGGCAGGAGCTAGTGGGCCAGCCATGATAGCAGTGAAAGAACCTACTTCCACGGGTGGGTTCTATCCTCCAATCCCGCTGCCATTTCCTTACCTCTTCCTCAGGCTGGGAACAACGGGGGAGAAAAAACTGAAATGGCACAGTAAGGCAGGTGATAGGGAGGAAGTAGAAGATTGCACCATTGCTTAAAGTCAGGGTCTGCTCCAAAACATGGCCATGAGAAAAATAGCACCTTCTTTTTCATCAGATATTCAGGGTCATATCAGCTGATTATAGTGACAAAAATCTGTCTTACTGATTTTTATTCCTGTTAGGACTTCCAAGTCAGCACAGCCGAAAGAGAGGAAGCAGAATTTTCCTCTTTCTAGTGACTCACCATCATACTTAGGGAGTTTCAGTCTATTACCTATGGGCAACCCAAGGGAAGACAAGGAGGGGTGTAGGACAGGTGTCGCTTGGAGCATATATTGGCCTGCAGAACTCTTAGTCCTGGGGACAATGCGCAAGAAGAAAAATACCCAGACTGTCTGTCAGACCCAAGGTTAAGTTTGCAGGGCTGGCAGTTAAAATGTTTTGGGGCAGGAGGTTAACCTGAACACATTTGAAATGGAATCATTGCAATACAATGGCCCTGATTCGTAAGAGACCATGGAGAGGCCATATAGGGGCATAACGTAGTATCAGTCAGCTGATGTATACGTCTTGATCCAAGAAACATTCTATTTCAGGATGAAAGACAATGTGGCCTGATGGCTGGGGTTACCTGACTGGGACTTAGAAGACCTGAATTCTATTCTGGGCTTTGCTGCTGGCCATCCTTGGGCATGTTACTTCACTTTTTGGTGCCTCGGTTTCCCATCTGTAAAATAGGGATAATGATACTCACCTCCTTTTATGATGTGTTTTATCCAAACACAAATTATACCTTACAAATTATATCCAAACACAAGTTACTGGGCTCAATATGGGGGTAATTGGGTAAAATTTGCTGCCTGTGATATACAGAAGGTTAAAGTACATGATCTAATGCAGTGGTTCTCAACCAGGGGTATGTGTACCTCTGGGGGTACGCAGAAGTCTTCCAGGGGGTACATCAACTCATCTAGATATTTGCTAGTTTTACAGCAGGCTACATAAAAAGCACTAGCAAAGTCAGTACAAACTAAAATTTCATACAGACAATGACTTGTTTATACTGCTGAATATACTATGCACTGAAATGTAAGCACAATATTTATATTCCAGTTTATTTTATAATTATATGGTAAAAAATGAGAAAGCAATTTTTCAATACTAGTGTGCTGTGATACTTGTGTATTTTTATGTCTGATTTTGTAAGCAAGTAATTTTTAATAAGGTGTAACTTGGGGATACACCAGACAAATCAGACTCCTGAAAGGGGTACAGTAGTCTGGAAAGGGAGAAAATGTAGAGGGAGAAACACTGATCTAAATAATTGATGAAGCTATTGAACAGAACTGGACCCAGAACTGATCCCTGCAGGACTCCACTCATTATGCCCTTCCAGAATGACTGTGAACCACTGATAACTACTCTCTGAGAACGGTTTTCCAACCACTTATGCACTCACCTTATAGTAGCTCCATCTAGGTTTCATTTCCCTAGTTTATTTATGAGAACGTCATCTGAGATAGTATCAAAAGCCTTACTAAAGTCAAGCTATACCACATCTACCACTTCCCCCCTATACATAAGGCTTGATCATAGCACATGGTCGCAGCTTCTGGTATCATGAGACCTGACAGTCTTAACTGCAATTTTTTTCTCTACTCAGGTAGCAGTGCTATGCTTTAAGATTTAAGAAGTCTCAATGTAAGCCTTAGTAAAGACATATTCTATATACTACTGATCACTTTTAGTCCAAGCCTTCTTTAGTACTTGCCAGGGGCGGCTCCAGGCACCAGTGCAGCAAGCACGTGCCTGGGACGGCAAGCTGCAGGGGGCGGCCTGCCGGTCGCTGTGGGAGTGGCAGTCAGGCAGCCTTTGGCGGCGTGCCTGTGGGAGGTCCACTGGTCCAGCGGCTTCAGCAGCAATTCGGCGACAGGTACTCCGAAGGCGCGGAACCGGCAGATGACCCGCAGAAACGCCACTGAATCCGTGTGACCAGCAGACCACCCGCAGGTGTGCCACCGAAGGCCGCCTGACTGCCGTGCTTGGGGCAGCAAAAAACATAGAGCCACCCCTGGTACTTGCATACTGGAGCATAGGGTTCTGTGTGCCTAGTACACAATATACTGGAACAGTTGTGTCTTTTGTATGTTTGGGGAGAAAGAGTTTGTGAAACCTGCAAGAAAAATATGTGGTTGTGTGGCGTTCTCCTGAGCTGGCAGCTATAGTGGCAACAATCTACTCTATTTTAGAGGCCCAGGTCTGTTGCCTGTCCAAGTTTGAAGCTTCTGTTGAAATCAATAGAAATTTCTCATGTGGGATGGTTAGATAACTGACCCCATCAGATACTGAGCTGGCAGTTCAAAGCCCAGAAGGGACAGATTTCTCACAGAAGATGGGGTAACCCCCTAAAACTCATCCTGCCCTTCAGATAAGGACATCTCTAGCATTCAATACAACCTCTGATGGGAAGATAACTCCAATAAGGGGGAGGGCCTAATTAAAATTTATATGTATAAAACAGCAAATAAAATGTATTGGTACACTTAATAATCCTTCAATTAGCATATTATATATAATTGAAGGAGTTTTCAAGTGTACAAGTAAATTTCATTTGCTGTTTTTTAAAACAGTTATTTATATTTTCTTGACATTTTTTGTCAAATTGCATTAGGCTGTATTGCCTAAGTCTCCCCTCTCTGCTAAACCCAAGAGACCCCTCTTTAGTGCTGCATGAGAGCAGAGATAAAACTGGACAGCTCTCCAGCAGTGTTTCTATGTAATGCTTTCTTCTAGCCATTTTTCCACCCTGGAGGGAAATGCTTCTAAGCATGGCATGTTACAACATGAGACACAAACTGTGGTCTCTTGACTGAAATGTTACATTGCATTAACCTCAAATATAAAGACCCACTATGCTGGCCAAGAAATTACAATGTTCTATCCAAATGGAGTTTTTAATAATTATTGTCAGAGAAGCATTAGCTGCAGGAAGGTGAAATAACCTTCTAATAAAACTCAGCTAGTGTTAATGAATTGTAGATTAGATACTGTAAGTACCTCCCCACTGCTGTAAAACGTTTGCCCCCTGCAATAGTCTTTGCAATAAAGGAATAATGAGATTTGATGTTATACTCATAAAAAAAAGGACTGTAATAAAATAATCACATGGAACAAGAAAGAAATGTCAGGAGGTTTAAAGACCACCTTCTGTGACCACAGTGATAGTGCTACCAGGTTATAAGGGTCCGATCAGGCTATAGGTATGAAAAGAAAAATCTCATCTAGGGGGCTGTGTTTGGCACAATGATTCTGTGATGAGGTGTAGTGAGGTTCCTTGGACCAAAAGGAGACAGTCCTTTAAGACTGAACTTTTTGTGAATTCAACAGGGAGGGAATAAAGATTTCTCTGAACTCAAAATAAAGGTTGGGGGTGATTCTTAAAGTGGCAGTACTCCACTGGAGGGAATCCTCCACAAGTCCATCCTCCAGGTAAGAGTCTGGAGGCAAATAAGACACAGCTGGTAACTGAAGTTAATGAGAGGTTAACTGAAACGTAACATGGTGAAAAGATTCTTCTCTGACTTTCTACACCGTTGTGTTATAGCCAAAACTCTCCAGCCCCTTGCAGTGATGGACAATTGTCATGTCCAGAATGGCTTTCAGTGGCTGAGAGTATGATACTGTTTCTAGAAACTGCAGCCTTTTTCAAATGAAACCTTTCATCCCTGCTACCTGTAATTAAATGTTCAAGTACAACACCCCTCCCCCCCAAAACAACAGCAACAACCCAATACAACCTATGAAATGCCTGCTAGTAAAAAACACAAAAACAAGCAAACTAAAGGACACCACATCCTGCTGTGCTGGAGGACAGGAATACATCAGTGGATGGTATGGGATTGCCCGCCCAACTGCTAATGAACCATCTGGGGTTTTTTGCCTTGCACAAATCAGCAGCTAAAGCCAAAAGACAGAAGCTTAAGGCCAAAGAAATTTGCAAGTCCAGATATTACACTTGGAGTACAACAGCCTTATCTCCTCAATGGAGTAATTTTTAGGATGCTGGAGGGAGGTATTCAGCTTTCTCTGCAGCCTGGGATACGGCTCACTTGCCAAGATTATCTGGGTATATCTAACTTAATCAGTTCCCTACCATTGCAGGAGCCTCGAGCATTGGCGCACCTTGGTCCCACTTATTCTCTCCCTGTGGCACAAAATAGTTTAGACTCATATAGACTGTAATCCTATGGTCTTGGTGCTGATGGCCTGTGATATACAGGGATCAGACTAGATGATCTGGTGGTCTCTTCTGTCCTTAAACTCTATGACATTTGCTTACAATGAAGGTAATCAATTAAAATGGTTCTGACTATGGCCTAGTCTACACTGGGGGGTGGAGAGGGGTCGATGTAAGATACGCAACTTCAGCTATGGGAATAGCATAGCTGAAGTTGACGTATCTTATTTCAACTTACCTCCTGTCCTCACGGTGCAGGATCGACGGCCACTGCTCCCTCATTGACTCCTCTTCCGCTTCTCACTCTGGTGGAGTTCCAGAGTCGATGGGAGCACGTTCGGGGATCGATATATTGCGTCTAGATGAGACATGATATATTGATCCCCAATAGATAGATCGCTACCCACCGATCCAGTGGGTAGTCTGGACGTACCCTATGACTCAAGCAGTGCTGTTTTCAGAGCACAAGCCATCATGCTCAGCAAGAGGACATTACAGTGCCAATGAGCACACCTAAAGCTTTGTGCCAAAATCCATATAGAGACCAAAAGACATGGATAGTCATTATATTATCCATGCTGGCCATGTTGTAAAACCATGGAGACTTGAGGGCCTGATTTTTTTCATGCTTATATGGATGTACATCCAGAGTAACGCCAATGATATTAATTTAGGGCTAGTCTACACTTACCTGCCGGGTCGACGCGGTGAGTTCGACTTCTCGGAGTTCGAACTATTGCGTCTAATCTGGACGCAATAGTTCGAACTCCCCTCGCGCTCTGGTCGACTCCGGTACTCCACCACTGCAAACGGCGGTGGCGGAGTCGACCTTGGAGCCGCGGACTTCGATTCCGCGGCGTCTGGAGGGGTGAGTAGTTCAAAGTAGGGTACTTCGAATTCAGCTACGCTATTCATGTAGCTGAATTTGCGTACCCTAGTTCAACCCCCCTTCTTAGTGTGGACCTACCCTAAGTTTCATCTGTGTAAGACCAGTGTGAGTAAGAGGAGAATCTATAAACATTTTCCTATGATGTTTGTATTAGAATGATGTGGCTTGAAGTTTAAATAGAAAAGTTCTGAACTATCTAGTGATAGCAAATTGCTGCAGTTTATTATGTTCCAACAAAACAGTGGACAAAGGAGAACTGTTATATATGATTTATATGGACTTTTATAAAACCTTTGACATAGTTCATCAAAAAAGGCTATTAAGGAAGTTAAGTGGTCATGAGATGATAAGACAGATTCTACTATGGACTGGAAACTGACTGGACAAAAAACAAAGAATAGGAATAAATGGTCAACATTCAGCATAACAAAAGATTAGCCCCAAGGATCTGTACTAGGAGTGATGATTATTGTACAGTATTTATTAATTATCTAGAAAAGAGGCTCAAGAGTTAGGTGGCAAACCTTTCAGTTGATTTGAGGAACTTCAGAGGGATAGAGCTCTCTAAATGGGCAGCGTGACAGCCGATGGCATCCAGTGCTGACAAATGAGAGGTATTTCACACAGGAAGGAATGATTGGAACTACATCCTGATTTTACTCAAGAAGAAGACATCATTGCAGATACCTCATTGAAAACTCTGCTTAGTATGCAGTGGTGGTCAGAAAAGCAATGCTAAACTGTATTTTTTAAAAAGGGATAAAAATGCTGAAAATGCTATAATGCCATTACATAAATTGTTGGTATGCCCTCACCTGAAAGACTGTGTTCATTTATGGTCACATTAGCTCAAAGAGCATATAGAAGAAAAAGCGGAGGTTCAGAGACAGGCAGTGAAAATGATTAGAGGCATGGAGAGACTGAAAAGCCTGGGATGGATCAGTTTAGAAAGGAGATGTGATACTAGCATGCAGAATAATGAGTAATACAGAGAAGACTCCTATTTACCATTCCATAACACAAGAATGAGGGGACATCCAGTGACACTGAGGCAACAAATGTAAAAAAACGATAAAAGGAAATATTTTTTGGACAAGCCAAAATTAACCTGTCACAGATATCATTGCCACAAGATATGGTTGAGTCCAACAGTTTATCAGGATTCTAAAAAAGGATTAGACATTTATATAATATGGACTATGATAATCTCTACACTTACAATAAATAGAAAATTGAAGGGCTACTAACCCTCAGGTTTCAGAGCATAAGCCAATCACTGACAGAGTGTAGTCTGGTGTGGCCGTCACTCTGTGTCTGCCTCTGAGGGAGGCGACAGCTCCTCACAGCCTGGTCTGCTAGAGTACTCTCAAAACAAAGCAAGGGGGAATTAGTGGTACTCCGTTTGCCCCGGCTTTCTATCAGGGCAGGGCCGCAAACAGTCTGGGCTCTGGCCAGAGATCAAGACAGAGCGCTACTAAATTATAAGCCCAGCCCTCAAGTAGGGCAGGGCAGTAAACAGTCAGGACTCTGGACTGCAGTCAGGCAGAGCTGTAGCACCAGCACAGTCTATGGGGCTCAAACAGGGTTGAGAACCAAGCACAGTCTATGGGGCTCAGGCAATGGTGCCTGAGGAGTGCAGGCCTCCTGGCCTAAGAAGGGGGAGTACTGCTACTCCAGGAGTGAGATGGCAGGGGTAAGGGGACACAGGACCACCCAGCTCCATCACATCCCAGCCCAGGGCCCTAACAGTGGCAGAGTGGTCTGCCACTGGGTCAGCGGGGAATCCACCTGCAACACTCTAACCATGTTTCCGGCGGCACCAAGTTCCCTTGGACTGCTTTCTACTCTCCTCATCAGGCGTACCTGCATCCAGGGGTCATCCTCAGTGTCTCCAGGATACGCCGCCAAGGGTAGCAGAAGCAGCTCCTTAGCATCGGGAGTGATAGGGCTCTCGGGAAGCCTGTGCAGGTCCTCGGGGCAGCAGCGTTTCTCCTTGGTGTTCCACTACAGCAGCAGGGAAGAAGCGTCTGTCTCCCTCAGCAGCTCCTTCTCAACTGAGCTGCTGGGCCGGCCTTTTATATTTCCTCTTCCTGTCCCGCCCCTCTGCTTCCAGTGTGCGGGGCATGGCCCTCCTGGTTCCAGGACCCTCCATGTCCGTCTCTGAGGGAGGTCACACCTCCTCGCTACCCAAGATTAGGAAAAAACTTCCCATATGGGCAAGTTATTTCCTAATTGTCAGTTGCCAGTTGTTGTTGCTAGTTAATAGTAAACTTGGAAATTGTTCTTTTCTTCCTGTAAAGCTGGGGTGTAATATTACTGGTGTCACCAGATGGTGCTATTTAAGGGAGTCTAAACAAATTCTGCTTCTCTGATTGTATATTGTAGGCAGCTAGATGTAGAAGTAAATGTGGTGGTGAAGTTCTTTTTAGGAGATGTGGTATTCACTAGTAACATTTTTGTTCAGTTTCTCTGACTGGAATAGTTTCCTAGGCAAAGAGCTGCTGCCTCCAGATACCCAAATGAACAAAAACTTTACATGGTGTCAAAAACATGTTACATCTCCCTTCCCTTCTGCTCAACAGGTGATCAGTGGGCAGAGATGCATGTGGATGAACTCTTGAGCTGAAAGAATGATCAGTGCTGTGAGTGAGGTATATGCATAGTAACAAAGCTCTGTCCAGCCACCCAGAAACTTACTGAGAGTAATCTGGGCAAGAGCTTTCCATTCTGTAGGACATTGCTGCCACCAGTGCGTCTAGTGGGGCTACTCATACTGCCAAAAGCAATGCCCCATGGACCTGGTCCAATGGCCATTAAAGTCCAATGGGAGTCTTGCAGTGGGCATTGGATCAAGCCCCAAGTGGTCTCACTCTCCGACTTCAAAGGCCTCTTCTTTTGGCTCTGTCCTTGTTCTCTGTTCTGGCATTACCACTTCGGTTCTGGTGCATGACAGTGAAAACAAAACAGACCAGTAAAACATCATGACAAACAAGAAGAGTAAGGGAAGGGAACCAAGCTCTTATGACCTGCATATGTATGACAAGATGAGTGAGCATATCTCTCCTGTTGTGTACTACATCTCTTTGCAGCACCACACAGATTTTGAAGTTGTCACCTTCTGAATGAGTCCTTGGTCTGGCTCGCCCTTATCTGCCTGATCAGCCAGAACCTCCTCCTCTTCTCTTTTAGACAATCTAACCACGGCTTTGCTGGTGACTCCCGTCTCAGTCTTAAATCTCCAGATGGTCGAGCCTTCAACAGTTATGCTAGAGGCTACAGGACCTGCATTAGCCTCTACATCATCTGGCACATTCACTACATTAGAGATATGAACTAGTTTCATATCAGGCACAAAGAAATGCAGCTTGTTCTAGCCAAATCATTAAGAGAAAAGCTCCAGCATAAAGAGATTTTGTTAAACCCAAGGAAAATTGATTTTCTTGGTAACTATCTGCTTTTTTTAAACTGCTCCTCGAAGCACTACATAAAGGGGTGAAAAATGTAGGCTTGGCAGCTCTTTTCTGTTCTCTTGTTTGCAACCCTTATGTAAATGCAGCATAGTAGGTTACAGTACTTCACTCTCAGTGGCACTGTGGCCCAATGCATAGGGTACTGGCCTGGTCTCAGAAGTCTTGGGTACTGTTCCCACCTTTGCTGGTGACCTTGAGCAAGTAATTTCAACTTTCGGTAGCTGTTCCCCCTCCCATCATTTATCGGTCTTGTCTATTCTGGTGCAAATTCTTTGGGTCAGGAACTGGCATCTACTGAGTGGGTGTAAAGTGCCTAGCATGATGGGACTCTGACCTCAGATGTGACCGCCGCATATGAATAAGAATTTTAAAATTGTAGTCACATAATGATACAATTCCTCCTGCTATAAACTCTGGGGAAAACCCAGTATAGGCGGGTTATTAGTCTTATGCATATTCTTCATTATGCTGACTTTCCTCTGAAGGAGAACATCATAATCATAGGGGGCTGGAGCACATGACTTATGAGGAGAGGCTGAGGGAACTGGGATTGTTTAGTCTGCAGAAGAGAAGAATGAGGGGGGATTTGATAGCTGCTTTCAACTACCTGAAAGGGGGTTCCAAAGAGGATGGATCTAGACTGTTCTCAGTGGTAGAAGATGACAGAACAAGGAGTAATGGTCTCAAGTTGCAGAGGGGGAGGTTTAGGCTGGATATTAGGGAAAACTTTTTCACTAGTAGGGTGGTGAAGAACTGGAATGGGTTACCTAGGGAAGTGGTGGAATCTCCTTCCTTAGAGGTTTTTAAGGTCAGGCTTGACAAAGCCCTGGCTGGGATGATTTAGTTGGGTTTGGTCCTGCTTTGAGCAGGGGGTTGGACTAGATGACCTCCTGAGGTCCCTTCCAACCCTGAGATTCTATGATTCTATGATTCTATTCTATAATCCAGTGGGACTTCTACAGACATTTTATTACTATCCTTCTTAATTTCAACAGCTCTGAGTTTCTTGAATATTTAGAGAGAGAAATCCACAATAACTGAATAAACATTAATCTATCAGCTTTATGGAAAATGAGTCTTTTTCCTTTAATACTCAGAGAATGAGACTTCCCCCACCCACCACCCACCCCAAAAAGGATCAAATCAGATTCATGAGCCGTCAAGAGCAGTAAAAATATTCTCAAGTATAATTTTTGGCATGATTATAAAATTCATAGACTGGGTTCTGGGTGCAGTACCAACTACCTCAGCAGCTTCACGCACAGTAAATGAGAATGGTGAATATGACAGGGATTTTGAAGAAAGAGAGAAAAAGTCTCCTCCTTATAGTTACTCCCCATACCAGTTAGGTAAGACCCACTTCTCCACTCAATCCAGCAGCCAGAAAAGGCCCACTTCCCTTGAGATCCAGCCATCTAGTGCACAATAAGATAGGACCTGCTTCCTGCCTGATCAAACTCTCTGCAGCAGAGAAAAGCCTGCCTGCAGAACCATGGTTAGTCGAGAGGCGCTGGTGCAGGAATGGGGGTCAAAGGAGGGGGTCAAAGAAGACTACTGAATTGATCAATTTTTGCTAGGGAAGGAAAACTATGGAATCGGAGTGAAGCAGTGGGAGAATATTTTACCTACACAATGTCACGTCTCACCAGCTGAGGTAGAAAATTCTTGAAGGTGCTCCTTGAAATATTGGCAGCCTATCACTGGGTTTATGTAGTAAAGTAATACATTAAAATATGCAGCATTAATGTGATTTATTCATGTGATAGAATGCCAACCCATGCAGGACTGGAAGGGGTTAAGGTGGGCAGGTATGCCTATTAACTCCACAAGCTGTACCTGGAGGAAGAGCCAGGGAGCAGGGAATCGCTAGCAAGCAGGTTCAGCTGGGCAGCAATAGGCAGGAAACTGGCAACAGACAGAGGCTGCTTCTGGGAAAGGGTAATCACTCCCTGAGAAGAGGGTTTGAAACCTGTACAGTAAGAGTAAGGAGGGGAACCAGGAATTGTAGGAAGCAGTCCAGGGAAGGAGCCGTGAAAGCCCAGAACTGCTGAGTGTAGGGTCCCTGGACTAGAACCTGGAGTAGATGGGAGCCTGGGTTCCCCGACCAGCCACTGAAGGAGTGGCACCTGAGTGAATGGGAAGACTTCCTAGCATGGCTGAAGGAAAGACTTTGAGGTACCCCAGAAGGGGGAATCGCTGAGTGACCTAGCCAGGGGGCTGAGTCACAAAGAGGACGCTCATGGGCAGCGGGTATAATAGAATCATAGGACTGGAAGGGACCTTGAGAGATCATTTAGTCCAGTGCCCTGCACTCATGGCAGGACTAAGTATTATATAGACCAGGGGTCGGCAACCTTTCAGAAGTAGTGTGCCGAGTCTTCATTTATTCACTCTTCTTTAAGGTTTTGCGTGCCAGTAATACATTTTAACATTTTTATAAGGTCTCTTTCTATAAGTCTATAATATATAACTAAACTATTGTTGTATGTAAAGTAAATAAGGTTTTTAAAATGTTTAAGAAGCTTCATTTAAAATTCAATTAAAATGCAGAGCCCTCCGGACCAGTGGCCGGGACCCAGGCAGTGTGAGTGCCACTGCAAATCAGCTTGCGTGCTGCCTTCGGCACATGTGCCATAGGTTGCCTACCCCTGATATAGACCATCCCTGACAGGTGTTCGTCTAAACTGCTTTTAAAAATCTCCAATGATGGAGATTCCAGAACCTCTCTAAGCAATTCATTCCAGTGCTTAACCACCCTAACAGTTGAGAATTTTTTCCTAATGTCCAACCTAAACCTCCCTTGCTGCAATTTAAGCCCATTGCTTCTTGTCCTACTGTCAGCGGTTAAGAAGAACAATTCTTCTCCCGCCTCCTTGTAACAACCTTTATGGACCTCAAAACTGTTATGTCCCCTCTCAGGCCTTGTCTACACTACAGGACTATTTCGAATCTACTTAATTCGAATTTGTGGATTCGACCTTATGAAGTCGAATTTGTGTATCCATACTAAATACACTAATTCGAACTTCTGAGTCCACATTAACGGGGCCGGCGTCGACTTTCGAAGCGGTGCACTGTGGGAAGCTATCCCACAGTTCCCGCAGTCCCCGCTGCCCATTGGAATGCTGGGTAGAGCCCCCAATGCCTGCTGGGGGAAAAAATGTGTCGAGGGTGGTTTTGGGTAACTGTCGTCATTGAACCGTCAATCACGCCCTCACTCCCTCCCTCCCTGAAAGCGCCTGCGGGCAATCTGTTCGTGCACTTTTCTGGTCAGTGACAGCGTGGACGCCACAGCACTGCAAGCATGGAGCCCGCTGCGATCCTCGCCGTTTTCTCCTCCTCGCACTTTATCGTCCACCTCTTCCACATTCAGCTGCTGAGAAATTGGGCTACTTTTCAATGGTTCTGCAAGCACTGGGGGACCATAGGGGACGTTTTACCAACATGAACGTCGTATGGCCGGGCAAGGTTCCTGATGCGTGTGTTCTCAGGAACTGTGGGCTGCTCAGACGCCTGCTGGAAGGTAGTTTCTTCCCGTACCACGAAATAACTGTTGTGGATGTGCATTTGCCTATAGTGATCCTCGGTGACCCAGCCTGCCCGCTAATGCACTTGCTCATGAAGCCCTATACAGGCGCCTGGGACAGCGACAAGGAACTCTTTAAATACCAGCGAGCAGCGTGACCTGTGACTGTTCAGTTTCTTTACAGAGAAGCTGAGCCTGCCCCTGTTTCTTTACCCAGTTACTGTTGACTCTCCTCTTCGGTTAAATACCCCGTTCTCCCCGTTTCCTCCACTTCCAAGACACGTGTAAAAATAAAATACATGTCACACTGTTACTGAGGAGAGGTTTCTTTATTCATGACTTTTCGTTAAAGGGTCGAAACTGGAACGCAGACTGCGGTGGGTAGGGTGTGCGCTGATGTAAAGACCGCCTCTAAACTCAAGGAATGACAGGCTCCTGCTCCTACAGCGGTCCGCATTGCCGGACTGCTTGTTTCAACGGAGCCTGCCATCCCTCCTTTTTGGGATTCTGTGTGCGGGGGGCTATGTGGCCTTGTGGCGGAGGAGGACGGATACAGATTCCTCTGCTGCGTGACTCAGCGGTCCACGACAAGGACCGCTGTATAAGATCTGTACCTGCCCTCCCCCGCTAAAAAGTCACATCCCCACCGCCCACACAGAACCTGGAAACCACCTCCCATACCGACCACGGTGCCTGCTGACTGCACTGTGTGTGTTACCCGCTGCTGATCCGGCCCCGTGTCTGTACCCTGCGAAAGGTGCCTGTCCTATGCAATTAGCAACGCACTTCCCCACGCACCCCATTCAAACACAGTCTTCAGTGAAGAAACATGACGGAAACAGTACTTAACAGCAAAGTATTTTTATTACTTAAGTACACAGTTATGGGATGGGACTGGGATTGGGACTTGTTTGAGTCCGGAAGGGAAGGACTTATGCAAATGTAGGGTAGGAGAGCTTTTGGTTACTTGAGCACTCTGCTGGGGTGCAGTGACAGTATTCACGGCCCAGGGCGGGCATCCTCCTGGTTATTTGAGGTGAGGGGGGAATGTGACTTTGTGGCGGGGGAGGGCAGTTGCAGAGATACTGCCGGGGGCTCTGTCCTGCAGCGGTCCTGCAGAACATACACAAGTCGCCGGAGCGTGTCCGTTTGCTCCCTCAGTAGTACAAGCATTGCTTGAGTCGCCTGCTTGTGTTCCTCACGCCACCTCTCCTCCCATTCGCTGTGTGAGCGCTGGTACAGAGAGACTTTCTCCCTCCACTGCCTCTGCTGGTCCGCCTCGGCTAGGTAGCAGCCCACACATTCATCGAAAATCGTGTCCCTTGTCTTTTTCTTTCGCCGCCTAATCTTCGCCAGCCTCTGCGAGGTGGATGCTGTGGCAGGTCTGGAGACAGTGGAAGCTGTGAGATGGGAAACAGTTAGTTAATTCCTTGCAATGATACTTTTTTGCGAACAATTAACTGAGTCTAGGCTGTCTCTGTGAATTTTTTGTTGAGACCCCTGTGCCTGCTGTTGCACAAATCATTTGCGCGGTGGATTCTGGGTACATGTCGCCAGTCATTCCTTCCTCCGGGAAAGCAATGGCAGACAATCATTTCGAGCACGTTTTCCATGAAATGCCCTGGCACACGCCATAGCGTGGCAACAATGGACCCTATTTTGCCTTTTGTATATGTCACCGTATGTGTACTGGATGCCGCTGACAGAGGCGGACCAGCAGCGCTACACAGCAGCATGCTTATGCTTTTGCATGACAGCAGCGATGGTTACCAGGCATACTGCACCGTCTACCATACCATGAACTGGTAAGAAGACGGTAATAAGATGGTCATGGTTACCTGTCCTTTTGCACTGCGCCATTTGGTGCTGTCATAAGTGCCCCTGGTCGATCAGCCAGGGGCGCAAAAGCAAAATTTGGGAATGACTCCCCGAGTCAATCCCTCCTTTTTGGGTATCTAAAAATAGAATCAGTCCTGCCTAGATTATGGGCAAGTGTACTAGAGAACCACTGTATCATACAACCAGAGACCACAGCTGCTCTCTGTCCAATCCTGCATAAATTTTGAGCTGAACGCTATTCACAGGGTGTGCTCCTGAAACAACCCCAGCTGTTCATTCCGTTCTTCCCCCAGCCTTCCTGGGTTCCAATACCATTGTCCCCCCACTTGTGTGATGAAGTAATATAGAATGCATGAATAAGACACAGGTAGTCGTTTGTGAGAAATGAGTGGAAGGAAGCCTCCAGCTGCAATGATAGTCCAGAGATGACATTAAGGGGTGTGGAGGAGGGAGCCACTCATCCCTCTGCTAGTCCAGGGGCAATTGAATCTTTTCTTTACAATGAAGGGTGGGGGCTGATGGAGCTCAGCCCCCTGTTGCAATGATGAGGACGGTTACCAGCCATACTGCACCATCTACCATGAAAAATTAGCAACAGGCGGCCTTGACCGACCTGTTCCAAGCAAGTTGGTACGGTCGTTATGGTTACCAGTCCTTTTGCACTGCCCCATGTGCCAATAGGCTGATGATGAGGATGGATTTCCATCTTATTGTACCATCAGCCATCCATAGCGTGGGGGGAGCAAGGATGTTGGTGTTGAGTGCTGCACCATCGCGTCTATCTGCAGCATTCAGTACAGATACGGTGACATGTAAAAGAGTCAACAGAGGATTGTTTTCCCTTTAACTTCTGGGGGTCGGGGGGCTGCGTAAATTGCCGAGCTATGCCCCGACCCACCGCGGACACTGTGTTTGACCCTAGAAGCATTTGGAGATCAGCCAAGAATGCAAATGCTTTTCGGAGACAGCAGGAACTGTGGGATACCTTGCGTCCTCGTTCCCCCCTCCCTCCATGAGCGTCCATTTGATTCTTTGGCTTTCCGTTACGCTCGTCACGCAGCTGCGTGCTGAGTCTGTGCTATGCCGTCTGTCCGTTTATTTATTAAAAATACTTTGGACCAGGCGTAACGTAACATTTCTTCCCCTACTTAGATGCAGGAGTCTCCGAGCGAGATCACCGTGAGGACGGGCACTGAAGGAGATAGAGAGCGCATGCTGCGTGAAATCTAGCACGAACCACGGACCTATGCAGCCGTGCTCTGGGAGGCAGTGCTCCCTGAATACCGCGTGAAAGCCTCGCGCGGAAAAGTGTGCTACCACGGAGCACCCAATAAGGCAGCTCTCCCCAGGAACCTCCTGCTGATGCTTATCGATTAACGGCAGGAGAGCTTCGTGGCGTTCTCCCAGGAGGATTTCTGTTCTATCACCATATATACAGAGACCTCCTTTTCACACACTTCAGATTCCTGTTATATTAAGAATAAAAGTTAACATGGTTAAAGCACTTACCGACAGATCCTACCCCTGATTCAGGATCCGGGTTCCTGGCCGGGGAGGGTTGGTAGGGGATCTCCGTGACGGTGATGAATAGATCCTGGCTGTCGGGGAAACCAGCGTTGTAAGCGCTATCGCCTGCCTCGTCCTCCACAAACCCTTCCTCATCTTCCCCGTCCGTGAACATCGTCGAGGAACTGTCCGTCGACACTGTCCCATCATCAGAGTCCATGGTCACTGGTGGGGCAGTGGTGGCAGGCTCCGTAGCGTCCGTTGGCCGCTTTGATTTTTTGGTAGGCTTGTCTGGGGTCCTTGATTTTCACGCGGCGCTGCGTTGCATCCCGGCTGTATCCTCTGTCTGGATCATGGCTTTGGAGACCTTCTCGTAGGTCTTTGCATTCCGTTCGTTGGAGCGCAGCTCCGAAAGCACAGACTCCTCGCCCCACACACCGATCAGATCGAAGAGTTCCCGGTCAGTCTATGCCGGGTCCCTCTTTCTATTCAGAGATTACATGAACTCCTCTGCTGGAGAGCTCTGCATTGCTGCCGGTGCTGCGGAGCTCGCCCCGATGTGCAACCAGAACGTCAGATTCAAACGCCCAGACAGGAAAATGAATTCAAATTTTCGCGGGTCATTTCCTCTGTGGCTGGGCAGAGAATCCAAGCTCGGGCTGCTGTCCAGAGCGTCAACAGAGTGGTGCACTGTGGGATAGCTCCCGGAGCTACTAAGTTCGATTTCCATCCACACCTAGCCTAATTCGAACTAGCCATGTCGAATTTAGCGTTACTCCACCTGCCGGGGTGGAGTACCAAATTCGAACTAAAGAGCCCTCTAGTTCGAATTAAATGGCTTCCTGGTGTGGACGGTTGAGCGGTTAGTTCGAATTAACGCTGCTAAATTCGAATTAAAGTCCTAGTGTAGACCAGGCCTCAGTCTTATCTTTTCCAGACTAAATAAACCCAGTTTTTTCAATCTTCCCTCATAGGTCATGTTTTCTAGACCTTCAATCATTTTTGTTGCTCTTCTCTGGACTTTCTCCAATTTCTCCAGATGTTTCCTGAAATGTGATGCCCAGAACTGGACATAATACTCCAGTTGAGGCCTAATCAGCCTGGAGTAGAGCAGAATTACTTCTCATGTCTTACTTATAACACTCCTGCTTATACATCCCAGAATGATGTTAACTTTTTTGCAACAGAGTTACACTGTTGACTCATATTTAGCTTGTGGCCCCCAGATCTCTTTCTGCAGTGCTCCTTCCTAGGCAGTTATTTCCCTTTTTGTATGTGTGCAACTGATTGTTCCTTCCTAAGTGGAGTACTTTGCATTTGTCCTTATTGAATTTCATCCTATTTACTTCAGACCATTTCTCCAGTTTGTCCAGATCATTTTGAATTTTAATCCTATCCTCCAAAGCACTTGCAACCCCCTCCCCTCAGCAGTCATCCTAAATGAGCTAAATTAAGCTGACTGGTCTGTAATTCCCCGGTTTATCCTTATTTCCCTTTTTATAGATTGGCACTACATTTGCCCTTTCCCAGTCCTCTGGAATCTCTCCCTTCTTCCAGGACTTTTCAAAGATAATCACTAATGGCTCAGATATCTCCTCAGTCAGCTCCTTGAGTATTCTAGGATGATCAGTCTTCCCTGCCACTACCGCCAGACCCCTGTTTGCAGGGTTTGGGATGGAAGTTTTTGCTTTATTATGCCCCAGGCAGACTCCAGGATGGCTGAGGAGGCGGTATGTGCTATTTAGCTTTCTGAAGTTATCAGTAATCTCCCTAGACTCCAGAGAAATTACCGATGAACCCAGGAAGCTGAGTAGCACATATCACCTCCTCAGCCACCCTGGACCTACTTGGGGCATATGAAAAGCTTCTTCTCTTTGGATGGGAGTGAGAGGCTTTTCCCCACCCACAGTAGCTTGGGGTTTGGGGAGGCACAGTTCAGCAGGCCCAGGGCTCCTCCAGACAGGTGGGAGGGGGGGGAAGCTCAGGGCTTCGGTCAAAAGGTTTTGGGCTGGAGTGCTGACTGAAAATTATTTGGACCTGTGAGCAAGGATATTGTCTCTTGTTATTTTATTCCTCCTGTGTTAAAGGAAAAAGGACTTTGTATATTCTTTGTAAATAAACGCATCAAAGAAATATGTCACTCTCAGCAAGTTCTCCTCTTAACTGGAAAAACCTACAAGACCCCAAATTTTGGCTCGCTGCTTAAATCCAAAGGGGTAACAGAATCTATATATTTATCTCTGATGTCCGACTTCGGGTTCCAATATCATCTCAGTAACACCTGGGGGAATTTCAGAATCAGTCAAGCCAATGACCCTGCCAAGTATCCGCAAAAGTCCTCTAGTGTATTGTGGAATGAATTCCATCAGGTTCTTACAATTTGTTTTTGCTATAAACCTTGCATAATTTCCCCCAGCGCTTGGAAGCCACACTGGATGTGCATTTACAGCAGTGGTGTGGAGTGGCTGCAGTCCATACTTTGGAGTAGTGACCCCAGGGTGTGGGATAGCTGGATACATTAGCCCTAGGTTAATTACCTCCTCCTCCTCCTTCCTTTCCCCACCCCCATAGAAAGCCAGATTACTCATACTTCATGTTAGTGGAGTGACTTTCACACAGTGGGAGTGCCCCTATTCCAGCTGTTCTTTCTTGATAATATGTGTTTCTTGCCCATGTGTGCAAACCATTAGGTACAGGAGGGTGTCTCTAAAAATAAATTCTTTCTTTAATTTATTCTCCCAGTATCATTTATTTATGGATACCTAGACTGCTTCTGACATTATGAACTATAATCAAATCAATCACTCACGGCCTCCTTTCATCATGCTGTTTTATCAGCAATTGCTTCAAATGCACTTATCGTGTGAGTTGCCCAGCAAGATCCTCCTTCTTGGGAAGACATTTAAAAAACATGCATATGCAAGTCCAAAGATCCTTTTTAAATAAAGGAATAGTAGACAAAATAATTCCTGTGATGGATGTGGCCAAACAGTCTTGAACTTTGGGTTATTTGAAGTTTGAATCCAATCTGCATAGCTGAGGCTCCTTTTTCATTTCCCTTAAACCCTCTTTCAAATTCACACTCTTTCCTAATTCTTTCTCTTTGTCAGCTGGTAGGGGGAAAAAATACATTCTCCTGCAAGAGAGAACATTTTAGTGAGCTATTCACACTGGGAATAATCAGATTATAAGAATTATTTAAAAAATAATGGTTTTTAAGCAGCATTTTGCATAGCTGGTGAAGAGCTGGATTAATATATATAAATCACAGAGCAGTTCTCTTTCTGGATCTGACGCCTAGTATTCTAAACTGCAGACTTCATTTACATAAGCACAAAACATGCTAGTGCTTTCCTTACCTATAATAAAGGCTATTTATATAGCAATAAACAGAAGATAATTACCCCTCAGCAGTCACTCACACCTAATAATTATGAGATATGATTAGTACATGATAACTGATAAACACAGTTGGTGCTTTATCATACACTGAATTCTGATGGACAGCAGCTATGCACTCCTTCAACACTGATTCTCGTATAGGCTTTTCATAGCTTGTTGAAGACTGTTTTGGAAGTGCCAGATTGTACCCCTATAGTAAGAGTACAATAGCCAAATTCTATTTGATTCCTGTGTACGTCACCCACTTTTACATCAAAGAAATGCTGGTGAGCCAGCAGGAGGGCTCATTTGCCTCAAACATTGGCCATGCTGATTAACTAAAGGGTTTTGTTCATGTAAATCTTCCAGATTGTTTGATCTCCCATCTACTAATTCAATGACAGAAGAAGTCCTGATTCCTAATGCCCTGCCTTGATCACTAGACCAATCTCCATCTCAGGCTAAGCACAACTTCTTCTAAGCATTTTAATTTATTCATCTGGGTCAATATAGTTTCTAATCAAACTTCAAGAGGAATATAAATATCCAAATTGTTTTAAGATGTTTAATAAATAGCTTGTAGTTTGTCATCAACCTGCACTCTTTCAAGGAATGTAGGCTTCACTGGAGATTTACAGTTATTTCTGTGAGGCATAAATAACCTTGAGTAGCCAGTTATGTTTATTGCAAGAATTTATTTTTTATTCTCTCCTATGCCTTATTATCCTTTAAGATTCAAATCAGGTGCCATCTGCCTGATAAATATTCTATACTTCTCTATGCCCAACCCTTTTATTAATCTTCTTCCATTAGTCAGTCAATCTACCTGCATTTGTAAGATGCTTTCTATATACACTACATAGCAAAGTGCAGTACAATAAAAACATAAGCAAGAGACAAATCAGTGACAGATGAAATGAACCATAGTAGCATTCTGCCATAATGAGGCACATACAACTTACAGAAACAATGCAAATTTGATTGAAAAGAAAGGGATCTGAGATATAATAAATGCACGAACAGAAGCATCAGTATTACCCAGCAAACTCTTCTTGACCCAGCATTTTTAGTTATTGGGTAAAGTGAGGTTATCAAATGACTCTGAAACACCTTGAAAATGTACGATAGTCTTATTGACCACTGGAGGCCTCACAGATCAGAAGACCTTTAAAAATTTAGTCCACAGTTCCAGAGTCATCAATGTGTGCTGAAAACCAGATAGCCAAATTATGTGCTAGCAGAAATAAAACTGCAACAGTTTTGCACGAACACCCCAATAAAGGCAATTGCACCAGTCTAACCTGAAAGAAATAGAGATAAACACTTCAACAATGACCTCAATCAGATAAGAGAACAAGGTATTTTTATTTATCAGCACAATCTTATCATTCATCTTATCCTGAATCCTTTCATTCTCTCATCACTGTATCTAGTCTCCGGGAATACTTGCTTGTACAAACTGTACTGTAGCGTCTCTATGATAGGAATTCCATGTTTGAATAATGAGAGCTTAGCAGTAGGAATATACTACTGACCCTATCAGGATAGTGATGGTGATTCTGAAACACACAAGGAGATTAGAACAGCTACAAAATCAGAAAACCCAATAATAATGCGGGATTTCAACTACAGCAGAATCTCAGAGTTACAAACACCAGAATTATGAATCGACTGATCAACCACACACCTCATTTGGAATCAGAAGTACACAATCAGGCAGCAGCAGAGACATTTTTTTAAAAAAGCAAATACAGTACCATACTGTAGTGTGTTAAACATAAACTACTAAAAAAATAAAGGGTAAGTTTAAAAAAAAGATTTTACAAGGTGCGAAAACTGTTTCTCTGATTGTATCATTTAAATTAAGATGATTAAAGGCTGCATTTTTTCTTCTGCATAGTAAAGTTTCAAAACTGTATTCCGTCAATGTTCAGTTGTAAACTTTTGAAAGAATGACCATAACATTTTGTTCAGAGTTATGAACATTTCAGAGTTACAAACAACCTCCATTCCTAACATGTTTGAAACTCTAAGGTGTTACCCAGGGTTCTTTCAACCCAAAGCTCTTGGTAACTTTACTCTGTGCGAGAAGGTGTCAGGAAATAAATCAGGGGCAATACGGCCGTCCGACCGATAGATGGCTGGCACAAACAGGACAGCACAAGAGTGCTTTCACATAAAGCTAAACTTTACTAGTCTCAAGCACTTACTCCTGTCCGCAACAAGTTAGTGAAACACCCCCAACCCTTGATAATTACCAAAGCTGAGTGTGGCTCTCGAGTGACATAGCAGCAGGCTTCTGGTGGCCAAATCTTCCATCTGCCGGTGGAGACTGCAAGATGTATCCAGAGGGAGAATCCAAAAGAATCCCCAAACGAGTCCAATTATCTCAAGCTTTTTCCCCTTATTTATACATTAGTAATAGAATGACATATCCCTTAAAGAAACCTTGTTAAATAAGCAGTTTCAAGCAAGAGGTTCCTTCTGACTACTGATTAACCAGGTGTGGGTTTTCCAGAGTCTGCAGCTCTGAGACCCCAATAAACATTCCTACTCTTTTTAAAATGCGTGCATCAACAACTGCAACACAAATCTTATCGGGAAGGACGCGGGGTCAAGCTGCCCTTTCCGTGGCACCCAAAACCCCCTCCCCTCCTGCCTTGGTCAAGCTGAATTTGCTGAATGATCAATTTACAGCTTGCTGACTAGGTTGCTTTTTAACAATAAGCCATAGTGGTTTTAGGCACTTTACTGGTTTGCCAAAGTCTCCCCGTACAAAGGTTCTACTGTATCCCCATATTGACTGGGTACATGTCACCTCAGGACGGGATGCAGAGATAAAATTTTTAGACACCATTAATGACTGCTGCTTGGAACAGCTAGTCCTAATCCCACAAAGAGGCAATTCTTGACAGAGCACAGGGTCTGGTCCAAGCGGGGAATAGTGACCATACTGTACATCCTTGTAAGGGAAGAATACAAAAGAAGCCCACCTCAGTAACATTTAACTTCAAAAAGGGGAACTACAAAAAATGAAGAAGCTAATTAAACATAAATTAAAAGGAACGCTCACAAGAGTGAAATGCCCACAAGCGGCATGGAAACTATTTAAAAGCACTTAATAAAGCCTCAAACTAAACCCCAATTCTGGCAAGACAAGTGTAAAAGTGTAATTAGGCAGGCCAAAAAAGAATTTGAAGAGCACCTAGCAAAAGACAAAAAAATGAATTCTGTGCATTGGTCTTCACTGCAGAGGATATGAGGGAGATTCCCACACCTGAGTCATTCTTTTTAGGTGACAAATCTGAGGAACTGTCACAGATTGAGGTGTCAGTAGAGGAGGTTTTGGAACAATTTGATAAATTAAATAAGAAGAAGTCACCAGGACCAGATGGCATTCACCCAAGAGATCTGAAGGAACTCATATATGAAATTGCAGAACTACTAACTGTGGTCTGTAACCTATCACTTATATCAGCATTTGTACCAGTTGACTCAGACTTTAAGGTCAGAAGGGACCATTATGATCATCTAGTCTGACCTTCTGCACAATGCAGGTCACAGAATCTCACCCACCCACTCCTGTAACAAACCCCTAACCTATGTCTGAGCCACTGAAGTCCTCAAATCATGTTTTAAAGACTTCAAGGTGCAGAGAATCCTCCAGCAAGTGACCCGTGCCCCATGATGCAGAGGAAGGCGAAAAACCTCCGGGGCCTCTGCCAATCTGCCCTGGAGCAAAATTCCTTCCTGACCCCAAATATGGCGATTAGTTAAACCCTGAGCATGTGGGCAAGACTCACCAGCCAGCACCCAGGAAAGAATTCTCTGTAGTAACTCAGATCCCACCACATCTAACATCCCATCACAGACCATTGGGCATATTTACCTGCTAATAATCAAAGACGAATTAATTGCCAAAATTAGGCTATCCCATCATACCATCCCCTCCATAAACTTATCAAGCTTAGTCTTGAAGCCAGATATGTCTTTTGCCCCCACTACTCCCCTTGGAAGGCTGTTCCAGAACTTCACTCCTCTAATGGTTAGAAACCTTCATCTAATTTCAAGTCTAAACTTGCTAGTGTCCAGTTTATATCCATTTGTTCTTGTGTCCACATTGGTACTAAGCTTAAATCATTCCTTTCCCTCCCTGATATTTATCCCTCTGATATATTTATAAAGAGCAATCATATCTCCCCTCAACCTTCTTTTGGTTAGGCTAAACAAGCCAAGCTCTTTGAGTCTCCTTTCATAAGATAGGTTTTCCATTCCTCGGATCATCCTAGTAGCCCTTCTCTGTACCTGTTCCAGTTTGAATTCATCCTTCTTAAACATGAGAGACCAGAACTACACACAATATTCCAGATGAGGTCTCACCAGTGCCTTGTGTAACGGTACTAACACCTCCTTATCTTTAATGGATAAGGATGCCTGATGTATCCCAAGACTGCATTAGTTTTTTTCATGGCCATATCACATTGGCGGCTCATAGTCATCCTGTGATCAACCAATACTCCAAGCAGGGCTGGCTCCAGGGGTTTTGCCGCCCCAAGCAGCCCCCCCCCCCAAAAAAGCTGCTATCGCAATCGCGATCTGTGGCAATTCAGCAGGAGGTCCTTCGCTCCGAGAGGGAGTGAGGGACTCTCTGCCTAATTGTCACCGAATACCTGAAAGTGCCGCCCTGCTCCGGAGTTGCTGCCCCATGCACCTGCTTGATAAGCTGGTGCCTGGAGCCGGCCCTGACTCCAAGGTCCTTCTCCTACTCTGTTACTTCCAACTGATGTGTCCCCAATTTATAACCAAAATTCTTGTTATTAATCCCTAAATGCATGACCTTGCACTTTTCACTATTAAATTTCATTCTATTACTATTACTCCAGTTTACAAGGTCATTCAGATCTTCCTGTATGATATCCCAGTCCTTCCCTGTATTAGCAATACCTCTCAGCTTTGTGTCACCCGCAAACTTTATTAGCACATCCCCACTTTTTTGTGCCAAGGTCAGTAATAAAAAGATTAAATAAGATTGGTCCCAAAACTGATCCCTGAGGAACTCCACTAATAGCCTCCCTCCAGCCTGACAGTTCACCTTTCAGTATGACCTGTTGTAGTCTCCCCTTTAACCAGTTCCTTATCCACCTTTCAATTTTCATATTGATCCCCATCTGACTGGAGGATAGCTAATGTAAAACCATTTTTTAAAAAAGGCTCCAGAGGCAATCCTTGCAATTATAGACCAGTAAGCATAACTTCAGTGCCAGGCAACTTGGTTGAAACTATAGTAAAGAACAGAATTATCAGATGCATAGATGATCCTGATATGTTATGTAACAGTCAACACAGATTTTGTGCCGGAAAATCATGCCTCACCAATTTATTAGAATTCTTTGAGAGTGTCAACAAGCATGTGAACAAGGGTGATCCAGCTGAAATAGTATACTTGGATGTTCAGCTTTTGACAAGACAAACTAAAGGTTTTTAAGCAAAGTAACCAATCATGGGATAAGAAGGTAGGTCCTCTTATGGATCAGTAACTGGTTAAAAGATAAGAAACAAAGGTCAGTTTTCACAATGGAAAGAGGTAAATAGGGAGGTTCCCCAAGGATCTATATTGGGATCAGTGCTGTTCAACATATTTATAAATGATCTGGAAAAAAGAGATAAAGAGCAAGGTGGCAAAGCTTGCAGCTGATACAAAATTACTCAAGATAGTTAAGTCCAAAGCAGACTGCGAAGAGTTACGACTGCCAGAAGTTGGGACTGGACAATGGGGGACGGATCACTCAATAATTGCTTTGTTCTGTCAGAAGAAAGGCTACTGGGCTAGTTGAACCATTGGTCTGACCCAGTATGGCCATTCTTATGTTCTTATATATAGCCCACTTTAAATGGTCAGTTTTCTTTGCAGGTGAACTGCAAAGAAAAACAAAAATTGTTTGTGCCCTTTCCCGCTCCATTAGGATGCATTAACATAGCCTCACTGTTCCTACATTTGGGGGAGTTTTTTGATTGTTTACATTTGTGACTATCTTGTCTTGACTTCTCTTTCTTGTGGCAGACTTTGACACGGGAGTGGGATTATGACATCACAAGAGGATGAAACCCAAGTTGCAGCTTTTTCACTCCCCTGTTTGTACATCCCAGGATCTCATTATCCCTTTTATCCACAGCATTGCCCTGGGAGCTCATGTTCCGCTGATTATACATCAGAACTCCTGAGTCTTTTTCAGAATCTCTGCTTCCCAGGATGGAGCCCCCCCATCCTGTAAGTATGGCTTATGTCCTTTGCTCCTAGATGTATGATTTTATATTTAGCCATATTAAAACACATATCGTTTGCTGGTGCTTACCAAGGTGATCCAGATCTCTGTGTAAGTATTATAATATTAGAAGCTGTTATTTACATTACAGTAACTCCTAGGGGCTAAGATACTACAGTGATGGGTGGCAACATAAAATCCTAAAATAAAGAGGCTCCAACTATGTGACTAGGGAGTCAGCATGGTGCTAGGTGCTGTACATACACATAGTAAGGCAGCCCATGGCATGAAGAGCTTACAATTTAAATAGACAAGACAATGGAGGGGTGGAAGGAAGTATCATTATCCACATTTTTCAGTTAGGAGCTGAGGCACAGAAATGGAGTGACTTGCCTAAATGGAGTGCCTTAACCACAAGACCACTCTTCTTTTCAATTGTGAGTAGACTCTCTAATCGTGGTAATGATTTTCTAAAGCACAATCTTGCAAAAACTGGCAACTATGGCCAGATTATTATTTTTTGGAATCTGCTTCCATAAGCATCCCGGTAGCCTTTACAAGTGGTACCTATCATGTAGAACATACCAAGAGATTTTTTTTTGTTTCTTGCCTTCTCTGAGTGGAAATAAGAAAAGGAAGCAAAGCAACCAAAGCATTCCTTTTATCTCAGGATTTTTTGCTTTGCAGTGGTCTTGTTCCTTTCTCCAGTCAAACTGGCAATTTTTTCTTCTTCACGCTCCAACACTGAAGGTAATTAGGTAAGAGAGACAGAAGGAGAACTATGAAAATACTGACTTCCTACTTCTCCTCACACTCTGAGGTTGTATGTGTTTTTATGCCCTACCTGTGTTTGACCAGCAGGTGCTCTCAGTCAGGAGAGAGCCTGGGAGAAGAACAAAAAGAAATTGAGAACCTCCTGCATTCAGCCTTCCCCTCCCTCTGGGCTCCAGGCTGCTGTGATATATTCTTATTACAAGATTACTTTGAAGGAGGGGAGGGAAGCTTTGAGAATAAAGCCAGCTGCAATTTAGCTACGGAGTCAATACCCCATACCTGCTTTGCTGTATGAGAATATTAATGGGATCTGGTAGAGCAACACTTAATCAACTTAGAAAAACGGAATATAGTTGCACCATCCCCTCTCAAAGAAAAGGAAGGGTGGATCAAGAGGAGACATTCCCATCCTGTGTAGCAAGCAGCTGAGGTTAGGCAGACCAAGGGAGTGATATTACATTGGTAAGCAACTGGACATAATGTACATGTACATTGTACTAGTGGCTGGCTTACAGAATATAAAAGCTAAAATAGTGTGAGGCTTCCTGCCGGTACCAATGGCTGTGAGGTACCTCGCTACCACCTACCCTTACAGGGAACAAGCTTTGTCTGTGCTTGCCAAGCTTCCAACTCCACCGGCATCACAAGCACTCCTCCCTGGGCCTCACCATTACTTTACCAATTAGCGATATGTACATGCCAATCCTCAAGTCCACCACCCAGCTCCCTGGAGTGTGTAGCCCAGTGGTTCTCAAACTTTTGTTCTGGTGACCCCTTTCACATAGCAAGCCTCTGAGTGCAACCCCCCTAATAAATTAAAAACACTTTTTTATGGAGGCAAAGCGGGGCTTGAGGTGGAGGCTGACAGCTCGTGACCCCCCAATGTAATAACCTCATGACCCCCTGAGGGTTCCTAACCCCCAGTTTGAGAACCCCTGTTCTAGCCCCTGATCCACTAGATACTTGCATTGTTCACTGATCTGATGCTTCCAAAGAAACAGTGCACCCCAACTTACCAGTTCCATCTCCAATCACTGCTCTGCTTAGCACACAGCACTTAGATATGTTGATAGTGAAATCAAGTACAAGTTCGTTTAACAAAGCACAGAGATTCAAGTGATAGCAGGTAGAAGTATTAGAAACAAATGGTTACATATAAACTAAAATCAGAACATGCATTCTCGACTTAATTAACAAGACACTATCATGCCTGAAAAAGTATTGCTCACTTGTGCTTTACAGCCAAGCTGGCTGTGACCTTCTTCTCATAAGAGAACCACACTGTCAGCTTAACTCCTCGGTGAAGGATCCTATGTGTTTCTTTGCATTCCCTCATATAACAGACTAATCCTTTGATCTTTATCATAATCAGAACATCCCCCCCCGCTGCCTGTTTTTTCCCTGTAGGTTTTCTCTCTTGTAGATTTTGCAATCTTTTGACTGGTATCTGGATTAGAATGCAAATAGGCATTCACTGTAAGCCATGCCATACACACATGGCCAGACAAAGGGATAAGCATCTTTTTCCTCCTACCTGAAAGGAACAAGTCTGAAATATGTCATCTCCTGCTGACCAGCCTTAATTCCCAGATCTTAAGAACATACATTTTTGTATAGATACATAATGCCTTCAATATTATCCATATATACATTTCACAATGGTTATGGCAACCAGTGGGTTGTTGGTTCTCAGTAGAGAGCTCACATGCCATCTTTTGATGAATGATTCTTCATGTATCTGACACAGGGGATCCTGGTTAAAACCCTGTGCCCTCTGCCAATTGGCACCAAGAGGTCCCAGTATCACACTGTTGACAACTAAGGGGCAGTTTTCTTTTAAGTCAAGTGGTAGATATTGTGTTGTGTTTTGGAGTACAAAATGCTAGGTTCTGTCTCCTTTCCTGCATGCTAACACGGACAAACATGAACTAACTAATCTTCATCTGCACCTGTGAGGTTGGTAAGTATTACTTCTCGTTCTGCTGTAAATGGGGGGTGTTTTAGACACAGAGAGGGTAAATGTCCTGCCTTAGGCCACAAAGAAAATCAGAAGCAAGGGCCAAGATTAGCACTTGAGAGTTCCTGATCCTGTGCTCATTCATTCGACTATGTTGGAGTGAGTCACTGACTGATACGTGATGTGTGCACGTGCAATCATGGACTGGAAGAATGGTCTTGTGGGTACAACACAGTAGTAAGCATTGGGGAAAGTGGGTTCTCTTCCCCAGTTTTGCCATGGACCCTCTGTGACTCCATTTTCAAAATAGGGATAATCCTGTGCCCAGATGCTTCCATAATGAATACACCAGACAAGCACAGCCAGAATAGAACCTTCCTTACTCAGCAGGTGTGTTGGGGCTTAATGGAGTAACATCTAGCTGGTAGGCAGTTTGGGAAACTTGGCTGGAAGGAGCTGTGTATATTTGTGTGAATTGTTAATATTAGTGTATGTACACTAGAGAGAGATCGCTCGATGCTGCCTGCAGTGAATGAGAGCAGAAATGTTTAAAAAAACAACAACCACAACAGTTTACCCAAAGTTACAGGGTGATCTGAGGTCTGTGTTAAGAATTCCCTGTACCAAGAGTCCTGCAGGAGGGGCTGACTGGAAAACAGGCTGGGCTACATGCAGGTACGCCACGGTAAGTGCAAACAATCCCTGGCCACAGGAAGGGCTGTTTGGTCAGCAGAGAGACTGGCTTTTAATAAAATGCTAAGAAGGCAAAGAAATCCATCTTTAACTAGATCTCCAAAATCAGAGACAGGGACTCTGACTATTCTATCCAGAGGCTCTGCTCAAATGATAGAGAACATCAAAAATCAAATTGATTTACTAGCTAGGAAGTTAATGGGTGGAGGCCTTGGATAATGGGCAGGGAGTTGATCAGACAAGGGGAAAAAACTGCATTACTGGAGGAATTCTCTCTGCTGCAGAAGAGAGTAAGACAGACAGACCTTCAAGCTATTATTCCATCTGTTAAGTACATATTCTCCAGTATCAAGATATGTGAAGGAGGCAGACTTCAGCCATGGGCACATGCTGAGAGCTACAGATCCATCATTAGGGGATGGATTTAAAAATCATCCATGAGTTTACACAACTGAGGATGGAATTTAGGACAAACAGGAGTATGTAGAGTTTAATCTTAGGTTAATTATATTTATTCAATTAGCACCCAAAAATGTGGTAGGTGCTTCACCATTTTTACTCTTTAATGGTTATCTGTTTTTAAATCTCTACCCTTGACCACTTTCTATTCTTGGTGGCTTTATTTATAACCATTTGGGTCTTTTTAACTCTTGGCTGTTTTTCTTTGTGTGTATAGGTTGTGACAAAGTTCCTCCGCTACCTAGGTGGGTCCTGCGCTTATTGGCGGATTTGCTTGCCTCACAGATTCACCCTGTGGGTCAGGAAACAGTCCAGAGACCTTCCCCTCTGGTAGAAGCCAGAGTCCAGGTCAATTCCTCTTGTGTTTGATCAGGAGTTGGGAGGTTTAGGGGGAACCCAGGCCCACCCTCTACTCCAGGTTCCAGCCCAGGGCCCTGTGGACTGCAGCTGTCTAGAGTGCCTCCTGGTACAGTTGCGCGACAGCTACAACTCCCTGGGCTACTTCCCCATGGCCTCCTCCCAACACCTTCTTTGTCCTCAACACTGGAACTTCCTCCTGATGTCTGATAACGCTTGTACTTCTCAGTCCTCCAGCAGTATGCCTACTCACTCTCAGCTTCTTGCACACCTCTTGCTCCCAGTTCCTCACACACACAACTTCCTCTCCTCTGGCTCCCTAGCTCTGTTTGGCCTGACTGGAGTGAGCCCTTTTATAGCATCAGAGGGGCCTTAATTAGAGTCAGGTGCTTAACAGCCTCACCTGACTCTTAGCAGGTTAATTGGAGTCAGGTGTTCTCATTAGCCTGGAGCAGCTCCTGCTCTGGTCACTCAGGGAACAGAAAACTGCTTATCCAGTGGCCAGTATATCTCCCTTCATCTACTCTGCTGTTCCCAACTGGTCTGGGCCTATCACAAGGTATATTTGATACATATTTTAACAGAAGAAAACTCATTTACCTGCAGATATTATGATAGGATAATCAAAAGTACATTGCCACCCACTTACTGGTAAGGAATGCTACATTCAACACAGAATAATAATTTGCACTTATAGAGCCCACTGCATGGGAAAAAATCTCAAATGCTTTACAAACATTAATGAATTAAGCATCCCTGAAAGATATGTAAATCTTATCTCCATTTCAAAGATGGGGAAGTTAAGGCACAGGCAGGTTAAAATGATGGTATAAGGACATGCAATGAGTGGGCAGCAGAGCCAAGAATAGAACACAGGAGTCCCCTGCTGTAGTAATTAGACATAGTCCTGCTCAGAATTATGTGTCTAGCAGACTTCTGTCATCTCTTCTGAAGAGAGTGTTACATAGTGGGTAAAGAAAGGGAAACGATAGTCAAGGCTCCCGCCGTAAAATAGGACTAATATTACCTTCTATAGACATGAATTGTACAGTTAGTTCATTAACATTTGTAGAATGTTTTGAATTCCTCAGATGAAGCCTTTATAAATGAGCAAACTAATGTTGTCATTTAAACAACAAAGGTATTTAACTGGCGTTGTTATGTCTGTACATTGTATAAAGGGCAGCAGACTCAAACATAAGCGTGTGTTTGGATGTTTCTAGTTGTTTCCAGTGGTTTGCGACTCCTGTAATAGACTGAATGGCAGGGACAGGGAGACAGAAAAATCAAGGCTACTGGTGTCAGTAGCAGTTTTGCCATTGTCTCCATTGGAACCAGGACCCTTAAGAATGTAATCGTCTCCTTTGCAGTAGATAAAGATTGAGATTGAACAGGGTATTTCGCAAGAGAAGGGGGAAATATTTGGATTGTTATTTTATTACTGGAGCATTGAGATTAATGGAAGTGAATCTACTTCTGCCAGTGGCGAACTTGACCTATTTTACCTGGTGAGAGAGGTCTGAGAGCATGTGTCTCTGCTTACTGTGGTATTCAATTATTCAACAGATTCTCTTACAATGTAGGTTAGGGAAATATTACCAGGGCGCCATGGGTTTCAGAGTCCTTGTTCCTCATCGACAAATCAAAACAGGAAACAACAGACTTTTGTTGAAATGTAAAGCATCATGCATTAGGCAGTGGGGGCCTAATTTAAAGTCTACATGGAACAGAAAACAATGGGGGAGATTTTTAATGCCATAAAGGGCAGGCAGGCACCCAACTCCCATTGACTTTCAATGGCAATTGGAAAGTGCCTTTTGAAAAATCTTCCCCAGCAAGTTGTTATAACTTCCCTCTCTGGAAGAACTCCTTTTTTTGGTGCAGGGATTGGTTAGGCATTTTCTCCTGTTTGTCAGATATATGAATAAATTGAATGAACTAGAAGTAAACTCTAGAGCAGGGGTAGGCAACCTATGGCACGTGTGCCGAAGGCGGCACATGAGCTGATTTTCAGTGACACTCACACTGCCCGGGTCCTGGCCACTGGTCCGTGGGGCTCTGCATTTTAATTTAATTTTAAATGAAACTTCTTAAACATTTTAAAAACCTTATTTACTTTACATACAACATTAGTTTAGTTATATATTATAGACTTGTAGAAAGAGACATTTTAACGTTTTTAGAAGGTATTACTGGCACGCAAAACCTTAAATTAGAGTGAATAAATGAAGACTTGGCACAGCACTTCTGAAAGGCTGCCGACTCCTGCTCTAGAGTAAGCCTGATGGATGCTTTCAACTGGTCGTTGATGACCCTTTGTGCTTCCCTGTTTGACATTGGCATATCCTGCTGCTGTTTTGCATCTCTGAGTTTCAGCAGAATCCAGACTTTCCTTTTCTCCCAAAGGGGATAATATTTGGTTTTAAAAAAATCTCAGGTGGGGTGTTATCAATAGTTGATAGGTTAACACTTCCATTCACCTCTCTGTGGTGTTCTCTGGAACTAGCCGGCTCATATGCAACCTCTTCTGCAGCCATCTAGGAGGAGGCAGCGAGTGAGTGTGGCCAGAGCACACTGAGCTCTGACTATTCCCAGCTGGTGGATAGATCCATTACCAACCAGCTGATGACAGGGGCCTGTTGGCACAGAATTTCCCTCAGAATTGGGGAACTGTAGCAGTCTAATAGCCCCCTTCTCTGCTGTACTGAATCAGTCTCTGAGTCTTATGACTCAAAGAAAATCTCCAGATGTAAACCAAAGCGGTGCTACTTTCCTGACAGTTGGAAACAATAGCGCTGTGAGGTGTGAACTGTCTCTAGTCCTTACTCATGTCAGTCAAGTTCCACATATGCTTAAGCATGTGCAAGATCAAGATCTTAGCCCTGGTCTACACACAGCCCCTGGTTCGAACTAGGGTACGCGAATTCAGCTACGTGAATAACGTAGCTGAATTCGAACTACCCTAGTTCGAATGACTTACCGTCCAGACGCCGCGGAAGCGAACTCCGCGGCTCCAAGGTCGACTCCGGCAACTCCTCCTGCCGCGGTGGAGTACCGGAGTCGACCGCGGCGCTTCCGGAATTCAAACTATCGCGTCTAGATCAGACGCGATAGTTCGAACTCCGAGAAGTCGAACTCGCCGCGTCGACCCGGCGGGTAAGTATAGACGTGGCCTTAGACTTAAACTGTTTGAGGCAGGGACTATCTTCCTGTGTTTCTACAGCACCTAGCACAATGGGGCTCCAGTCCAGATGGGGTCCCTTGGGTGCTACTGTAATACAAATAACTTGTGAGATTTGTATGACCAACATGCTACCACAATATATTGCTTTGAATTTAGATTCCCTATGCTTTGAATGCATTAGATTTGGGATAAGGCTTAAGAGTGCTTTAGGGACTTATTCTTGTAGTTCTTACAGTGAAATACAATTGCAGATTTCGCATAACTGTTTGACAGCACAGATTTAGTTTTAACACAGTGATAGGCTCAATTAATTTTTAAAGCAGCTACTAATAGAACCTGCCTGTAAACTAAATGTTTCGCTTAGTAGCATAAATAGCGACAGAGTTGCTTTTTCCAATTAACCCAAGAACATCATAACAATTAATGTATGAATATTTGCTGTTGTATTTCATTTCCTCTGATGTTTGAATGACTTCTCTGTTTTTCGTTTTGGACGCCTGCAGGTGACTCTCGCAAAGTCCTTTTGCACCAAATAATGAATTGAGGACTGGACTGGGAGTCCGACCTGTGTTCTATTCCAAGCTCCACTATGGAGCTGCTGTGTGATCTTAGGCAAGTCACTTCACCTCTCTATACATCAATTTCTCCTCCCAGCCTTCGTCTATTTGGCTTGTAAGCTCTTTGGGGCAGAGACTGTCTCTCACCAGGTGGATGTATAGTGCTGAATGCAACAGGCTGCCACCGTTGATTAGGATCTCTAGGTGCTACTGTACTATAAATCAAACCTACAAAGACTATCCCATGTATAATATTTGGTTCCCAATTTCTATAATGCAGTTTCTATTATAGTAACTCTCTTTGTATGCAGCTTAGTTGTTGAACATTATTATCCACTGATCTTTTCAGAGTAAGAAGCATTTTTTTTAAATAAAGGAGTTAAGGTTATTATGGAAAATGCAGCAAGGTGTCCTAATTAGCTGTAATGTCTTTCATATGCCTGAGAAGTAACAAATGATGGAAAGAATATTGCTGGGTAAATTAGCAACTCCTCAATACAGCTCACACTGATCCTACTCCAAGAGAGCTTACCTAAGAGGGACACTATCAGTGTGGAAAAAATATAAAAGGCCTGATTCCGCTCTTACTCAGGTCAGTTTTACATTGGTGTCCCTCCATTGACTTCATTGCAGTTATTCCATATTTACTCCAGTAAAAGTGAGATCAGAATCTAGCCCAGGGTTATATAAATTATAAGGAGAATGTCACCTCATGAACCCAAAACATTTTGAGTAGATTGCTAATGCACAAATAAAAGGGTAAAAGGAATGAGGCTACAGATGCTTATTAGCAGGCGCTGCCTCTCTTGCATTCACTGCAATTAGTACAGTAGATGTTATTGAAATTAAACATTGTGGAGGTTAAAATTTCTCTCTTAGAAAAATTCTAACCATTACCAAAATCAGACTTTTACTGACTTTCACCTATCCAATGCTGCTAATAAAATAATAATGTGCTTGCATTATAGCAACTTTCATGCCAAAAAAATTCCTTAACTATTAGCTTTGGGAAAATATGTCATACACACCCCTGCAATGCAGTCATCTCCATGGTAGGGGGCAATTACCAGACAATAGGCTGAACAAAAAAGCTAAAAAAAAGGGGTATATTTTGGCCAAAGATACTTTGGCAAACTCCCTACTCTTATGCAAACTGTCGTGCAAGCTCTAAAGACCTTACAGAGCAGATAGGTCTCCATTTGTAAGGTCTTGTCCAAAAGTAAATGGCACAGAACTCAGTTTAAGTACTTCGGAAGGCTGACGGGCTCAGATTAGGGTTGCCAGGTGTCCAGTTTATGACCGGAACACCTGGTTGAAAAGGGATCCTGGCAGCTTTGGTCAGCACTACAAACCGGGCCATTGAATGTCTGGTTAGCAGTGCCACGCAGCAGGGCTGGCAGGCTCCCTGCTAGCCTCCGCACCACGCAGCTCCCAGGACGCAGCCAGCATGTCCAGCTCCTAGGCTTAGGGGCGGCCAAGGG
Source organism: Mauremys mutica (assembly GCF_020497125.1). Classification (NCBI taxonomy): domain Eukaryota; kingdom Metazoa; phylum Chordata; order Testudines; family Geoemydidae; genus Mauremys; species Mauremys mutica. Next base: position 344,585,510 of record NC_059072.1, read on the forward strand.
GCTCTGCGTGCTGCCCCCACACCCTGCCCACAGGCGCAGCTCCCATTGGCCAGGGTAGGGCAGGGGACGAACTAGCACGACTCGCGAGTGCTCAGCAGGCACTGTTGAGGGCTCGTGGTGTGCACCTCTCCCGCTGCTGCCAGCCCTTTTCTCCTCCTCACACTCCTCCTGTGGCTGGACTCGAACTGTGGCACGTGCCCCTGCAGCAACTCATGGTCTGTTGCCCCATTGCTGGCACCCAGGAGTTCGAGGTGTGTATCCCCATCTCTGAGTGCTGGGAATGGGGAAGGGAGGGGAGTAGAACGAGATTACCCCTCTTGAGGCCCTGTGGCCTGTTGGGACTCCTGCACCGCCTGCCCCGTAGGGCCCTGAGAAAGTGTATGAAAAAGTGTCTCTGTGTAGGCAAGTGTGTGCATGAAAGTGTTGTATATATTTGTGTGCATGTGTATCAGAGACTGTGTATCTTTGTGTAGGGAGGTGCGTGTATGGCCACAGGTGTGTATACTTGTGTGAATAAAATTTGCAGCCTAACTCTCTGACTTTTATTCCTTTTGCTGGCTTGTGTACAAAAAAATTGATGAAATAAAATGTGTGTGTATTCATTTCATAACAAGTTTTTAAAAGAGAAGGGAACTCTAAAAGGAATGTATTATTTCTTAAAAAATGAATGTTGTTGACTAGTGATTGCAGAAGAGCCAATGTATCATACACTTCTCCCCACCTTTGTCTAGCTACATCAGGGGTTTCGGCAACCTCTGGCATGCGGCTCGCCAGGGTAAGCACCCTGGCGGTTCGGGACAGTTTGTTTACCTGCCGCATCCACAGGTTTGTCTGATCGTGGCTCCCACTGGCCACGGTTCGCTGCTCCAGGCCAATGGGGGTGTCAGGAAGCCGCGGCCAGCACATCCCTCGGCCAGTGCCGCTTCCCACAGCTCCCATTGGCCTGGAGCAGTGAACCACGGCCAGTGGGAACTGAGATCGGCCAAACCTACGGACGTGGCAGGAAAACAAACTGGCCCGGCCTGCCAGGGTGCTTACCTAGGTGAGCCACGTGCCAGAGGTTGCCAACCCCTAAGCTACATTATAAACTCTTTGTTGCAGACTCTCTCTTTCTATGTGTATGTCCAGCACCTACCACCCTGGAGCCCTGATCTTAGCTGGGGTCTGTAGGCACTAACCAACAATTGTAATAATAAATAATGTGGAAGTATCTGTGTTAGTGCATGCTAGATGTGTATACATGAATACACGTGTATCTGCATGTAGGTGTGGGAGTCAGTTTCTACAGGTTTATTTATATAGGTATATGGACAGGTGTGCATTTCTGTGGTTGTGCTCTAGGGATTTGTATTTGGGCTTCAGGACTTGGCCTTTAATGGACCCACTGCAGCTGTGATAATGTGTGGTCCTAATTCCACACATAAAATTACAATATAGGCATTTATGAAATAAAAATCTATGTAGTGGTCTATCGTTTCCACAACTTACCACCATTGACAAATGTGAACTGTGATCCACTTTCTCATAGATGGAACAGAATTGTTGCACCAGTGTTGCATTATGCAAAACATTTATACGGATGATGTGACATGAACAAATCAGGTTTTGTACTTGTCAAGAGCAATATCTGGCAAGTTATTAAGAAAACAGAGCTAAGAGTGGAGCAGATTCTTTGTTTCCCTTTTAGATTACCCATTATGCCCCGAGAAAGTAAAATAGATCCCCAATTTCTGTTTTACAAGTTATATTCTTACTAGCTGTCTTACTCCCCTGCATTTGAAGCTAAAATTCACTTTGACCTATTCACCCTCTTATCATTCATCCATTTTGGAGCGCAACACCAGCAGGTAGGAGTATATGTATACGGCATTGGTGAAACAAATACTGGAATACTGTATCTGTTTCTGTCTACATTTTAAAGAGGATGTTGAAAAATTGGAGAGGGTGTAGAAAAGAGCCACAAAGATAATTTGAGGACTAGAGAAAATGCTTTACCGTGAGAGGTTGAAAGAGCTCAATATGTTTAGTTTATCAAAAAGAGGACTGAGAGGTGACTTGATTATGGTGTAGAAGTATCTTCATGGGGAAATATCAGATACTATAGGGCTCCTTAATTTAGCAGGGAAATGCATAACAAATGTCTGGAAGCTGAAGACAGAAAAAAGATCAAATTAGAAAGAAGGCACACATTTTTATCAGTGAGAGTGATTAACAATTGGAACAAATTACCATGGGAAATGGGAAGTTTCAATTGCCTCTCTCATTAAAACTGTTTTTGTTTTATATTGTTTGTATCTTCGTTACACTTCAGAAGAAGTTTAAAAAGTTTAATTTTACAGTAGTGTTTAAAATCTCTCCCTGGTGAGGTGAAGGGTATCTGAATCACACATTCCATCTCCCACATACAAACTGTCGCAGCTCCTGGCCTTCTTCTGGTGCCTGTTTGGGCCTTGCAATGAAAATGAGTAAGTGAGCGAGGATGGAGGAGAGCAAGCTATGGGGGGTGAGGGGGTGGAGAGAGATGGGGCGGAGCCTCGGGAAGGGGCAGGGCAATGGTGTTCGGTTTCCTGGAATTAGGAAGTTGACAACCCTAACTCAGATGATGCTGCTGGGATAGGCTCTAGGTCAGTATTTTTCAAAGTTTGGGTCGGGACCCAGTCCTGGGTCGTGGCATGTAAGGCACTGAGTCGCATTGCTCAGCACCCAGAGACCCTAGCAGCTCTGGTCAGTACTGCTGACTGGGACATTAAAAGTCGCATCGGCAGTGCTGCCCAGCTAAGTCAGGCTAGTGCCCACATGTTTCGACTCCGCGCTGAGCCCTGGAAGCAGCCAGCAGTGGGTCCGACTTCTAGGCAGAGGGGCCCCGGGGCTCTGCGTACTGCCCCCGCCCCGAGCATCGACTCCGCGCTCCCATTGGCCGGTTCCTGGCCAATGGGAGCTGGGGGTGGGAGGTGCCTGCGGGTGAGAGTCGTGCAGAGTTGCTTGCGCACCTCTGCCTAGGAGCCAGACCTGCTGCTGGCCACTTCTGGGGCGCAGTGCGGCCGCAGTGCCAGGACAGGCAGGTACCCTGCCTTAGCCCCCCTGCTGCGCCACTGACTGGGAGCTACCGGAGGTAAGTCCGCATCCCAACCCCGCACCACAATTCCCTGCCCCAGCCCTGAGGCCCCCCCAAACCCGGAATCCCTTCCTGAACTCCAAACCCCTCATCCCCGGCCCCAGCCCAGATCCCTGACCCCCTCCTGCACCCCAACCCCCTGCCCCAGCCCAAAGCCCCCTTCCACATCCTGAACCCCTCATTCCCAGCCCCACCCCATAGCCCTCACCCCCACACCCCAACCCTCTGCCCCAGACCTGAACCCCTCCCACACCCCAAATCCCTCATCCCCGGCTCTGTTGGGTCGCTGGCATCAACAATTTTCTTCAACTGGGTCCTCAGAAAAAGAGTCTGAAAACCACTGCTCTAGGTTATTGTTAATTTGGGAAGCATTGCAAAAGGGAAACGTGGTGGTGCATTTGGAGTAAATGAGCCAGATTGTGGCAGGCACTGATCTGTATTGGGAGCAGTCTGGGTGGTTCTGCCCCAGGAGACGCATTGGTAAGGATTGTGCACAGTCAACCTTGGAGCTTCCCAGCACAGATCTAGGGAGTTTGGGATGCACAAGCCATCCCACCCAGACATGCCCATACCTCTCCCCACAGACCACCTCAAGGGCATGCAGTGCAGGTGCTTTCTCTTTGAATTTGACGAATGGACGTGTTCCCAACCCTGGCCTAGAGGGTGAACTGACATTTCTTGTGCCCACCTCAACCCCATGCAAGTACCTGGGACAATCTGGCCCAGAGCATTAAAAATCCTAAGACTGTATAGAAATGCACCAATGGGTGAGTCAGAACCATGTGTTATGTGACATTTGTCATGCACCTTTGACCCCACATCTGCTCATTAATCATTTCCCCTGGGATTACTTCTAACATGACAAACTTCTGAGCAGCTCCAAACACCTGCCATTGATCTACTGCTATACTGGCCCAAAGAGGAGGACAGGCAGTAGTTGGTCCTGGCCCAGTGACAGATCTAAGGTTTGATATTACATGCCCCCACTAGCCTGGAAAAATGATATTCCTGGCACCGGAATGGGAGATTCCCACTGAGGACTGCAGCATTTCCGACTCTAAAACCGTGACATTATTCTGGATCGAAGATCTAACTTGGGTTTATTTTTACAGGTTTTTAAAATGTGCTAGTTATAATTTCTTACGGTCGGACTCATGGCACCTAGCTTTACAGGCAGAGCGACATGAGAAATCAGACCCATACAACTCTTAGAAGCTTTCTGTAACAGTTCTTCTGTTAAATACATGGCATATACAGAATACAGGCTCGTATAGGAAAAAGGCTTGATTGGCATGTGCATCTTTCCACCCTAGCTTCACCACACAAGTAAGGCAACCATTCCTAAGAAGAGCCTATAAAATGTTTATATCATGCCACACTTCCATGCATTCTCTCTTTAGTAGGAATAATGCAGGTGATTCCCCTTTCATTTACACTAGAGAGTAATTCCACTGCCATCAGTGGAGTTACACAAGACTAAAATTAGTTTCAGATCAGCACTGGGCCCCAAAAGTGCTTTTTTTCGGCTGAGGTTAACTGAAATTGCATGAAGAGGAGAATTCCAGTTCCCTGGAAATTTCACCCACACAAAGGCTCTGAAATAGGGTATCAAGGTAGACGCATTAGATCATCAAAGCAAATGAAAATGTTGCATGGAAGGCTGTTGGTAAGATAAACTTGCCTAGGGCTAGCTGCAATTTATGGTTCTGATATTTGTGGAAGCTCAAACCACTACACTATTTACTTGCGTTGTTCATTTAAACAAGCGCACATAGCAGGGCAGTTCCTGTATCCAAATTCAATACCTTTTTTTTAAATGTATCTTGACTGACAAACTATGAGATGTCATAGACCAAGCATTGCCATCAAAGCTGGGAAATGTATATTGATTGACACTTGCCTGTACAGCTACGACAAAGAGCCTAAAAGGAAAAATAATTAAGTGTCATAACATGCCTAACATTGAAATGTGATGTGTCTCTTTTTTATTGTCTCAAAAACAGAATAAATCTGGAAGACGGTCTGAGTGGCAATGCAGTTAAATACAGATAGACCTTCATGAGTGTAGAGGGAAAACAGCTGATGATTTTGATCCCTGAGAACAGGAAAGAAGTCTAAAAGAAATGCCTTTCAGTCACTTTGGCCCTCTCTAGGGGGCCTTCTCCGTGCAGGGCTGTTGATCAAGAAGCAAGTCAAATTACCCTCTTGAAGGTTCAGCTGTACATACCCCATTGGGCTGTGATCTTATCACAGCTCATAAGCTAAGCAAGATCAGACCATAGTCAGCAACTGGGTGGAAGATCAAAAGGAAGCCAGGGTTTCTAGGAAGCAGTGCTGATTAAGAGGTGGCTCTGTTTCCTCAGAGTTAGTAATGCTCCAGGACAGGGTTGGGGAGTGCTGTACTTTATGGAGATGTCTTGTGTAAAATTGCAGTCTTGATCATCGGTTATTGAAGTTCCCATGGCATTCTCTGCCAGGATAGGGTACAGATTAGCCCCTTTCCAATATGTGTAGCTATACAGAGCTTATCTAAACTCAACCTGCAGACTTTGTCAGATGGGGTGTCTGTCTCTGATTTCCCACCTTCTGATCACCAGTGGCGGTCTTCCAACACCTCTCCCTCTTATTCATCTCTGATTCGGTGAGCTTCAGTCCACCATGCGCTCTGCTTTCTCCTTTCCTCCTCGACTTCACTCCACTCTCAGCTCCAGAGCCATCACCTTCAGCATTATACTTGACCCTTTTTTCCTCTCTCACACCACTCTGCCCCCCACCCCTTTGGTTTGCCTGCTGCATTCAGTACCTCCATTCCTGCATCCATGCTACTGCGTGCTTCCTCCCACTTCAGAGCTACACATCACTTCCCACAAAACAGGTCTCTTTACTGCTGTGATCCCTGTCTCCTGTACTGTCTTCTACCTCAAATTAATCTCAGGTTCCTGGACTCATGCCATGTGCACGCCGTCTGCCTCCAAACTCAATTGCATCTGTAGTGGAGGCATTATGGGGTGTCCCAAATGACAGAATAGAATGCCTGTCACCATGCCCACCACCCCACAAGTGCCACTTCATGGCTCGAGGGGGCTCTGCAGCTGGCCTGCCTCAGTCCACCCCACCCCCCATTCAAGGGCATCTTAAACTCCACACAGGCTTTCATGAGTCCAGTGACAACAGCCCGCCTTAGGGTCTAGCTTATTAACTTAAAGTTAAAAACTAAAACCACACAAGTCTTCCCTCCAGCCTTCAGCTGACTACAGCTCAAACTTTCCTGACCTGGCAAGGGTCCTTCCTGCCTGAGCAGGCCACTCCCAGGCCTTCCTCACTGGGGGAGCAAGTCTCAAGCTTCTCCCTGAAGGAAACTTTTTCAGTCTCCCTGACTTCCTGAGCATTCCCTCTGCTCTGAAGCTTCCTGCTGCTCTTTAGAGCAGCCTCAGCTCCACCACACCCAGCAGTTTCTACTAATTAACCTCGGACCCCATCCCAGGTGTGGCAGGCCAGGCTAACTGGATGAAGCTGGCCAGCTCTAGGCCACCAACCCTTATAGGGCCAGGCCACACCATCACAATACCTCATACTTCATTGCACTTGCACAGTTTAATTAGGAGATCAGCAGGTGAAGGAGCCTTGCTGGGGCTTAGCTCACAGACCCCTGTGAGACACAGAGATGCACCAGGGAGCACTGACTAGGGCCAGGGGAGAGAAGCAAAGATGAGGAAGGCAAATTAGAAGGGTGGGTACACGGTGCATAACAAATCCCAAGTGACAGTATGACTAGATGGCAGTGCAGCAAAGAACGAGGATGCCCTATATCTGTGTAAGCCAAATTAAGCCATTTGGACAGGGCTTTTTTGTGCATAACTTGCTGCCTAAAGAGTCTGTCCATCTTGTACACAGGCTGCTCTGCTACATTTTGCCAGAACTGACTGGGGGTTACAGGTCAGGAGCCTTCCTGGTTCCCGTCACAGCTGCTGCCACACGACTGCAGACATCACCGCTGAAACAGAAAAAGAGTGATGTGCTATTTCATGTAAAGCTCCTTGCCTGGTGCTAGATGACAGCACATCTTTGATGCACAAATCTTCTCTAACTCCTTCTTGATAGCTGAAGAATCATGGTATTGAAAACATCTTCGTAAATCTTATTGTCGGTTATTAGGCAACCCAAACCTGTGCCATGTTGGGCTGATTGTTTACAATCACATAGGCTAGCTGGAGGAAGCCTTACCTAAAGGCAATGAGTCAAATTCAACCCTGGCCTAAGTGGGTCCAACTTCACTGGAGTCACGCATGGCCAGATTTTTGAAAGGTATTTGGACACACAGATGCAGATGTGTGCCTACTGTGATTTCCAGAAGCACCTAAGATGAAAGTAAGCAGGATGTTCACCTATGGGCCAGTCGTCATTTTGGGCACATAAATACCTTAAAAATCTGGCCCATATTTACCCCCGATACGTTCTACTCTTTCTTGTTTTTCATGTAACATTTTAAGATGGCAGATGCTACGTGGAATTTGTTCTTAGGTTTTTATTTTGTTTTGCAGACAGTTCAGCAGGAAACCCCAAGCAGAAGAGGACCCCTGGCAGACTCCCTCAGGCCCTGTTGTTGAACTTGCATTCCTTGCCTAGCCACAACCCACTGCCTATCAGCTCAGGGTAGCCAACTTTCTGCAGGCTATATCATAACACAATTCATACGACCCTTCATAGATACAAAGTTATATTAACAAACTATTATCTGTCGTACAATCAGAACACAAACTGCAAATCACGCAACACTTACTGTGGAAGAATGAGTAAGCAAAATTATAACTTTTGTAAATAAAACTTGGCAAGAGCAGCTAGACTTTCTCTTATAGCAGGAAGCTTTCTAGCTAGGTGTCTTACGCCAGGAGCGGAAGGACTGCATTTCATGGCTCTGCACTTACAACCGAGCAACGCTTTCTAAAGTGGGATTCCACAGTGGGATGTGCCTTTCACTGGGGTTCCCCCACAGCCTTCCTGCCTTCATTTTTAAAAAGAACATTAAAATTCCTGGTGCACCCACTGTCTCAATACAAATGAACCAAACTGCCCACTGTGGTGACTTCAGATTCACATGTGTAACTGAGAAGAATGTGAGGCCTTTGCTAGCACTCTCAGCAGGAAAGCCAAAGACTGAATGGGTGTGGAGAATACCATCTCACTCTGTAAAAACAGCCTCTTTAGGTCCAGGGGGTTAAGCTTGTGCCATTGTCTGTGCTGTACTTCTCCTGTAGGGAGATAGCACAAAGCCTATGCATCTCTTATGTCCTCAAAGTAGGGTTTTAAGTGTGTTGTGCTGTCCCGAGATGAATTGTCAGGCCTGTCTCTCTGGCACCATTGTCCAGTACTAAATTCACACACAAAGGGGGCAGATGGTGCCTGACATCCAGCTTTTCCACTCAAGAGACTTTTCCAAGAAAAAGTAAGGGCACAATACACCCTAACCGGTATGAGTAGTCTGGCTCCAGTGACACTGTCAGCTGAGTAAGGACAGCGGGATTGGGCCTCCCTCCTATCACCTTAAGAGAAGATTTGTAATTTTTCCATCTTTTTTCTGTTCATTTATAAAGCCACCATTTTGATTTCTTCCAGCCTAGTGGCTTCTGTGGCTTCACTGCAGAAATGCTACAGGATGTAAAATAACAGCCCAGAGAGACAAGCAGGAGGACTCGAGTCTGGATCGTAACTGAATGTTTCAGAAATAATTGCTGCAATCTGTGTTTTCTCAAAGGAGGAATTCTTGCTTCATGCTATGGACTCACTCATGTTTCAGTAGCCGAGGGGGGGCTCTAGAAATACGGGATCAAAATCCAGTTTAAAATTCCTTTTTATTAAATCTCTGAAATGAAATTTCTACCAATAATTCTTCTGCGAGTAAGTGTCAGTGGGGATCTCACCCTAGATACACATGTGCCTTGTACACGAGAATGGATTCTTTTGAATGGCAGTGCCCACTGAGGTTGTGCCTGAGCCCTGTGCCTCCTCATGCACCCAAGTCAGGGCAGAAAGCATGGACCAGCCATCACCCTCCCTCAGTTTCCTCTTACTGCTCATGGGCATGAGACAGAACCCAGCAAATGTCCAACCTGCTACTTTAAAACTGTTTTTTCACAACTTTGTGTCTGTAATCTTCACACTCCCTTCACACTGTATGTTCCAATCATCATGCCTCCTCTGCAATCTCTTCACGGAAGCTTCACTTCCTGCCTGCCTGCCACTCCTACACTCTCCTCCTTGTCCCCTTCCTTTTCTTTCCATTTAGCTGATACCCTCCCAAGTGAGCCCTCCCTCCCAAAATATAAACAGTGGAACTAACATGACATGGCTGCCTGTGTGC